>NC_090935.1:1002469370-1003094370 GCF_040938575.1 Ambystoma mexicanum | reverse complement strand
CCACACATAACCCAGGATGGGTCTATTCCCCTTATAGCTGGGGCTGATGTAGTCAGGGGAGTTAGGTGTCCCATTTGTGGGGTTGCCTCCCTGGCTCCCTGTTTGTGACTGGCCCTAGGGCCTTCTGGGCATGGGATTATTCTGATTCTGTGCAGGCAGGTTTTTGCATTCTGCAAGCCTGGGAATGGCTGGCAGAATGTGTGGCCCTAGTTTCCTGAGTCCTGGGATGCTCAGAGGAGTCTTCTGATTCGTCCTTGCTCCCTGGATTCGATGAATACCCCACCCCACACTGTCCTAGGTGGGTAGAGGTTTTCAGGATGCCCTTATTGGGCCTACTCTCATGGAGTTCCCCGCTAAATTTTACAGTACTTGGGAACCCATACCCAGATGCCCACCCATCCTTTCCTGGGAGGCGCTGATCCATGAGCCCCATGTTCCTCATTGGATTGAAGTCTGCCATCCCCCTGGCCCTTGGCCCATGTGCGCCAGTGGACATGGGGGTGGCAGAATCCAGGGATTGGAAGAGATGAAGGCCTCTGGTACTAGGGTTCCTGAGGTTATGCTCAGGTGTTTCCCTTTCCCAGCAAACCTCATCTCTCTCAGCCCCTGCTCTCTGTTGCCATGCAAGCACCTGAGCTTTCTGTTCCTCTATTAAGGCCTTGCTAGTTTCTATCAATTGCTCTTGCATAGCTACCTGTCTGTGGAGCCTGTCATTTTTCTCACAGAGAGCCTCATTGTCTCTCTGTGCTTCCTGTGTCGTTTTAGAGTACTGCGTCAGTTTTTGCTGCAGGAGGGTTACCTCCTGAGTCCTGTCCATACTTGCCTGGTCCTTCCTTGCTAGAGCATCTTCCACCCTCCTGGTGTGCTCTAACAATTTTCCATGGTCTTTTTGGAGGTCACCCAGTCCCTGTAGGGCCAGGTGATTTTCTTCTATCTTCTCTTTTGAATAACCGACTTCCTGGCCTAAGGTGTCCCTTCCTTGAGCACGAGTATGCCTCTGTGCAGCCAGGTCGTCCCTCTTTCTTTGGAGCGCACCAGCTTTCTGGCGCTCTTCATCAAATTCTGCCTGGGTGTCCAGGTCTTTCTAAATTAGTTTATTATTCTCTTCTTTTTCTTTGTCTAGGCGGCTTTGCAGGGTGACTACCTGCTCTGCGCATGCCCATTTAAAATGTATTTGCTGTTCCAGCTTTTTTTGGCTCTGCAGTAGATAGTCCAAACTTTCTTGGTACTCCTTCTGCAAGGCCAGCATTCTGGTATCCTGCTCTACCTTCTCCTGCTGCAGGATACCCATGTCTTCTTTTATTTTGGTTAGGTACTGCCTACTTTCATTTTCTGATTCCTAGCTCCTCTGTAGGCTTTGCTCTGCAGAGTCCAGATCAGTTTGGGCCTTTTCTAATGCCTGCAGTTGCTTGTTTGCCAGATCTTGGCCCTCAGCATATTTGTCCTGTGTTACTCCAATATGGAGGTACAAATATGCTGCTATTTTGGCAATCTTGCTTTGCTCTTCCTTTACCTTAGGGGCCATATACAGTTCACTCAGGGCCACATGTAATGGAACATGATCTTGCAGTGGTCTGTTCTGTGATTGCCTGCAACCACACATTCTGATCCTGCTCTGTCCATTCACCCCTTACAAATAATGTATGCATTAGGTGTTCTTTAGCCATATTGATCTCTACCAAGGTCGCCATTCTGGAAATATTAATTTCCTTCCTGACTTACAGAAGTTTATTTTATTTTTGCAAAACAGACCAATTCCTTAGAGCGTTCCTATTGAGGGGTGCTTTTCACAGTGTAACACAGTGTGGTAGCCCAACCAGGTTTATGTACCCCGTTAGTTCGCACACTGTATTAGACTGTCACAAGTGGTATGTCTAATTCAGAAATCTCGTGACGAGCCCCCAATCTAGTAAGTGATTTCAACCCGGCACTCCACCTAAATCAATGTCTAGCATGTGATGCACAGCTGGAACCCTTAATTATTTATTTATGTCTATAAGTTCTTTTATTTCTGAATGATGTACCCTTATATCACGCCCCTCTCTTTTAATCCCCCCGGTCACACTGAACCAGGAAGCAGGCTGTTTTGCAAAGTTAAAAGGATTTATTTTATGTATTTCACAATATATATATCACACTATTTAATATTTATACAATGATCACCAATGGGGTGATGGCACAATAAATCTCTTTAATCACACAGAGTATTGGTAGGAAAAATAATGCAGCATAGAAATAATACTTTTGTGTGGGTTCAATCAAAATGCAATTGATCACTCTTTCCCCCTGCACACTACTCAATCCCCCCAATATGTAGTATAAGGAGATGGAAGGAGAGAAAACAGGTTTCAGGAATACACACTCAACAAATACAGTATCAATCCCAAATTCTCCCCAGTAAACACAGAGAAAAACAGGAATGATTGCAACTTGTCAAAATGGTTTTGAATGTGGCTTTGAATGAATGGTAAAAAAAACACTAAAAATGGATTTGATTCAATAAAATGGATTCAATACTAGTGGGAGCCGCTTTATATAGTTTCAGATAAACACTATCAATGATTATTGAGGAACTAGCAGGTTGAAAACTTAATTCTGATGTCAGATGCAATGTACAGCTGTTTCACAAGTGATAGATTTGAGCCAAACGAAAAATTAGCAGCAAACTTTTCCGCGCCCGGTAAGCGCAATTGCGGAATAACTAGAAAGAGTTTGGATTTATTGGAAAGCTGAGGATGTTAGCTTCAATTTGACACTTACATTTCGTTTCTAGCATACACAGTAACAAAGTTATGAAGGTTTTTGTGGAGGTCGATTTTTTTTTTTTAGAAAGAGTCTAAATTGGCAAATTGTAAAAGAAAGATGCAGTTTTTAAACTTAACAAACAAGGTTTCCTTAAGATAGGGGAGACTAGGAAGATACAAACTACCCAAGGGCACAGCCACCAGATCAGGACGTCTCCGATCAGGTTTTTGCCCGCCGAGATGCTTGCCTTTCTTCAGCAAATATATTAGCGCAAAGGTGATTTTAGCACTACTATTACCAAAGGACTATAGGGATGAGAGAAAGATTCAGGTAAGACAACATATTTTCTACAATGCAGTCCTGGATGTAAGAGAGTGGGTTTGGATAGGGATGACTTATGGATAATACATATGCTAGAGACAATCCTATGCTATGGATACTCACTGCCACTGTTTGGAATGGACCAGTCAGGGATCTGGTCAAAGATTTCTAGACTGGAATTCTGCTAGCACACCGGACTGGACTCAAGGCGCTCTGGTTCTGCACTCAGCACGGCACTCTGGACACTGCACAGCGGAATTGGACTGGATCTGACGGGTTGGTTCTGGTTCGCAGCTATCTGGTCACAGCTCTACTGGGCTGGATCTTTGGATTCTGGCAATAGTTTGGAGCAAGAAAGCAGCACAGCTCATCCAGGCTGTTCTTTTTTCTGTTCCCCTTGGAGGTCTGGGGTAAAATCTGGTTTCAGGATTTTAAAAGGCCAAGCTGAGAAGAGTTCAGCTTTGGAAATGGGCCTTTCTGCTTTTAAAGTTCTGGAGTCAGGAGTCTGGAGTTTTGGATATGGACTTCTCTTGCAAAGTGCTCTGCCAGCAATCAGTTGATGGGTGAATCTGTGTCTCTCTCTAGGTCCTAAGCTATCTCTATTTATGTATTTTCTAAAGGGTTGGGTAGGCTGAATTATAATAGGCAGACCCCTAGGGATTCTATTGGTAAGGGTCTTTCCTCTCCCCCGATTTGCAAAGGAAACATGGTGTCATGATGACGCTGTATTTTGTAATCCAGGGAGTACCTCCCCTTTGTTTCTGCACATGAAATCTATTTTTCATACAAGATATATTTACAATTTTACAAACTTGCTAGCAATAGCATATTAATATCACAGATTTGGTGGAGCAGGTATTCCTCCCGGCCCCGTCTCAGTGAGAGCTTGGGTCTAGATTTGGCAATTTTTCACACTTTTGGTCCGGTACCCAATGTCAGATTTGTCCACATTTTTACACATATGTGCGCATGACATCTGGGCATAATCATGTGAAGTTTCATGTTTCTGGCATCACGACAAATGCTACAAAACCACAAAATATGTAGTCTTGTCCCTGAACATCGCACAGAGTTCTGAGTAGTTTTACAACATGACTGGAATGTTTCATATTAACAATACTGTCATTTTACACATTTTTACAATTTTGCAGTCCTCTGTCAGTCCCTTTCAAAAATATACTTTCTTGTGCTTTAAGAATACACATAGCTGTCTGTCCTGCCTCCAAAGTTCTGGTGGGTCAAGAGCAATCCCTGCCCCTTTGTTTCTGGCAGCAGTTTTTGTTGACACTCGCATCTGCATATTCTTTTCAGCCTAGGAAACCCTTTGTCTCTCTCAGGGGCAGCAGAGCAAAATCCCCTCCCCTTTTTATTAACATCTGACTGAGAGTTCCTGGGGCAGAGAGCAGAAGGAAGGTACCTTTATTTTGGGGCACGCTGTGGAATTTGCTTTGAAGTTCTGTGGCTGGCATCAGAGGTTACTTTAACTCAATTTGTTTAAAATTGTCTTTGATAAAATGAACTTACATTTTCAACAATAGGCAAACAGATCTCTAATTCCAGTCTTTTTTAACATAGAGATTGAATAGTGGCAACCTATATTGCTTTTGATGGCAAGTGACTTCATTTCAACCATTTGATTTTCTTGCACAAGTTTAAACTGCCAGTGTAATTAAATGACAGCTTTCATACAGGTGGCCGACGGTACTGCGCCCATATTTCACAGATTTTTCACAGACAAGCACACTTTTTAATGTGGATATTCTATGATGAATTCTGCTTCTCCTGACATTGTGTGCTTATGTGGATTCTTTAAATAAAGTGACGGGTAACACCCAGCAAGGATGTTGGATCTTTTCGATGTTTGGGAACCATTATTTTGTATTTTCAGCAACCAATGAAAAATGGATTTCAGAGCACTTCTGGGTTTCCTTGCAATAGAGCACTGCCTTTCATGAAGTTTCCATTTGTACTCTGTGGGCAGCCCAATGACAGGTTTCAGCAGTGTGGTCTCCTGTTCCACCACTGACACAGGCAAAGTAGATTGGCAGCCAACTTTCTGGTTTCACAGCACAATTCTCAGAGGTTTAGCGTGCAGAGGGCTTTTTGCAGCCATTTTGTTGGTTCTGGTGCCACCAGCACACAGTGATGTCGCAGGGCAGCCTAGTGGGTCAATGCATCCCACCGTGTCTCTTGTAGGGTAGGCTGTCTGTTCTGGTCTATAGATATGATTCCCTAAATATGTTTCTGTATTGGGGACTGGGCATGCTCAGACTGAGACCAAGCACTTCCTCATCTAAAATTTTTCAGAAACAAGAAACACAGGTGCCCTCAAATGCCACTGGAGTAGCTGATGTTGCAGCCATTTTATCCTCACATCCAAAAACGTAATATGTCGAAATGAGTATGTTCGGTTCATGGTTACAAACATTTTAATGTTAGAGTGAGTGTTGTGAACAGTGATGTGAGAACCAAGCTGTGTGTCTGTTATGTATTTACTGATTCACAGATACAACCCTTTTATCACAGACTTGTTTATCAAATATAGATGATCTGCGATCATTGTTAACTTCCCAAAATGCTCTGTGATTTAATGCAGAGCAGACATGAACACTCATTGGTGCTATATGTCCCCTTTCCCTCTCTCATAGGGGTATTTTGGAGAGTAAAATAGGAGTGCACCAGACTGTCCACCTTGGAATGATAACCTTCTATCAGAAAATAATTCATGTGATTAGTACAGTGTTACTTCTTGCGAAATTCAACTGAGGTTATGCTCTAGCACCTTGAAGCATCTGTATGCTAGATGGAATTACCAATAAAATATCTCAGACCAAATAACCGACAGACTCAAAGGAGATGGTATAATACTGTTTTAATCTCAATGAAGTAAAGCAGGGCAAATAAACACTCATCAAATCCATTCATGCAGGATCACAATAGCTTTTCGATTTTACTCAGTTTAGATAATGCTAGATGAGTCATCTATGACGTCCTCCTGCCTGGCAAATCGCAAAACCTATTGAGGGGTGGGGTTGGATTTGGGGAACATGTCTACATACAGAACACATAAATATGAGTTTCTCATTGGTGGCCCCTTATCTGTAGGACACGCCCTGAGCTACTTCTATACAGGTGGTATCATACACTCGTCATAGCAGAAAATGTGGCAGCTGAATAATACTTTGCAACATTGTATGTACTAGTGCATGGCAGGCTTTTCTAATTGGTTGGCAACCCAAATCCAACCTTGGACATTCGGCTTGCTAGCAGCACGTACATAGAAATGAAACCCATGTATTGGAGATATGTCAGCTTTCGCCTTGTTTTCCCAATTAGTCTACCCTCTCTCATCGGTAGGCCTTGTGCCAGTGTTTTCTGTTTGAAGGCTGACCTTGCCAGTCTGCACTGTCTCAAGCCATTCAAGGGAGTATAGGTATACCATTATCTTAGCTCCAGACTTAATGAATAGCCCTTGTTTGCAAGTTCTTCATCATGTGTTACAAGACCATGAATTTGTCCATTTCAACAGTTTATTAAACACCATTTGATTCAATTATGCTGGGTGCAGTTGCTCCTCTTGGCCATTAGAGACTTGCTCACTCTATCTCATATTCATGCCATATTCATGCCCTTTTAATTGTCCAATATTTGATATCCATAAATCTTCTTGTTCCTCCTAATCTTTGGGAAATATGTCCTTGCACATGGTCTGCTCATAAACTCCATTTGTGCTTTTCCTCCATCTCTCGAAATAGCTTACTTGGTTCCAAGCCAATGTACTCCCCTATTTTGCAAGGGAAAACAGCTTCTTCATCATCGTTTCACTTAAAGATCCTGGGCTCATATTTTGAGGTAGCTGGGTTGATTGACATAAGCCGTCGTCCATTTTCTTCTGTTGATCGTCCTAAACGTTGAATATATACCTCTCATAAGCAAACTTCTGTGCATTCTTTCTACCTTGCATTTCAGCGTATTTACAATTATTGACCAGTGAGTCACTTCATTCTTCTTTGTGTTCATAAGTACTGCATTTATAGAGTACATATTTTCCTTAGTGCTTCAGTTACATCATTATTCTCGAGTATTTTCATATCGTTTCAGCATAGGTTCTTATATCTTCTTTACGATATTCTTTCACTGTCATCGAACTTTGTTTTAACGTACATCCATTCTGTTCATGGCTGCATTTGGACAGCTCGGCAAAGTGCATCCTTCTTTGTAACTTTCCTGCAGTATGTCAGATTGCGGGTATACTCTGAAGGGTTGTCTGAGTGAATATCGTCTCTCATATACTTGACCAGGTGCAGGATCATTGCAAGGAATCAGTCATGGGTTCCTCATCATGGCTCTCCATCTGTCATCCCAATATGATGGTGGCAAGGGGGTGGGGACTAAGGAGAAGACATGTACCCCTGCTCTACATTCCCCCCTCTGTTTGAGTTCTCGATCAAACTCTTCTTCTGCCACTCCTGCTATGTCTTCTTCTACCATTTCTTCATATTATCTTTTCTTCGGAACCCATATCTTTGTCACCCCCTCTGGTTCCCAGCATTTTTATATGTTCATCCACACTCCAGGTCATGAATTGGGAATCTGCTGTTTGTGAACAGAACATTCATCGTCCCACATACTTCTTCCGATCCTTGGAATAATGATACTTAGTTCCTGGAGGTGCAAGGGTACTTTTCTTTATGAGCTCTCGAGTGCTGACTTCAGTTTGCTCAATTGTTCCAGCATCAATATCAACCATTATCTTTATTCCAATAGCTTTCTTGGCTATCTTCTTGCATTGTCCCACGATGATCCTTATGAGATAGAATCCTAACGATACAAACACTAATATTGCTCCAAGCATCTTGAAAGTGTTTGCCAGCCAAGTTGGAATCCATGAAAACAGAGATATAAACCAATCATCATCTTCACTGTCATTTACTTCCTCCATCATCTTTGTGTGCAGGTCCGTTAATGTAGTTATTGCTTCAGATGAGGTTCCATTTTCTGCATCATGAGAAGGTATGTACATACAGAAATAGTACTAAGCTACGATGCACACCTTCTTGTATTGATTAAAGAGTATGGACTTAGATCAAAAAGCTTCAGTCAATGTATAAATTCAGGGTGCACGGGAGAAACAAAGTGATTTTGGCACAGAAAGTCACCACTACACAATGGAAATGAAAAAGTAGTGTCCACAATTGGAGGACACTCCTGTCCCATGCACACCATTAATACTGAGGAATCTCTCAGTCAACACTGCATAATTATTATTAGCAACTATGTTTAAATTACTTATATTGGTACAATAATAATTTCTAGGTTGCACTGATCAAAATCAGTTTTTTAATGAGTATCAAAATTCACAATACATAGTATTAATAACAAAAGTATTTAGGAATAGTGAACTCAACACGTTTCGGGATGAGAATCCTTTCATCAGGAGCAGTATTCGTTTCTTGGTGTGATAGTGGTGCTTCAAGGCATGTCTTTCAACATCTATAAATAATTAAATAACACGAGTTAAGACAGTTGTACAACAAAACTAATACTGTATATCTAGACTATTTGCTTTGCTCATGTAAAGAGCTGTATGGGCGGGTGATACTTCACCTAATTCTATTTCGCTGGAATGTAGGCTTCTAATGTTCCTTCTGCGGAAGAGGCATGACAGGTTGTGACCCATGAAGCAATTCCCTTTCTTCTCTTACAAATGCTGCTTCTATTTCCAGAGGAGTAACTTTTCCTTTCTCATCATCCATGGGAATTTCTGGCCTGAACAAAAATGTATCAGGCATCCTTATAATTGCATCTGTCAATTTGGGTAACCATGATAATAAAATGTTCACTCCATATAAGAACACTTCTTCGTATAGAGGGACTTCCCATAAGGCTTTCTTTCTTTCTTTCCTACAAAGGCTACTATAAATTCCCTCACATGTAAATAATATATCCCTGGGGTTGAACACACTATGCCTTCGTCAGTAAAAGATATTGTAATGCTAAGTTTTGTCATTAAATTACGTCCTAGTATGCTCATCGGTGTCTGTTTAGAGTATAGTGTGAGAAACCTGAAAATGTCACATCCGCTAGTCCCCGGAGATCTGTCATCCAGGTGGCCAGGACACGGCCACCACTATTGTATCCAGTTTCTGGGGGTGGACCAGTGGGGGAGGATCACCTGGATGGGGGGTCTTTAGGGAGTGGAAGTGGGACGCCAACGGGTGAGACTTGTAACCCCCTTCTCTTTAACACCTTTTCCCCATTTTACCCCGTAGTATATTTAGAAGCTCAACCCCCTTTTCCGAAACAAACACTTTCTTAAACCGTGAAAAACAATGGAATAACAACAGAGCTGTTTACCTGACATGTCCCAACACAAAGGTCAGGCAGAGTGAGGCTATTGACAATAACTACACACACCTGACGGCCCTTTCCCTTCACCACTGGGATAAAAGGCAAAGCACAAGAGCACACTTTGAGCAAGACCAAACGCACTAGGAAGCACCTATTCCAGGATGGCAGTTCAAACGGAGGAGAAAGGCGACGAGACCTGAAACAATGACAAGGAGGGTAGTGCCCTAGCCCTTTTAGACATGGACCAGCAAAGCCTCTGTGACAGGAATTATAAGACCGGGAACTACAGCGGGCGCGTGGTGTTACAGATGTTAATGCTGCACGGGGCCCTCCTGCACTGCTAACCAAGGTGGGGAGATGCGGTTGATACCGTGGTACCATTCTTGACTCCAGAGACAAGAAACGCCAAGGAGTTCAGCACAGCCGGTGAGTGGGAGGGAGATCCGATAGTAAACCGGACTGTGTTGAGCAAAGTTTGCAAATGGCAACATGATATGAATTGAAAGAACTTGTGAACAAAGAACTTGTGTGTTACTGAACGTCTAAGAAAGCCTGGGAAAAGACCAGCTGCAGAGTGGTCCGGCACCATGTGGGTGCTCATTCGAAATACTCTGACTGGTCTCCTTTTGTTGAAAATACAAATATCAGGAGGCCCTTGGAGAGTCCGACCTAAGAGGTCAAAGTGGTCATACAAGGGTCGAGTTAAACCCTTTGTACCATCAAAAGTCTTTGGCATGTTGTCAAGAGAAAAGCTAAGGGAAGTGAATCCCGCATTGTGATAAAGAAAAGTGAATGGTGTATCTGGTAAATGTGAACCCGGATGAGGGATGCCTACAGGTCAGGGTGAAGCATAATAACCCCGTGAACATTGTGTTTACAAGAGTGAACCCGGCTGAGGGATGTCCACAGCAAATGATTGTTTAAAAAGACATTGAGACTCATGAACATTGCATGTAAAATATAAAGAGTGAAAGGCCGTAGTGAACCCAACAGAGGGAGGTTAACATTGTCAAAAGGATAGGAGCCCAGTTGAGGGGGATCCAGGGGTGAAGAGTCATCACCAAACATAAAAGATTACGGAAAGGAACTTTTAGTTTGTTATTTTATTTGACACATAAAGCCCTTGGAGGCAAGAGACTTTGTAGAAAGAGACTTGGCCACAGAATGTCCTGATATCACTGAAAAGAACTGTAATCTCATGTTGGAGAAGCCCAGTTGTGTATTGTGTTCAGAATTCCCGCCTTGTCCCGTGCTAAGAAACGTGGGGAAGGGAGACCCCAGCTATATCATCCTGTTTTAGCATTTTTTGAACACTTTTTTCTTTTCTCTTGAACATTATCTAACACTATTTTTTGTAACTTGGCGGTAAGGATTGGCAATATTTCTTTTTTAGTATAGGCCCTTTTTATTTCACAAGACACCACTAGGACTGCCTTAATATTATTTGATGGTTGTAGCTTGTTCCCATTTTAGATTTAGGTTAGGTGTTTTTCTCACCCATATATACAGTTTAATAAACACCCCTGAACAGTGAACACTTGTGTCTGGCTTTTTGCTGTTGCCACCATGTTATGTTATGTTAAACGTTCTTGTAGAGCGCACATACGCCCTAGAGCATCTTGGCGCTGAGTTCCTTACAATAGCAATGGCATAGATATGTTGTGTTCCACTAAAGAAATGGTTAATTCATCTGTAAATGGAACTAAACTCATCGCCCCAGTAGATCCCTGAGCATTCAGGGATATTAGGAATGAGTTGCTCCAGTGTCTGCAAGAAATTAAAATGGCTTGCCTTCTATCGTCACTTTGACCCTTGGTTACTATTGGGGGTCTGATGTCTGAACACATCAAGTAATCATGTGAGCTATCCTATTGTGGGTATAAAGGCATTCCCATGCCTGTAAAAGGATTCCCTCCCACCACAGTCACACTTCCTAATTTGTTTTTTTTTATTTGTGTAGCTCCAGTGTCCATCTGCCATTGTAATGCACCTGCCTTGGTATATATTGTATTTGTTGAGTGGGTGCCTGTTACATTTTCATAGGTGTTTGCTGTTGCTGCCCCTTTTTGCTGGCACCTCCTCAAAAAACCTAATGAAACTCCAAATAATCCAAAACAACGCACTTCGAGCTGCTCTCAACATTCCCAAAAGAGAACACATCTCTGCAGCCAGACGTGAAGCCCACTGGCCAGCCATCAAAGAACACGTATTATTTAAAACTCTTGCTATCATGCAGAAGTGTATCACTCACACAGCCCCACCTATTTTTCCTTGAAAGTAGTTAGAGCGGGTTCTTCCAGACCCACTAGAACACCATATTTCCACTAACTAATCATCCGCAGAGTCAAACGTGCTAAGGAAGGGGGTGCCAGCTTCCCCTTCATTGCTGCCAGACAATGGAATGCCCTGCCACTTTCCCCCAGAAATGAACCCTCCCACATTGCATTCCGCAAAGCCCTCAAAACCTGGCTGTTCCACTAACCTCTGCGCCTTCGTTTTTTACCTACTTTTGCGTAATGAGGTTCCCTGTAACCAAACGAACTGTACACACTTAATGTGTTATGTCCTTTACCACTGTAACTAAGTATCCTAACGCTGTAATAGCTACGACATTCAATGTATGTACCATTGTAACTAAGGAGCTTACCTATCTCTGTAACAGTGCCACGATGCCCACGGGCTGTTGGGTGCTATACAAATATGACAAAATTTAAAAAAATGATTGTGTCTGCATTGGTACTTGTTGAAATTGCTGCGATTGTGGCAATTGTGTCTGTATTGGCACTTGCTGAAACTGCTGTGGTTGTGGCACCTATTCCTGATTCTGTGTGTGATCTTGGGCATAATATCCTTTTGAATCTGTATTGTATTGTGGAGCATATCCTGTCCCCCCCTCTTGGAGATTGTCAATTCTGTTGTTGCATACCTCCTCTACTTCTGCATATTCTAACTACATGTCCTATTTTTCCACAATTCCAACATGTCAAGGGCTGTCTGCCATTAAATCCTCCACGTCCTTTAGGGTTTTGAAATCCTCCTCATCCTCCTCCTCGAGGTCCATTCCCTGTGCATCTTGGTATATAATTATACCCACTCTGATCTTGGGCATTGACTATATTATTATTTTTTATTTTTTTATTGTGACTTAACCACATTCGTGTTTTTACATAACTTCAAATAAAAGAACATGTACATATTACTATCAATTACCATCTTTACACAAACATAATGTACTCATTAAAACAAAGAAGACTACCCCACAACCCAACCAAGCCACAGAATTTACCATCCAAACTAAGCAGGGAATATTGTAGAGGTCATAGAACAAAAATACCAGAACACGAAAAAGAAAACAGGAAGAACAAAGGGAAAGTCAATCTTATGTAATAACATTACATTTTTGAAGAACTTGTATCACTTTTATCATGAGCGCTGTCTCATGGCCAGCAATCAATCTGTCCCAAAACAAATCTGCCAAAATACCATCCTCTCTATCCACAAATCTTTGTAGAAGAGTTACTCTTGTATCCCAAGTAACCTGGCACCCCATCAGTAAATGTCTTAATGTCTGCTTCCGAGGGTCTTTACAAACAGCATACCATTTTTGAGCATCCTCCCTCTTCCTCCATTTAGTGAGAACCTCTCCAGTATGCACTAGGTTTAAATAAACCCTTGGGAAATGTTGTCTCGCCCTCCACTCTGGGACTGTCTTAATCTATTTTGGAACAAACCCCAGTTTCTTATCATACACTGAGAGCGAGTTTGCCAAAGATGCACTACGCATTCCTCCAATGCTTTTTATGCAATCCATTCTTTCTAGTGATTTTTTTAGTTTTCAAGTGGTTAGCAACCAGTGTTTCGAGATCTGTATCTGCTTTCAAAAGAATCTTGCTTACCCTTGAATCCATTGGCTATATTATTTTAGGGAGTGCATCACTTGTGTCGTGCTTTCCTAGTTGCTTGTTAATACTGCTCCTTCTATGGTGAACTTCAACAATGTTTTCTGCACCAACTATGCCTCCTCTTGCTTTCTACCCTCAACTTTCTTCTTGTCTTTCTCCTTCAGCATTCTGCAATAATGCACGATTGCCAATTCCATCTCTGACCATGGTTTTGCTTCCATTCCCAATCAGCATAGACAGGTGTCCACTGGGAATTATTTAAAACTGATTTTAAACTGGTGGAAGACTGGGCTTCCTGTACCTTCAGATAGAAATTATGAGGTTACAACCCTATAATGTTTCATATTTTAGAAATAAATCAAGACAAAATAAGAAAACAATCATAATGTCAACAAATGTTTGGCATATCCAATGATATTTATTTACATCAGTAAATGCATATTTATAAAGTTGAATCGAAACAGATTTCAACAGAAAAGAAAAGAAATGAATATTGATACAAAAGCAACCAAATTGACTGGATAAACTGGAAAAGTAACAAATACAGAAAACCATGAAAGAAAGCCAATTCATGATGCTTGGAGTATCATAGAAATTTGATAACTACCGCTACATAAAGAACCATCTACTCATGAAATAAATCCAGAAGTTAAATGGCAGGTAACTGCTGTGTATCTACTGCTAAATAACAGAGACCAACTATCTAGTCTGAAGCAGAGCCATGGAAAGTAATGGTCCATTCCCACCTGTTCCTTTAACTGCCATTGTACTGGTTCTGCCAGTCCATGACATAGTATGTGGTAAATTAACACTACTGTTTTATTCCGCGGTTTGTGCGTCTCTGCACTCCATCTGTCCTGAATATCCTGAATAAAAGCAATGAGGTCTTCATCCTCTCTCTTTTTCCTAGTCATCATCGCCCCAATACCCGATGTATCTGGATAGTGTACTCTAAACGCTCACCATAGGGCTGCTCCACAGTAATTAAATGGCGCTCCATCGTGCGCTGTGTTTTGCACAGTTACTTTTGGATGCCCTGCTCGCTTCCAAATGTCATCAGATCTCACCCGTGGCATAGCTGATAATACACCGTTTATATCGTCTATAGCTAACGTCATTCCTGACGTTCTTTTTCCTAATTCCTTAATCCATTTTCCCGCACAGGAAGTCAAACTCGGCAGTATGCATTTTAAATTATCCTTATCTGTAGCCATGGTATATATTGTGGTCAACCCCCTCCTTTCGCTAATATTGGTGACTGTGAAAACCCTGATCCTTTGTCATACCTACCCACGCTCCTTTTCTCCCAGGCAGCATTATCATTGCCTGCTCGTTTTCTCCCTTGCAATGCGCTTAGTCTACTAACATAGGGTGGGGACGCAACCCCTGTACTGTGCAATTGTACTTGTTCATTATATGGTATTGGTTTCCGTGTTTTTCTTATAGAGTCCTCTAGATCTGACCATTGTACCCCTTTATCTACGCTTGATTCTCTTGAAAATCCATATGCACCTTCTTCTTATTTTGTTTCCTTTCCTCGTCTGACATTATTATTCCCCAACCTGTATGACTATTGTCTTCTTCCTCAAAATCTAACTCACTTGAGGATATAGTTCTATGATCGCCTACTCTGACGTCATCCAGGCTTCCTCCTGTTCCTCTAAAGGATGCTCCTTCTTCGACCTCTTGAGTTCTATAACCTTATTTATCCTCCATTTGTCTATATCATTTCCCTATTCTTGTTCCTATGCTTTCTGTATCTTCTCTCCGTGTTGGCATATCTTATGGTCCTTGCTACCCTCCAGGGCATGGTTAGGACCCTCTCTCCTCTTCGGTTCGCTCTTTGGTTTCTATGGGTATCATGTTTCTATGGCATAAATATTCAATCTCATCATCTTTAAATCCCCTACTTCTGGTAATTTCTTCCTCTCTTCTCCCTATTTCCCTTAATTTCTCTTCCTCTCGCCTTCTTTGTAACCTACCTGCTTTCCATCTTTGGGCTTCTATTTCGTCTTGTTTCTCTTCTTCTAGCCTCTCCTTCTCTCTTTTTGCCTCATATTTTCTTTGATATTCCCTTTGCTTACACTCCTGTTTCTTTCCTGTTTGTATAGCCTCTCTTCTTTCTTTTCTTTCACTTTCTTATCTTGCTCCTTCTTTTACTCTCTTTCTCAAACTTCACTAATACCTTTATCATCTAGTTTGAGCAATATTTGTCCTCCAATCCATTCATTCTGTACTATTGCTGTACTCTTAGATATATCTGTTAATCTTCTTTGTTTCTCTGCCTCTTCCTCTATCTGTATCTGTTTATTCTGTCTATCCTTTTTCCCATCACGCTGTTTACTTTCATCGCATGTCTGTATATATTTGCGTTCTCTTTTACTCTCTTCCTCAGTCTCTTCACTCGTATAAGCAGGGGGTTTGTATGGTGGATTAATATACCCCGCTGCTGCTTTCAATTCCTTAGAGGGGAAAATCCCTTCTCTTTATCTTCTACGTCTTGTTACTCGGGAGGGGAAAGAGGAGCTGAAGTTGTTACGTCTTCCTCTTTATGCTGATTAATCATCCACTCCCTATAGACTGGGTCTTTTTTCTCGTTCTGATACATTTTCCAAAGCTCTAGTACTGCCAATCTTTTCTCTAGCTTCTTTCCCTTGTGCGTGGCATATAAATATGTCATCAGGTTACGTAATACCATATTTTGACAACAAGCCTCCTGGAGGCCGGGGCATAAATGTTGTATTGGTCGTACCCTTAAGTCAATTGGAATGGTACTGCATAATCTTGGCTGTATAGCTTGGTAGTGTTCTGCATAGGTGTGTGAGAGGTGTTTCTTCCATTACGACAAGCCAATTCAGACTGTCAATACTTACTCCGATTTTTCTCTTACCTCTGCATTTATTAAATATATAATTTCAATATATTTGAGTAGGCACCATCAATCACCACTCATATTCCAGAAGATCAGAATATCTTCCCTACCTTTGTTTATTATTTTTGTTTAAAACAAAATGTATTTGCCACTATTTTTCTAGCTCCTTCGTTTACACTTTCCGTTAATTATTTTGATATAGTTCTTGGTTTTTTAGTATCTTCAAACTGTCTTTTTTACTTCTATTTTGATTTCGGCTAGTTCTAGCCTTTTGGTCGATGTCAATCCTTTGTCAAAAAGTGTGAGGAAAAAAATAGTTATTTATTTATTTACGCTATTTTTCCTTATTTTTTATTGTTTGTTTTAAACACGTTATCTTTTACACACTCATATTATACCCTTTACATACATGCACTTCCAATGACGAAGCCCGCCAGGGTGAAACACGTAGTTGTCTCTTTCTCTGCTCTACCCTGTCCACTGTATACCAAATAAAGGACGTTAAACTGAGATCTTTGGGGTTGAAGTGAATGTTTTGAATTTATGGAGTGCCGCCTACCAGCTGACAATGTTCAGCTTCCTTTCTCTCTCTCTCTCAATATTTGTATTTGTATTTATTTGTATTTTATTTATTTATATAGCGCACCTGGCCCTGGGGTATCCGGGCACATTATTTAGGTTACATGACAGATTGACATAAACATAATATACAGGGTAATATACAGTATAAGGAAGAAACATAATATACAGTCATATCAGATTCTATAGTCTGACGAGCAGAAGGGCGGTGATAAGCAGGGCCAATCACCAAGCACAAAGTATGTACAAGTAAATGTGAAAACAGTAAATTTACAGGGTATATACACAAGCAAATTTATACAATGAGGCAGAGAGCACAGGTATGGCTAAAGGGCATGTTAGTGGCAGGAAAGGTCTTGGGCAGACAGCCATACTTTGGCTTTGCTCTTGAAAGCAAGAAACAAAGGTTCAGCTGTAAGAGGGTTTGGAAGTGAGTTCCATAGTTTCGCAGCAAGCTAACCCCATCCGATCTTTGTAGCTTAAAGGGAGGAATGGAGAGGCAATTGGCCTGGGCAGTTCTGATAGGTCTGTTAGACGTATGGTAAGCAAATCTGCAGGACAGGTAGATGGGTGCTTGGTTAGCGAGGCATTTGTGCGTCAAAGCAAGTGTTCTGAGTGAGACTCTTTGTGATACTGGAAGCCAACGAAGGCTCTGCCTGGTATCAGAAATGTAATGGTTCCTGGGGATGTTTAATGCAGCTCTAATGGCATTATTTTGATTAATCTGTAATTTGTTGAGATTGCATTGGTTTGTGCTTATATAGACGGCATTACAGTAATCGATTTTGGACATAACCAGGGTCCTGGTTAGGGTAGTACAGTTGGCAGGTGTGAGGAAGGGTCGGCAGGCTGTGATGAGCTTGCAGGTGTAAGCTGCGGCCGAGGATACTGCGTTAGTTTGTCTAGAAAGGGATAGGGTGGAGTCGAGATATATACCTAATGTTTTGGTGTCGTTTGTAACTTTAATGATGTTACCATCAATGACAAATTATTTGAAAGAGGGGTCTAGTTTGTTGAGTCGCTGGTGAGAGCCCAAGATGAGAAGCGCTGTCTTTCCATCATTGAGATAGAGTTTGTGTTGAGCCACCCAGGCTTGGATGACTTGGTAGATAGTATTTACGGCAAGTGTGTCAGCTGTGTGGTCACCGGTAATGGGGATGATTATCTGGGTGTCATCCGCGTAATTCGTGTAGTTGACACCCAGATAATCCAAGATATTGAACAGTGGTTTCGTAAACACATTGTAGAGTGTAGGGGAAACGCACAATCCTTGTGGTACCCAGCAGGGAACTGGTGAAGGTTCAGCAGCAGCAGTGGGGGAGAAGACCCTCATGGATCTGTTATCCAGGAATGAACTGATACATGCAGTAGCTTTGTCTGAGAAGTGGGCAGCTAATTTGAGGTGTCGACAGAGGATTTGGTGATTTACCAGGTCAAAAGCTGCTGATAAATCAAGAAGGAGTAGAAGGGCCAACGTGCCCTTGTCTTTTAGGTCTTCAATCTGGGTTTTTAGGTCAATAAGGGCAGTGTCGGTACCGTAACGGGGACGGAAGCCAGATTGTCTAAGGCCCAAGAGTTTGTTAGGTTCCAGATAGTCTTGGATCTGCAGGTAGGCTGCTCGATCCAAGATTTTTAGCATTAAAGGCACAGTGGTGATAGGCTTGTCGTTTGTAGGTATGCTTGCATCTAATGTAGGTTTTTAAAGAAGCAGGATGACCCACGCATCCTTCAAGTTATCTGGGACAATACCTGTGCTAAATTATGAGTTTATAAAGGTGGTGATGAATGGGGCTAAGTTATGTGAGGCCTCCTTGATAATGGGGGGCTGGACATAAATCACCCTGGCAGTTGGAGGGTTTGAGATTTTTGATGATATTTTCAACTTGAGTAGTAGAGAGGGGCAAGAAGCTGAAAGGTTTATGAGTGTGAATGCTAGGTTTAGATCTATCATGCTGGGACTTGTATTGCGGGGTCAATCTGGAGGCAGATTTTTTTGCATTCATTTTGGCTTGGAGTGTAGCTATTTTACTGAGGAGCGCCTTCTGAATATTGGCACACCAGGTACTATCTTTAGTACACGTATCGAGTGGGGTGACCAGGGACTCCAATTCTTTTACGATCTTAAACAACTCTTTAGTGTTTGATTTGGCTTGTAGGATTCGCTCTTTGTAAGTGTCTTTTTTGGCCTGAGGATGGCATCTTTGTAGTTCAAGGTGGCTAAGGCGAGGCTAGCTTTGTGCATTTCAGAGGGATTGCTTTTCCAGCGAGCTTCTAGGTTACGTTTTTCTTTACGTAGAACTCTCAACTGCGGTGTGAACCAAGAGTTGAGGTGGGCACGTGGTTTGGGTTTCCTAGATTTGATAGGTGCAATAATGTCATGAGCTTTTAGCATAGTCTGATTGAACGTGTCTACCAACAAAGTGGGATCCGTGCAAGAGGAGGAGTGTTCGTTGAGAGTTGGAAGGAGAAGTGGGAGCAGTTTTTTGCATGTTATGTCTATCTTATTTCTTGTGCAAATTGCGGGCGCAATGTCTTGCGTAACGCAAACATGTTTTACTAGGATGCTAAAGGTAATTAAGTGGTGGTCAGTCCAAGCACAGGGTTGGTTAGACTCAATATTGATTTCGCAGTTTAGGTCTGCTAACCAATCAAGGGTTCTGCCCTTGATGTGTGTTGGTTCAGTGATACGTTGCATAAAGCCTAAGTTAGATAGTACGCTAGTAAATCACGTGCTATGGCATCATTAGGATCTTGGAGACTAAGGTTGAAGTCACCTAATAAGATAATTTGCAATTTAGTTTTTGTATTGTCAGCAAGGATGTAGGATATGTTTTCTGCAAATGTAGATATAGGACCGGGAGGCCTGTAAATAAGGTGAAGTGTGATGGTTTGGTTAGGTGATATGGCTAGTTTCACTGAGAGTAACTCCGCTGATGGAGTCTGTTGAGGTCATGTGTTATGATCAGATCGGCCATGTCAAGCGTGTGAGCAGTAAGGGACCTGGCATTAATCAATGCCCCCTTGATCATGGTTTTATGTGGAGAGGAAGTACTAGCATTAGGTTTGGTGTTTTTGGTTATGGTGGGTAATGGAGTGGCGAGGGCTCTTGGAAAAGGTTTGTGCAGGGGTAGAGTGCATGGGTAGTGCAGGTGTGGCGGTGGGAGGCATGCAGGAATCTGGAGCCAAGTCTAAGGTTTCTAATATGCACGGTGCATGGTTGGTTGGGAGTAGGTTTAGTAGCAAAGTGTTCTAGCCAGAGGGCTGGTGATTGAGGTAGGGGTTGGCAGTGGGTGGTGATGAGGCCCATGCTGAATTGGAATAGGTCTGCATGATATTAGGCATGGCAGAGATGTGCATTTGTTCATTTAGATTAGAAGGCATGATGTACTCAAGGTGGGTAGTGCATGGAAGCATTAGGTGGGTTTGGGTCTTGGTAATTGTTAACTCTGAAGTACTAAGGTATAAGGTAAGTGACCAAGTCAGGGATAGTAGCTTGAGAATAAGGCAGGGTGTGATGTAGTTAGCAATGTAAGGTGTGTATTGCCAATACATAGTGGCCCACGCTAACGAAAGAAGGCAGTGGCTGGAGTCTGTCAGCAGGCAGGATGCCTAAAGGTGTGATTGGTCGCTAAAGACTCGACTTCCACTCTAATTTGTGTGGACTAAGGTAGGAATGAAAAAGGAAGGCGAGGCGCGCACTCCAAGTCCTGGTCAATTAATCTGTTGCCAAAAATTAAATATATCTGGGTTAAATCCCAAAACAAGTTGCTCAGTATTACCAGGGTGAAATCCCTTCAGCTGCAGTTCTGTTATCTGTAGTTGTTCTCCTTCTAGCGCTTTCTTATCTCAAATAATCTTCAGGAAGGCTGTGTTTTATTTGCAGGTGTTACTGATTAGTCTCAAAGGCTTCTGGTAGTTGTAGTGAGAGAGTTTTTTCAATTCAGAAGACCAGCAACCGACACCCCTCCAATAGCACAAGTCCTGCCCAAATTTGGGGGAGGGGAGAGAACCATCAATGTGATTCTCCAAAGTGGGGCACAGTCACCCCGGTGCCGCTGCCTCTGGAGCCTGGAACACCCATGACAGTAGGTAACGAAAAAGGAAGACGAGGCGCGCACTCCAAGTCCTGGTCAATTAATCTGTTGCTAAAAATTAAATATATCTGGGTTAAATCCCAAAACAAGTTGCTCAGTATTACCAGGGATAAATCCCTTAAACTGCAGTTCTGTTATCTGTAGTTGTTCTCCTTCTAGCACTTTCTTATTTCAAATAATCTTCAGGAAGGCTGTGTTTTATTTGCAGGTGTTACTGATTAGTCTCAAAGGCTTCTGGTAGTTGTAGTGAGAGAGTTTTTTCAATTCAGAAGACCAGCAACCGACACCCCTCCAATAGCACAAGTCCTGCCCAAATTTGGGGGAGGGGAGAGAACCATCAATGTGATTCTCCAAAGTGGGGCACAGTCACTCCGGTGCCGCTGCCTCTGGAGCCTGGAACTCCCATGACAGTAGGTAAAGAAAAAGGAAGGCGAGGCGCGCACTCCAAGTCCTGGTCAATGAATCTGTTGCCAAAAATTAAATATATCTGGGTTAAATCCCAAAACAAGTTGCTCAGTATTACCAGGGTGAAATCCCTTCAGCTGCAGTTCTGTTATCTGTAGTTGTTCTCCTTCTAGCGCTTTCTTATCTCAAATAATCTTCAGGAAGGCTGTGTTTCATTTGTAGGTGTTACTAATTAGTCTCAAAGGCTTCTGGTAGTTGTAGTGAGAGAGTTTTTTTCAATTCAGAAGACCAGCAACCGACACCCCTCCAATAGCACAAGTCCTGCCCAAACTTGGGGGAGGGGAGAGAACCATCAATGTGATTCTCCAAAGTGGGGCACAGTCCCCCCGGTGCCGCTGCCTCTGGAGCCTGGAACTCCCATGACAGTAGGTAAAGAAAAAGGAAGGCGAGGCGCGCACTCCAAGTCCTGGTCAATTAATCTGTGGCTAAAAATTAAATATATCTGGGTTAAATCCCAAAACAAGTTGCTCAGTATTACCAGGGTTAAATCCCTTCAGCTGCAGTTCTGTTATCTGTAGTTGTTCTCCTTCTAGCGCTTTCATATCTCAAATAATCTTCAGGAAGGCTGTGTTTCATTTGCAGGTGTTACTAATTAGTCTCAAAGGCTTCTGGTAGTTGTAGTGAGAGTTTTTTTCAATTCAGAAGACCAGCAACCGACACCCCTCCAATAGCCAAGTCCTGCCCAAACTTGGGGGAGGGGAGAGAACCATCAATGTGATTCTCCAAAGTGGGTGTAACGCTCACCTGATTCCCACAGAGGCGCTGACCCGTTCTGGACTGCTACCAATTCTTCTACAGTAAAGCGCAGAGCCCGGAAGATGGACTGGACTGGCCCTCCCCCGAATCTCGTCTGTCTGGCTCGTAGGATAATTTTTCTGTAGATGGGAAAGAGGGAGTTAATATCTGCTGGAAAGAGTATCTGCTCCCCCCTATCTCCCCCTTCTAAATCCCCTTGTCGCTAGTTCGGTTTTTGTGGGCTCTCACCTTATTTTCTGTAAGGATGAGCCCTCCTTCCTGCTTCTGGTGCAGGGGCGCGTTGATTCCAGTTACTTCACTGGGGTATTTAGTGGGCGCGATTCCTCTGGCTGTTCGATCCCACTTCAGGATTGCCGTAAGTATGTAGTCTTTAGATTATATTAAATGTCTTTTCCCCTTCGGGGCCGGGGTCTAGAAAAGGCAGAAAGGCCCTTCTGACCCGAATGGAGGATTGAGTTCAACCAAAATCTGGTAATTCCTTAGGTCAGTATTCCCTCCTGTATCAAGTCCGATGCTCACCTTCTCCCCTTTTGCAGGAGCCAATTCGCTGCCGGCGTCGAAACCGCTGTTGTTCGTGGTAAGGCCTCGTAAAGGTAAGTGGAATAGGTGTGGCACTGGGTGAAGCGGAGCGCTTCTAATCGTGTCTTTGCCCTTTTTGCAGGTGCCGAGGTGCGGCAAGCTTTGTAGCCGTTTCTGCACGTGGCGCGGCCACGATAAGGTAAGAGAAAGCAGCGCTGCGGCGAGCGTTGTGGTGCGCTGCTAACCTTGTGCTTTTCTTTTGCAGGATTGTCGGAAGAAGGTTTCCCGAGTGCAGGATTCCGGTGAGTAAAGCTTTGGATGCTTGTCTTTTCTCTCCTTTTGTCTTTCAGGTGTTCCAGGAGCTGCGGGCGTGTCAGGAGCCAGGATGCAGGAGCCGACTCGGTGAGCGTCCTGCTGCTGATGCAGAATAACGCGAAGCACGTGAATTCCTTCGGGCGTGGTTTAAATAGCAGAGGAGTGCTTCAGGTGAGTATCCTTCCTCCGGCCCCACCCAGGTAAGAAAAAGAGTTCCTGAAGAGGAAAAATAGTTCCTCCCAGCCTAAATGGCTGGAGACCTCAGCCAGACTGGATTGCTCTGGGTGAGTAAGCAGCATGGTCTGCCTCAGGTAAGTCCACCCAAGCATTATGACATGTTTTGACCAAATGAGCCTGGCGCCTATGGCGCCAGGACTGAAGCCTTTTATGAGCCTGGCGCCAAAGGCGCCAGAACGTGGTCCAAAAGGCCCCAGTAGCGGTCTGCTGGATCCGGTGATGTGGGTGATAGGTCTGCTTCCGGGGATGCTGGGCCTGGCCTGGCTCCCCGGGAGCAGCCATCATGACAGCACCCCCCCTCAAGGCCCCTCCCAAGATTGTCTTCCCAGGGGGTTTTGGTTTATTTGGAAAGGTCTGATGAAATGTCTTAATCAGCCGAGGAGCATGGACGTGGTCACAGGGTTCCCATGATCTCTCCTGAGGACCATAACCTTTCCAGTCAATTAGGTAGAACAGCTTTGACCTAATGACCTTAGAGTCCAAAATGTTCTTTACTTCGAATTCAGGTTCTCCATCCACTTGAATGGGTCCCGGAGGTTTAGTTAGTCTGGTTCCAGGTTGCATAGGTTTAAAAACTGATACATGAAACACTGGATGTATTCGCATATGAGTTGGTAATTCTAGTTTAACAGCCACCGGATTAATTATAGCAGTAATAGGATATGGCCCCAGATACTTCGGATTAAAAGTGCGAGGTCCTTTGAGTGATAAGTGTTTGGTGGACAACCAGACTTGGTCCCCAACCTGGTATTGAGGTGTCTCGCTCCGGTGTTGATCTGCACCTCTCTTGTATCTTTCCTTGGCTTGCTGTAAGTGTGCCGTTGCTTCCTTGAAGGCTTGGGTAATAGTAGTGTGCAGCAGATCCATGGCGGGTGTTCCGAGATCCTGAGGAGGATCGAGGTTGGAGGTTCGAGGGTGGATTCCATATACTGTGTAGAAGGGACTCTGCCCCATTCCTGAGTGAACTGAATTGTTGTATGCATATTCAGCTATCCAAAGAATGTCTTTCCAGTTGCTTTCTGACTGTTGCAGCATGCATCGTAAATATTGTTCGAGAGTCTGGTTCGTTCTCTCAGTTTGACCATCGGTTTGGGGGTGGTGGCTGGTTGAGAGTCTTACATCAATTTGGGCCAACTGACAGCAACTACGCCAGAAATGGGAAATACATTGACTCCCTCTGTCGGAGATGAGCACCGACGGGAATCCGTGTAACCGGACAATATTTTCAAGGAATTCTCTGGCTAGTACTGAAGCTGAAGGTCAACCTTTTAACGGAATGAAATGTGCCATTTTGGAAAATAGATCTACAATAACGAGGATGGTGTTGTACCCAGAGCAGGGGGGTAAGTCAGTGATAAAATCCATAGAAAGGGTGTGCCAGGGAGATGGTGGAATGCCTAACGGTTGAAGAAGACCAGCCGGTCTTTTCTTTTGACCCTTGTTTTGTGCGCACACACCACAGGACATCACAAATTCTTTTATATCTTTTCTCCACGAAGGCCACCAGAATTGTCTTTTCACTTTTTCTTCTGTTTTGGCTATGCCAGGATGTCCTTCTATCAATGAGTCGTGATAGCAGGTAATAACTTGCTTTTGGAGTTCAGAGTGTGGAAGAAACAGTCGACCTCGGAAATAAGGTAGGCCATTGGTTAAGGTAAAATCAGTTCCTTTTTGTATCCAGTTCTGCAAATCAGTTGAATTTAAGAGTTGTTTAACTCTGTCCTGGATGTCTTCAAGTGATTGCGAAGAAGTCATGCCTAAGATTCTTTGCTCAGGAATTATTGGTACCGGTTCAGTGTTACCGATAACGTCCCCCATTCCAATTCGAGAAAGGGCATCTGCTTTACCATTCTTACAGCCAGGGCGGTAAGTGATTACAAAGTCGAATTCGGCAAAGAACAGGGCCCAACAGAGCTGTCGAGATGATTGTTCCCTGGCGATTTTCAGATACTGTAAATTCCTATGATCAGTAATCACCGTGATGGTGTGTCTTGCTCCAAGGAGATAATGACGCCAGGCCTTAAAGGCGGATTTAATTGCCAGCAGTTCCTTGTCAGTGATGGCGTAGTTTATCTCGGGAGCCGAGAATTTCTGGGACCAGAACGCAACGGGATGTAATTGGTTGGTTTCTGGGTCTCTTTGAGAGAGAACGGCTCCCATAGCTAAGCTGGACGCGTCAGTTTCGACGATGTAAGGGAGGTCCGGACGTGGGTGTTTCAATATAGGTGCAGAAGTAAACTTCTCTTTTAGTTCTTGAAAGACTTGCTCAGCTTCTTTGGACCATTCAAAACGTTTATTCTTTCTTAAGAGTGCCGTGATGGGTTGCACCACTCGTGAAAACTCCGGAATGAATCGGCGATAAAAATTGGCGAAACCTAACATGCTCTGAACACCTTTTACGGAACTGGGTGATGGCCATTTGAGGATAGCGTCCACTTTTCGTGAGTCCATTTGGACTCCTTTAGGTGTCAGGATAAAACCCAGAAATTCGACTTCGGTGGCATGGAAAACACATTTTTCAAGTTTTGCAAATAATTTGTGTTGACGTAATTTTTCAAGTACTGCTCTGACATGATTTCGATGATCAGCTTCCGAAGAGGAGTATACGAGAATGTCATCTATGTACACGACAACACAAACGTCAATGAGCTCCCTGAGGACATCATTCATAAAATATTGGAAGGCAGCCGGTGCATTGCACAGTCCGAAAGGCATCACTTGGTACTCAAACAACCCATATTTGGTGCGGAACGCCGTCTTCCATTCGTCGCCTTCCTTGACCCGCACCAAATGGTAAGCCCCTCGGAGATCTAACTTGGTGTATATGCAGGCGTCCTTCACCTGGTCAAGAAACTCTGGGATCAGAGGTAGTGGATATCTGTTTTTGACTGTTATCCGATTCAAAGCACGGGAATCTATGCAGGTTCTGAGGTCACCTTCTTTTTTTGGTACGAAGAATAATGCCGAGGATGCAGGGGGCTTTGACGGGCGAATAAAACCATTGGCCAGGTACTGGTCCAGATACTGACGTAAATGAAGATTCTCGGGCTCGGTGAGGGCATAAATCCTGCTGCAGGGAGGAGTTGCTCCGGGTATTAAATCTATCTGACAATCATATGACCTGTGGGGCGGTAGGGTATTGGCTTGCTCCTTTTGAAAAACGTCCTGAAATTCTCGGTATTCCGGCGGTAATTGCAAGCAGTCAGCCGTTACTGTAGCTAGGCCAGTTCCCGAAGCTCGTAGGTAGCAGGTTTGTGAACACTCTGCAAAAGTTATCGTCTTTGCTCGCCAATCAATTTGAGGATTGTGTGTTTCCAGCCAAGGAATTCCCAGAATTACTTGAAATTGCGGGGCCTTGATCACGTCAAACACTATTGCCTCCCGATGCCCATCTTGACCTAACAATGTCACTTCGGTAGTTGAGTGGGTTACCGGCCCAGAGGCGATCTCGGTTCCATCCACTGTGGTGATGACATCCTTGATGGTTTTTGGGCAAAGAGGCAGATTCATCCTGGAAGCCAACTCGTGATCCACGTAGTTTCCTATAGCCCCACTGTCGATGTACACCTGAATTGCATGCAATCGTTCTGGCTGCTTCGGATTTACGAGAACCATTGGCATAATGAAGTGCAAGGTCAAAGAATTGGTTTTCAAGCTCGGCAAGCGGACCTCTACGCTTGTCGGGCGAGGTTGTTTCCCGGCTTAGACTCTACAGGATTTTTATCAGAGGCGCCTACTGTCTTCTTGGGAGGTTTCACCGGACAATCTCGAAGAAAATGCCCTGCCGACCCACAGTAGAGACACAGTTGCATTTGCCGTCTTCTGTCATGCTCCTTTTGGGTCAAGGGGCCTTTTACCACCCCAATTTGCATAGGTTCAGTGGCGTCGAGGCCCTTGGAGTTACTCTGGATTTTCGCGAAAACCCGAGTTTCAAACCTGGATCGATCTGCTTTCCTATTTTGAAGCCTGTGATCCAATTGGACCACCAAGTCAATATATTCCGAACAGTCCTGGGGTGGATTTACAACCTGGGCAGGGACGTCTTTAAGTTCACCACGAAGACCTCGATGGAATAGCGTGATTCTTTTGTCCTCGGGCCATCTTGTTTCTACAACTAGCCTATTGAAGGTTGCAATGTAGGCCAAAAGGTCCAGATTACCTTGTCGTAGGGATAGGAGTTCATTGTCCAGGGCCTGCCCCTGGGAGTGTCTTGCAAACAGTCTTTCCATACTAGTCTGGAAGGCTTGAAAATTCCGAAGGATTGGATCATCTTGGGTAACCAATGGAATTGACCAGCCAGCTGCACTGCCACTGAGGTACGAAAGTACAAAAGCTACCTTGGTCTGGTCATTCGGGAAGGCCCCCGGCCTGCAGAGAAAGTGCAATCGACATTGATTCATAAATACTGCGAATCGTTTGGGATCTCCTGCAAAACGTTCAGGTGGTGCCAATGGCACATTTCCGGGTAGGTTGATTTGAACTGGATTAGTTGCAGGCACAGGGGTGAAATTCCCCCCTGAATTGGGTAAAGGTGTCTGCCCCGCTTGACTCTGTAACAGCTGTCTGGCAAGATCATCAGTTCGTTCCTTGGACACTATCAATTCCCTCCTGAGGGCGTTTGTCTTCTGGCGGGCAGCATGAACTTCGGCCCGTAGCTCCCCTAATAGCTGAGCCAGTTGGTCTGTCTCAGAAGTTTCCATAGCGCCTGGGTAGGAGGTTATTGGTAGGCTTCGCGTTCTGTAACGCTCACCTGATTCCCACAGAGGCGCTGACCCGTTCTGGACTGCTACCAATTCTTCTACAGTAAAGCGCAGGGCCCGGAAGATGGACTGGACTGGCCCTCCCCCGAATCTCGTCTGTCTGGCTCGTAGGATATTTTTTCTGTAGGTGGGAAAGAGGGAGTTAATATCTGCTGGAAAGAGTATCTGCTCCCCCTATCTCCCCCTTCTAAATCCCTTTGTCGCTAGTTCGGTTTTTGTGGGCTCTCACCTTATTTTCTGTAAGGATGAGCCCTCCTTCCTGCTTCTGGTGCAGGGGCGCGTTGATTCCAGTTACTTCACTGGGGTATTTAGTGGGCGCGATTCCTCTGGCTGTTCGATCCGACTTCAGGATTGCTGTAAGTATGTAGTCTTTAGATTATATTAAATGTCTTTTCCCCTTCGGGGCCGGGGTCTAGAAAAGGCAGAAAGGCCCTTCTGACCCGAATGGAGGATTGAGTTCAACCAAAATCTGGTAAGTCCTTAGGTGAGTATTCCCTCCTGTATCATGTCCGATGCTCACCTTCTCCCCTTTTGCAGGAGCCGATTCGCTGCCGGCGTCGAAACCGCTGTTGTTCGTGGTAAGGCCTCGTAAAGGTAAGTGGAATAGGTGTGGCACCGGTTGAAGCGGAGCACTTCTAATCGTGTCTTTCCCCTTTTTGCAGGTGCCGAGGTGCGGCAAGCTTTGTAGCCGTTTCTGCACGTGGCGCGGCCACGATAAGGTAAGAGAAAGCGGCGCTGCGGCGAGCGTTGTGGTGCGCTGCTAACCTTGTGCTTTTCTTTTGCAGGATTGTCGGAAGAAGGTTTCCTGAGTGCAGGATTCCGGTGAGTAAAGCTTTGGATGCTTGTCTTTTCTCTCCTTTTTTCTTTCAGGTGTTCCAGGAGCTGCGGGCGTGTCAGGAGCCAGGATGCAGGAGCCGACTCGGTGAGCGTCCTGCTGCTGATGCAGAATAACGGGAAGCACGTGAATTCCTTCGGGCGTGGTTTAAATAGCAGAGGAGTGCTTCAGGTGAGTATCCTTCCTCCGGCCCCACCCAGGTAAGAAAAAGAGTTCCTGAAGAGGAAAAATAGTTCCTCCCAGCCTAAATGGCTGGAGACCTCAGCCAGACTGGATTGCTCTGGATGAGTAAGCAGCATGGTCTGCCTCAGGTAAATCCACCCAAGCATTATGACATGTTTTGACCAAATGAGCCTGGCGCCTATGGCGCCAGGACTGAAGCCTTTTATGAGCCTGGCGCCAAAGGTGCCAGGACGTGGACCAAAGGGCCCCAGTAGCGGTCTGCTGGATCCGGTGATGTGGGTGATAGGTCTGCTTCTGGGGATGCTGGGCCTGGCCTGGCTCCCCGGGAGCAGCCATCATGACAGCGGGGCACAGTCACCCCGGTGCCGCTGCCTCTGGAGCCTGGAACACCCATGACAGTAGGTAAAGAATAAGGAAGGCGAGGCGCGCACTCCAAGTCCTGGTCAATTAATCTGTTGCTAAAAATTAAATATATCTGGGTTAAATCCCAAAACAAGTTGCTCAGTATTACCAGGGTTAAATCCCTTAAGCTGCAGAGCTGTTATCTGTAGTTGTTCTCCTTTTAGCGCTTTCTTATCTCAAATAATCTTCAGGAAGGCTGTGTTTTATTTGCAGGTGTTACTGATTAGTCTCAAAGGCTTCTGGTAGTTGTAGTGAGAGAGTTTTTTCAATTCAGAAGACCAGCAACCGACACCCCTCCAATAGCACAAGTCCTGCCCAAATTTGGGGGAGGGGAGAGAACCATCAATGTGATTCTCCAAAGTGGGGCACAGTCACCCCGGTGCCGCTGCCTCTGGAGCCCGGAACTCCCATGACAGTAGGTAAAGAAAAAGGAAGGCGAGGCGCGCACTCCAAGTCCTGGTCAATTAATCTGTTGCCAAATATTAAATATATCTGGGTTAAATCCCAAAGCAAGTTGCTCAGTATTACCAGGGTGAAATCCCTTCAGCTGCAGTTCTGTTATCTGTAGTTGTTCTCCTTCTAGCGCTTTCTTATCTCAAATAATCTTCAGGAAGGCTGTGTTTCATTTGCAGGTGTTACTAATTAGTCTCAAAGGCTTCTGGTAGTTGTAGTGAGAGAGTTTTTCTCAATTCAGAAGACAAGCAACCGACACCCCTCCAATAGCACAAGTCCTGCCCAAACTTGGGGGAGGGGAGAGAACCATCAATGTGATTCTCCAAAGTGGGGCACAGTCACCCCGGTGCCGCTGCATCTGGAACCTGGAACTCCCATGACAGTAGGTAAAGAAAAAGGAAGGCGAGGCGCGCACTCCAAGGCCTGGTCAATTAATCTGTGGCTAAAAATTAAATATATCTGGGTTAAATCCCAAAACAAGTTGCTCAGTATTACCAGGGTTAAATCCCTTCAGCTGCAGTTGTGTTATCTGTAGTTGTTCTCCTTCTAGCGCTTTCTTATCTCAAATAATCTTCAGGAAGGCTGTGTTTCATTTGCAGGTGTTACTAATTAGTCTCAAAGGCTTCTGGTAGTTGTAGTGAGAGAGTTTTTCTCAATTCAGAAGACCAGCAACCGACACCCCTCCAATAGCACAAGTCCTGCCCAAACTTGGGGGAGGGGAGAGAACCATCAATGTGATTCTCCAAAGTGGGGCACAGTCACCCCGTACCCCTGCATCTGGAACCTGGAACTCCCATGACAGTAGGTAAAGAAAAAGGAAGGCGAGGCTCGCACTCCAAGTCCTGGTCAATTAATCTGTGGCTAAAAATTAAATATATCTGGGTTAAATCCCAAAACAAGTTGCTCAGTATTACCAGGGTTAAATCCCTTCAGCTGCAGTTCTGTTATCTGTAGTTGTTCTCCCTCTAGCACTTTCTTATCTCAAATAATCTTCAGGAAGGCTGTGTTTCATTTCCAGGTGTTACTAATTAGTCTCAAAGGCTTCTGGTAGTTGTATTGAGAGAGTTTTTTCAATTCAGAAGACCAGCAACCGACACCCCTCCAATAGCACAAGTCCTGCCCAAACTTGGGGGAGGGGAGAGAACCATCAATGTGATTCTCCAAAGTGGGGCACAGTCACCCCGGTGCCGCTGCATCTGGAACCTGGAACTCCCATGACAGTAGGTAAAGAAAAAGGAAGGCGAGGCGCGCACTCCAAGGCCTGGTCAATTAATCTGTGGCTAAAAATTAAATATATCTGGGTTAAATCCCAAAACAAGTTGCTCAGTATTACCAGGGTTAAATCCCTTCAGCTGCAGTTGTGTTATCTGTAGTTGTTCTCCTTCTAGCGCTTTCTTATCTCAAATAATCTTCAGGAAGGCTGTGTTTCATTTGCAGGTGTTACTAATTAGTCTCAAAGGCTTCTGGTAGTTGTAGTGAGAGAGTTTTTCTCAATTCAGAAGACAAGCAACCGACACCCCTCCAATAGCACAAGTCCTGCCCAAACTTGGGGGAGGGGAGAGAACCATCAATGTGATTCTCCAAAGTGGGGCACAGTCACCCCGGTGCCGCTGCATCTGGAACCTGGAACTCCCATGACAGTAGGTAAAGAAAAAGGAAGGCGAGGCGCGCACTCCAAGGCCTGGTCAATTAATCTGTGGCTAAAAATTAAATATATCTGGGTTAAATCCCAAAACAAGTTGCTCAGTATTACCAGGGTTAAATCCCTTCAGCTGCAGTTGTGTTATCTGTAGTTGTTCTCCTTCTAGCGCTTTCTTATCTCAAATAATCTTCAGGACGGCTGTGTTTCATTTGCAGGTGTTACTAATTAGTCTCAAAGGCTTCTGGTAGTTGTAGTGAGAGAGTTTTTCTCAATTCAGAAGACCAGCAACCGACACCCCTCCAATAGCACAAGTCCTGCCCAAACTTGGGGGAGGGGAGAGAACCATCAATGTGATTCTCCAAAGTGGGGCACAGTCACCCCGTACCCCTGCATCTGGAACCTGGAACTCCCATGACAGTAGGTAAAGAAAAAGGAAGGCGAGGCTCGCACTCCAAGTCCTGGTCAATTAATCTGTGGCTAAAAATTAAATATATCTGGGTTAAATCCCAAAACAAGTTGCTCAGTATTACCAGGGTTAAATCCCTTCAGCTGCAGTTCTGTTATCTGTAGTTGTTCTCCCTCTAGCACTTTCTTATCTCAAATAATCTTCAGGAAGGCTGTGTTTCATTTCCAGGTGTTACTAATTAGTCTCAAAGGCTTCTGGTAGTTGTATTGAGAGAGTTTTTTCAATTCAGAAGACCAGCAACCGACACCCCTCCAATAGCACAAGTCCTGCCCAAACTTGGGGGAGGGGAGAGAACCATCAATGTGATTCTCCAAAGTGGGGCACAGTCACCCCGGTGCCGCTGCATCTGGAACCTGGAACTCCCATGACAGTAGGTAAAGAAAAAGGAAGGCGCGCCGCGCACTCCAAGTCCTGCTCAATTAATCTGTGGCTAAAAATTAAATATATCTGGGTTAAATCCCAAAACAAGTTGCTCAGTATTTCTAGGGTTAAATCCCTTCAGCTGCAGTTCTGTTATCTGTAGTTGTTCTCCTTCTAGCGCTTTCTTATCTCAAATAATCTTCAGGAAGGCTGTGTTTCATTTGCAGGTGTTACTGATTAGTCTCAAAGGCTTCTGGTAGTTGTAGTGAGAGAGTTTTTTCAATTCAGAAGACCAGCAACCGACACCCCTCCAATAGCACAAGTCCTGCCCAAACTTGGGGGAGGGGAGAGAACCATCAATGTGATTCTCCAAAGTGGGGCACAGTCACCCCCCTGCTGCTGCATCTGGAACCTGGAACTCCCATGACAGTAGGTAAAGAAAAAGGAAGGCGAGGCGCGCACTCCAAGTCCTGGTCAATTAATCTGTGGCTAAAAATTAAATATATCTGGGTTAAATCCCAAAAGAAGTTGCTCAGTATTACCAGGGTTAAATCTCTTCAGCTGCAGTTCTGTTATCTGTAGTTGTTCTCCTTCTAGCGCTTTCTTATCTCAAATAATCTTCAGGAAGGCTGTGTTTCATTTGCAGGTGTTACTGATTAGTCTCAAAGGCTTCTGGTAGTTGTACTGAGAGAGTTTTTTCAATTCAGAAGACCAGCAACCGACACATTCTTAGAGACTGCATTAGCAATTTAATTGGATTCACCTGAAGTGAAAGGCAACACAGCCTCCCTGAAGAGTGTTGGGACACGAAAGCGCTAGGAGGAGGAGAACAGCAGCCCAAATGCAGCATAAGGGATCCAGCCCTGTGAATATTTGAAGAAGGAGAACAGCAATACCAATGCAGCAGAAGGGATCTAACCCTGTGAATATTTATGCAACAATTGGGATCTAACCCAGTGAATTGGACACTTTGGGATTTAACCCATTTATTATTTTTCTTTTTTAAGGTAGTATATTGGCCAGGAATTGCAGTGCGCACCTCATCCCTCTTTTTTTCTAAGGTAGGAATGAGGCTATGGCCAAGGTAACTCTATGGAATGATGTCATCCTGGATGTCATAGTTGGTAGTATAGGTGCGGGGTCCAGTGAGAGATGCAAGCAGGTTCAGATATTAGATAACGCTTGGTGGTAGTTCTGGGCAATGCTGCGCAGGTGCAGTAGGCACTTGGACAAGGCAGAGTGGGCTAATTGGGATATATATATATATATTTTACACGGCCCGTGGTAGCAGCCATGTAGTTAAGATTATGTTGCTCATCTCATAGGAAGAAGGCTTTTTGACCAGCTTATAACTTTGCTTCCCCTGGACAAATTCGCATAAAACTTTGCAAGAAAAATATATGGCCACTCTGTATTTTTCGTGGAGGGGGGGCAACGTTATAGAGGGGTCCCACATTTTCTTTTTCCATAGACTGAATGGACAAAACTTTGTGCACGCCTACAGGCCAAACCGCTGGACGGATTTTCACCAAATTTGGGCCAGGAGCGGCAGGTTGGTTCCGAAAGCGTGCTTTTGTAAATTTGGTGAAAATCCTTCCAGTACTTTCTTTAGAAACAGTCGAAAATGATGTCTCATCAAAATAGTGATATCTGGCTCCGCTCCGTGGTCCCATTTCCCTGTTGGCTCTGCGGTCAAAAGTCTCTTTGGCTTGGAGTGTGGCGTGATGTCGGCGAACACTGGATGCACCCGGTGGTTGGCTGGAGGGAAGCGTGATGTGCGTCACAATTGTTGTATCAGAGGATAGTGTGGCGCCTAAAGGGGTGGGAAAACATGGTTTGCGGCATCTGGTGGTGGGAAGAGGGGATGAAAAGTGTGGTGGAGTGAAAAGTGTTTCATATGATATATCTATTTAGGTGGAAGAAGACGGTGGGGTGGGAGCGGTGTCTGCGAGTATTGCAGCAATTCACAGATAGCTCGTCAGGTGACTAGCTTCTGTGGTGACTGCAGGGAGTCTGAATTGGGGATGGGGAGGTCATTGCAGATGATATCAGGATATTTCCATTGCGTGTAGTGTGCTGTGTTGGCTGTGGTAAGCACCTAGTGGCTTTGGTGCATGGGAGGAGCCCTTGCACCGAATAGTATGCCCACTGTTTGCAAGCATGTTTCACACTGTTGCCTTGTGTGTGTCATTTGTGCGCAGTGTACACATTGTTGGTTGCATGGCTGTGGTGATTGTTGGCATGTCCTACAGTTTTTGGTCCATGTCTGGAGGTGAAGGAGTCAATAGTCCTGGAGTGTGTACACTGGGTGAAGTGTTGCAATGCTGTCTGTTTAGAAATGGAGGCGGTTGCAGTGGATTGAGTATGTGTTTGGGTTGTGCCCATTGGTCAGATGACTGTGTACTTTACTGTATTATAATGTATTGGTTATCAATACTTAGTACAGTCGGGATGCAGGGGCAATGTTCCTAAGATTGTGTGGTTTGGTTGGAAGTAAAATAAAAGTATGTGATCGCAAGTGGGTAAGGGTGCCGGAGGTTGTGCTATGTTTTTGGTTTCTGGTAAGTGGCTACATGTTTGCCTACATGGCTGTATTATGTTGCAGGGTTAGGTAGGGGTGCTGGTACCTGCGTTACATTTGTAGGTTGTGGTAAGTGGCCACATGTTCTCATGCATGGCTGCATTGCGTTGCGGTGGTTGTGGCCAAGGCCTAGCCTCTTGGGTGCATGGCCGGAGGCCGTAGGCCTCTGCATGCACCCAAGAGGCTAGGCCTTGGCCACACCCACCCCAACGTCATGCAGCCATGCATGCAAGCATTGTCATACTGGTATATGGATTCCAAAAATAGGTTTGTGGAGTGTTTTTTATTTCCTTTGCTCGTTTGGGTAAGTTGTTATAACCATACGTTGCTCCATTGTGCAACCTTTCAAATAAGCATCTCTCCTATGGGTGGTCACCATTACAGATTGGTTGTGGAGGACATTTTAGACTTGGTAGAGCACCAGAGGTGGCATTGCAGATGATATCAGGATATTTCCTTTGGGTGTTGTGTGCTGTGTTGACTGTGGTAAGCAGCTAGCGCCTTGGGTGCATGGGCGGAGCCCTTGCACCACAGAGTATGCTTACTGGTTGCAAGTATGTCTGACACTGTTAGCTTGTGTGTGTCGTTTGTGTGCAGTGTACACATTGTTGGTTACATGGCTGTGGTGATTGTTAGTTAGCACGTCCTACAGTTTTCAGTCCATGCCTGGAGGTGATGGAATCATTAGTCCTGTAGTGTGTCCACTGGGTGAAGTGTTGCAATACTGTGTGCATAGAAGTGGATAGGGTTCCAGTGGATGGATTATGTGTTTGGTTTGTGCCCATTGGTCAGACGACTGAGTAGTTTATTGTATTCTGATGTATTGGTGATCAGTACTTATGACAGTCGGGGATGCAGGGACAATGTTCCCAGGATTTTGTGGTTTGGTTGGAAGTAAAATAATAGTATGTGATTGTAAGTGGGTAGGGGTGCCGGGGGTTGTGCTTTGTGATTTGTGGTAAGTGGCCACATGTTCCCATGCCTGCCTGCATTGCATTGCAGTGGTTGTGGCCAAGACCTAGCCTCTTGGGTGCATGGCCGTAGGCCGTAGGCCTCTGCATGCACCCAAGAGGCTTGGCTTGGCCACACCCACCCCAACGTCATGCAGCCATGCATGCAAACATTGTCATACTGGTGTATGGATTCCACAAATAGGTTTATGGAGTGCATTTTCTTTTCCTTTTCTTGTTTGGGTAAGTTGTTATAACCATAGGTTGCTCCATTGTACACCATTTCAAATCTGCATCTATCCTATGGGTGTTCACCTTTACAGAATGGTCATAGAGGATATTTTAGACTTGGTAGAGCACCAGAGGTGACCTGGAATGCGTGCAGTTGAATATGGTGTACTTTATTACACCTGTTGCCGTTTACGGAGTGACATGTCACTAGCTGCGTTTGGTATGGTTTTCCCCTGATCACACCCTTTGCTTAGGGAGTGAAGATATTGCAACATCAAACGAGTTCCTTACCCTCACACATTTGAAATATGGCTAATGTACACAGCTACCCACATATAATTGAAGGCGTACTTCACATCCATGTGTATACAATGGTTGTTTTACAGACATGCTTTGGAAAGAAAACATATCCTTTTATAAGAAAAGGAGCACTTTAGAATGACCTTGCGCTACATAATTGATCATAGAAATATGTTCAGCCAAATCAGTATGCTGTTATTTTTTTCTCCCCCATCCAAAATGGAAGGTACAGCTGTACTAGATACACTACGGTGGGAGAAAAAATGTACACTTCACTCTGACAATTGCACATTTCTTAAGGGACAACTGTCCATGCTAATATCATCCTCTGGCCCCAATTGATGTTTATATGCTGCCATTGCAGTGCTATGTTTACACACAGCAACATCTTCAAATGCTGCAAATCCTCAGAGAGCTCCCCTACCGCCTTTCTTCTTTGGTGTTCAATTATCACACAGAAGTGTGAGCTCAGGGCACAAAAGCTTTTACGCAGGCAGGGGTTGAAGGCAAAAACGGCATGTTTAGAGGTCCGCAAACATTGCCAGCAAATCACCGGACAAACCCATCTATGCGGGTAAGTCCTGCAAAATACAGGACGGTTGGCTATCTCATACATGCCAACATTCTGTGACCAAAAATCAGCAGGAATCTTAACATTTCAAAAATAGTAATTAGCATACTGATGAGATCCCAGGAAATGATGTCACATCAGCTGACCCGAAGAAATAACAGGAGATGACATCACAGGAAATTATGTCACAAGAACTTTGAACTTACAACATCACATGAAATGAGGAAATAACTTCACTTGACATATGGCCTTGAAGAGATTGCAGGAAAGGACTGCCTGTCCTCTGACCCAATATGTGAAAGAAATGTTCCAAATGTGTGAGCTGTGAGCACTGTGACCAGCTTCATCCTCATTAAGATATATTTTCCTCTTCAAACATACAATGAGGTGATAACAAATCTGTATACCCCAAGTTAAGTGATGGGCGCACAGGAGAATGCAGATTGTAACGGGAGCGCTGTAAAGCGCACATTTAAAGCCCCAGAATAAAAGTAATATAGAGGGAAATATACTGTTGCTTTATTACACTGCTGACTTGCAACATGAGGTAGTTGCTGCAGGCCTCCCTGTGCCTCATGGCCACTTTCTACTGAAAGAGTGGAAAGGCCCTGATGACGTCACTACTTTTGACACACAAATTGCCAAATACTTTTTTTAAGTATGGCAGCGTGAAAAGGCAATGGGGTGATAACACTTCTGTATACACAAAGGGAAGTGACAGATGCAAAGGCTCCAGCAAATGCAGCTTGTAAGACGAGCACTGCAAAGTGCAAATTTAAAGTCCCACAATGAAAGTAATATAGAGAGAAATATAATGGTTGTTATGAGACTGCCGGCTGTGAAAATGGAACAGTTGCTGCCCCCCAACCTCCTCGGCTCAGGGCTTCTTTGAACTGAAAGAGTTGAAAGGCCTAATGATGTAGTGAGACAGAGCACTGGTTCGGAGCTCTGAACAAACAGTATGCATGGAAGAGCTCAGACAGGCAGCTCTGAGATGCACAGGATGTTTGTGGCCGGAGCTGGTACAGGAGTCTTGAACTTTTGGATCTCCAGATGTTTTGGACTACAAATCCCAATATCCCTCTGCATTGACAGTGATAGCTAAGGCATATGAGAGCTGTAGTCAAAAACATCTGGAGCGCCAAAGGTTGCAGACTTCAACGCTATTGTATTCTATATGAAACAATTTTTAGAAATTGGTTTAAAAGACAGAATCTTTGTTACTGTTCCCTGTAGATGGGAGCCATTGCATTAGGAAAGTGTTTAAAAACAAATAGTAAAGCTTGCTTTTCTCGTTTGCCGTTGCCATTTTACTTTTCTGGTCTATGTTTTTTTTAAAGGAAACAACAACATGTGCTCTGTCATGTCCAACTCATGTACAAATCCTTACCTGCTGAGCTACTGAAAAGGAGAGAGCATGGGAAAAGTGTCAGAGAAAGCTTCACAATAGTGAGAGTGACATTAAACAAACACCACAACACACCAAGGACCCGATTCATGGATTATTTGCACAGTTCAAAGTCAGTGGACGTGTTTTTTTTTGCAGTACTAAATGACTTTGCACTGACTTTACACTGCAAAAATACACTTTGCACAGTTTCATGATTCAGGGTTTGTGTCCGCAGTGCAAAGTCATTTTTAAGCAGTGCAAAGACACTTTGAACCCTGCAAAATGTCAATGAATTGGGCTCCAAGTTCTGATTAAAAAGTAAGAGGAGTTGAAAGAAAAATGCTATCTGACATTACGTAACCAGGTATCTGGAATATTTTTAGACTTGTTAAAAAATGTGTTTATGTGGTACTAGCATTCTATCGCTTTCCACGTCGCAAGCCAAATCTACTTTTCAAATGCATTTTATACCGCTCTGTCATGTACAGAAATCTGTCCCAAAACATAAGCATTGCTACTTCACTTTTACATTTTTGGGGGGGCTGGAAAAATCGACTGTGAATGTAAACTTTGTCAAAAATCCAACATTATAGCAGTCTATATATTCTTGCTAGCAGGTAATTACAATAGCTATTACAAAGCGTGGGCAGGGATTTGGACACGCATTGGGAATGAAAGCCCATGAGTTTAACTCACCCTCAATACCCTCTCTGTTGCCTTCTTTTTGCCTGTCAATAAAGCTACCGAAAACAGGTTGCTATAAACTGTACAATACTAAATGGAATGTATAATGCCAATGTCTGATGCAGTAATAATAACTTGTGTAGTGGCGCTGCCATATCTATGAATCTGTCAACACGAGCAACAGGTTCTCGCAGATATTGAACTGCAGCATAATTTATGACATCTGTCACGCCAAAAAACTGGTAATTGTAAGTCTTCAAATATAGCAATATGTGGATAGAAGGCAAAGTATGGTCACTTGAGGGCATGGAATTAGCCGTAGCACCAGCATTCATGGAGATGAGTAAATTCTGAAATACAATAATGCTTTCAACAAGGAGAAATGCAGCTTTATTACGTGGAGCAAGAAGATAATTATTCAGGCAGCCCCACACGGCCACAGTACCTTTGAAACCACCCCGATATTCTTTGAGATTTGGAGATTCTACTGTTTACTTAGTTGTCCTTAGATTTAGTTGTATGGGAGTAACCAAGCAGCAACAGCAGTGCCATTTTCCAGACTAACTAGAGACTGTCACACTTGCACTGAAATCCTTTCTCCAACTATACAAACCGCAGGCGAGAACTTAACACTTTACCTCACGGTGCTCAGTGCAGAGACAGTGTGTCTGTTTCATGGGTCATGCAAGGGCAAGCAGCACATCAATCAAATTAATGGGCCATTTAACATGCCCACCATACACTGGAGGATGCTGTTCTTTGCTCCCACTGGGCCTCAGGCAGCCAGGCCTGCTGCAGCCATAAATCGGTAGGTTTGGACAGCAAAATCTGTAGGCGGTAGGACTGCTTGAAATACGGTAGTATACTGCATGAATCGGTAGGGTTGGCAAGTATGTACTGCTAGCTTTCTTTTTTGTACTTTTTGAGATGCGCAAACAACGTGGTCGGCGTTGCCATTCTGTGCTATTGTTATGTGTGCATCCCTTGCACTAACTTTACGTGTGGGTGCGCCACAAGATCACCACACTCACCTTCATAGCTGACATTAGTTGTTGACAGTAGTTGCTCAAACCGTGCACTGCAGGTATTTTTATAACGTGCATGCCCAGTGTAGCCCAACCTGTCATGCGAGGAGCTAGGTCCGGAAACCAGCAACATAAACAGAAGCTAAAGCGGACATGCGCACACAGAGCGTACGGTCGCTGTGTTCTTGTATACAGTAGTTGCTCAGAGAACATGTGAATAATTTATGGACAACACTATATACTGTTGCAAGTGGTTTTATTTTTCATACAATGTTCACAAGAAAGTGTCAAATGCCTGCAACCACTGCTTTTTTCATTTTGCGGATAAATTCCAGCGTAGAATGCCGTCTGTGCTTTTATGCACTTATTTTGTCATCTGGCAAAGTAGAAAAGGATTGCTTGGTGGTTCATGTGGGAGAACACACTTTCTTTGTAGTTTAGGAAAGGTACTAGCTGTTGTCTCGGTGATGCCTTACATTATAAAGGTTTGCAGGTTGCTTCTTATTGCCGGAAACGCAAATGGACATACAGGCCCATAGCAGTCGTCCCAGCTAAGAATGAGCAAAAACACACCGCTTATGGTAATCTTGCAATGATTGCTCCACCGGCCGTCTCTTGGCATGTGAAAGGTGTGGCATGAGCAGTAAAGTGCAAGATATCTGCCAACAAACAGGAATAAGAATACATTTAAGTAGCCGTTATCAGTGGCATCGTAAAGGACAAGGGTCTGCGGGAAGTATGTCGTAAATGGGCACTAGGTGGCTGGGTTATGGACCTTTTGGTTGATCTACTGTGTGTTATTGAGTAGCATCATATGTTCACCCACTGCCTTGCTCTCTGTTTTGTAGGTGCCACTCTCCTGCTATGGCTACCCACATGTGAATCGTCTTTCAAACGTTGCCCACACACTCCTTTTATGTGTTTGCTTTTCACAAAAGATGGCAGCGAGTGTCGTCAGACCCATGGCACATTCTATGTGTGTGTGTCCAAAGAAACATAAAAAAAAGAAATCTTCATGGGGGTCCCCTCCAATTGCAGGACTATGCAGGAGCTGTTTTGCCAAAACATGCAACACTTCAATATTACCTGTTGTCGTTTGTGTGCCGGTCGAGTGCTATATGGACCTCTGGGCGTTATTAATTTTAATATAATGAAGGCATGTACAACTCTTAAGTATTTGAAAGGTCATTGTAAGGACAATACAGGCGATCTAGTAGCACACGATTGAGCAAATGGTGTGCTGTTTCAGTGCACGAAGTGCATTTACTTTCAGTGTTGTGCTTTATGGATTAATTTTTATGGGCTGGAGAAACGTGTCAACAAAACAAAGAACGCTCATATCTGCCATTTACGTAGAACGGTGTAGACATGGCACTGTAACACAGCGTGACCACTGCTGTTACAAACCCCCATACAGTGCATACGGACAAAGTCTATGGTCTGGTAACTTCATAATTATGCATATATAACTGTACACTACTACATTTTTATCCCACTACACATGCATCGTAAAGTTGTTCTTACATAAGTTCTGCCAATTCCATGTTTATACTGGGTGGACAGAAAATTGCTCTGTGCAGCGTATTGAACAATTGCAGACTAACTTTGCAGAACATGTGCAAAGCAACTAGACTTTACGTTATCTTTGATTTTTTTTACATTTCATACAATGTCTGCCCTTGGAGCAAACCATGTTTCCCCCTCAAGGCTGTTTTACAATGAGCATTTCTCCTGTTGACAGAGAGGTATGTTAGGTTTTGCTTTCCGATGACCATGCGGCTACAAAAAAAAATTCTGGCGGCAACGTGTTTCGATTTCACTGTGCATTTTTGAATGTCAGTAGTGTGGTTACGTTGAAGTTAATATAACGTACATGGAGAGATGATGGTACCTTACACATGCTGCACTGAATGCACAGATGACAAAATACATAAATGTAAATGTACAGGCCCTATGTACTATTTATATGTGCAGTGCCTTACGAAGCAACGGTGTACGATGGCAGATTGTGTGTGTGATGGCTCCACATACATTGGTTGCAGGGCCTTCTTACACAGTTTGGTGTCTTGTAGCACGAATATATTTGGGCTCGCGTTCATCAAACAAAACAAATTACTTAACACCCTATTCAAACATTGTACGCGGGGTATTGTTTTCAAATTATGTCTCCATTACACATTAAAAAAGAGAAGCAGAAGTTTGAAATGTTAGGGCGTACCGTAGACTTTACAATATGGTTGCCGAGTTGTGCACCAAGTGCTGCACTCTATTCTGTGTTCTATACCTTCCAGGGAAATGGTGTACATAACACCAAAGATGAACTAATGCCCTAAAAGGTGCCAGTGGCATGCGAGGAGGTAAGTCTTACAGCACATGGGACTGTAACATAAGGCATGTGGATGCATTTTTCTGTTTGGGCTGGTGTGAATGTGCACATTATTGGGTCGGGTAGTGTACTATAGTCCATTGAATGTGGCCACTTATTACAGGCTTAGGTGAAGAGGGTAGTCAGCAAAGAGGTTGTCAATTGTGTGGAAGTAATGTAATAAAATGTGAACTGAAGTGCCTAAGGGGTAGGTGGCTGTGTTATGTGTTTTTTTTCTGTTGTGAGTGGATAGATGTTTCTATGTATGGTTGTACTGTGTTGTGGAAGTTGTGGCCCGGGTCTAAAATAGTGAGTGCATGGCTGGAGCCCATACACTGTACGGTGTGTAGTGAAGCGTGTAGGCCGGGGGCACAAGCAGCACAGTGTAATATAGTTTTACATTGAACATTGTGGCATTCGTATGTGGATTGCAGAAATATGTGGACACATTACCCTTTTCAGATTATGAAGAAGTATGATACCAATAATTTCATACTTACTGTTTCTATTGTGGAGGGCCTGTGCAGTTTTTTGTGTATGGGATGTGAAATGTTGCAGTAATCGTGCTTCATTATCTGTAGAAAAAGAGAACATAATATGTTAGAGCATGTATGTCATAATTTTGCAGTTCATTACATTGCAGACATTTTTACACTTTGTGGAACCTCATAATGAGTACTTCATAAGTACAATGCTTTAAACAAGTGTACTGTGCAATGTGCGCAGTTCCTGTGTTTCTTTGCATAATATTTGGGTCTGTAGGGAAAAAAGAAATCCATGCTGGATTAAAAAAAAAATGTCCACATTTATTTGCTGTTACGTTGAACAGTCAATTATAGTAACATTTGCACTCATTATAGCAACGTTTAAGGTGCAGTGTTGTAGTAGGAGGAATTGCAATGGTTTACGATTTCTGTTTTGTACGTGTCGGTATTATGGTTGCAGTCATATAGCAGTTGGTGTATTGTGACTGGTTACCTGCTTCCTTTTGTGAGCACTGTTTCTTTATGCATTTGGTTGCTGGTGATGTTTTGCAAGTATTGTGCCATTCACTATGCTACGGCAGAATTGTGAGGGCCGTTACGTACCTGTTGGCGTACTGTAACTGTTCATACTTTGGAAGTGTTTGAGGATATGTTTGTAGCACAGTGGTTGCTGAAGGTTGAGTTGGCCTGCTTCAATACTGCAAGTAATATTGCAGTATTCCGGTTATAGTTAGATATCAGTTGGCGTATGCTGGGTACGTTTAGAATCTCGTGCACTCCTGTTGGTAGTTTCACATCTATCCACATTTTGAAGTGGTGGTGCACCACTATGGGTTTACGTACTGATTTTTGCATATTAATGGAATTTGTATGGGCATTGTTAGACAGGTGGTGATGCATTTGCATAGTTGGTAGTTTTAAAGGTTACTGAGGATAGTTTTGAACCCTCATAATTAGTAGTTTTTCTTTTACGTATCATGTAGGAAACACTATTACTGTAATTTTTGTACACTTATTGTTTCTCTGAGTGCAATCATTGGGTTCATAGGGGAAACACTGTAAAACAGACACATTGAGGTATTTGTTGGATACTTACTGTATGCTAAATTGTTCTACTTCCACAGTGTAGAATGTAATTGCTTTTTTTCTGCAATTACGTAGGTACTAGTGGGTGTTGGGGAGTAAGGGTATTCTAATTTTGTACCTCAATGAGTACATTTTGGCTTCAAGAATATTAAGTAGGCATTTATAAGATTTGCAGGTAATCTCTGCTTTGGAATAATGGAAGTATCATTGCATTCCCACCATGAGCATTGTTTTCTAATGAATGCAGTATAATGGCCTGCACTGGTTGTGTCGCCTTTGTGGTTGATTATGGCTACTGTTGTGAATGTTTTCTTGCCAAGTGATACCTGTCCGTGTGTGAAGGTAGTAAGTTTGCAGTTATTTTTGATTCCACCTGTATTGTATCTTAAAAGCATTACTATTACATATTGACTATGTGATTGTATATGTAACGTGAAACGATTATCGGAATGGCAAGAAGTACACAATATGCTATGGTTTGCATTTTTCACCAGTTGTTGAAATGAAATGGATTCACAGTTAGGTATTGATACATAGACAAAGAACTTATTAGGGACTTGTTCCTGAATGACAGGGTTGCACAGAGTGCATGCATGTTTCCACATGTAGGAAATCTGAAAAATGTCATTTATGGGTATGTTTTTGCTTTCTGGGATGTGTACTAAGTACATTAGAAATTCCTGTGGATCTTCTTGTCTGTTTAACGTGAATTTCGCCATTCCAGCACAGTAGTCCAATTCCTGCCTTATTCCTGAGACACTGTAAGTGTTGTCAGGATTATTTACTGCATTTCTGTGAAGGATTAGCATGTGTAAACACAATTGGTCTGAGCCTTTTAAATAAATGTCTTCAACAATTGCTGGCATTTGGAATAGAACATTCATTGCTACATTTGCATATCAATTTAAACCAGTTGTATTGGAAAATGTGAAGGGACCAGGTAGTTCTGTGTTTCAGTACTTTGATGGATGTGCACGTGCTTTCTTTGAAGAGGTACTTTTCTTTGTGTGTGGAGTTGGGTATGTGTTGTCCTTTTCAGTCCAAATTTTCTGTGTTTTTGGTAGTTGATGCAGTATGAGCTGATTTTAATTTCTTTGGTGGTACTGTTGGGAAATCATGTAGAACTTCCAATTGAATGAGTTTTCTTTTGAAACCTTTCCGTTTTTGAGGAACAGGGTACATTTTTAGATGGGGTGTGTAGACTGCACGTAGCCTATTGTACTCTATGATGGAAGGAATGTCAGCGCCGACTGCACTTGCATCAAAATTTACTAGATATAGTCCAAGTGCACATAGGCGTGACAGTGCTACGTAGCTCATGCCTTCTTTAGAGACTGTGCTGCCAATATCAATTAATACTTGATCTAAGGTTAGACTTTGCAATTTATGAATAGTCATTGCATAAGCTAGCGACAGAGAAAACTGTTCTCTGCGTACATACATGTTTTTGAAAAGACGGAATCAAGCTGTTGTGCGTCCTATCCTTTTAACTTCTGAAAGTTTGTCAAACTGGATGTTGACAAACTGAATGCTGTTGTCACGTGGGCATGTCTGGAAGCCAACAACTGTTCGAAGTAATCCATTCACTAAACATTGCTCTACGTCAAGGTTACGTTTTAGCATTACTCTACAGTTAACACATAATGTTAACATTTTCTCCAAACCAGCTGTGTTGGAGATAGAGTTTTCTAAGGTATTTAGTAGTGATATGGCTTGTTGACACATAGGTATTGTCATACTGTGTACATCCAGTTTGTCTATGGAGTGCATTTCCACTAGTGGTTGCATTTATTTTTTTAAGTATTGTTGCATTAAATTGTGCACAACTTGCTAGAGTTGGCATTAAGGACATACAGTTGCCATATTTGTGAGCTAATTGTTCCATGGCATCAGTAGCACATGTGTTATGCCCGTACAGCTCATGGATGCGTCTGGTATTTACGGTAGACTGCACTTCCTTTGATAGTACACCAATCCGCATGTTTTTTTAAAATGTTGGCATAGGTGAGGTCTGCAGACCGATGCATGTTTTCAGTTAGTTCTCTGTATTGGAAATGTTGCCAGAGATTTACATTCCCGATGCTTGCAAGACTTTTACGGCACAGTTTGTTTTCTAGGGTTTTAAAGACAGGTTCACCTTTCACTGGTGTTAATTGAAGCAGATCTCCGAAAACAATGACATGTTTTCCTCCAAAGAGTTCTTCGTAGTCTATTATTAGGACTTCTTGCAACTTGAGGTGAATCAAATCTAACATTAGGTTGGCAACCATGCTCACCTCATCTATTAGGAGCATTTTCCTTTTTTTCAAAACTCTGCATAGCTCCATAGCAGCTTCTGCTGAAAGTTTGTAATACTCTAATTTGTTTTGGTGTTCTACTGGAAGCAGTAGCATCGGTGTAAAGTGACACCGCCTATGTTGGAGGCAGCTAAACCTGTGGGGGCGGTTACAACAGCTGAAAGGTTGTTGTTTGTTAATTGTTGGAGGAATTTACTGATCATTTTTATTAAGAATGTTTTTCCTGAACCAGCTTCGCTACTTACATATAGAAGTACAGGTTTGTAGTTTTCAAAGGTACAAGTTTTAGTTTCGTGCTATATACCATGTTCAATTTCTTTACTTACGTCTAGAAAAATTGTACGCTGCTCATTGTTTAGTTGGGATTTAAGTACAGCAAACTCTTCTGCAGATTGCTCATACTAACAAATGGTGGTACTTACTTCTGCCATGGCTAATTCTGCCTCATTTGCAATGAGTGGCTGTCCAAGTGCATCTTGGCTTCCTGTCACAGAAGGTTCACCGCTCTCAGGAGTGTCTACATTTACAGGGCGATTCATGGAATAAATGTGCGCCAAAAATTTCTGCGCAAGCATGTGAAAGCGTGCAAATCGCAGCGCAAGTGCGAAAATCGCAGTGCAAGCGTGCGAAATCCGCGCACCTCGATTCATGGAAGTCCGTGCGCATGTAAATTCTGGGATGTGCGTTAAAATTCTGAGTGGCTCACGCGGGCGCACACGTCATCAAATGGCATGCGCTACGCGCACAGCGAAAGCGCACATGGCGCGGCGCACACAACAAAAGTAGGCGTAACACGGGGCGTAACACACAGAATGGGGAACAACGCGTGAACATGTGGGCATTACGGGGGAAGTACAGGAGGCAAATGCGCAGAACGCTCACACGCGCACCTACAACACATATTCATGGAATCGAACAGGGCAAACTCGTGTGCCAAAAAAGACGCGCTAATCCGGAAACAAGTACACCAGCAGGAAGCAGGCGTACGCGGACCTGCGCAACATAAAAGTGCACGCAAACAACAAGCAAGCTCAGAGCTACGATGAATATACCGTTCCTCGCAGCAGTGGTCGTGGGACTCGACCTGGTGAGTGAGTGGGAGGATGACCTCACATCACCCACCCTGTGCTCCCAAGCACTGAGCCCCTTGGAAAAGGTGCTCAATGTACTGCACTTCTTGGCCACTGGTTCATTTCAGCGGACAAGTGCCATAGTGGGGGGGTTGTCACAGGCCACGCAGTCACGCTGCCTGCACCAGGTGTTGGCCATCATGACTGCACGCCCATCAGTCCGCAGGCACATATACCTGCCCAGAACACCTGCAGAAAGGCAGGCTGCCGTCCAGGATTTTATGGGGTGGCACACTTCCCCAAAGTGCTAGGTGCCATTGATTGCACCCATGTGGCTCTACGTCCTCCCAGGGCAACTGAGCACATCTATAGAAACCGCAAGCACTGGCATTCCATCAACGTGCAGGTAGTATGTGATGCCAAGGGAATCATCACCTCAGTATATGCCAACTATCCAGGATCCACCCATGACAGTTTCATCTACAGAATGTCAACCCTAAACCGGGACCTAGAAGCTGGGCGGCATGGCGATACATGGCTGCTTGGTGAGTATAAATGCCGCTGCACATGCATGCATGTCAGATACTGAGTAATGTCACAACCCCACTAATGATACCCATCATCACCTCCCCAGGGGACAGTGCCTACCCTCTGAGCACCCACATGATGACGCCAATTCGGAACCCCACCACACCACCCAAGGTAAGACACAACACAGCCCATACTGCAACCCGGGGCATAGTGGAGCGCACATTCGGAGTGCTCAAGTCACGCTTTCGCTCCCTTGACTGCTCTGGAGGGCAGCTGCTATACGCGCCCCCAGTAGTGTGCAGGATCATAGTGGCAGCATGTGTCCTGCACAACGTTGCAACCCGCCGGGGCCTGCCGTTGGACATGGTGGTGCCCCCACATCCTCAACCACATGCACGCCCGCTGCGCATGGGAGGGGAAAGGGCACGTGGTGAGGCAGCTCGTACCCAGCTTGTGGCTAATTACTTCACCTAAAATCACACCCCTGTGGAGTGCACAAAGCCCTGGCACATACCAGCTGACAATCAATGATGATGACATAAGGGACAGTCAACTGTCACAACCATACCAGCCTGAGATTGGTCACCTGGAAGTGTTACATTGTGTGCATCCCTACCTACCGAAAGACAACCAATGCTGTGTCACAAAAAGACACACATTTATGCTGCATGAATGACTACCCCCTTGCAAAATACAACATGAAAATAGCGCCATGTCACCCAACTCCTCCCCATGTCCTCCACCCAACATGCCATGGCATGTCATGCAATGTCAAAGCAAACAAAGGAATGCACAACACATGACACAAGTGTCACAAAGTGCACTGTCCCAAATGGAAAGAGGCCACAGACAATATGCTCCCAGTAATCAATAACAAACAGCACACATGACCAAATACTTACCAGCAACACAATGCAGCAACATAGCATGAAACATTGCTAAAATATGACAGTACAAACTCAAAGTAGTGCAAGTCTTACAACCTGAATAATCCAGCACATCCACCCCTACCAACTGCAGAGTGTTGCTGTCAGGCAAATGTGTCAGTTTACTGCACACAACATGAACTGCATCTGCAAAGGAGACAGCCTTGTGAAGACATGAAGGTACCTGCGAATAAGGAGAAAGACATGGATGCACAAGCACATATCAATACACCATGCAGTGTTCAATACAAAAACAAACCCCACTAGGGATGTACACACAGTTATGACTACAGACTGCCCACACAGCTCATGGGAGACCAATGTCACTGTGTAAGTCACTGTCACTTGGTCACACCCTTTGCAAGCGCATGGAAACGGGAAGCAGGAGGGGTGTGTGTGTCAGGAACCCAAGCATCTAACACAAACACAGGAAAAGCCTGCATGTGCCCAGCCGGAATACACAGTGGATGCCCACGGGAGCCACACAAGGCGACACACTGTTAAAAAAAAAATCAATCAAAAATAGCCATGTGGGGGCCGGGGGGGCACCCAGGAGGTTCGAGGACAGGTTGCACACCAACAGCCACCTGCGTGGATGTTGCAAGAAAAACAAATGCCTCCATGGGCTCATGGCCTGCATGGCTGCGCTAGTGTGGGAGTAGTGCTGCTGTCGCTCTCATCACCCTCTGCTGCTGCATCAGGAGGTGGTGGTGCTATGGGAGGCAGCCCACGCAAAGCTCTGGTATGGTCCTCCATGGCAGCAAGCATGCAGATGTGGAAGGTCTCGTTCTGGAGGATGATAGTACGGAGATCCCCATGCAGCACGTGACGGGTTGCCTGCATTTCTGCACGCATGGCCTCCCATGATGCCCGGATCTCCTCCCGAGTTGCCTGCAGCTCAGCTGAGAGCGAATGTGTGAGCTGCTCCAGCTGCTGTTCTGACCTTAAATTTCGGAAAGCCTCAAGTTCACCCAGAGTCTCCCTGAGGTTATGGAGTTCTACCCTCAGGGCTTCCCTGTGGCCCTGTAACTCTATAGATATGGCATTGCGCAGAGTCTCCAGTGCCGCCTGTCAGTCCCTGTTGGACGCCAACATGTCTTCCCTGTGTGATTGGCAAATGGAGTCTGTTGCCTGCTGTTGTTGCTCCATCTGCCTTTCAGGGGGGAGAATGGAAGTGGCCACCCTCTCCATTGCCTGAGCCATCATTTCAACCAATGCTCCCTGTTGGGCTGCTATACTGTAAATGGAGTTTTCCCATACAGTATTGCCTGGTGGCGTACGGCCACCGCGTTGGCGGGCACCACACCTGTTCGGGGCAAGGCAATCTGCACCTTGCTGTGCTGGCACTGCCTGAGGCTGCAGGACTGCATTCCCCCTCTGATCTGCTGGCCCAGGAACAGGATCAGATGTTGTGGAGTGTGACCCTGCATCCGTAACCGCCAAAGGCGAACTTACCAACACTGACTTCCCCATAGAGGGTTCTACCCCTGGTGCAGGTGGGTTGGACAGATCAGAATCCCTGCCATAAACACTCACCTGCGACTGCACATAAGTCTCATCATCCGATTCAGCACCTGAATAGAGGTCTGGGGAGGTGCACCGAGAGACACCCCTGGATATTATGGTCTGCAGTAAGATTGGGTTTTCACCCACGACCACACGACGTCCCCCACTGGTGCCCGGTCGTGCCTGAGATTCCTCCTGGGTCTGCACCATCTCCTCAACCGCAACAGCATCAAGTGCGTCATCACCTGCAAAAACATGAAAGACAAAAAATGGAAACAGGCATGAGCACCATAGCACACACATAGGCCTGACAAGCCAGAGATCCAGTACATGATTTACACATGTCCCACATGACTATAACCCTGGCATGCATGCACTGTCAATGAGTTGGAAGGGGAGGCAAAAAACAGACACTGAGGACACCAAGATGGAAAAGCAACACATTTGCTGCATGCTGGGTAGCACTGGCATCACACATTAGCCTGTGAGTGGCATGTCCAATACACATACATGACACATGACGCAGCATAGCCATGGTACATTTGACAAGTACAGCCATATGTCAGTGAATGAGTACTGTCACCCATCCATGTGAGATGCACATGATGAGATGAAAAATGCTACATAGTGTGACAAAATACGCATGTGCCACACACTGCAACACATCCAGTGTACAATAATACAGTGATGGCAGGCAGATGTACACATCAATGGTTGGTCACTTCAACATGACAGGAAACAACTATCATGTACCACATTCAAACTGGCCCTAAAAATTAATGTGAGCAGGCCAATACTCAATCAGCCTAAATGGTCTAATCATTCACATAACAAGGTAACAAATGTGGGCCAATGTGGGGTGTAATCAATGAAAGAAGCATGTCACATATGTGGCATTAGGGCTGATAAATGCGTTGCAAAAATGTGAGAATTGAAACAATCAGCGTCAATGAACCCTGAAAAAATCTGAACAATGTTGTTGGAAGATGACAGTTCAAGGGCAACTGCAGTAATGTTGCGCTAATTGGCTACTGTGGGCAGAAGGGATACTGTCATACCCAAATTCAAGGCCGGTGAATGTTTTGGAGGAAGCACATGGGTGACCCATACCACTCAGGAGTACACACCCTCACCTGGCACTCAATCAGTACCCGTCACCCAAACAACATACACATGGATTACACACACATGCATGGGCACTCACCTGACAATGCTTCAAGATCTGGTAGGTCTTCCACGCCTTGGATCTGTTCCTCTATGACGAAGGCTCCAGCAACAGACTCATGTTCAGTGAGTTGGTTGTCCTCTGGTGGAGACCCACCGCCAGTCACCAGAGTAGAGGCATGATTGGAGGCCAACTTGTTCTTTGCACTGGTTTCAGGTCATTCCACCGCTTGTGGCAATCATCAGCTGTGCGCCTCACAAATCCAAGGGCACTAATGATGTCCGCGATGGTCTGCCAGTGTGCCTTACGTTGACCAGGTGTGGTCTTGCACCCTGCAGTCACCACCATTTTGCGGCTATGTGCCGACACATAGGCCACAAGTGCATCAAGTTCGGCGTCATTAAAGCTAGGCTTCCTTGACGTGCCGGAGTATGTAGCCGTGTCTGGGGTCTCAGCCTGTAGTGCAAGAGCACCCTTCTTCTTCTTTTCCAAAGGTGGTGCGGATCCTGAGTGGCTTACGCCACTCTGGTCAGTAGGGGCACAAGCGCCGGTGGACTGGGTACTAGGAGTGTGCAAATGCACAATGACCATAGGTCTTGGTGCTGGCATTGGCTGCAGGGTGATGTTGGCAGGGCCAACGTCGGTTTGATGGACCTGGACTGACACTGTCCTGGATGGGAGACTCAGAGCTGGGGTGGATAGAGCTGCAGCTGCACCTGCAGCCTCGCCACCCTGCCTACTAGGGCAGCAGATGACATTGCTGCCCCAGATCCACGTGGCCTGGTGACAGCAACTTGCACCGCCACACGTGGCTTAGACTTGCTGACCTGGAAGTCAGCCTGGGAGTCATCCTGTGCCGGTTCAGGTGCCAAAATGGGCTGGTCCAACAAGGGCTGAGCTGCGATGGTGTCAGCTACGTTTCCCACAACCAGGGGGGGCATGGGTGTCCCTGATTGGTCCTCCACACACGGGGGTCTAGGGGCACCCTGTAAATCCTGGCCACATCCCCTACCGCGCCCACCACGCCCACCTTTTGGAGGTCAGCCACCTTTGCCTCCCTTACCGCTTGGTCGCCTCCCAACCATGGCACTGATGTTGTTGTGCATATGGGAGTAGCAGTAAACAATTGTCCTGGGCAATTGGGGGCAAAAGGGGTAGGGTACTAGATGGAATTCGTACCCTAGTGCTCTAGCAAGGCTGTCTGTGACCCCTGGGGGAAGATGACGGGTCACGCAATGCACAGGCACCCCAAAAACAAAAATGAACATGCACGCAACCCCTCGTAGACCACGTGCGTGGAAAAATGAACCCGCACTACGCTGTGGCAACCAGAAACACAAAAATAAGCGTACGCATAATACACGCAGCCTACACTGACCTCTGAAGGGGTACGCGACACACGGGGCAAGCAAAGTTGGTAAATACGTGCGCGACTCACCATATGCCTGAAAAAATAACGTGCAGAGGTAACAGGGAGTACAAACTTGAACCGTTGTGAAGTAATCGCATGTGAACCAACTAGAAGTACAAAATTCACCCACTCGCTCTCCACGAAAAGCACGTACAAGAAAATGGCGTCCTACACGTACCTTTTCAACCATCCCACACGTACAACGTCACTTACGAGTGTACGCGCTAAGGCCCTTTCCTCCAATTACACGAGCTGACACTCAGACGTGCAGTTTTTGTACGTGTACAATGAACATGCACCCGTGTTGAGGGAAACGCCCTTGCGCGTCACGTCACAGACGCGCTTACGCGCTAAAGGGCAGTTGGTACAATGAATTTGCGTACATGCTGTGTCTTCACGTGCTGATTCACTATGCACCCGTCATGAGGGAAACACCAGTGCGCGTAACGTCACAGACGCGCTTACGCGCTAAGGGCCTTTCCTCGAATTACATGCCGACATGCAATTTTTTCACGTGCCAAATCACTCCGTATCAAGCTGGCCACGCGACAACACATGGAAGACCACGCTCCTACCCAGAAGGCCGAATTACTGCCCCCAAGAGCCCCGAGCACGCTCCCACCTGCCATCTGCTGCTGCCTGCCTGCCTGCTGCCCACGTGCCCTGCTATTTGCTGCCTGCACGTCAGCCAGGGGTACAGTTGCTGTGACCACCCCTGCTGGAACCGAAGACTCTTGTCATGATGCCTACCCCCGGGGAACCAGACCAGGTCCAGCAGGCATCAAGTTATTTTGAGCAAGCCCAAAAACCCCTGCTAGGGGCTGTTTGGGTGCGGTCCTGGCGCCTATGGCGCCAGGCTCATATGGAGAGTCAGTCCTGGCGCCATAGGTACCAGGCTCATAGAGTAGAACTTACCTGATGCAGACAATGCTGCAGAGCTCCATGCCAAATGAGGGTTGGAAGGGACTATTTTACCTAGGGACTATTTTTTTTACTCGGATGGGGAGGAATACTTACCTGGGACTACTTTGGTGGCTATTTAAACGACGCCCGAAGAGCAGCACACGCATCGCGTTATTCTGCATCCAGCAGCGTAACGCTCACCGTGTCTGCAAGCCTGCATCCAGTCTTCTGCCACGCCCGCCTCGAGTCTGCAGCTCCTAGAAAAAGGGAGGAACGAGGAACAGAAGGAGAAAAGGTTAGAATAAGAGCAAATCTTCGATCCTTACCTGAATTCTGGATCCACCGCGCCTTCGAGCTGGGAGAAAGAAGCATTTTACGCACGCCGCCTCGCCTGCTGCAGCGCCGCGCTGAACTCACCGGCCTTCGCAACATCCTCACGATCCACTGCATCCGTCTGCACGTTCCCGCCGCATTCTGGCACCTAAGGGGAACACAAGAATAGCAAAGGTGAGCCAAGGAAATAAACAGAGGCAATAGTAACTACCCCCATAGATTTACCTAATTTTACCGCCGGAGGCATAATTCCCCGAACTTCATATTTTCTCTCAACACCTGAATAAGGGAGCAAGCAACAAGTTACATTCTGGCCTTATTTTATTGTACTGTGTAGGATAAGCCAAATCCTTACCTGAACTTCGTCAGCTACCACAAGGAACTCTTCGCTGGGGTCAAGATCCAAACTGCAAGGAATCGGACAAGAGTGAAAGTCAGACATGTGAACTCTTACGAACTACATACTTTTCGGAGTCAATATTGTTCTGGAACTCACCAATTCCTTTGAGCCAGTAAAGCAACTGGTTATCAACGCACCCCTGCGCCCAACGCAGGATGGAGAGCTCATCTTTTCAAACCATCAGGTGAGACTATAAGAGGGGACATCAAAGGTGATCTGTGGGGAGAACAGCGGGGGTGGGGGGATTTACGCTCAACTCCACGGGTGGTTAATTCCCTTTCTCCATTTGAAGAAGAATATTCCTACGGACCAAGCAAACAAAGCTAGGTGGGCCGGTCCAGTCCGTCATCTCGGCCCTATGCGTCACATTGGTGGAGACCGCAGCTGTCCAGTTCAGATCGACGCCTCTGTGGGAGCCAGGTGAGCGTAACAGAACGCGAAGACTACCCACAAATTCCCACCCGGGCGTTATGGATACCTCAGAGTCTGATCAATTGGCCCAATTACTAGGGGAACTGAGGGCTGAAGTGCATTCCGCCCGTCAAGAAACCAATGCTCTTAAGAGAGCTGATTGTGTCAAAGGAGCGAACTGATGACCTTGCTAGGCAACTATTGCAAAGCCAGGCTGGACAAGCACCCCTACCTGGTTCCGGGGGAAATCCAGCTCCTGTGTTATCGAGTAACCCTGTGAAAATAAACCTACCAGGAAATATTCCATTAGCTCCACCCGAACGCTTTGCCGGAGATCCCAAAAGGTTCGCCGTGTTTATGAACTAATGCCGCCTGCACTTTTCATGCAGACCTGGAGCCTTCCCAAACGATCAAGCCAAGGTAGCCTTTGTATTGTCATATCTCAGCGGCAGTGCAGCTGATTGGTCAATTCCACTAGTCACTCAGGATGACCCAATTCTTCAGGATTTTCAGGGCTTTCAAACTAGCATGGAAAGACTATTTGCTCTGCACTCCCTAGGACAGGCCCTGGATAACAAACTTTTGTCCCTGCGACAGGGTACCCAGGACCTTCTATCCTACATCACAACCTTTAATAGGTTGATTTTGGAAACTGGATGGCCTGAGGTAAAACGAATCACGTTATTTCATCGAGGGCTTTGAGGAGAACTCAAGGATGTCTTGGCTCAAGTCGTGAACCCACCTCAAGACTGCGATGAATATATAGACTTAGTGGTCCAGTTAGATCACAAACTTCAGAACAGAAAGGCTGATCGAGCCAAGTTTGAGAATCGGGTGTTGATCAAAACCCATGCTAACCCCAAAGGAGCAGATGCTTCAGAACCCATGCAAATCAGAGGGGTTAAAGGACTCCTAACCCAGAAGGAAAGAGAAAGGAGACGACAAATGCAATTGTGTCTATATTGTGGAACTTCTGGGCATTTACTACCGGATTGCCCTGTAAAACCACCCAAGAATGTGGTAGGAGCTGCTGATAAAAGCCATATGGAGTCTGACTCGGGAAACGACCACGCCCGACAAGTGTAGAGGTCCGCTTGCCGAGCTTGAAGAAGGATACTCAGACCTCGCATTTCATCATACCAATGGTCCTCGTAGACCCAGGGCAGCCATCGCGTATGCATGCAGTAAGGGCATACATTGATAGCGGGGCCACAGGAAACTATGTGGACTATGAATTGGCTTCCAGGATGAATCTACCTCTCTGCCAAAAAACCACCTCAGATGTCATCACCACAGTCGATGCAACTGAAATTGCCTCTGGGCCTGTAACTCATTCTACCGCAGAGATGACACTATTGGGTCAGGATGGGCATCGAGAGACTATTGTGTTTGATCTAATCAAAGCCCCACAGTTCCAAATAATACTGGGGATACCTTGGTTGGAAACACATAATCCTTGTATTGATTGGCGAGAGAAGAGAATAACCTTCCCGGATTGTGCACAAACCTGTAACCCAAAGAAAAATCAGAACGCAGGCCTGGCCACAGTAACCACAGCAGTCATGCAACTACCTCCAGAATACCAAGAATTCCAGGATGTCTTCCAAAAGGAAAAGGCAAACACCTTACCTCCTCACAGATCGTACGATTGTCAAATCGATCTCATAACCGGTGCACAACCCCCTTGTAGCAGGATCTATGCCCTTACGGAACCTGAGAACCTTCACCTACGATAATATTTAGACCAGTACCTTGCCAATGGCTTTATTCACCCAACCAAGTCCCCTGCATCTTCAGCTTTGTTCTTCGTGCCCAAAAAGGAAGGTGACCTCAGAACGTGCATAGACTACCGCGCATTGATCCAGATAACTGTTAAGAACCGATACCCATTGCCTCTGATCCCTGAACTACTAGATCAAGTGAAGGACGCTTGTATATACACTAAATTAGATCTCCGGGAGGCATAACATCTGGTACGTGTAAAAGAGGGCGACGAATGGAAGACTGCTTTCCGCACTAAGTATGGGTTATTCGAATACCAGGTGATGCCTTTCGGGTTGTGCAATGCACCAGCAGCCTTCCAATACTTCATGAACGATGTCCTTCGTGAACTCATTGACGTTTGTGTTGTCGTGTATATCGATGATATTCTAGTATACTCCTCTTCAGAATCTGACCATGTGAAGCACGTCCGAGCAGTCTTTGAGAAATTGCGCCAGCACAAACTATATGCAAAACTAGAAAAATGTGTTTTTCATGCCACAGAAGTTGAATTCCTTGGGTTTTTCCTGACCCCAAAGGGAGTCCGAATGAACTCACGAAAGGTGGACGCAATCCTTGAGTGGCCATCACCAAGTTCAGTTAAAGGAGTACAAAGCATGCTCGGCTTTGCCAATTTCTACCGCAGATTCAGCCCAGATTTTTCACATGTCGTACATCCTATCACAGCACTCTTGCGAAAAAATAAACGCTTTATATGGACTGAAGACGCTGAAAAAGCCTTCCAAGAGCTGAAAGCGAAATTCATGTCTGCACCTGTGTTAAAGCACCCGCGCCCTGAACTTCCATATATAGTGGAAACTGATGCATCCAGTCTAACCATGGGAGCTGTCCTGTCTCAAAAGGACCCTGAAACTGGCCAGCTTCACCCAGTAGCATTTTGGTCCAGAAAGTTCTCAGCACCCGAGTTAAACTATGCGGTTACCGACAAGGAGTTATTAGCCATTAAATCCGCCTTCAAGGCTTGGCGGCACTATCTTCTCGGTGCCAGGCATACCATTACTGTGATCACCGATCACCGGAACTTACAGTATTTAAAAACAGCCAAGGCCCAATCATCACGTCAACTCCGATGGGCATTGTTCTTTGCCGAGTTTGATTTTGTGATTACCTATCGACCAGGTTGTAAGAATGGTAAAGCAGATGCCTTATCCCGAATAGGGATGGGAGAGACAGAAGTGAACCCAGAACCAGTACCTATAATTTACGAACAAAGGATCCTTGGCATGACTACTCTACAGACACTAGAGGACATTCAGGTAAAGATTCAGCAACTCTTTGATCCTACAGCCCTGCAGGACTGGGTAAAGAAAGGCCTGGACTACTCTGTCACCAATGATCTGCCTTATTACCAAGGGCGACTGTTTCTGCCACACAAGAAACTACAAGAGCTAGTCATTTCCCGTTATCATGATACCCTAATGGAGGGGCACCCATGTATTGCAAAAACTGAAGCTAAAATTAAAAGACAATTCTGGTGGCCCACCTGGCGAAAGGATATTAAATCATTTGTGAAGTCTTGTGGCATTTGCGCCCAAAACAAAAGTCAAAAGAAAAAACCAGCTGGACTCTTACAAGCTTTAGACATTCCGCCTACACCATGGCACACCTTATCGTTAGATTTTGTTACTGATCTATCTCCTTGTAATGGGTTTAACACCATTCTAGTTATTGTGGATCTTTTTTCCAAGATGGCCCACTTTATTCCTTTAAAAGGACTACCTTCAGCCTCAATCCTGGCCAAAGAATTCCTCGAAAATATTGTTCGCATACATGGATTTCCGTCCGTGTTGGTCTCTGACTGGGGCAGTCAATTCATTTCACATTTTTGGAAGAAATGTTGTCAATTGGCGCAAATCGACGTGAGATTATCGACTAGTCACCACCCCCAGACCGATGGTCAAACGGAGAGGACCAACCAGACTCTTGAACAATACCTGCGTTGTATGTTACATCAGACTGAGAGTAATTGGAAGGACATTCTTTGGATTGCCGAATATGCATACAATAATTCAGTACATTCTGGAACTGGACAAAGCCCCTTTTATACCCTATATGGGCATCATCCTCGAACCTCAGACCTTGATTCACCCCAACACTTAGAAATGCCCGCAGTGGACCATCTACACGCTACGATTACACAAGCCTTTAAGGAGGCAACTGCACATTTAAAACAAGCGAAGGAGAAATATAAGAAAGATGCTGATCGGCATAGAAGTGATACTCCACAGTAACACATAGGGGACCAAGTATGGTTGGCCACAAAACACATACCTCTCAAGGGAACGCGGACCTTTAACCCTAGATATTTGGGACCTTACTCTATTAAGGCCATTATCAACAAGGTGGCCGTCAAGTTGGACTTACCTGCTAATATGCGAATTCACCCCGTCTTTCATGTGTCACTTTTGAAGCCAGTGTAACCAGGGACAAGACTAACCAAGCCACCAGACCCCATCCTTATAGACGGGGAACCCGAATTTGAAGTTAAGAACATCCTGGACTCCAAGATGGTGAAGTCAAAACTTTTTTATTTAATCGACTGGAAAGGTTATGGACCACAGGAAAGGTCTTGGGAACCTAGTGACCACGTGCATGCACCTCGATTGGTGAAAAGATTCCACCGAAATTTCCCAGACAAACCAAAACCACAGGGAAGAACGACTTAAGGAGGGGCCTTGGGGGGGAGTGCTGTCATGATGCCTACCCCCGGGGAACCAAACCAGGTCCAGCAACCCCAGAATCAGGCATCAAGTTATTTTGAGCAAGCCCAAAAACCCCTGCCAGGGGCTGTTGGGGTGCGGTCCTGGCGCATATGGCGCCAGGCATATATGGAGAGTCAGTCCTGGCGCCATAGGTGCCAGGCTCATAGAGTAGAACTTACCTGATGCAGACAATGCTGCAGAGCTCCAAGCCAAATGAGGCTTGGAAGGGACTATTTTACCTAGGGACTATTTTTTTTACTTGGTTGGGGCTGGGGAGGAATAGTTACCTGGGACTACTTTGGAGGCTATTTAAACCACGCCCGTAGAGCAGCACACGCTTCACGTTATTCTGCATCCAGCAGCGTAATGCTCACCGTGTCTGCAAGCCTGCATCCAGTCTTCTGCCACGCCCGCCTCGAGTCTGCAGCTCCTAGAAAAAGGGAGGAACAGAAGGAGAAAAGGTTAGAATAAGAGCAAATCTTCGATCCTTACCTGAATTCCGGATCCACCGCACCTTCGAGCTGGGAGAAAGAAGCATTTTACGCCACCACCTCGCCTGCTGCAGCACCGCGCTGAACTCACCGGGCTTCGCAGCATCCTCACGATCCACTGCATCCTTCTGCACGTTCCCGCCACATTCTGGCACCTAAGGGGAACACAAGAATAGCAAAGGTGAGCCAAGGAAATAAACAGAGGCAATAGTAACTACCCCCATAGACTTACCTAATTTTACCGCCGGAGGCATAATTCCCCGAACTTCATATTTTCTCTCCACACCTGAATAAGGGAGCAAGCAACAAGTTACATTCTGGCCTTATTTTATTGAACTGTGTAGGATAAGCCAAATCCTTACCTGAACTTCGTCAGCTACCACGAGGAACTCTTCGCTGGGGTCAAGCTGCAAACTGCAAGGAATCGGACAAGAGTGAAAGTCAGACATGTGAACTCTTACGAACTACATACTTTTCAGAGTCAATATTGTTCTGGAACTCACCAATTCCTTCGAGCCAATGAAGCAACTGGTTATCAACGCGCCCCTGCGCTCAACGCAGGATGGAGAGCTCATCTTTTCAAACCATCAGGTGAGACTATAAGAGGGGACATCAAAGGTGATCTGTGGGGAGAACAGCGGGGGTGGGGGGATTTACGCTCAACTCCACGGGTGGTTAATTCCCTTTCTCCATTTGCAGAAGAATATTCCTACGGGCCAAGCAAACGAAGCTTGGTGGGCCGATCCAGTCCGTCATCTCGGCCCTCTGCGTCACATTGGTGGAGACCGCAGCTGTCCAGTTCAGATCGAAGCCTCTGTGGGAGCCAGGTGAGCGTAACAACTCCCGACTGGGAAATCATTGCTCCACAGCCCAGCCCCAGGACCCAGTTGCCCACCCACACCTGCCTCTGGGGTTGCCATGTCGGGCACAACACCATCTGGCACCACTGGCAACCCCCAGCCAGAGAGGCAGAGGGCCACCAGCTTCAGTGCCAGGGAAGTTGGTGTCCTAGTGAAGCAAGTCCTGGGGCAGTATGATGCCCTCTTTGGAATTTTGCGCACCGACAATGAAGGACGGACCAGGATCTGGATGGACATTGTGACTGCCATCAACGAGGAGGGGGTGGCAGTCCGCGACATCAAACATGTCCGGAAGCGCTGGGAGGACTTCAGGTCCAGGACCCTCGACAAGGCCCAGTGCCTCTTGAAGGCAGCAGATGCCAAGGGGCACTGGGGCCAGCTGTCAGACCACCAAATGAGGGTCCTGGAATGCATACGCCAAGCGCTCCACGTCCAGGTCCTTGAGAGGCAGACCCGTCTGGAGTAGAGCGGTAAATGTACATGCATACTGATTGGATGCTGTGCGTGTTGTGGTGTGCCAGTAGTGTGCAGGTTATACATGTGTTTTTGTAGGGCCATGTATGGATGTGTATGTACAGGGGCGTGAGGCTGATACATGTGAGTCCTCTCATGTGGGAGACACATGGATGGTGTATGTGTTGGTAAGCATGCAGGCCAAATGCAGGTGTGGGAGCACACAAGTTTGCATTGCTGTGTATGTACGTTGACATGGTTGTGGTGTCACACATGGATGGTGGTTCCAGCTGCATGTATCTGCACTGTGTGCATGTGTGTGTATTTGACAAGTGTGCAACTGTGATGCAACATGGATGCATGTGGCACTGACATGTAGAAGGCTGAATGCCAGATGTGACATGGGTGGCGATCTCATCACTGTGACAGTTGGTGGACATGTACACATGCATGTAAGTGTGTTGGTGTGTGTGCATGTGTTGTGCACTCCCCGTGTTTAATGTGATGTCAGGCTCACCTTCTGATGCTGATGCTGTCGTATGTGTATGGATGGTGCTGCCTGGTGCAATATTGCTGTGAAATTGCTCATGTGTGTGAGTAGAAATGACATGTGTGTTAGGGAATGTGATGCCATGTCTGAAGTTTGACAATGCCACTCATGTACAACTGTCATGTGTGTATCAGTCCATTGTACAGTGCCCTGATGCCTGTGTTCTATCTCTCCCTGTCTGCAGCGTCAACTGATGAAGAGGGCGGAGAGGGTGCTGTGGAGCAAAGCGGCAGGGATTGCACCACCAGCCGGAGACGCAAGGCCCTGCTCCCCTCCCAGATTGTCATCTCTTCAGGGAGTGAGAAGTCTGGTGCCACGTCCCAGGCCGCAGCTGCCGAGGGTAGGTCCAAGAGGCGGAGGTTGGAGATGGACTCCTCGGCAGCAGAAGGGGCAGCTGAGACCCCACAGGGTCCGATCGAGGAAGATGGCATGGAGTCATCCAGGTTGGTGGGGGGTTTGGAGGAGGAGGAGGCCGTGGAAGGGACACACACAGGGTCTGGAGGTGGGGATTCCACTGGTGCTAGTGGTGCAGTGCAGGGGCAGGGACAGGAGGCAGCACAGGCCGCTGCAGAGGTGCCTGTGTGTAATCCTGTCCCTGATCCTGTGACTGCATCATCCGGCACCCGCAGGGATGCCTACGTCCAGACCCGTTTTCAGGGAGGGGATGGGTGCACAACAACTGGCCTTCCTCTCCCTGTGGACGTGGCTATCGTGGACCGGGTTGAGCCTGTCCTGGCTGGATAGCGTTGCGTCAACGGGGCATGCGAGGTGACCTGCAGTGTTTTCGTGAAGACACTGCATGTCATCTCGGATGCCTCTTTGACCGTGTTGGCCTACTGGGACGGGTCACCAGTGCTGGATTCCTCTGTGTGCTGGACCTTCTTGCAACCCCCTCCTCACCTGAACCCCCTACGTGCCAGTCGTCCTCCATGCCATCTTCCCTCCCATGTATCACCTGGGTAGCCTGTGGAGCTGCCTCTGACCCAGTGGCCAGGCTGGTGGAGGGCACATCCCTGCCACAGTTGGGAGTCGGACGTCCAGCAGGGGTGGCCACCACGACAGCTGCACCCCAGCCAGAGGAGGACGTGCAGGCAGCAAGAGCAGGGCGCAGGCACAGGTACAGCAGCAGCAGCAACATGGTGGGAGCAATGATGGCTTAGGGCCTTCAACATCGGAGGGGCAGGCATCGGCCAGAGGGCATGAGGACCCAGGATTACAAGTGTCTTCTGTGTGGCAGTGGTTGTGCCACGACATGGTAGCGGAGCGGCAACGGGCGGAAGAGGCACGGCTCACAATGGTCAGGGCGGAGAACTCCATGCGGAGGGCACTGAGGCGGGCCGAGTGCCTCGAGGCAATTCGCAGGGAGTTGGAGGTCAACATGTCATCGTCCCTGCGAACCCTCTGGGCCATGGAAGAAGATCGCCTCCAGGACATTGAACGGGAGTTCGATGATGCCCTGACCCGGGACATCAAAAAGTGAGCCTTCGGACTAGCCCGCTGCCATTGTAAATAGTTAGTTAGTTAGTGTTAGGTTTCATTTTTGTTTTCATTTTGTTTTGGGGCGCTTGGACAATACCCCACATTTTTGTATATAGTTCTTCATTAGTTAGTGTATTTTTGTAGGTTTCATGTGGACATTTGGGCTCATGGACCCAGGATTTCATCCTTGTAAATAGTTGGAGTGTGGATTTGTCGGCATTTTCTTTTTTGATTTTTTCACGGAGCAATGGATTTTACTTTTTCATTTCTGTTTGGATATGCTTTGTTGGAGGGAGACTTTGGAGACATTTTTGATTTCATATATTTTGGATTCTGATTTCCTTTTTTTATCATTATGTGATATTCTGCATTGTTTTCCGTATGTCCATTGTTTGGTGTTTAAATTTGTTTCTCCACATTTTTTGTTCAATACATTTTTTCCCGTGCTTCAATGTGTGGTATTCTCTCATTGGTTTCATGCATGTCACGATGTGGGTTTTCACATTCACTGGCACCCATTGTGTGTGTGTGTGACGGACATGTGTTGATGTACATACATGCCATTTGGGTTGTTTCATGTAATGGCCATTTCAATGTGGGGTGTATGTTATGCTTGGTTGGTTATTTGGGCAAGGGTGGCGTGCGGTGGGATTTGGGTGGCCATGAGGGCCATGATTGTGGGTCATGTTGACGTGTTGGGGGGGACATGAGTAGGGGCCTGCTGGCAGGTGCCCTTCACTGCTGGGTGGGTGGGGAGACATGAGTAGGGGCCTGCTGGCAGGTGCCCTTCACTGCTGGGTGGGTGGGTGGGACATCAGTGGGGGCCTGCTGGCAGGTGGCCTTCACAGCTGGGTGGGTGGGGGACATTAGTGGGGGCATGCTGGCAGGTGCCTGTTACGCTCACCTGGTTCCCACGGGGGCGTCGACCGGAACTGGGCTGCTGTTATGTCCACCAGCGTGACGTGTAGCTCCGAGATGACTGACTGGACTGGCCCGCTCAGCCTAGTTTGCCTGGCTCGCAAGAATATTCTTCTGCAAAGGAGAAGAGGAATTAACCACCCGTGGAATTGAGTGACAACCCACCTTCCCCACTCCCGTTATCTTCCCACTGATCACTCTTGATGTCCCCTCCTTAGTCTCACCTGATGGTTTGGAAGGATGAGCTCTCCATCCTGCATCGACCGCAGGGGCGCGTTGATGACCAGTTACTTCACTGGCGTAGAGGAATTGGTGAGTTCCAGTATTGACTCTAAAGTCCAATTGTTCATAAGAGTTCAAATGTCTGCTCTTCACTCTGTCCGATTCCTTGCAGGTTGCCGATTAATCCACTCGAAGATTTCCAAATGGCACTCGGTTAGATTCAGGTAAGTCTATTGTGTTTTTCCTCTTAGGGGCCGGGGTACGGCGATGAAGCAGAGTTGACTGTGCCGACCCGAGATGAGGTGAGACCCCCGTGGTAAATCAGGTAAGTTTTGTGGGGGGTAACTGGTATTGTCCTTGCTTTCTCCCCTTAGGGGCTGGGGTACGGCGATGAAGCAGAGTTGACTGCGCCGACCCGAAATGAGGGGAGTACCTCCCGTGGTAAATCAGGTAGTCCTTGGGGGTAGCTTGTATGGCCTTAGAGAGTCCCCTTGCTCACCTTGCTGTCTTTGTCTCCTTAGGTGTCGGAGGGCGGCCGCGAGATGGAAAGAGCATGATGGAATGCTGAAGTACCGCCAAGCAGGTGAGATCAGCGCGGCGCCGTAGAAATGCGAAGCGATGCTTCAAAGACTTCTGTCTTTCAGCTCCGTGGCGAAATGGATCAGGATTCAGGTAAGGATTTAAGTTAAAACTCCTGTTCTAACCTTTATCCTTTTTGTCTTTTTGTTTCAGGAGTCCCAGGACTGAAGCGGGCGTGGCTGAAGACTGGAGCTGCTGAAAACACGGTGAGCGTTACGCTGCAGCAAGCAGAATAACGCGAAGCACGTGTGGCTGTCCGGGCGTGGTTTAAATAGCCTTGGAAGAAGATCCAGGTAAGTATTCTTCTACAGCCCCACCCAAGTAACAAAATAGTCCCTTCAGTAAAATAGTCCCTCCTAAGCCTCATTTGGCTTGAGTCTTCATGCAGCATGGTCTGCCTCAGGTGAATATGCAGCATGGTCTGCTTCAGGTAAGTTATCAATAATGAGCCTGGCACCCATGGCGCCAGGACTGACTTTATCTTTATGAGCCTGGCGCCATAGGCGCCAGGACTGTACCCAAACAGCCCCTAACGGGGCTTTTGGGCATGCTCCAAGTGGCATGATGCCTGCTTCCGGGGCTGCTGGGCCTGGTCTGGTCTTCCGGGGGCAGGCATCATGACAGTGCCCTTCACTGCCAGGGACATGAGTAGGGGCCTGCTGGCAGGTGCCCTTCACGGCTGGGTGGGTGGGTGGTGGGACATGAGTGGGGGCCTGCTGGCAGGTGCCCTTCACTGCTGGGTATGGGAGGACATGAGTAGGGGCCTGCTGGCAGGTGCCCTTCACTGCTGGGTGGGTAGGGACATGAGTCAGTGCTCACTTGTGCATGGTGACATGTGGGCTGGCTGGGGAGCTTCACCAGGGTGAATGGGCTGCCTGTGGGGCATGGCCAGGGGTGCAGTGTGTTCCCCTGTGTTGTGGTCTGCCTGTAGGCCCTGGGGAGGGGTGTGAGGGCACACCTGGGAGGACACACACTGCCAATTCGTTTGGGCACCCCAGAAATACACGTGCCCCGCTTGCACAGGGCCTACCGCGTGTGAAACTCCCCGCGAACTCCAGTAATACACGTGCCCCGCTCGCACAAGGCCTATCGTGTGTGAAACTTCCCACGAACCCCAGTAATACATGTGCCCTGCTCGCCCAAGGCCTATCGCGTGTGAAACTCCCCCCAAACCCCAGTAATACACGTGCCCCGCTCGCCCAAGGCCTATTGCATATGAAACTTACCCTGAACCCCAGTAATACACGTGCCCCGCTCGCACAGGGCCTACCACGTGTGAAACTCCCCACGAACCCCAGTAATACATGTACCCCGCTCACGCTAGGCCTATCGCATGTGAAACTTCCCACGAATGAGCGGGGTCGTGTATTCCGAGGGGTGCGCTGGGAGTTTTACATGCGATTGGCCTAGCGCGAGCGGGGTACGTGTATTCCAAGGGGTACGCGGGGAGTTTTACACGCGATTGGCCTAGCGCGATCGGGGTACATGAATTCTGAGGGGTGCTCAGGGCGTTTTACACGTGTTTTCGTGGTTGGGGGGGCTGTCTGCTGGTCCACTGGCCTGTGCGCCATGTACTGGATTTGTGCGCTGTTCATGGCGCACGGGGCAGCGTTGGGGGCGTTACTGGCGCTGCTGCAAGGTCGCTGCGCCACTGTGCGCCACAGTTGCTTAGGGATGTTAAAATCCATGAATACGCTGTGCGCCGAAATGGGTTTTGGCACACAGGGCTGGCGCAGACTGTCGCACGTGCACACTGTGTGCCAGCCGCGTGCGCCACTTGTGCGCTGAATTCTATTAATTACCCCCTTAGTTGTGCTTGAAAATTTTCTTCTTGTTGGCGTTCATTGTCCAATATTGTTTTGTACCCTGTATAGTTTATATCTGTTATGGTACTTTCACTTGCATTGAAAGCATCTTCATAGGAGGCGTGGGTGGCTAATAACTCTTCTTTTCTCCATGGTTTGAAGAGTTGCAGTAGAGTCATGTAGTACAGTTCTTTGTGTTGAGGAGTTTTTAATGATAATTTCATATGATTTATCAGGCTGTGTTTGGTAAGTTTTACAAGGCTGCCTTCACAACATTCAACTCTGTAGATACCTTTTTTCTCATCTGGTATAATGTTATGTTTGTATGAGAAGTTTTGGGCTATCTGGTACAGGCACGTGGTAATACTCCTGTTTGGGTAGTATGTGTCCAATAAGTTGTTTTTCAAAATGTCCTGGCTTTTGGGATAGTTTTTGGCTATTGTCTATGTCTTCGTACGATTTCAGAACTGTTTTTCTGGATGCAGCAGGACCAAGGCTTAGCCACACTATGTTTTCAGATTTCCCATATAAGGCGGTGCCGTTTAAACGGTTGGCTGCTTCATAGCTGCCGCATTCTCTATGGGGCAAAGCTGTACAATTTCTGTGCCAGTGTTTTGTCAGATGATATGCCATCCCAGAGGTCTTTCAGCTCTGTTTTCTCTACTTTGGTTTAGTAGGTTGTGACATATTGTGCACCTGCAGCAGAATTGTCTGCAATGTACTATGCATCTACATTTGCATTCCATAGGAGGGCAATTATTGCATTGTAATCATTGATGTACTTTGATGCTTCGGTTCTTTTTATGCATTATGTGTTCTTAGGAGATTTACCTTTCACACTGTGTCGAACCGAAAACATGAAGCTGTTCACTTGGCCTGTTGCTGAAACAGGTCTAGGGAAACCAAAGTGGCATTTGGTCTAGTATTTGCGCCGACAATACTTGCCACACTTGTATCTTTGAAACTGCAAAATGTGTGCATGTAGGTCACTATGTGTACTTTCTGAAGGAATGTCGCAAGTGAGATATTTGTGAATGAACTGCAAAACAGTTGCATCACTGTCCACCCCAAATTTAGGAGCACTTTAATCCACAGAAGCACAAAGCAATTTGAGCATGAAGCAATGTGCACCGCTGCTCTGCTCCGGAAAGCCAAACACAGAATGCAGAGAACTTGACCTCTGGGGTGTGGCCTTTTATAGGGCTTCTGTGGAGCACTTGGAACCAGAAAGCTTCCCTAAATCTTTCCCAAAAAGAATTACATGTACAAGGGCAGGGTTTAGGACCTCTCTAAGGTTGCACTTTCATAGTTACACTCCATACATTGCAGAAAATAGTACTTTTTCAATGTCCAGGTCCCCTCATCATGTCCGACAAATAAGGGCCCATGCGCAGCATAGATGCAGTCCCATGGTGACGTTGAAAATGTTCTCTATTGGGATGGCTGTTCGCAGGACGCGTTTTGGGCGGATTACTTTGTGCGCATGTGCATATGTGTCCTGTGAATACTGTTGGGATCCCGAGACTAATTCACAGTGCTACACACGTGCGCTGAACATTCTGGAACAAGCTAGGTGTTTGTAGGGTACAGCAGGTGGGATGTTGAGGTGCAAAACTGACCGCAGGACGTGGATGGCCGCCTCGAACTACTAAAAGTATGTCAGAGGTTTCTTTGAATATCTTGCACAGGGGCGGTGTTACCAGGACACAGAGGAAGAGATACGCATGCGTGTAGTTGTGCAACTGACAAGCATACATTTGCACACCTAATTGCATGTGGTTCACAAGATGCGGACATGTGGCTCGTAGTGGCATCCTACGGAAGCCTCCATTGTGTTTGCGGGTAGGCTGGGCAGGTGTGGTGTCCGTAGACACTTCCATTTTCCTTACTTGCGGTCATCCCCATGAGTACTGTGCCCTGCAGAGTCATAACGGGACCTTGAAAACAAAGGAAAAATCACATGTACACTCAGCAACAATTTATATATGAACCTTTATTTCCACACATTCATAGATACTATTAGGAAAGGGAAGGGGTAGCAGAAACTGATACATATACGGGGGAATTGTGGATTTGTAGAAGTTGGTTGTGAGGGGAGGAAGTGATTGAGGTCTCATCGTAATGTCTGATATGACCCAGAATTTGTGGGGATGGCTGCTGGGAAATTGGGAAGGGGTACACCTGCAGGTGGGGCAGTAGCATCTTATTTTCTCCAATATATGTCCTTGTACGAAATCGTTTAAGGCGGCAAAATTGTTCAGCAATTCGTCCATTTTAGCGTCTAAGCTGTCCAGTTTAGTGGTTGCAGCGTTTCCTTCACTTCCTGTGGCCGTATGCTGTTGTGGAAGAGGTGCCTCTTGTAGTGCATTCCTTTGCATTCCAGTATGTTCTGTTGAAGAAAAAATATGTGTTTTGTGTACATGAAGTAATATATATTATTTGTTTTACTTTCCACACTGCGGTGCTTGTTTGTTTGTTTATTTATAATGTGCGCCAGACCCGAAGGTATCAGGGTGCAAAGGATACAAGAAGGCTTTCAGTATATATCAAAATATATGGTGTTACTGTCGTCACTCATTTCATCATTAGGGAAATTCTCTTCCAGCCACTCTCGGGTGCTTGCCATTGCTGCGTAAAAAAAAAATCATGCTTTTCTACTATTGTACACTGCACGCACTGTGCAATTATAAGACAGACTTTACTGTACTTACCACATTGATGTTACGTTCTGCTCTCAGCACTTTGCAGTCCTTGGTCTAGCAGTTTGTTCTTCGTTTCTATGTAAAGCAGCAGTGTAGTAAGATTGTTCAAGGCAGACGTTACTTCTCTTGTTGGTGCATTCCATTATGGTGTATCCCTATGCCTTTACTCTGTTTCTTTTATAAGTACTGAGTTGGCAGACCTACTCCATTTTCCCTTGCAATTTACGTACATGGTGCTGTTTGTATATGTCCCTTGACTTTGCTACATGGTACCACTATGTAAGAGAACCCCTCCCTTTCTGAGCAGGTTGGATGCTACCTGATGTCCGCGAACAGACGCATACTCTGCGACCAATCTGCCCATTAACATGGGGCAAGCGGGTTCAGTATGATGTATGGTACATCAATACAAACTAAGGGTATCCTGGTAAAAAGCTATGAAATTCAGTGGAAACACTTTGCTAAAGGGATGTTATGGTTATGGTGCCCTAATTTAGTGAAAAAACGTTAAAGGGAAGTTAATAAAACTTCAGCTGCCCTAATAAAAAGCTATCACATTCAGTGCAAAAGCTTTCTTTAAGGAACATCATATTTACTTTGCACTAATAACTACCTATCCCTATTGTGGTTACTAGTAAAACCGAAAACCCCCAGAAATTCACCACTTATGGTAAGCTAAGCAACCATAATTCACGCCACCACTGCGCACTGCAAGGATTACCACCCATGACATCAAAGATGACGTCACAAATGTTATTGATGACATCACTGATGACATCACATGTGCATTTTGTTTTCATGCATTGCATCCACACGGGATTGTCATTATAATGTTGGCAGAAAAATGTCAGAAATCATTGGAAGCACTATCATGCGTCAAATACTTCATTAAGCGCTGCATTGCTATAAACACCATTGCATTACTGAGTTCTTTCCAGTACATGAACGCAGTAGGCATTCTCTGTAGCATGCGCCATAAAGGTGCAATATTCAAGACCTTCCATGTTGGATAGTAAAATGATGAATGCTTTCGTTTCAGAGTTTTGGATGTTGTGAAATATGGAATAAGTACCTAACAATGCCTCACTTACTTACGAGACTACAACGCATACAAATACGAATATGTACGGGGAAAGTAAAGTAAGCAAAAAACCAGCACTGTTACCAGACAGTGTTCATAACCTCACTAATTAACTTAATGCACGGAAATGATTGCTGTGTTTCAGGCTTTGTTCTTCCCCTATGTATATATATCATATGATGTGCATGCACACAAAGGAAAGCAGTGTAACAACATATAAGAAAGATAAGAGGCCTCATTACACGGAATGCGGTAAGGGATTACCGGTACCAGTAAGGGCACTGGTACCGGTAAACCCTTATCGCCTTACTATGAGGTCCCTTTGCCGGACCCGACCTCAATGGCTGGTTTTAGCAGCCGTTAAGGAACAGGCCCGCAAAGGGACCTTGGTGCTAATTACGGTACCGCAATTTGCGGTACCGTAATTAGCTCCTTCCCCATTTCCATTGAGCCCTATGGGGGCAAAAATGGGAATGGGGAAGTGCCTTGGTGAATAGGGAATTACCGCCCTCGCTCACCTTGGAGTAGGGCGGTAATTCCACCAACAACCAAGGCGGACACAGTAAAATACCGGCGGCAACCATGGCGCTAATAGCGCCATGGTTACCGCATACCGTGTAATGAGGCCCAAGGTCTACAAACATAGTACGTTTTGCATTTTTCGTTCCTGGCTGTTACAGAAGAACACCACCTGCCCTACATATGTCAGTCAGTGCACAAAAAAAGAGGGAGCAAGACATGTGATGTAATCAGTGATGTCATCAATAACATTTGTGATGTCATCTTTGATGTCATGGGTTGTAGTCCTTGCAGTGCACAGTGGTGGCTCGAGTTATGGTTGCTTAGCTTACCATAACTGGCAAATTTCTGGGGGTTTTCGGTTTTACTAGTAACCACAATAGGGATAGGTTGTTATTAGTGCAAAGTAACTATAATGTTCCTTAAAGAAAATTTTTGCACTGAATGTGATAGCTTTTTATTAGGGTAGCTGAACCATAACGTCCCTTTAACAACATTTTTGCACTGAATTTGATACATTTTTATTAGGACACCTTAATCATAACGTTCCTTTATCATCGTTTTTTAACTGAATTTGATAGGTTTTTAGTAGCGCAACTTAAGCATAACGTCCCTTTAACAATGTTTCTTTCACTGATATATATATATATATATATATATATATATATATATACATAAATATACCCCTTTACGTACATCTTTCCCCACTGCCTTTGTGGGTGTATTCGCTCTTTTTATTATCCCCTATGGAGTTTGATACATGCTCTTCTAACAGGCTCTGTCCTTAGGAACCCTTAATGCTCCAATATGGAACTATAGCTTGTACCCTTTCCGTCTCTCTTGAGCCTGTGAATTCGAGGTATCCTTATCTCTCTTCCTTTTATAATCACCTGATCAGAAAGATACTTCCCATTTCAACTGGGTGCTCATTCAAGGAGCAACTCACAAATCCTTGCTATATTGCAGAGGGGGCAGCAAATTGATATAAAACAGTTCCTCCTATGTGTACCAACACTGCCAATCCCTCTGTCGTCACTGCCAGCCTTGAATCACAAACTGAACACAACAGAAGATGAAGTGGGTTTAATGCACCACATTATTTAATACTTGTTAACTTGGACAAAATTTTGATTATATGTGCCCGGGGAAATCGCTGGGCAGTGAATCATAAATGTCCAGGGGCTCAAAGAGGGATTCCCAGAGGGGTGAAAAGGCTCGAGACCCGAGGGGGAACAAATCAAAAAAGACATGGACAAGGCAGAAAGATTAAAAGAAGAAAAAATGACAAGCAGAAAGAAATAGAGACAAACAATGGAAGAACGGGGACCTCAAGAATAGATAACTAGAAAGATAGCAAAAAAGGAGAGACAAAAAGGGAAAAACAGAAAGACAGGAAGAAATCCTAAAAGAAAGAGGGACAGAAAGATAAAATAAGGGAGAGGCGAAGTAAGAAAGAAGAAAAGGTAGAAAGGCAGAGAGAAATACAAGAGCGTGGGAAGAGAATAAAACAAAGAGAACCAAAGAGGAAACATGTCTGAGAGCAAAAAGACACAGGTCCCGAATGTCCGCCTGAGGGAACCGAAGTACTCAGAGGAAGAGCTGACTGCACTGGTCAACACTGTGGTGTATGATGCTGAGGCACTTTTTGGGGCTGGCCGCAGAAGGACCAGCCAGAAGGGAAGACAGCCATTTGAAAGGAAGTGCAGAAAGAGTCAAGGCCGTGGGAACGCAGGGACACAGATGGATACCCAGAAGTGGTGGGATGACCTGCCCTGAGGGTCTCAATACACAGGAGGGAATCTGCTGTCACAGGAGGAGGAATGGTGGGACCCCTCAACATCCTGCACTGGGAGGAGAGGTCCAGCTTCATCCTGCACCTGGAGGGAATAGAGGGAGTCGGGACAGCAGAGGCAGGAGTTGGGACCCAAGGTGATGGTGGTAAGTACAACAAACCCCATGTAAATGCAAATGTTCAGTCCAAATACATGCATTCCCAGGCAGAGAAACACTTAATGGACAAGAGAACAGGTCCAACACGTGTCAGTCACAGTAAATGGCCAGATGAAACACACATGCCAGGGGATGCGGATAGATGTAGCCATGCACCCATGTGTGCCAAGGGAGAACAGGATAGGTCGCATAGGCCCACCACACACAAAACAACAAGCCACCTTGGAAGACCAAAAGTCAATGTGCACTCCCACCATCCACATGTAGAAGCATTCATTGGAGCCAAAAGACGAAATAAGCTGCATGACAAGAGCAGGACACACACAATGTAGCATGAGAGTAATGCAAGCCTGAAGACATAACTCCCAGAAGACTAACAGCATGTTCGTCCCTCCCCAACAGGCACACAGTCCTCTGACAGCAATGCACCTGGACTGTCTCTAGAGAAGGCAGACTTCGAAATGCTGTGCAGCTGGCTCAGTGAGTGCTGGAACGTGCCACTGGCCAGGAAGTGCAGGACTAACACGAGCTTTACCAGCGGTGGTATGGCTGACCTTATGCTGATCCTGCTCCCAAATTCCTCCTGGATGTGGGTCAAGAGGTCAAGTATGGTTTCCCTGTGTAGGTGGTACAGGGTTAGTATCTGCCTGTCAGTAAGGGCCCAGGGTGTGGCGCTTGTGCATGGGATCACTGCATGTCTCCACCTTGCCACCTGCATCCCCTTCATCCTCCTCCTTTTTCTCTCCCTTGCCTCCTGTTGCCTCTGCTGGTACTCCAGCCTGTGCAGCTGTAGATTGCCATGCAGCGCCTTCGGCGCCATGTTTGCAGCAATGTCTGGCAGCATGGTTGTGTTGGGAAGTGTTTTTGGGGAAGGTGTGCCCCTTTTGTACTCTTCCTGTGTGCATAGGGTGCACCTGGGCGGACTCGGTGCACCTATGGCCTTATTTCCTTCACGTGTGTCCATTTACCGGTTGCTCTGAGGTGTTGTCATCTCTGCCTTGGTTCTGCCGGTATTATCACAAATCTCAACCAGTATTATCGGCAAATCCAATCTCGTAATATGCCAGTGATACCATTATGCTGGTATTACCGGCGCAGGTATTCGGCCCAGCCAGTATTTTTGTTGCCGGTATTACTAGTGCCTGTAATTCTGGATGAGGTGATACTGGCATCGATAATTCCGTCAACTGTGTAATGGTAAAGTCATGCTTGTCCGCACCAGTAAAAAAACGGGTAAATGGTATAAATGGCACTTTTACCGCATACCGGCAAACTCGTAATGAGCCTCAATGTGTCGACTGCTGAGACATGTTTATATAGATGATATTTGATGTCATTGAGATGAGGAAATAACCCCCACTGCGGGTAGGGCTCAGTAGATGCTTTGACAGAGTTGGTGATTGCAGAAAGAGACTTGATTGATTAGACAACTCTGTCTCTGAGAGCAGGACTATCAATGTAAAAGATCATTTGTTAGTAAGTATGTGTCACACATTTACTAACCTCATTGCACTTTTCTGAATTTTTACGGATTTTTTTTTAAATAAAGCAATTTTGCTTTTTTTAATTAATGATATGTTATAATTTGAAAGCAGTATATACGTGGGGAGTTTCCTCAAGGACACATACGCTGACTATTACTGCACTAGTTAGAGTGAATAGATAACCTCTCGTTTTTTGTTGAATTTTTGAATACTCCCTACTGCCTGTCTGATGATTTGGCCTTCTTTAATTTAGAAAACAGTTTTTGCTAATGTATCTTTTTTCCTGTTTCAATTGTATGTCCAGAAGGTAATACTTCCCAATTGGTTCAATATGCTTGGCTTTAATTGATACATTATTGTTTCCTTCCTCGTTGTCCCTAAGAATCACTCTTGGCCACCCCAACACACCATCTCCCCCTCTAACCTCACACCATCTGTTACCTGGATACTAGCTGAGAACTGCCACCAACTGTCCTTTAGCAAGTTGATTGTAAACCAATGGCAACTCCAATGTCTTTACAGTACTAAAGGGGCATATACAAATAGGCCACGCCTGGGTGCCCCTCTTTGCTGCAAGGGGAGTCAGAAGCAGAGAGGAGAAAGAGCTCAAGGGCACAGTAATGTGCCTGTGCCGTGGTGGGATTACAAAATGCAAGCAAGTGATAAACGCACAAGAATTGCAACTGACCTCCTTTTTGTGGCCCCCAGGGGCGTGATTAAAGGGCATTTTTATGATCATGTGATCAGTTATTTGATTGAGGGCAATCCCATGTAATGGTGCAAGTACTGGACCCTTTGGTTTCAACACCTGGCAATGGTATGGAGAGCTGATCTTTTCTGGCAATAGTTGGTATGTGAAAGTCATAACTCTTACATGATGTGAATAATAGAGCAAATGATGGCAATGACGACTATATAGCGAATGCCTATAAACAAGCCACAACTTGCTTTGCTAACACACTGACTGGCAATGAGCCTTACATGCTGCAGTACAGTGCTAGGGCATCGTCACTTTTTAGCAGAGGGCATTGTGGAGTATGGGGAACGTTGATGGTCTTTCTTGCTCATGTTCAATTGGAGCATCTATTACCGCTGTGGTTTGGTTGACTGAGTTTTTCTGTGAACTGACTGGGTTCCCTTGCTACCCCAGCACACCACAGTTGGGAGGCAGGGGCTCGCCACATGGAGTGCATTGAAACTTCAAAAGATATGGTTTTCAGTAAAGTGCAGAACTCCTCAGAGGAATAAATGCCCCATAATGATGACGCAAAGTCTACATCCCAAGCCCATTTGCAGAAACAGAATATTTTAAATGAGCCAGACAACGGGGCACTTTAAGGTGAAGAGGAGTACCAGCGGAAGTCACAGCCCGCACACACTAATACCTGGCAGCTGCTCGCGGCGGTTGAGAAACTGTCTGCACGTTTTGTGGAAGAAAAGCACAGTAACGGCACAGTGGTATGCAGTCAGCATGCCAGCCATCCACTTCGCAATACGTTGCTGGCAAGGTCCAGACCCAAGTTCGCGGGTTCCATACTAACCGTCAGCCTCTAAAATTGCTGGGAGGAGACGAGTGCAATCCTGCACCCCTGGAAGAACTGTAGTTCCCTTTATCAGTGACCAATCTGAATGGCCCATAATTCTGTACCCACAAGTGATCCTCATGAGAGAGGTATATGACATCACTCATGGACCCGAGAGATCTATAAAAGACTGAAGTCTCTTGGTGTTGCTGTGAGTGTTTGGAGAGCTAGAGGGTGTGCCTTTGGAGAAGGCTGAAGACAGGCGAAGGAGCACGAGCCCAGACACCAGAGAGAGGTAGATAGAAAGGAGAAAAGAAGGAAGAAGGAGGGTGTCAGGGAGGAGCCGAGGAAAGAAAGAACCTTAAAAGAAGAGAGGAGGAGGGTAACAGGAGAGGTCGAACATCAATAGATCGTACGCGGTGGGTGAGGATTGTTCAGAGGAAGAAAGGAGGTTCAGTGAGTGGAGGAAGGAGACTAAAGGGTAGGGAGAGAGAGAGAGAGGGAGAGAGGGAGGGAGGGAAAGGAGAAAGAAAGAGATAAGGAGAGAGAAAGAGAAACCCTAACAACACAAAGATGATCATGGTGATCATGAGAGGGGTGTAGGAAATAGCATCTGGCAACACAAGCAGCAACAGTAGATAGAGGGGCTAGGAGGGGTCCCTGTAGATGCGAGAAAAGGGCGAGATGTTGAGGAACACAGTAAAAATGGGTTGGTGGGGAGAGGCCCCACACCCTATGATAGGGAGGTGTCAAGAGGCCTAGTGAATAGGGAGTAGAAAGCATAAGGTGGACTTCTGTTTTCTTGAGACTCTGGATCTCTGTGAAAGACATCTCAGTCAAAGGATCCTGCACAGTTCTAATCGTTAACTACCCCGTAAGGCCTGAGGCCCATGGACACCCTTCCTAGGGCTCATGTCTGAGCCTTGGGTCCCCACCATACAAGCTGCAAAAAAACCTGCCAAAAAAGAACGAAAAAAGACCCGGGCATTTGTTTTTGCATTCCACACTTATTTGATTCCCCAAGACCTTTATGCTTGACTCAGGGACATGTGATCTACTCAAGGGACATTGGAGTTATCTCCAGAGCCACAAGTTTAGGTAATTCCCATCTGTAGAGGGAGGACATTCTGGGAAGGACCCCAGTCCCTTTCGAAATACATCATGGCTTATCTCGTTTATAGAGTTTTCAAAGGTTTGTTCAATATTTTGACCATGAATGTAAGAATCCCCTTAATAAACCAATTGTTAACTACAAATTGTGGTCCTGCATTTTAGATTGATTCTGACAGCCACTATCGTAACAGGGGCCCCTGCAGCCCCTGCGGTGCGGGGGTCCCTGCCAGCACATGTCCTGGGAGGGGGCCCCACTTAAAAAATATATATATATATATATATATATAGAAAAACATTTTTTTTTAAAGTTTCTTTTGGAATTCTCTCTGCATTCATAAAGAAATGATTTGTGTAACAGAAATCATTTCTTTATGAAGGCAGAGTGACTACAAAAAGAAACGTTCTTTTTGAAGTCCGAGGGCTCCTACCACCCCATGACATGGAAGGTCCTAGGCTGGAGGCCTCCATGTCATGGGGCGGGGTGGAGCCCTATGACTTCAAAAAGAAATAGTTTGTTTTTGAAGTCACTCTGCCTTGATAAAGAAATTATTTTGGTTATGGTTCGGTCCTTAACTGAAATAATTTCTTAATGAAGTAAGAGTGACTTAAAAAAGAAACAATGGGGCTCATTCTGACCATGCCAGTCCGGAAACAACGGTGCTAGTAAAGTTACCGGCACCGTTGTTTCCGGACCCGCATATTACAGGTCTTCCTGCTGGGGCCGCCGTGCCCGACAGGTCTGACCCTGCCAGGCATAGCAGCCACGGTAGGCAGACCAGTCACGGAAGCACTGGCACCGTTAACAACGGTGCAGGTGCTTCCGTGTCTCCATTCCTAGCTGCCGGACTGGATAGCCCAGTGGCACCGGGAAGTCAGGTGCCAGTAATTTTTTACGGGTCCGGGAGCAACCCGCCGGTAGCACCGGCACGGTTACCACTGGACCCATAATGAGCCCCAATTTAACTTTGAAGTAATAGGGCTCCCCTCAACCCCATGACGTGTGCGTGTGTGAGTGTATGGTGAAAGGCTGCACACTCAAATGTATACGCGGCTGCCTGTGTGTGTATGGTGAAAGGGTGCACACAAACGTATGGGTGGCTGGGTGTGCATGTGTGCGTGTACAGTGAAAGGGTGCACACTTAAATGTGTGGGTGGCTGCCTGGGTGTGCCTGCATGGTGAAAGGATGCACACTTAAATGTATAGGTGGCTGCCTGTGTGAGTGTATGGTGAAAGGGTGCACACAAATGTATGGGTGGCTGGGTGTGCATGTGTGCGTGTACAGTGAAAGGGTGCACACTTAAATGTATAGGTGGCTGGCGGTGTGAGTGTATGGTGAAAGGGTGCACACTTAAATGTATAGGTGGGTGCCTGGGTGTGTGACTGTATGGTGAGAGGGTGCACACTTAAATGTACAGGTGGCTGCCTGAGTGTACCTGTATGGTGAAAGGTTGCACACTTAAATGTATGGATGGCTGGGTGTGTATATGGTGAATTGTGTGTGTGCTTGTGTAGAGGGGCACAACAAAACCTACATTTCAGGAGGGCTAACCCTTCAAATGTTGGGAGAGGTGCTAACTTCACGGGCGGTGGGTAGGGGGAAACTAAGTTGTGTGGGGGCATCTAACTTATTTGCGCATTTTAATGAGACTATTTTAGTGCGGAATGTTGCAAGCAGTTAACTCTCTCCTTTAAGTCTCCTGTTCCCTCTCTACCCTCCCAATCACTCCGCTGGCATGCAAGTACTAAACCCACATCATGATTTCAATTGCCTAAACAATGTGGCATTTGAATGCAGGTACTAACAGTGAAATGCTTTATGTTGGTAATTGCTGGGTTCTTGTTAACAGCAAAAACCAGTTGCCATTTAACATCTGTGTCCTGTTCTGTCCGGCAACTGCTCTAAAGGTCAGCCAGGTCGAGTCAACATAGCCCAAAATTTAAGTGGGGGGGGTGCTGGAGCCCAGTCAACTCAATGGTGTTGTGCCACTACTTGTGTTTAATGTCTTGCGTACTCCTAGCCCTATTCTTCCTCGTCCCAGTACTTATGTATGAGGCAGTACTTGTGTGTGAGGCACTCTGACCATAGTGAGAGAGGAAACACTGGGGCAGGGGTCCCAATGAGAAGGATCTCTGTCTTACTGGCATTAAGGCAGAGATCGTTGGAGGCACACCAATCCTGAATCGTGGATAGACAGTCAGGAATGAGCAAGAGAAGAGAGGAGGCTGAGGGGAGCCTGAAGGAAAGCTGAGTCATCCGCATAACACTGAAAGTTAGAGGAGAAGGTAGAGATCAGGGGGGCCAAAATGGCCAAGTAGAGGTTGAAAAACCAGGGTGAGAGGATAGAGCCCTAGGGAATGCCACATGTAGTGAGAGGTGGCAGAGAAAATCGGACCAAGATGGACCTGGGAGGGGAGGGGCGGTCCAAGTGGAAGGAGGTCAGGGTCTGATCCGTGATGCCCAGGTTCTCACAGAGTCGATTGATCAGGATGGCGATGTTGACCCCGTCGAAAGCGGAGGAAGGAAGAAGGATGAGGACAGAAGGAATGCTGGAATCAAGGTTAGGGAGCAGATCTTCGTGGGTGTTCAGGAGAGCAGTTTCCATGCCTCTGGCAGCTCTGAAGCCAGACTGATGGTCATGGAGGCATCCAACAGATTCAGTGTAGAGAGTAAGCTGGGAGATGGCAAGCTTTTCCAAGAGTTTGCACAGGAAAGGGGTGATGGAGTTTGGGTGATAGTTTGCCAGGTAGGTAGGATCAGCAGACGTCTTCTTGAGGAGTGGGTGTACAAGGGAGTGCTTAAGGGGAGAGGGGAACGTTCCAGTGGCGAAAGAGTGAGTACAGAAATCGGCCAAAGCTGGAGCGAGGGTGTCAATATGGAGCTTGATGGTTCTGGAAGAGCAGGGGAGCACCTGTTTGGACAACACTTTCATAGATCGGACTTGTCTAGAAACCTTGTCAGGTGTTGTCAGAGAGAAAGAGGAAAAAGGAGGAGGAGAGGTAGAGATGGCCAAAGGGGGCTGAGAGAGGAAGAGGAGATAGAGGACAGGAGAAGAGGAGATAGAGGACAGGATGACCTGAGATTTAGCAGAGAAGTGAGAGGCCAGAGCTGTACAGAGGGCCAGGGAGGGAACAGGAGAGGTATAGACTGCAGCAGGATTGACCAGTTCCTTGCAGATTTTAAAGAGTTTGGCCGTGTTGTTAGAGGCCGCGGAGACGCAGGCTTTAATGTGTGCTCTCGTCTTGATGAGTGTCATTGCTTCGACTGGCATTTTGGTGCAACCAGTCTAGGTATCTCTAAATGTGGCATGGCATGCTTTACTGTAATGTTATTGCGTGTTTACACTGGTCTACATTGTGCAGCCAGTTGGACATGTATTCATTGTGGCATGGCATTTTTAGTAGCAAAGCATTAATGTTCCTGTGCACTGTTGGTGACTTGCATGTATTGGATTGTGTTACCCTACAAAACAATTGCAAACACTCTGGCTTTATTGCCAATTTATCTCAGAACGTGTGCTGTATATTGCATTAAAACACATATTTATATCTTTCTCCTAGTGCAGTGTGCGGCATACCCATTCAGCAGCACGTTCATGCGTATTGCGTAAGCGTGACAATCTAGCCCGGCACAGAGTGTGGCGCGACCCATGATTTGTTGCCGAGTTGGGCAGCCCCCTCTGCATGGCTCGCAGGGGGGCCCCACATTTTGTTTTATGCCACTGCTTACAGCACACCATCCTAAGAGCCTCCTTTAAACAGAACCTGCCAGCTCACAGCAAATCTCTGCTTCTCCCCCTGCAGACCCTCACCTCCTAGCCAGTGGAGGCAGCCCCTTTCATGTTTCCAAATCTGGATGAAGACTTGTGTGAGCACGATTTGCTGATTCTCACGTTTACTATGCCAGCTCTTCTCACCCATCATGGCTGCTGCTGTTGTCATCTGGTTAGCTGTTGCTGCCGGCTTCTCCACACTGCCTCCCACTGCTCTTGTTGGCCCCGATTGGTGTGCCACTGGGATACCTGATGACCAAACACGCTTTCCTAACGCAGAGTAGTGAGTCTTTACAAAACCTGCCAGCTCACAGAAATTCCCCTCCTCATTCTCCCTTGTGGACCCTTGCCCCCGATCAGCGGGCACTGATTCCCTCAAGTGTGCAGCTCTGGGTGAAATGTTTACCTTGTGCAGTATCTGCAAGACACTCATTGAAGTCTATGTGCCTAGCGAAACATTGAACTTGCGGGGACCCACTGCAACTCTACTGTATATAGGTTGATAGCCCCTTGAGTATGTGCATACTCTTTGCGTAATTGCAATTGGTTATTTATAACGCGCTTAATGCCCAGAGGGTTCTAAGCGCGGACCCAGCGATCGAACCTGTGTTGCTCTGTGTCGTCTTGCTTCCAAGGTGAGCAGGTTGCCCCTGAGCTATCCTCCCGAGACCTTGTGTGTTATATGCGAACTCATTTAGCAGTTTGCCCATGCTCTATTTCTTATTTGCCATCTGCGCATGCCAAGGGGAGAAGTGGTCGCCTACCCATTGCCGTTCAGGAGCTTATGAGGACCTTGCACTGTTGATACACGGTTTGTTCTAAAACATGGACACTATAATGGAGGTCACCATAGGGGTTAGCCCCCGTACAGGAGCTCTAGAACGGGGGTGAACCCACCCAACCCTACAAGTAATAGTGTGCATCCAGAACACCATGAACACCACAACCGAGCACGTATTAAATGCTGTTTTACTATCATCTACCTGGTTTCGTGCAACACTAAGGTTCCTATGCAAAAGGCTAAAAAGCTAATGGTGAAGTGTAACCCTGTCATGGCCTTTGCTATCCCCTATTTAAACTGTGCCTCGAAATTTTAATCTACTGATAGTCTTTTCATTATGCACCGCCCTAGTGCACAGATCACCTCGTTACAGTTACAGTTCATTGTCTCGGAATGCTCCCCTGTAAACAGTGGCTCCAGATGGAATGTTTGCCTACAAAGGTCTCCATGCACCCGACTCGTGTCAAAATAAAAAAAAACGTATTGGTCTTTGACTACATAATCCTATCATGTAAGGCCTTTCTCCACAATCTCACCCCCTTGTAGAGGAGGTACCAAATAAAGCCTGCACTCCACTCGTCCATTTTGAAGTACCAGTAACGTACACACCAAGATATGTAGTCGACGAGGGAATGCCAGGAAGAAAGGCCAGATCCACCCTCTGCAGCTCCGCTGCGAGGATCAATACATGGATGCCCACAATAAGCTGCTGGAATCCACCACGATGCACCGGAGTGCATAAAATCCCAGGCACGCTCCATTACGGGCCACGAGACCCCTAAGATGGCTGCCGCCATAACATGACAACACCAAACAATGTATTCCTGAATCAGTGCCAGGATTCATTCCAACACCTTCGCTGCCCCTCCCCTCTTGCTTTAAATGGAGGAGAGGCGAGCCGGAAGGCGAAGCCGACGAGGGAAGACCGGGAGGAAAGGCCAGATCCCCTCTCTGCTGCTCGGAGCTGTCGGTTGCTACAATCCACCACCTTGCTAGGGGTAAGGGCCTCCGCGGCACCCCCAGCGTGACAACCGCCACCTGTAACATAATATCCCAGAGAAACCAACAAGAATCACTTACATACCTAGGATCAGCACTGTGCCAGGGAACCCGATGCTCCGCTCGCCCAGGGCCAGCATCCAGTCCTGAAGTCGCAAGTACGCCTCTGGCATTCGCAAATCTGATGCATCCCGTGATTTCGGCTGCACCTACTACCGCCAAGTCGCCTCAAAGGTGCGCGTGCGCTATGGACTGCAGTCGACCAACAAAAACAATAACAAAGACTATCTATCCTGTCACGTGTCCGCATTTGTTCTCTGCCATCAGCGCAGCTACCAGCCAAGGATCCCTGGTTGTAGGTAAGCCCCAGCATACTGCCAGTTCTCTTCCTACCTCCAGGTGCATGCCCCCTACAGCACTAGCTACAAGGTCTAATACCACCTACCCACCACCACTTGCTCACAGTGGAGCCTCTAGCCCCGACCTTACAGTGGAAGCTCACTTGCCAATACTGCCGCGTGCTGTGTCCTACCCTAATGCTATGCCAGTTCCCTGTATGCCTACACTGCCTTGTGATGTATTGAGCACCATGCCTGTTGCCCATATGCCTATACTGCCTTGTGATGTCTCGAGTGCCATGCCTGTTGCCCATATGCCTATACTGCTTTGTGATGTGTCAAGCGCCATGCCTGTTGCCCATATGCCTATACTGCCTTGTGATGTGTCAAGCGCCATGCCTGTTGCCCATATGCCTATACTGCCTTGTGATGTATCTAGCGCCATGCCTGTTGCCCATATGCATATACTGCCTTGTGATGTGTCTAGCGCCATGCCTGTTGCCCTTATGCCTATACTGCCTTGTGATGTATCTAGGGCCATGCCTGTTGCCCATATGCATATACTGACTTGTGATGTATCTAGCGCCATGCATGTTGCCCATATGTCTCTTTTAGCATATGATGTTAGTTTTGCCACCAGTCACTCAGGCCCGCCAGCTGCCTCCCCTGAACCCACGCATGCGGCGCCCCCCCTTCCGCCTCTCCCTCTGCCATTTCGGATGCCCCATTGATATGTGCCCTTGTCAACGCTCGCTCCGTACCAGCACACACCCTTGATGTTCATTACCTCATAATCAATGGCAATCTTGACCTACTCTTTCTTTGTGAAACCTGGTTAAACGACACCTCTGGTCCTGCCCTCTCCCTTGCAGTCCCAATTGGTTACACCATACTCTGACAAGACTGGACGGGTCAAAGGGGTGGGGGCGTAGCTGTTATATCTAGAGACATGCTCACCATCAGAAAGGCACCTGGGGAACTGGATCAGAACGCAGACTACCTCTCTCTCAAACTTCAGCTCTCTCCCAACTGTACGATCGCCATGCACCTGGTCTACTGCCCGCCTGGCCCCTCCACTGACTTTCATGATGACCTCATCCATGCACTGTCTGACAAACTTAAAAAATCATCCAAAGTCCTGCTCTTAGGTGACCTTAATTTAGGTCTCAATGACCCTAAAGATGTCAATGCCTCCACCTTGCTAAAAGCCTTAACTACACTAGGGTTTAACCAAGCCATCTCTAAGCCGACCCACATCAAAGGTTGCACGCTTGACTGGGTATCCTCCCACAACTGTGGTCTCGTCATATCGGAAATTTCTCCCATTCCAGGGTCTGACCACTTCTGCATTAAATTTGACATCACAACATCTAAAGGGACAAGTAAGTCTACCATCCCACTTCCAGCAGCTGTCTCAAGAAGCCCAAGGAAGCTCACCAAGGAGGCACTAGCCCCCTACCTCATGGAACCGGCCCTCCTGCCCCCTTTTACCAATGACCCGGAGCTCTTGGTAACGGCTTTAAACAAAGTAATCTCCCATGCGGTAGATGCAATTGCTCCGCTCTCTCTCAAAAAAGCCAAGAAAGCTAAACATACCAATTCATGGTTCACCATGGAGCTCATGGAATTCCGGTCCAGAAAAAGGGCGGCACTTGCTATATGGAAGCACAACCCTAATGACAACACCAAAGCTGCCTTCAAGTCTATATCTAAAGACTATAAATTGGCTATCATTCAGGCCAAAGCCACCTCCTTCACTGCCAGGATAGAAAATGCAAAATCTAGCACTAAAGAAATCTTTGCCATCTTTTGAGAATTGGAAACGCCTGCACCCCCGCCTCCTACACTCCTGAAGGAAGAAATGTGGAGCAACAAAATTCAAGCAGCCATGCTAGACAAACTGGACTCCCTGCACACCAAAATACTAGCCCACCAAAAAGCATTGACCAATCTGCTGACGAATAGTCCCATCCCTCCCGCCCCAGTCTCAACGCCCAAACAGACCACTATTTTTGATTTCACTGATATGAGCGAACCCGAAGTCATTGCTCTCATCAAAACCATCAAGCCCTCTAACTGTATGGGCGACGCCTGCCCGGATCAGGTCATCAAAGACTCCGCCTCATCCGTTGCCCCATTTATCACTGCCTTCACTAATTCATCCTTCCAATCTGGCCATGTGCCGACTGGACTGAAGGAAGCGTGGGTCCGACCACTCCTAAAAAAAAAAACATCCCTGGACCACTGGTCCCTGGGAACTATAGGCCTATTACCACTGTCCCCTTCCTGCTGAAATTTCTTGACAAAGCAGCCTACCTGCAAGTCCAGAAATGTATCGAAGACAACCACCTTCTTGGTCTTCGCCAGTCTGGGTTCTGGCCCTCACATGGCACTCAAACGGCACTGATTGACCTAAAAAATCAAATTGATGACCATAGAGACGCTGGCAAACCAGGGCTCGTCCTCCTGTTAGACCTCTACGCTGCCTTTGATCTGATGGACCACAAAACCCTCTGCCACCACCTCTCATCTGCAGCCTATTTCTCCCCCAGAGCTTGTGCATGGATCACTTCATTCCTACAGGAAAGAGTGATGAAGGTTTTTTCAGAAACCTCAAATGCCAACCCTAGTCTCATTAAATGTGGGGCCCTATAGGGCTCATGCATAGCACCCACCCTCTACAACCTCTTCACGAGGCCTCTGTTCAGAATATTGGACGCCCTGGGCATCTCATACACCAACTATGCAGATGACACTCAGGTGCTTATCCCTCTCTCGGGAGATTATTCAACGGACATGAACACCCTCAATTCCGTTTACTTCACGATCCAATCCTGGATGGCTGAAAACTGGTTATGTCTCAACAGTGAGAAAACTGAACATCTGCTTATTGGTTCCCCCTCCACGCTGGGTAAACTGGACAAACAATACTGCTCTTTCACCGTAGATAACATTCCAATCTCCACCTCTCAAGTCATCAAGACATTGGGTGTTTACCTTGCACCTAACTTGACTATGGATAGACAGGTTAGTGCTATTGCATCGTCCGCAGCTTATCATTCCAAACTGCTTAATACAGCCAAACCATTCCTGTCCCAAGAGAATTGCCTCACCATTGCTAGGGCACTTATTGGCTTGAGGCTCGACTACTGTAATGCCCTTTTTGTCGGGACCTCCCATAAGAATCTTGCCAAACTTTAGCTGAGAACACTGCCCTAAGGGCTGCAACAGGCATTTCACGTAGGGACCACATTTCTGGGGTACGAAGACACATTCACTGGCTCCCGGTCAAAGAAAGGATTGTCTTTAAAGTCCTCGCCTTGACACACAAATGTCTCCATGACCTTGCCCCTCTCCACCTTGCCCTTCCCTACCTGGCGCAAAGAATCATCAGACACACACCATCTAGACCCTCTAGAAGAGCTTACTCTAACCAAATTACTGTTCCTCGCACACAAAGAGTACGCCAGGGTGGCACCAGCTTCCCCACCATGGCCACCTCCTTCTGGAACACCCTCCGATATCAGATCCGATCAATTGACTCTCACTCAGCTTTCGGCAAAGCTATCAAAACAAGGCTCTTTGAAAGGGTTTCTCACCCACATGTATGTATTTCTGTGTATGCATCCAAGTAATACCACTTCAAATTGCCTCAGGTAACGAAACAATCTGTAATAAGTAACACACTTCGGGCCGCATGTATGTAACCCGTCTTCTCATAGCGCCTCGATGCCTGTGGGCTGTAGCGCGCTCTACAAATCCAAAAATAAATAAATAAAATAAATATGTGACGTATGATGAGCAAATAAACCAGCAGAGAGCTGCGGCAGGGTTCTGCCCAGTGCCTATTAGAAGAACAGCACCTATTGACGTACCAGTGCCAAGAAAACCATGGACAGTAAGGTACCCATTGAGAAAACCATATCAACAAATGAAACGAAATGAAGATCGTTTGTCTACAGTCCCTGAAGAAACCGAAAGGCCTTAATAGAAGACGAATGGTGATGTCACGAAGGGCCGGACGAACTCACAGGTAGAAGAAATGACGACCAGAGAATGACGCAAAGAGATTAAACGCCATGAACAAGGATATCGTGAGCTTAAAGTGAGAGAACGATGTCAAAATATAAGAAGCTTAAACTGTAAGCAAGATGAAGATATTCGACCAGTGTACACCTGTAAATATTCTTGGAACCGCAAGAAAGCTAAGAAAACAGTGCGGCTTGCTATGCTTAGTAGAAGAATAGTGCGGCAAGCGCCACTATACATAATCTACCTCAAACGAAGCACCTTATCATAACTATATTTCTACTTTGCACAAGAAGCAGAATCAACCCAGGTTACTAAAGGCAACACGAGAAAAGTTTCATATTTAGCAAAAACGAGAAGAGACGGCTGAAACGAAACTCAGCCGAGGCAACCTGTGCCAGGAAAGCCAAGGTCATACCAATACAAGAGACGAACAGTAGCTACATTTAATTAAAAATAAGAACAGAATATCCTGCCTCTGAAAGGTCGAGATAAGAAGACGAAGGCAGATGGTGGGTGAAACGAGAATCAAATACACTAATTGATGGAAGAAGAGGCAAATTCACGGTGTCCGAAGCATGTGACCAGCCGAGCAAGACGAAGCGAGAGCTCACACCTACACATGGCACAAGGCCAGGCAAAGATATCAGAACTTTTCCAGACAGAAGATGCAGTCTCGAGGCCAACCACAGTGAAATAATTGACACATGGCTACTACAGTAATGATTTATTATAGAAATGACTGGAGGAAGGCTGGGTAACTAAGGGGCACCTTGCACCTGTCCGACCATTCTGCGTGCTGCTAAGCAAAGTGGAAAAGTATGCATGGGGTTGGTGCCAACCCAATCACAATGGACCAAATAATCTAGGGTCCTATAGTTAGTGGAACCAATAGGACGTTGTACTTTTAGTGACGTCTGCAGTAGTCATTTTAAAGTTAGGGCTTAGATGCCCACCTGACAGTGTTTACCCAATCCCCTCACTCCGTTACCGTATACAGATATAATATCTATAATAAAGTTACCTTTTCTTAACCAATAGAATTGCATGTTAACTTTTGAGTGTTACACGTCGATGATGATGAGTTTTCAGTATAAATGATATCATTTTTATGAAGTTCGTTGGAGTTGAAGCGAGAAGGATGATCGCACCATTGCTGATATTCATAACTCCCTGTTTTTTGTACTTGTCATTAAACGGACTCCCTTTGCCAAACCGTTTGAGTTGTCCTTATTGATTGGTGTTGGAGTAATAAATCAGCACCCCCATCCATCTCACGGGTGCTGCTATCTTGTCTTAAAGTGCTTCTGAGCAAACTCTGACTCTATGGGCCAGTCAGGGGTCTCGGGGCACACCCTCCTCAGACCCAGGACTCTGAGGCTCAACCCAGTCTGCATGCCACACTACCATCTGTTTGACACCCCAACACAACACACGCTTTTATCTGCATGTCAAGTCAGCTCCGAGCTACCCTAACGCCACCATGGTTCGTCTGATCCCGCTGTCCCCTGCCAAGACCATCAATCCTAAAAAATACATCAACTTAGGCACACTTAATAGCAAATCGGCTGCCAGACAAATCGCCAGTATCAACAATCTACTTACATTGGCCACCTCAGAAAGAAAGTGATGTCGATGATCTAAAAAAACGCTAGAATTACATGAAAACACGAATTAGGGAAAATATGCACATTTCAAGGAATCCACTCGTGCAACAAGTGGTGGCTCTCCAGCAAGCTGGACTTGTCCACTATAGAGCAAACTGCTGGCTCTAATAGACCTAGGAGGCACAGAGTTAACCCAATGGAAGTAGAAGCGGGAGGTAGATGATGGGTATGTTTGGTCTCCCTCCTTGAGCCACTGTCTTCCTGTTTCCATTACCTAATGTTTTGTCCAATTTGTACCCTATCTCATACAGAAAAGAAGACTGCAGAGGGGAAGAGGCCTGGAAAACTCTTCTCCGGCCTTACCTGGTCCTCTGCACTGCATTGCCCCAGCACTTTCCGAAGTCGCAGAGGTGGCCGAAGTTGTTGGGGTACAAGGAGACACGTTGGGGCAAAACCATTGCAATGCAGTACTACTGCGTGAAGTTGATGTCCAAGGAACTGAGCAATCTCTCACATCCAGGGATGTGGAGTCATTTCGTCAAAGCACTGTTTTTTCAGTGATTTTGATCATGTCGAGAGAATTGGGAGGTGGGCACAACCCAAATAAATCCCTATTCCAGCCCTCATCATCTCTCCATCCAGGAATAAAGCTTCAAACAATGGCATTTTTGAGGCCACTCCAACCCACACCGGCTCACCTCCAGCCAGCCAAGTCTCCTACTCACCTCACAAGGAAGAAGACTGTGAAATGATTCTGCCTGATCTTAAAAAACATCATATAGAGACTGCAGATCAGCAAGCTAAGCTCATGAGAGCAATGAGCAACAATGTGCGAGGCCTCTGGAGAAGAGTGCAGTGCATGAATGCACAAGCACATTCTGATAGCATAGCATTTAAAGACGGGCTCTACGAGGAGACTAGGAGACACAGGGCTGCCATAATGAATCTGACAAATGCGATCACCCATCGCACAGAGGCCACCCGTCCATTCTAAAAAGAAATTATGGCAGTGGTCTTGAGGGTTCTATGTCATTTCATCGCAGGATGTTTTTTCGCTGGGTTTTTTACTGCTGATTTTTCAACGAAAAACTCATCGCATCGAACCCCCATCCGCTTTTATTTTTTCCCGAACAACCACACCCCAAATATATATTATTCCAACCCCCCTAAAAAATGCGATGAGTTTTTTTCATAAAAGAATATGCTGTAAAAAAACCACGAAAAAAACATCCCACGATGAAAGGACGTTATACCATCTTGAGCATCAGTAATGTGCTGGTTCCAAACTCTCAGATACTTAAAGATTTTGCAGAGGTGCTTCTGAATGACAGTGTCAGAGATATAGGTTTGCTGGCCACCCACAAAGTTGCTGTACATGATGGAGAAACTAGCATAGATCTGCAGACCTGCATTGAGTAAGCTAGTCTCAGTCCATCTCTGCCCTTCCCTGTGCCATCTGCAAGTGTTACAATTGATGTACTTCCTGTTCCAATGAAGGAACATATTTTCTCTAAGCAGACGGGAGGCTAGTTTAGTTTAGTTTAGTTTAGTTTATTTACTTATATAGCGCACCTAACCCAAGGGTATCTGGGGGCTTATACTTGGATACATAGTAGGTTACAGAACACAATACAAATAACAAATTTACAAAGATGCAAAGTCATAATACAAATAATAACAAATTTACAAAGTTACAAGTCAGGCATATTCAGTATTTACAAAGGAATTGACAGTACACTTGTGATCAGCCCAGGTCCTAGTGGAGCTTCAATAGCCAAGGATACAAGAGCATTACATAATGTACAGTTTGTCTATACAAATATATACAGTATACTGTGTGAGAGCGAATCAGTTATTTGAAACAACCCACCAAATTCACGCAAACCACACACCCCTCTCTAATCATAATACAAACCCAATACCTGCAGACAACAAACAACCCAGACACTGGGCGCCATCCTTCCGGGCACAGCAAGCTCAGTGCACATAACAAAGCACACCTAGAAAGCTTGCACGCACAGATGCCAGTGTCTGCACGCATCAACAGATGAGCACAACCTCTACCCTCTCTCTAATCAACCCTACCCACTTTTCTTACAGAACCAGGTGAGCGCCTGAATAAACAGTCACAGTTGTACCTCCTCCATGGGTGTGCACGACTGTTTGTTGATGACAAGACATGCGTTGTTTGTGTGGTTCAGTGCTGAATGTATTCCTGCGCTAAATGCTACATTCTTTCAAAGTTTGTTTCTATCAATTTTGCGTTTGTTTCACCGCTAAGTGTGTAACAATGGTACGCGTACTTCCTGAAATGCCGAGTTTCTTTTAAGTGTGTCAACGCTGTGTGCCTTTCAGTGCTACACATCTTGCAATGCCAAATACTATGCTCAGATGCTGTGTATATACTAGTGCTTCGTTTTTATCAATGCTACTTATGTTTCTGTGCTTAAGTCTATGTTACTTTTAATATTAATTTGTGTCAATGCTTCATTTATTTCAAAACTACGTCTTGAAATGCTTAATACTATCTTTGCTTGAATGTTATGTATAATTATGATTATAATTCTTCTTTTATATCGCGCTTAATAACAGAGAGCAGTTTCTAAGTGAGAGCTTCCGGCCTGTGTTGCTATGCGTTGTCTTGCTTCCAAGACAAACGTGTTGCCCTTGAGCTATCCTCCCAGCCTATATATATATATATATATATATATATATATATGCTACTGCTTCGTTTTTATCAATGCTACATGTGTTTCTGTGCTTAATACAATGTCCTCTCAATGTTAGTTTGTATCAGTGCTGCATTTATTTCAAAGCTACTTGTGCCTGATTCCACAGTATGCATAGTAGGGGGCTTGCTGCTAACATAATTGCTACTAACATAATAGCTGGGTCCACGCTCTATGTGAATTTCGAATTGATTTGTCTCCACCATACATGTGCAATATTTCAGAACATATGCACGTTCATTTATTTCATTTTCTTTATTCGGGCTATCTACAATATATTTTTGGAATTTATACGACCTGCGCCTTGGGCGTTTTGCCTCTGCAGAAAGGCATACTTGACACTCGAGCTGTTGCATGCTGGGGCTAATTTAGTTCCAAAGCAGATGTGCCTTTAGCACGTACCTTTCTCTCCCCGCAGCACTTTTTCCTTCGTGCTTCAGGCTGACACGGCCGCGGGTCCGCCCCCCCCCCGGGCTCCCGTGGCGGATGCTGATTGGCTACACGTCATATGACGCCCTACCAGGGGAGAGCCACCGCTCAACCAATCAGCATCACCCAGTGGTTTGATTACCCGTGGTTGTCATGGCCACAGTTTCATTTTCTTGGCAGCTTTCGTGTCCAGGAACGCCGCGCCGCAGAGCCCAGACAAACTCTTCAATTTCTGGAAGTAAGTGATATACAATTGTGCCTCTGCTTGGGCCACTAGCTCGGGAATGTCTAGTACGCCTCCTGAGTTGAGTACTTCTGGCCAAGCTCATTTATTATCTTAACGAAAATAGAGACTTTCTGCTCATTTTTGACACGTGCTTGAGTCACATCGTAATCTTACCTATGTGCGCTTGCCGTACACAGGTATTGTCACAATCTGATTTAGCAGCCACCATCTAATGTGGATGTCTCCACCATTACCACCATAGATGACACCACCTACCGCCTGAGGTAAGATTTTACCTATGTTTTCCATTTATCTATGCGTGGTACCAGGATCTGTATAGAACCCTTACAGATCCTCTCATGTCGTTACAGGTACACACTTGTCTCCTCAACGGCACATTTAATGCCTTCCAGATATCTATACTCATGATGGATATTCTTGCTTACCCCTGTACTGGATAAGTCTTTGGTAAGAATTAGGCTCCTCCATGAGGGAGTTTTTTCTTTTCCTTTTCAAACTAAGCATCCTTAGGGAGCTCACTGAATTATCATTTTATATTCGAGGTCACTACTCCACTCACCACACTCCATTTTTATTTATTGTTATCTATAGATAGAGATCCCGGGACAACCATCCTTTCCATCACACGTCCTGATGAATGCCTGCCCACAAAGCTGCACCTTACAGCTCTTCTAGGCCGAAACACCATTAGTGTCGACGATAATACCATCTGAACAGTGCACAGTTCAAGCATTGTTGTTGTGCTTTTTGTGTATATGTTCATAAAATTGGGTTTATGTTCATTTTTGTAACTGCACAATTGAAATGATTGACCAATAGTAGCAGTTTTTTTTGTTGTTGTTAATTCCATTGAGATCCATTGTGCTCTACTGGATTATACCTATTTGTATTGTGTTTTTAAATATCCCTGGGTGCTCCATCCCCACCAATATTATTCAGATGTCATTAAATACATTCAGCTAAAACATGTATATGGTATGTGTTTAAATGTTGAAGTAGTGTGACCTCTCACCCTGAAATTTCGGTTTTGTTTATCTAGGTGTCATATGCTGGGCATATTGTATTGTATCACACTCGGTGCGCATGTACAATTAAATTAAATTTTCTTTTTCATAGGGCACCACCACCACTTCAGGATGAACCCTATGTATGTCGAAAACTGCAAAAATTTGAGTGGGCGATTCTGAGGTATAAATCCTGCAACCACATTTTTTGAGGGTCTATGGAAAACACAATGCTAAGAAATAATCCTTTTAGAGCCTTCTTTTTCTACATGCATACGATCATAGAACTTCATCAAGTTTGGCATACATACTTTCATCTGGCTGGATCAGTTACATGCTAAATTTGGTTAACTTTTGTGGGCGAGATCTAAAGTTATAGAGAAAAATTATTTTCAATTTCCTATGAAAAGAGTTATATAGTCTTTGCAACACAACATTATTTATTTGGTGCGTACTTTGATTGCCACATCTGATCTGGGTGATGCTGGGAGGCTAAATAATTGATTTTCGGCACAAGCCACTAATCAACTATTCACCTCTGGCATGAAACAGCAGTGCCAAGGCCTTACTTCTGCATATGATGTAATTTAATCAATAACCCCTGAGCTGGTCATGGCCCAGGATCAGGATCCGTGACCAGCGGATAATATAGCTCACCAAGGCGGTTGTAGCTGTTAACATCCTGCCAAACCATCTGGGGGGCAAAACGTGGGGTTTTGGAGTTGTGAAACAGTGCCACTGCCATTTCACAACTTTAAACAGGTTGCAATATTAAACGGCCACCATAGACAATCGGAGACGGGAATTACTTCAACTTCTGTCTACCTTTTTGATTGGGCTTAGTTGAGCCGTTTGGAGGGTTGCCAGGAGCGGGTGAGGGGTGATGCAAGAACGGCATAGACATGCGTAGTGTTGGGGCAGCCAGCAGGTACATTTTGTGTATGCATGGCCGACAGGTGTAGATGGAGAAGTGTGGTGGAGCATGGCATGGGGCAAAAGGATGGCCGGGAGGTAGAAGGGTGTTGTCCCACTCAAGAGGGTACTTGGCGAGCGGGGTATACCGGGGAGTAACGCCAGCATTTTGATCTCCCTAATTGTCTGGAAGACCTCTGGACGTCACCTCCCGGGTGCTAATAACTGGTACACTGTCGGAGTGGCTGCATCATAAGGGCATATTAAACTTGTGTGTAATATGTAGGTGCAGTACTTGACCATATCATGGATTTACTTGGGGAATGGTGCCATTCATTCAATGCAACACTCACACACCTTTTATTCAATATTCAAACTATACATAGATTCTCTCATACAACCATACATACTGAAATCATACACCCAAAAACCCCAAAATGCACTCAAAAACCCATGCAAGCAGCAATACACAAAGCACATCCCAAACTACATTCTCTCCACCGTTAAGATATATGATATTTTATTTATATCGCGCTCGTACACAATTGTTTCAGAGCCCGACCAGGCAAAAAGGGAGGAGAACACGGGAGAACAAAAATAAAAGAAAACAGCGATCTTACTAGGCTCAGTGACATTAAGAAAGTGCAAGTGCATGGAAAAGGTAAAAGGGGGTAAGTTCATGGAAGGGGGGGAGTGGAAAGTGCAGAACAGAGGAAAGAACAGAATAAATATGAAATAAAATAAATACATAAATAAATAAAGGCGATAAACCATGGTAGTGCAGCCAGCAAGTGGCAGGTGATAGTTTAGTCAGATAAGGTATATCTGATAAGTGCAGAAGATAAGTGGGAGGGGTACTGTATGGGCACAGATACAGAGCCCCAGTGCAGGGGGTGGCCAGGAGGCAGTGCAGGAGGGTGGCAGGATGAGCAGGTACCTCAGCCCGAATGACAGAGGGTGGCCAGGTGCATGATGCCAAGAGAGAAAACAGATCAACAGGGGAGAAGGGGCCAAAGGCAGAGGCAGGTTTTGAGGTGCTTCTGGAACCGGAGATGGTTCTCCCCAGGTTTCAAGGTGGCCGGGAGGGTGTTCCAAAGGGATGCCAAACCCGAAGAGAGAGATTACCCCAGCTTGTTTCTTTGCAAAACGACTAACCCTGAGGGAGTTAGAAGTAGAAGAGCAAAGGGCTCTAGAGGGGATGTATTTACGGAGGGATAGTTGTAGGTATTTTGGACCCAAGCTCCAGAAAGCCTTGTGGACAATGCAGAGGGTTTTAAATGTAATCCTTGCATCCAATGGGAGACAATGAAGGGATTTCAGGATTGGAGAGATACGATCCCAGGGCGTGAGGCAAAGGACAAGTCTCGCAGTCCTGTTCTGGATTAGTTGTAAAGGATGGAGATTGGAGGCATGTAGATTTAGAAAGAGGCTGTTACAGTAATCCAGCCTGGAGTGAACCAGAGTTTGGGAGACAGTGAGCTTTTGAGTGAAGGAGAGAAAAGGCAGACTACCTCTAAGGAGGTGCAGTAAAAAGTTTGACTTTTTGGAGACATCGAAGATGTGTGTGGAGAAGGAAAGTGTGGAGTCAAAGATAACCCCTAGGTTCTTAGCCTCGCAGGTGGTGGGAGGAGGAGGGCCGAGGGAGGCCGGCCAGAGAGTGAGATGAAAGGATGGAGAAGGTGTACCAATGAGGAGCATCTCAGTCTTGTTGGCATTAAGACAAACATCATTGGCAGCACACCAATTTTGAATGGCGATTAGACAATCAGAGATGATGGAAGGAGCAGAGGTGGCTGAATGAAGCCTGAAAATGAGTTGGGTGTCGTCAGCATAGCACTGGAAATTTGAGCAGGAAATGGAAATGTGGTAGGCAAGAGTTGCCAGGTACTGGTTGAAAAGCAAGGGCGAGAGGTTAGGCCCCTTGGGGGACACAACAGGTGGAGAGGGAGATAGGAAGGGCCCACGTTGTACCTGGGAGGGTTGATCATAAAGGAAACAGGTCATCCAGGCCAGAGCCTGATCAGTGATACCCAGATTGTCACAGATACGATTGAGCAGGGTGGTATGGTTGACCGTGTCGAGCGCAGAAGAGAGATCAAGTAGAATGAGGACAGAGGAAATGTTAGAATCGAGGTTGGAGAGCAGGTCTTCACGGATGTTCAGGAGAGCAGTTTCCATGCTTCTGGCAGCTCTGAAGCCAGATTTGTGGTCATGGAGGGAGCCAACAAAGTCGGAATGAAGATTGAGCTGAGAGATGGCCAACTTTTCCAGGAACTTACCCAAAAAGGGAGTAATGGAAATTGGGCGATAGTTGCCGGACATGAGAAATCAGCTGTGGGTTTCTTGAGGAGAGGATGCACAAGGGAGTGCTTAAGAGGGGAGGGGAGGAGAAAGAGCCCGAGGCAAAGGAGAGGTTGCAGAAATCGTCAAGGGCCGGAGCAAGGGTGTCAATGTGGTCCTTATTGGTTTTAGAGGAACAGGGATGGACCTGTTTTGATGGGGTTTTCATAAATCGGACTTGTCTAGCTACCTCATCGGGGGAGAAAAGAGGAAAGCAGGAGAAAGGGGGAGGTGGGTAGCTGGGGGAGGGTCAGCAAGCCAAGAAGGAGAGGGAGGAGGATGGGGAGAGGAAGAGAGGGTGGACAAGATGTCCTGGGTTTTATAGATAAAGTGAGAGGCAAGGACATTGCAAAGAGCCTGGGAGGCGAGAGGAGGGTTGGAGACTGCATCAGGGTTGGCCAGCTCCTTGCAGATTTTAAAGAGTTTGGCTGAATTGTTAGATGCCGCAACCGTATCGTAGATATCATAATTACATGGCCGCAACCATATATTGCAACCATATCTCTATACGCTACACAGCACGTGAACATAAAATGAGCCGGATCAGTTGGCCTTGCTAATATTTGTTATTTATTGTTGAAGTTAATTGTTTTCCTTCATGTACATTTGCATACAACTCATTCAGCCTTGTTTTCAGTGACATGCCCTGACTCTTCTACCTTATATATAATGATCATTGTCGTATCGGTAACTAAAACAGCATATGTTTAGGCAACAACAATCATTTAAAGAGTACATGGCCATGTTTATTAATGTAAGCAGTTGGAACTTTAATAATTAAAACAATGCATTTCAATGTGTCTTTTTAACATTTAAAAGTCTTATTCATACTCCATTCACCTGATGTTTTAGAATGTAGCCAATTTTCCATTTGCATCTTTGTGGCTTGGAGTGTGGCTATACACCCCATTAACATACAAATCCATTCATGTTAAAAGGCTTAGCGATGTGGGTCCGCTGTATGATTTTGTAAGCCTGAGTGTTTCGTCACCTAAGCCAAGGCATAATCAAATTGACCTTTCTCCAGCCCCTCAAGTCCATCGGCCCAGGTGGACGTGGGCATGCTTCTGTACGGATCCAGGAGAATCCTAAAGCACCTGACCACGAGGACCCCCAGAACGATGAAGAGGAGCATCACGAAGATAAAGGTGGTCTTTTGTTCCAGGGTCATGCTGTAGTCGTGGGCAGTCTCGTCTGGTGGAAATAAAGTGGCAGCCAGCGTCTCCGGAGGCATCGTCCAAGGAAGTAGGAAAGACATATGGAAATGTGTTTTTCTTATTCTTTGCCCCTTTCATCAAAAGCAAGAATCCGGTGCCCGAATTTCGATTTCTGAAAACATAAGGGAAATGTGTTAGTAAATCATCTGCGAGAGAGAGAGAGTTTCACTGCTGGTCACATATTATAGAATCACTGTTTGTTTCAATGGGAATTTTCATTGTTTCTGACCATTGACTGATCCAACATGTGTAACCCAGGAAGAAAACGGGCGGCGCGTCTTTTTAGTGAATGAAGGCTTTATGCAAGGAGCGACCTTCCTCTTAGTCCTGGAATTCTGGCACTCGCATGTATCGTAACTTGTTTCTTAGCCTTCAACAGACCGGAGTTGCACTGATATGGCCTGTGATTACATGGCCTAAATAAGATCAAAACTTAATAACACCCCCCCCCCCAACATAATTGATTGATTGATTGATTTATTGAGCGCCTTACACCAAGGCGCTGCAAAACATAATCTACAGACAGGTGTTCACCCCAACGCAGAATATTGCAGCTTGCAATTAATGAGAACTTTACACGTCACGGCCACTTATTGGTTCTGTGCCACTTTGGAAACTCCCTCTGACCACTTGCTATTCCACTTGTCACCTCCATTTCCTCCTTCCCTCCAGAGTGGCACTGTCGCCACTTGCTTCAATCGTGTTTTCAGGTGCGCTGTATGTGGGAAGATCTTTTGTTGTGTATAACATATTTATATTGAGGTTTTTCAAAACTTTACACATTTCATTGAATTATTGCACTATTTCCTCCCCATTTTCCCCAACAAGTCCCCCCAACACCTCTCACCGGCCTGAGAATGCTCTGTTTTATCCCCTCTGCTTACCTCCCCCCACCTCCAACGCCTCCCACCTGCCTGGGAATGCTCAGTTTTATCCCCTCTGCTTTCATCCCCCTCCCTCCAACACCTCCCACCTGCCGGAGAATACTTCAGTACATGCTCCGTTTTATCCCCTCTGCTTTCCTCCCCTCTTCCTCCAACACCTCCCACCTGCCTGAGAATGCTCAGTTTTATCCCCTCTGCTTTCATCCCCCTCCCTCCAACACCTCCCACCTGCCGGAGAATACTTCAGTACATGCTCCGTTTTATCCCCTCTGCTTTCCTCCCCTCTTCCTCCAACACCTCCTACCTGCCTGAGAATGCACAGTTGTATCCCCTCTGCTTTCCTCCCCTCTATCTCCAACACCTCCTACCTGGCTGAGAATGCACAGTTGTATCCCCTCTGCTTTCCTCCCCTCTACCTCCAACACCTCCTACCTGCCTGAGAATGCAGTTGTATCCCCTCTGCTTTCCTCCCCTCTACCTCCAACACCTCCTACCTGCCTGAGAATGCACAGTTGTATCCCCTCTGCTTACCTCCGCCCTACCTCCAACATCCCCCACCTGCCTGAGAATGCTCAGTTTTATCCCCTCTGCTTTCATCCCCTCTACCTCCAACACCTCCCACCTGCCTGAGAATGCTCAGTTTTATCCCCTCTGCTTTCATCCCCCTCCCTCCAACACCTCCCACCTGCCGGAGAATACTTCAGTACATGCTCCGTTTTATCCCCTCTGCTTTCCTCCCCTCTACCTCCAACACCTCCTACCTGCCTGAGAATGCACAGTTGTATCCCCTCTGCTTTCTTCCCCCTATCTCCAACACCTCCTACCTGGCTGAGAATGCACAGTTGTATCCCCTCTGCTTTCCTCCCCTCTACCTCCAACACCTCCTACCTGCCTGAGAATGCTCAGTTTTATCCCCTCTGTTTTCATCCCCCTCCCTCCAACACCTCCCACCTGCCGGAGAATACTTCAGTACATGCTCCGTTTTATCCCCTCTGCATTCCTCCCCTCTACCTCCAACACCCCCTGCCAGAGAATGCACAGTTGTATCCCCTCTGCTTTCTTCCCCCCTACCTCCAACACCTCTCACCTACCGGAGAATACTTCAGTACATGCTCAGTTATATTCCCTTTACTTTCCTCCCCCCACCTTCATTATCCTTTAATATTCTAGGCACTTTTCCCTGAACGTTTTCCAGCCCCATTCCATGTCACACGTTCTGCCTTGCAACACACGTGATAGCCTCGCCATTTCATAAATCTCGCTTCCCTTAAGTACCCACTCCTTTTCGTTTGAAAGGTTCTCTCTTTTCTAGTGAATTGTCAGGCCTGATCACGCGACCAGCGGCAGAAAGTGAGTCATGTGCTGGAGGGGTTCCCCCTGCCCCTCTTCCCCTTGCAACCCAAAAAACACTAACGTTGGATCCAACTCCCTAGGTACCCCTTCAAGCCCCTTGATCCATCCCAGGAACTCTTTCCAATAGGCGTGAGACTTCTCTCACTCCTGCTACATGTGCCAGAAGGAGCCCACCTCCTCGCACTTTCGCTGGCACTGTGAGTTTGTGGCTGGAAACACCTTGGCTTGACTTGCTGGGGAGAACATCTTTGTTTGCATGCCTTGGTTTCTTGACCCTGACCACATCACCTTTGCAGCATCCTATACTTGTTAGACCAAGTCTCGTCTCGCGCCATAGTTTTCTTTGCATTACCTTTGATTACCCTTTGAATTTTGTAAGAGTTCATTCATACCAATCTTCATCCTCTCTTTACTCGGCACCCATAATGGATTGACTTTGTTCACTGGCATTCTACATCTCATTGAAAAATATGTTTTTATGCCTGTACCAGAATTTTGTGTAAATTCATATGCATTCATAGGGTTCTCGAAAATATCACATTGCTTTAGTTTAGTAGCCAGCACTAGAGACGATCAACACTTGATTATGTCAGTTATCCTCTCAATAAGCCCATTTGACTTTGGGTGGAATAGTGGTGTACACTCGTGATCGATATTCATTTTCTTAAGGAAGGCTCCCCGTTCCTCAGAGAAAAACTATAGTCTATTTTCTGGTTCAATTGTTTATGGAATTCTGTCCCTATTAAAAATTGTGTAAAAAAAAAAAATCTCTTCACAGCAGCCGTTGTCACAGATTGGAAACTTCCCATTAGTACTACGATATGTAGACTGATATGTAGCTATCAGCTGCAGGCAGTGCTTTAAATGGAAAAAAATAAGTGTAGGTACCCGCCAAGCTACAAAGTCGGACATTGCATCTCTGTGCTTTCGCGGCCGGCGTTTCAGCACAGCACCTTTGGTGCAGGTCCCTTTTAGGTACACCCTGTTATTTCCAGGCAATGCCCAGTGAGATTAAATGATGTGCCAAGGAGCACACCCTTTGATAAAGCAGTGTATCTGAGATCCTTTCACACAAACCTCCAGTTTGTTGTTAGCATTGTGTTACGAAAGTTTGAATAACTATATTAAATGGGACTTATTTTTTTGCGTATCAAACTAGAAGATATCACTGCTGTAAACTAAGCTTTGGAAAGGGAGTTTTATCATTGCTCGCTTTCACTGCCTAATACGAAATTGGTAGGTAACTTGAGTTGTGTGTGATTTTCAGTCGAACATTTTCCATCACAACTCTACAAACATTTAGATATTAGAATAGGCACTGCTAATAACAAAGAAACATCTTTAAAAAGTTATTTCCCAGGCTTTCCAAATCTCCTGTTCCATCGAACGACACCAATGGTAACAGGTGAAGCCCATTCTCTGTGTCAGGGCGCCATTTTGCTACCATTTTTTAATTAACAGATTTTTACAGTTGGAGATAGGCTCCATTTTTTTACACAACCAGTTTTACTTAGACACCCTCTCCTGTTGATGTATCTATAACGGCAGGGATACCGGCCTTGGGTGTCTCCATGATCTCGAGTGGACCAAGCGATACTCATCACACTTTTAAGTGAAGGAACTATGTATCAATTACAGATGCATTTCTTTACAGACATGACATATCTGTATTTTTTACTTATCATCTGAATTAGTTGTTATCTACATATTAGATATGGATACGCTATTATAGAGGTTGTAAGTCTTTACAGCAAATTTCTGATTTTGATTTTTTAGCAAGAACTTGGATCTATATTAGGAAATCGAATATGAGGAAGATGCTGAGCGAACTTATGCAAATTGGAATCATCCATGTGATTATAAAGGCGGTACATGACAGACTATTGATGTTGTAAAAGTGAATGGATAAACAGGAGGAGAAACACTATATGATTGTTATTAATTATCTACTGTAAATATGAATAAAGAGCACAAAGAACTGAACAGACGGCTCCCGAGGAAGGGAAATATTTTCCCGAAATGCGTAGAGCAATACACAAGGGATTGTAACATCACTGAGATTGTTCATCTATTCATATGTAAAAACTCGTTTGAAGACTGACGAATACTTTTGTTGATGAATTCAATTACAGTAACTCATAGGAAGGAGTATGATTGATTCTCGAAAATTACTTTATTAACTTGAGGTTTGATTATGATTAATGAATTGTGATAACTGAATATGATGAAGTAAATCTTTCCTTTTGACTGAAATTAAGTATCACTTGGTATTTTTTTAAATAGATTTACAAAAATTCAAACATTTGATTGTTTATACAATACAATTTGGGTGTGCAAGTGATTGGAGAGCACCAATGTGGACATCCGCTGTTTTCAACAGGTGAAGCCCACTCAGCGAAACAGTTGTCTGCGCGTAGTGTGCCGAAAGCACAGTAGATGCATGTTTGTTTGTTTTCCCTTTTGTTCTGCAGGGAGGGCCCTGAAGGAGACATTATGAGCACTGTCTGTCAGTGGTCTAAGTGTACGAAAAGAAGTAGTGGAACTATGTTCCCTACTGGTCTGCACCACTCCCCACAAACCCCATCGCCATTTCGCTTCCCATGCAAAATACAAACCCTAAAGCACACGTGCCTGCTGTTTACGGGAATGTCCAGTGCAGTGCACGGAAAGTGCAAGTTTCAACTTCCTCCTACACTTTTATTTTAAAACGAAACCGTTTCGGAACGGTTTCTTTTTCAAGTAAAAGTATAGGAACAGTAAAATCTAATTAAAAGAAGTAGAGGAGCACCGCTCCCGCCCACTTCGACCACTGCTGTTGGTGGTGGAAATAGGTGGAGGAAGAGGGTGCTGCTTTCTGCGGCAAAGTCTGCAGAAGCCTGGTCCTTTAAGTTTAGATAAAGTGAAATGAAAAGCTTTCATTTTCACCTCATAACATAGTTCAGTATTGCTACTCTCTTTCAGGCGTTGAGAAGTGCAGGTACTCAAATGCTCTAAAATAAGAAGTAAAGGTATTGAGGGCCGGGTAGGACCGGCCCATTTAATGCACTGGTTACAGGGATATATACCATCACAGGGTTCCAAATGACGTCTGATAAACACTGAGAGCAAAGCTTGGGTTGAACCTGAAGTGGAATACACTTCAGAGTTGATAAGTACCCACTTTTAATGTTATGCTATGTATGCCCCTAGCCTTCTGTACTCCATGCACTGTTTCTCTGTACCAGCATTGCACGGGGAGGAGAGAGGAGGCAGGTGTGGACTATGTAAACAGAATGCAGTGTCACATCCTCAACCCAACCTCTCTTGACTACTTCTCTCTCCCTCCCAAGCACCCAGGGGGAAGAAATATACCCAAAGTCATGCCACCCTCCCCAATCTACTTCACGTGTCTTCTAGACCCTCCCTCAACCCAAAAAAGAAAACAAAATAAGCTAGCATCCTGTCACCCCCGTCCCCCACCCTTTTGGTAACCCACCACCTTGCAGTGTAGGGTGCCCCTCCCAGCCCCCATCTTGTGCACAAATGCACTACCTGTCTTTCTCTCACCTACCCCTACCTGTCTCATCACCACTATCCCTCTCCCCACCAGTTCGGCTCCCTGTGTGAGTGAGAGCCTTCCTTCCTGCAGTTTGTCGGACCTGCGGCTACCACACTGAGGAAAGCAGAAAAACAGCAGGCCCAGTCAGCAGGGTCAGACTGGCACTGTTCTTCTAATTCTCTCCCTTAGCTCAACTGGGGGCAACACTCTGCTACCGCACACTGTTCCCCACTCACTGTGAGCAAGTTCAGACAACACTTCCTTGCACTTTGTTATTCTAGCAGAATTGTTCCTCTGCCCTTTCAATAGGCCCTAACAGATGTTGTTGGCCTCACCATCACCATGACTGCTACACAGCCACTGTTTACTTAATGTCCACTCTTCACACTGCCTGCCCTGCCTGGGCACTTCTTTGATCAATCTTACAAGGCAATTCGATACCACATTCCTGTCCCCCGTACATACTCTATTCCGAGTCATAGGTTCTGCTCCATAAGGTCGACCATCCATCTGGTAACACTGATGAATAACAATAAAAATGGATACATGGGGTTATTCTTTAGCTCTTGGCAATCATGAGTAAACCTCACACCATGCTCCTAAAATGCTTTATTCACCAATAAACTATTGCTGATTTTCTCCCAATTGTTTATAAGTTGCTTCTGGTCACGTGCACAAATGCTGTTGTTACAACCTTGCCTGGCTGATTTTGTGGTAGCACACTGCCTCACCATCGGGTATTGTAAGACATTCTTTTCCTTTAAGTCAAACAATTGTAAGGTGGATGCTAAATTTACAGAAGTCTTTAATATGCAGAATTCTTCTTGGTAAATATCGCTCTCCTCAAAATGCGCCCCTTTCTTTAAAAATCCTCCCGTGGGATTTGACTTGGCAAAATTGTGGATGATCGTAGATCAATATTCTATCAATACAAGGAAATAATGCAACTGGCTGCAGAGGAGCATGTTGGGCAAAACCTTTTTGGGTCAAATCGCATCACTAGAGTGTGGTCTAAATACACAACCGTTGCCGACTTGATGGGCCTCTTTCCTAGTTTTAATGTGAATCCCCTTTTTGATGTTATCCAAACCCCAAAGTAGGCAGCCATGGTGTCCTTCCTCATGATCTTAAGGGATGAGAAAAAATCATCCTGGAAAAAATAGATTGCTGGTGGACTACCAACAATCAACTCCTGCATCAACCTCTGAAAACACTCCTGGTGCAGACGCCAGTCCAGATGGCATGCGGCAAGACGTGTACACGCTCCACGGTGTTGCAGTGGTGGTGAGATGGAGAGGTGGCTCGTGTAGCCCTATGTTATGGTACGTTGAGGACATTTCAAGTGCAGTGAAGTACCGGGCCGGTCTCATGGTTACCAAAATTTGGGTTCGATTTTGCAGTGGCCGGTTATCCACCCATACATATGCCATTAAATCTTGCAATCAACACACATTTAAATCAAACTATTTGGTTTGTGGAATGTCACCCCCAGAGTCAATGAGTCAGTGCTCTATTTAGACTCTATAATGTCACTCTCTCACATGAGTTGGGGATCCTTCCAAGTTTTTCCTCGACTCCTTTGGGTATAGGGTGCATGTTGTGTGTGCTACATTGTGCCATGCCTTTAAGAATCACGCAGTCAAACATCAGGACACTGGTCTTCAAGGCTCTTCCCCTGGGTTGTTGAACACACACACACAACTGGAGTCGCCCTTTATTACTTTGATGGGGTTCTTGGTGAAGGCCCTAAGGTTGATGTGCATTTTGATTAGACCCTTTACCTTTCCACCAAACGTCCCCCAAAAGAGCCCTGCAGCAACATCGAACATTTGATACAATCTACACTAGCAGTGCCATAAATCGCCTTGTCTTGCTTCTCCTCAATTGTTGAAAGAAACTTTGATTCTTCATCTTCTGTTCTTTGAACTTCCTCTGCAAACATGTGTATTCTGCCTCACTTAACTTCCCTGCACATTCATGTATAGTGCCCTTTGGAGCCACATCTTAAGCATTCTGCTTTCAGAATTGGGCACTCCTTTATCTAGATTGGCATCACTGCACCAGACACACCAAATGAACTTGGAGAGATGCTATTTGTATAATAATAATAATTATTATTATTGTTGTTATTATTATTATTATTATTATAATTATTATTATTATTATTATTATTACCCTTTTACTGGCATGATAACTTTTGGCATAGCTGACATGTGGTTAACCTTGTCCTAATCGTGGCCAACAGCCGTTACCTCTTCTTCCCTGCCCCCTTCCCTCATTAGACTGAACTAGTTTCAAACTAAGATTGGACCTTTCTGTAGTCTTAGCCATATTCATTATGTCCTGTAAAATGGTGTCTTCGACTTGCCAGAGTCTCTCCTGAATGGCAGGATCAGGGAGGTGAAACATCAGCCGATCAAGTAAATATGCTTCTTGTACCCCATTAAATGTACACGTGTAAATACATCCACTAAGAGCCGTCAGGTATTAGCCACCCGATCCACCCTCAATCTGCTTCCTAAAGAGAAATGTAGACCTTCCTCGTGCAACGCTTATTTTATTGCCGAAACTAGCTTGACCTTTCTCAAGGGCTGTCTCATATCTTGAGGGACTCCCTGTGTCTGTGTCAGTTTCACCTGCAGCCTGGGGATCAGGGAGGTGGCCACAGACCCTTAGCTCTTCATTATTTAGGCAACGACGCAGAGCTGACACTTTTGATCATCCCTAAAGCTATGTATAGCCCTAACCCAAATCCCACTGAATAATTGGCTCTCCTGGCACTTGCAGGAATGGTTGTGGGATGGACACATTGTGCACGTTGAGCCAGTAGCTAGGGTGGTGGATAGATAGATGAGGATACGCGAGTTTCCAATTTTGATGTTATTCTATTCAATTATATCTCTTTTGTGGTGGCTAAATTCGTTTTCTGGAGTTTCCATTTTTGATGGTATAGTCACCATTTTTATTGTTAGTCTAATGTATGGCCAACTTAAAATGCAAAAAAACAAAAGATTACAATTACACATGCTCGTCCACAAAGGTATCGTACTCTGAACCATGCACAGCCTCTCACAAAACCTCACTGTCTTGCCTCTGACTTGTGTTCTGAGGTCCCAGAGTACAATTCCCAGCAGTGGCTGCGTTCATTTGTGAGTGAGACAGTCCGTTTTACAAGTATGTCACTGTGATGTCTCCAAGTAACACTCAATCCACACACTAGGCAGATTGGCACCTACACACTCAGGCTGCAGGTGTGGGCCTATGCTGTCCAGGGCCTATGCTGTCCAGGTATCGTGGCACTTGCACAGCCTGCACGTGCTGCTTGGAGGCGCACACTCAATTTCCATGACACCTGAGTTCAGGGGTGTTGCTAGGTCTGGAAAAGATCAGGGGCTATGCGAATTTTGGGACTGTCGGGACTGGGGGCTAGCTAGCCTTTTTGGTTGTAACCCCTGAGCTTCTATCCGGGGCTACAACCAAAAGACCCGGGGCTATAGCCCCCTCAGCCCCCCCCCTAGCAACGCCTCTGCCTGAGTTCATGCACACCCGAGGCATTCGAGCCAGGCGATTGCATTTACTGTGCCACCCTGATCTGCTCTTACCAGGGAGCTTGTTGCTGAGTGGTTTCCCCCCGTTCTGCACAGATTCTTCATGGAAGTTGTGCGATTATATGCAGAGCAGAACTAAAAGATGCGTTCTTAGGTTTGTCTCTTGCAAACTACCCCTAATACATTGTCCTGTTCACTGTGGGTTCACAGGCCATGCTCGACGCCAATGCAAGATACTCAAACACGTCTTTTAGTGGATGAAGGATTTATTCAAGGAGTGCCCTGTCCTCCCAAGTCCAGCTCGAACTGACGCGCTTGAAATTCAGCACTGACACACAATGCAAGTTGTTTGCTCGAAGTTCCATTGATATATCATTAGATGACAGGACTCGATAACTATAAAACATCCTACAACCCCACCACTTGGGTTTTTTAAAGTATGTGTTCTAGTACCTGCTGGTGACCATCAACACACGTGCACTCAGCAAACATCCGTCTTTAAACCCCCATATCAGGTTTTATTGTTGCTTGCACTCACCAGTCAGCATCCTTAGAGACCACCATTGTCAGGATCTACCTCATCAGTATCAGTGCTTGTTTTTCATTTATTTTTATTATGCTTATTGTGAACAAAACTGGCTTGAGAGCAGCCATAGTATAGGAGAACAGGGTGGGTGAGAGGAGAATGCAGTTTAAGCGGGTAAGGCATTTGTCCCCTTTCGGTTTAGTAAGTACATGTTATTGCATATTGCCTTTCTAAGGGCATCAGGTAGGTTAGCCTGCCATTTTCTAGTAATTGATTGCTGCTTGGAGGAGTTCGATCTAAAGAGCTCTTCTGGAATTTGAGTTGGTCTCTTTCTTCCTCAGGGACAAAGGCAGACCATTCCGCAATGTTGAGCCTGACAGGGCTACCATATTCCCTAAGTATCACCGTTTGTTTATCAGAGGTCAGGCATATGTTTAGTTGACCCTAGGATCTCGCCTTGTAGTCATGTATTTTCCCAATCTATTTGATAGGTGTTTAGGTGAATTGTCGCAGTATGGCCGCTTGGTGATGCAAAGGACCTTGGATGCGTTTCTTTCCTCGACCAGGAGTCAGAGTAGTTGAGTCAGGGAGTCAGAGTAGTGGTTTGATCAAATATTTGACCCCTGGTATCGTTGTTTTGAAGAAGGTGGAGTTGGTGAATCACTGTCGCCAGTAAACCTAGCTATGGACTGGTGCAGCAGTGCAGTCAAGACATAAGGAGGACCTAGACCGCCCCCACTTTCTGATGAATTTCCACATGAGAAAGCATTTCTTTCAGGAACCGCATCTGGGAATGTGGCTTTCAAGTTAGTGTGTTGACCTTCGGAGTGAAGGACATTTCTTAGTCGAAGATAACATTAACTTTTTTGCTTCACTCACTGGGGGCTTGCCTAAAGTTTTCCATACACTGGTTCTTATAAAGAGTATTTCACCTTGTTCACTCATTAGTACGTGCCATTCAGTCTTCATTTTCTGTCAGGCATGTAGTGATGCCTTTATAGAGTTATTTCCTTATGAGCTATATGGCAATGTGTGTCGTGGGCATATAGTTGGAATAATCGGTTGTATGACTCAACTACCGATGCTAGAGGTCCCATTCGGTATTAAGAAACTTTACACACGGACCCATTGATGCACACCATGCGGCCAGCCTGGCAAATGACCCTCCTGGTGTAATCTACCACATTGTACATGGATCCGATGTGTCCTAGCTAGGTCTATGCTTCATAAATACCAGACATAGATATGCACAAATAGCCTTGAAGAGAGGTAAATAGGTGGGGGCTCTGTGTATGAGTGTGCATGTGGAGGACAGGAAGCGGCCACTTCTAACCTGTTTTGTGTGTGCCTGGAGGAATGATATCAGTCACCTAAGCGTGGTCTGTCTAATTCCCATCTTTTGTGTGTGTTGTAAAAGGGGAATCCTGATTCAGTCTTCTGGGGGATTTATAGGTCTATGATTATGAGGACTGATGCTTTATTTTCATCCAGAGGTTTGAGAATATCCTCTCTCATGTTCAGGAGCATCTATTCAGAGCTGCTCAATGGTCTGAAACCTGACTGATGGATGTGGGAAATGTTCTCTTGGTTTTATTTTGCTTGACAGCACCACCTGCTGTGTGCTCTCAGAATGTTAGAACCGCAAAGCCTAACCTGTAATGAATACTTCATGGTTCTCTTATTCTTGTCAGCACTTCTGTGCATCCTTTTGGGTTGTTGGCACCAAAACTTCAAATATTCAGTGCTTCTTGGCCATTTTCCACACAGCAGATTCAGTGTGCTATTGCCGCTGAGTGTCAAAGCTGAATTCTCAATCTTCAGATTTCTTTACTCTGTTGGGTGGCAGAAAAATACATCATCCCTAGCTTCTGCCCCTGCCCCGCACCAATACCGCAAAGGTGAGAGACGTTACTCACTGAGACAACCATACTGACCTTATCTCTTGCAGGTACAGCAGGACGTGGAGACAATTTGAGCTGAAGATGGCAAAAGCATTCAAACTAACGTAACAGTAAAAAGCACATGCATTAGACATGAAGCAGACATGCACTCCACATGAAGAACATGTACAATAGGTAATATATGCCCTTAGACATGAAGAATATTAACATAGCATGCACAGACATGAAGAACACTAGCAGGACAAATGTATAAGGTGACTGCAACATGGACTACATGCGAATGTAGCTTGCTAACACAGAAACAAGAGTGTAATTGGGCAGCCATCTTCTTAAAAATGAAAGCCACAGCAGGGTTTTGAATGAGCAAAGGCATCATGTCCGCAGAAAAACTGAAAGAGCTGAATCCACGCAAATATGTATCCATGCAGAGCTCAGAGAGTTGCTAACAACTTGTGCCAAGGTTACAGTGAAATAAGGAAGGATAGGTGTGAAAACAAGGAAATAATATGAGGCAGGGTAACCAAAAAGGAAACACACCAAACACAGGTTACAAAGGAACATACAAAGTACTTTATTTTATACTGAATCCAGTTACAAAAGAACAGAACAAAATTTAGGTAGCTATCGACCCTCAGTACAACACAGCGAACTCCGGCGTGGTTCGGTGTGCTCAGTGAGTGCAAATATTAATTGAAACCGTCAGGCTTTTATACATTTCTCCAGCCTGTTGTCCAGCCTTTCTGCAGGTTAACCATTCGATAAATAAGTTACTGCTCTAGGGTCCCTTGCCAGGTCAAATCTAGTTCATTTTAGGTTTATACATTAACAAGAAGAAATGGTAATAATGTATGCTCTAGGCCTAACATTACAATGCGGGACTTAATTTATACAATGTAGTTAAGCAGGTGTTCTCATTCAATTATAGATCAGTTTCGGTGATACAGGTAATCCATTGCACACAGGTCAGCAGAAGGACAAGGTCTCAGCTCATGACCCTAACAAGTGGCCTGCAGGCAAGTTATACATTAGCTGTACAGAGGTCATGACATCAAGTTCTGTTCTGAATAACATAGGCTACCATTTTAGCTCACATGGTGACTTTATAGAGCAAGAAAACCTAAAATGGCGGCTTGACCCAAAATGACAGTTTACATGGTTTCTAAGGTCAGGACCTTGCAATGCAAGTTTATTCACATGTAGTTTATAAGCAGCTTGTTAGCAGCTTGGCGTAGGCCAATATACATATATGAGAGGCACGATATAATTTCTAGTTTGACAAACCCTCCTTTTGGCCTATGCCAAGTGCTAAACTACTTCTGATCTCCCTGCAAATAACTCCATGTGTCATCGTCCATACACCCTGAATAGCTGTCAGAAATATCTATCGCCATTAGATCTTTTACTAAGATCTCTTTCAGTACATACTCCTTAGAGGTTTTATCCGGGGCATACACTTTATGTCCTATTGTACCTATCGCCTGAGCGCAACATCCCCCTAGCATTGAACATATACTTGGTAGACATTGGATACAACAACAAAGAAATAGCAGAATTCCCAAAATAATCAGCAAGACTGAAAGCACTTTCCAACCCCAAGACCGCAAGAAGTCCCAGAACCAAGCGCTAAGATCCCAATTTCCCTCGGGAACATGCACTTCTGAACTAAGAATGTGCAGATTCTGTATTGCCTTAAAAATAGTTGGGGAGGAATCCGTTACGAAAACAAAGCAAGCGGACCCCACTAGTTTACATACTCCACCACGTTCAGCCAGAATGACATCTAATGCCATCCGGTTCTGAAGCGCTACCAATCTGATCGCTTTCTGCTCTAAAGTCATATTATAGAGTATATCTGTGGTCCGGTTGATGGTTCTCTCCAGTACTCTCGCTAGTTTCCTGATATCCTCGGAATTCGCTATCTGCCCAAAGAATGGAAGGAATGATTTTGCTACATCTCCTAAAACCTGTGCTGGAGTGTCGCCATTCTCGTCCCGCCGTGGACGAGCCTTCGAAACCTCTACAGTACTTGCTATAAACACCCCAGGTAACAGGATTCCTAAATAACAAGTTCCCTGCCAATCCCTGGGCAACCATGGAAATGCTACATTACCGCAAACAAAATAGATAGGTTCGCCTACATACAAAGGTCTGTCTTCCCCAGTCAAATTTGCAACGTTGGCACAACCTTTAAAATCTCCCATTGACTGGGTGCCATTCCTCTGGATGCAGAAATAAACTGAATCGGGGCTATGGTTAACAGTATAAGAAGGAGGCACGGCATCCTTGTTGCCTATCGGAGCCATTTTAAAGGAAATCAAAGATTGGAAAGGACGAGACAGTCTATCAGAAGGCCTAATAGAAGCAATATTGAGCTTACTCCTATTTGCGAAAAGCGAGCATCCCAGGGGAGTCAGAACACATTTCTCAAAACTGTTCAAATTAGTGCCATCAAAGTTCCCCAAGATGCTATCGTTCCATCGGCCAAAGAACAGTGCTCTAAGTGAAGCATAACAAGCAGTTGTCAAAGGTAAAAGGTGAATATACCAACCTAGCCCCTTATCCCCATGTTGCGGTAAATGCGAGCAGATCCAACAATTGGTTCTGTTAAAGATTGCATGGGTAGCATTCATAATTAGAAGTAGAGTGTTATTTTGATAATTCCGTCTATGCAAAAGATCTCTAGGTGACAAGGTATGTAGTTGCACAGAAGGAGTGGGAACAACAGTTATATTTTCAACAGGTAGGAAATCATTCAAAGGGTACATTCTCTCCAAATACCAAAACCCACAACCAACAGTTACTAAAAGTCCCGTGATTATCACCAGTAGACAACAAAACGTTTTCGGGGCCCCCATACATATCTTCTCATTGTCTCTCCTAGTCACATTTTTGTCCAAAAGTTCAGTACGAACTGTAGCAGATGCGGGCATTGTCGTCTTCAATCGAGAAACACCAATTGTTCGTTTGCTGGCGACTCCGGTCACGCGTCTTCTTAATGTCTTTTCCCACAACAGTTAGCCAGCAGAAACCTTTATGCAAATGGGTCAAAAAAAGGCAAGCCCTCAAATTCTTTCAATTGTACAGCAAGAGCCGTATTGCAAACCTATCTCCTTGGGCGGAGATTATGCTTCACAGTTTCCGGTGCAAAAGAATCAGCAGACAGGATGTCGTCACTTCCCACATGAGGTGGCGAGTGAACGGAAGTTGGATCAGAAGATGGATGATCCACAAACGATGCAGTGGGAGAGCAAGGAGGCAAGATGGCCGTTTTGTCGGGCCTTACAACTTCCGGAATGGCCTCCGATACTCTCTCTCCACCGTCTGCCGTTTCGCGTACGTTGGTTTCAATGTCGGAAAGGGGTTCTGCGTCTTCTGTATCGTTTGCCACTGGGTGTGGGATCCGTTTGGTGTGTCTGCCGTGGATCCAGTGGTGACGTCCTCCTACCCACACCGCAGTCTGAGTGACCAGGAGCACCTGGCAGGGGCCCCTCCAACGTGGTGCGAGGCAAGACGCTCTATCGAAGGATTTAACAAGGATCCAATCCCCTGATCGTAGACTGTGACCGGGGCCCTCGTACCTCACCGGCAATGCCTCTCGCACCTGGTGATAAATTGAAAACAGGTTTTTAGTCAATTGGTTACAATAGTCGGAGAGAAGTACATTTTCTACATCGCGCAATGCGCAGCTTTTGGGCAAACCCCAAATATTAGCAGGTCTCCCCATTACCACCTCAAAGGGAGAGAGCCCAGTCTTAGTTTGAGGAGTTGTCCGCATTGAAAGTAACACGATCGGTAAGGCGTCCGGCCATTTTAGTTTGGTGCCGGCACACGTCTTAGCGAGCTTGTTTTTTATGATACCATTGTGTCTTTCCACTAATCCGGCGCTCTGAGCATGTCTGGCCGAATGGAATCGTTTGTCAATTTGCAATGCTGTACATATCTGTAGAATTACAGCAGCGATAAAATGCGGACCATTATCCGACCAGATAACTCTCGGCAAACCGAACCGTGGGAAGAATTCCTTTAACATGGTCTTTGCAGTGGTCATGGCTGTAGCGTCTTTAACAGGGAAAGCCTCGACCCACTTACTAAAGGTGCAAATGACCACAAGGACATATTTTAGATTGTTACATCGCTCCATTTCAATAAAGTCAAAGTGAATCACTTCAAACGGGACAGAAGGAGGCCCAAAGCTACCTCTTGGAGTTGCTGTCCCCTTTCCCACATTGTGTTGTAGGCAAATCATGCAATTTTGGACATAATGCTGGGCAATTTTTGAAATCTTATCATTTACCCAGACTTTCTCTAACATTCTCATGATCTGTTGAGCGCACACATGTGTGGGACCGTGTGCCATGGTAACCATCATTACTATATAGGCATTAGGAAGCAACCATTTCCCTTCAACCATGTCCACCCAACACCCATCATCATCGAGTTTCCCCAAGCCCTCAGCCCACCTCTTGGATTCTTCTAATGTGGCATCGGCTTGGATATCCCGTACAGACCCAACACCCTCATCCATTGCATAGGCATCTATAGTCTCCCTTGAAACATACATCTCCGTGAAGAGATCAGAGGCAGTTTGTCTAGCTATTTGATCAACGAAAGCATTCCCTTTCCCTACATCATCTTTAATCTTGCGATGTGCTGCGCACTTAATGATTGCTAACTGACTAGGGAGTGCAAGCGCTGAAAGCAATTGTACTATCAGGGAGCCATGTTGGATCTTGGTGCCATGCGAAGTTAAAAACCCTCCCCCTGACCAAAGTCTCCCAAAGTTGTGAGCCACCCCAAAGGAATACTGGCTATCAGTATATATGTTTACTGTTAGCCCTTCGGAAAGCTCACAAGCTCGAGTCAATGCTATAATCTCTGCGGCCTGCGAGGAGTTATGCGTTATTCTCTTGGTCTCCACAACCGTACTCAATGTAGTGACTGCATAAGCAGCTGTGGATGTACCATCCAGTAGTTTGAAGCAGGAGCCATCACAAAACAGCTCCCCTTGTGGGTTATCCAAAGGAGTGTCCCTCAAATCAACTCTGCCTTTGTATCTTGTTCAGTAGTATACAGGCAGTCATGTGACTCTTCATCACCGCAAACAGTATTTTGCGGGAAAGGTAGGAGTTCAGCCGGATTAAGAACGCAGCACCTCCTAATTTGAATGTGGAGAGCAAACAAGATTAATTCATATCTTGTCAGTCGTGCGGAATTGAGGTGTTGCGTTTGGGTTTTGTTGAATAGAATATCTACAGAGTGAGGCACCATCAGGGTTAAATCATGGCCTAGGACCATTCCCTCACTCTGTTTTACAGATGCAGCAGCGACAGCGCGCAAACATCTTGGCAAAGCGCATGCAACAGGATCAAGGGCGGAAGAGTAGTAACCGCATGGCCTATTCTTCCCTCCATGTTCCTGTGTTAATACAGCCAAAGCACATCCATCACATTCATGCACAAACAACACAAAGGCCTTCTCATAGTTCGGTGTGCCCAAAACTGGCGCCGAACATAATGCAGTCTTGAGCAACTCGAATGAATGTTGATGCTCCGTATTCCATGGCAATGGCGAAGAAATACCCTTCTTCGTCAAGGCCAACATCGGTTTTATCACTAGTGAGAAGTTTGGGATCCATAACCTACAGTAAGAAGCCATACTTATCAAGGCTCTAACTTCTTTTTGTGTATTTGGGTGTCACGCTGATCACCTTCCGCCCCCTGCTCCTCACCTGAAGATCCTGGGACACTGGATGACTTCTTCCGTAGTACCTTGGAAAGTTCTTTAGATGGTTTCTCCTTTGACTTCCTGTCATGCAAGTAAGGCCTGGCTCCCTCGGAGGCCACCTCGACAGGGAATGGGACCTGTCTTGAGGGGGGCCCCGAGGAGCCAAGCCCCAAAAAGACAGGGAAAAAGCCGATGGATGGCACAAAAAACCCTGCAGGCAGTTCCAGGAAGGATACTCGAGTCGAGTATAGTTGCAATAGGCAGACCGGTAAAGTTCTGGGGTGACTCTTATCTTCTCAGGATCCCATAGGAAGCAAACTGGCGGGAATAATAAACCATCTGTGAGAAGTCACAGAAGGATCCGTAAATGATTCAGGAGAGCGATGAAAGCAGAACGATAAGAAAGAGAGGAAGAGACTAGAAGCTATGGATAGTCCCGAACCCAAAGGATAGGCAGTACCCCGAGGTTAATAGAGGTGAACGCAAGGAGGCGCGAGAGTGGCGGAGGATACCGCGAGTCGGAACGGCAAGGCGCCGAAGGTAAGAAAACAGAGTGGAATGAAGAGCGGCAGACGCCGGAGAATGAAGGAAGCAAGGTAAATCGTAGGCTGGACAAGTGGTATGCAGGGCAGGTAGAAAACGGAAGGAGGCTGGGGGGGGAGGCTACTCGGAGGAGTAGCCGAGCGAGCGTATCGATAGAACTCACAGATACAACGCGCAGGTAAGTGGGCGGGGCTGGTTTAAATAGCGATGGCGGCCATATTGGTTGAGGGCTAGGCCGTTACTGTCAGGTTCTCCGTGGCAGTGCTTTCCAATCGTGCCATAGCTTCCAGGGGCGGATCATGACATTGGGACAGACATGCCAGAAATGTGTTTTATTCTTTCAGGTGTCAATCTTCTTCCCTCCTTTGACAGGAGATAGCCTAAATAGGCGACCTCCTGGCAACAATATTGAAACTTTTTAAGCGAAGCTTTCTGACCATGCTTAGCTAGATGGATGAGCAACAACACAGTGCCCTCTTTACAAGAGCTCTCAGAGTCAGCGGCTAAAAGCAAATCATCAACACATTGAAGCAACGTACAAGTAGGGGGCAATCCAAGGGTATCAAGCTGCTCTTTCAAAGCCCTACTATAAATACTAGGACTCTCAGTATAACCTTGAGGTGCACGAGTAAATGTGAATGAGCGTCCCCCTAAGGTGAACGCGAACAAGTATCTACTATCCTCATGTATAGGAATACTGAAGAAAGCATTCTTTAGGTCCACAACACTGAAGTGAGTAGCCGTAGCTGGAATCATGGTTAATATTGTCGTCACATCAGGCACAATAGGAAATTGCGGAGCGATGACTTTATTAATGGCACGTTAATCAATTATAAAACGAAATGGAATTGCATTATCACCTTTTTTGTACACGGGTAAAATCGGACTATTGCACAAACTTCCTGCAATCTCCTCAATCACCCCACGATGCACAAAATCGGAAACAATGCTCTTCAAAGCTCGCTTGCCTTCAACTGAGATCCTATACTGTGGAATACGGGGCAGCTTAATTCCATGTTTCAAAATTATTTTAACAGGCTCAATCTGCAAAACACCGACATCATTGTCATCAACTGCCCACAAACACTCTGGTACATTACTGAATTCTGGCGGCAAAGGTCTAGTCAAGAATTGCGAAACAGAACATTGCTGTGGTGAAATCGTCAAACGCACTCCATCAGAAGAACAATGAATTACCACATTTAATTCCTTCAACAGATTCAACCCCAGCAAATTCTCTCCACAATTCGAAGTCAAGAGAAATAGACAGTGGTCCATAAAGGGACCCAAAGAAATAGGTACCGGTGAAGAAACCGGACAAACAACTGGTGTGCCAGAAAACCCTACAGAAACATTGGTTTGCCCTGACAGTGGAATGTTTGGAACCCGAGAATGATCAATGGAGCACTTCTGTGCTCCAGTGTCTATCAAAAATTGATGTTTCCTATTTCCCACTACCATTTCAACGTAGGGACCTTTCTTATTAACGGGAATAGGTGTAGGTTCCAAACCCTGCTTCGGGCAATCCTAATGAAACAAAATATCATAAAAAGGAAGCTCTTCAGATAGATATGCAGCAGAAGGATGATCAAATATGTTTCTATATCCACACTCGAAGTCTGATTATCCTGTGAAAAAGGTTGTTGGGGATTCTGCGAAAACTGGCCTCTACCAGGGCCCCCTACACCCGGGCGACCTCTGGATCGTCTACCCATATTTCCAAATGTGTTATTCGACCTCTGTCGAAGGACGGAGCATTGTGCACGCCAATGACCCTCCTGGCGACAATAGGCACACTGGTTAATATTCACGGAACCCAAGGGCACATTGCCTTGTGGAACATACTGACCTCTAATCTGCGAACTACCCCCCCTGGGGCCTCTAACAATTTGCTGTAACAATACTTTAGTCTTCAAATCACCTTTTCTCTTCTCGACTCTATCTTTTTCATTATTGACACGGTTCTCGTAGTACTGAGCCATGTGCAGTACTTCTGATTGGGATTTCGCCTGCCAAGCGCTCTCAGAAGACATCATTTGTGACTGGATGTCAGGCAGCAATCCACGTACAAATTTGTCCACAAATAATCTTTTCCCAGACTCTGTGCCTAAGTCTTGTCCACTGAAATCCGAGAATACCTGTTCGAACCGATTAAAGAACTCAGTAGCACCCTCAGATTTTCCTTGGACACAGGCCGTAAGCTTGTCCCAAATAATTCTCTTTTCGGGGATTATAGTTTTCAGTTTTTCAATGATTCTGTCAGGCAAATTTAGTATCACCTGAGGTGGTCTCTCACCAGCTGGCCTTTCCCCATCAAGCCTAACTATGTTAGCCCATGTATCTCCCAACCCTGGTACATCGTCTATAGTTCTAACTTGTTTCCACAAATCTACAGGCAGGAGTACAGGGAATAGCAAATCAATGTCGCCTAGGGTAAATACTGAGGACTGCAAAACGGACTCTATCTCTTTATAGAACCCTGTCGGATTTTTCCTAATGTCAGGAATAGTTTGTCTAATAGTATTCACTTCCTGTCGTGAAAACGGGACGTGAACAAACTGCGATACATAATGTGCAGGAATGTCCACAGCAGGTGTACCTGCTGCAGCATTAGCAGGAATCTCAACCTTTGGGACAAATGTCGGAGGAACCTCTCTCATAGGCAACTGAGATGTAGGCAACTCCGAACGCTTACTAAGCAACAGAGCTAAGTCGAGCGCTAAAGCAGTTGAAGAAGTGTCAAGTGAAAAAGCTCTCTTATAAATGCTCAATAACTCTGTGGGACAACTAACCTTTCTCTTTAAACATTCATCCTGCAGGTACTCTACCATTACCTGTATCACTTTCCTCGGCATTTCTAGCGTATATTGACTGTATGTGTCATATACCTCAACTGGAGTTATCGATATGTCTGAAATCCATCTAATCGCATCTTTTGTACAAATTCGCACCTCCTCAGATGTCGATTTACGACACGGAAGAAATTGTTTCTGTACATACATACTTTCTTCTTCGTCATCCTCATTCCGTAACCTTTCCAACTCCTTTCTATACTCAAATATCCTCTCAACATGCTCATGTACTTTCTCCACAGTGTCTCTTGAAAACGCTAAAGTATTCAGGTCCCTCAACCCTTGTGGGAGGTCTGCATTATTTAATTTACCCCACATTACACATAAATGAATCCCTAAACCTTCAATGAAAACATTTTTCTCAGGAAAATTATCCATATTAGAAAGTGTGGCAAGAACATTAGCTCGATCATCTCTCTCCATACAATGCTTAGCCCATGCAAACAAATCCTGTTTCTTTTCAGTAGGAACAGTATTACGAGTAACAATCCTCGACCCCGCACCCTGATCAACTACAAGCGGTACAGAACTACTTGGGAGTGAGGGTGCAGGCAAATTCAATGGAGGTACTATTACTGGTGCAATGGGAAGAGGCAGAGGAGCAGGTGGAGGAACAACAACCGGAGGAATAGGAACAACAGGTTGAGCAGGAAGAGTAGGAATAACAGCAGGAAGAGGTACAGCAGGAGGAAGAGGAAAATACGGAGGTGGTGCAGAGGCACCAGGCCTTCGTTCATTTAACAATTTGTCGATAAACTCATCAGAAACATGAAGATCTTTAGAAGGATAGATTTTCTGAATACCGAGTGAGAAAGCCCTGTCCATATTCCTAACCGACTCAGACTGTTTGTCCTGATCATATAACAACGCCTTTTCAGCATTTGTTTTATGACGGCGCACATGTTTTTCCCTACTTTTAAGCTGTTGCAACGCTTCTCTTTTCCAATTTTGCAAAACATCAAACGTTGCAGGTCTGGCCTTCTTTTTTAACAAGACTGACTCTAAATATTCAATACGAGGGATCTCAAAACTACCATTGACTGGCCACTGAAGTTCGGAGGCATGTCTGGTTTGTCTGTGCCAAATTTTATTAAATACTACACTTCCAATGCCATGCTTACAGTACATAGTACATGCCGGCGACCCCTCCTGTGGTGCCGGACGGCTAAATTCCAAAGATTGTCTATCGCTGCGGAATAATGCCCTAAAGCAGCTAGACGATTTCCCAGGCATTTCTCAAATACTCGGTGTTACCTGGTCAATAATTGTGTCTGCAGATACAATGCGCCAAATTCAAATTGTCATGGTTGAATTAAGAGTCGGGTAACGACTCACCTGACCAAACCTAAGGAGGACCGATCGGTTTACAAAGGACTTACCTAACGAATTTTACCTTGTGTATGGTGATTTCGGCAAATCTGCCCGCCTCAAAAAATTGACCCTCGTCAAGATGCCGTCTCAGACCACACGGCTATCGTCCAGGGAACGGATCGTGCAGCGCTGTTGAGGTGTCGTGTCTCGTTCAGTCGGGCCCGTTATGTCACACCGTCCGATCCCGGTCCTATAGCGTGCGTCAACCTTCAATAATCCGGCATCAATCTTGAGGGTCCCTATTCTGGGCGCCAACTGTGAAAACAGGGAAATAATATGAGGCAGGGTAACCAAAAAGGAAACACACCAAACACAGGTTACAAAGGAACATACAAAGTACTTTTATTTTATACTGAATCCAGTTACAAAAGAACAGAACAAAATTTAGATAGCTATCGACCCTCAGTACAACACAGCGAACTCCGGCGTGGTTCGGTGTGCTCAGTGAGTGCAAATATTCATTGAAACAGTCAGGCTTTTATACATTTCTCCAGCCTGTTGTCCAGCCTTTCTGCAGGTTAACCATTCCATAAATAAGTTACTGCTCTAGGGTCCCTTGCCAGGTCAAATCTAGTTCATTTTAGGTTTATACATTAACAAGAAGAAATGGTAATAATGTATGCTCTAGGCCTAACATTACAATGCCGGACTTAATTTATACAATGTAGTTAAGCAGGTGTTCTCATTCAATTATAGATCAGTTTCGGTGATACAGGTAATCCATTGCACACAGGTCAGCAGAAGGACAAGGTCTCAGCTCATGACCCTAACAAGTGGCCTGCAGGCAAGTTATACATTAGCTGTACAGAGGTCATGACATCAAGTTCTGTTCTGAATAACATAGGCTACCATTTTAGCTCACATGGTGACTTTATAGAGCAAGAAAACCTAAAATGGCGGCTTGACCCAAAATGACAGTTTACATGGTTTCTAAGGTCAGGACCTTGCAATGCGAGTTTATTCACATGTAGTTTATAAGCAGCTTGTTAGCAGCTTGGCGTAGGCCAATATACATATATTCATAGCAATGAGAGGCACGATATAATTTCTAGTTTGACATAGGAAGGACAGAACAAAGGCACAAGATAGCAATTCCCAAGATGCAAGAAATATACTCCCAGATTACTTAAAGTTTCATAAGAGTACAACCAGTCTTTGTTAACGAAGTGCTGTAAAACAGCAAGCCAAAAGACTCAATGAAGAATAACTTAAGAGTGCCCTTGGAGGCAACAGAAAACACAACACAAGTTAATATTAAATAAAACCACAATAAATCGGAGGTAATTCAATTTCATACATGGGGCCTCATTACGACCCAGGCGGTAAGTTACCGCCTGGGCCGTGACTTTACCACCATGGCGTAAACTACGTTTACGCCATGGTGGTTGGCGGACTTACCGCCCCATTCCGACCTTGGCGGGGCGGTAAGTCCCCAATCCCCATTTACCCTTCCCCATTCCCATTTTTGCCCCATAGGGCATAATGGGAGTGGGGAAGGCGTTAATTACGCCACCGTAAATTACGGTGGCGTAATTAACTCCATGGTCCCTTAGCGCCATGGATTTTAACACCTGCTCAAAGCAGGTGTTAAGTCCGCCATGGCGCTAAGGGACCTCGTACTCAGGCGGTAAGGGTCGGCGCTGTTTACGCCGCCGTAAAACCCTTACCGCCTGAGTCGTAATGAGGCCCATGGTCTTTTAGCACGTGATCCATCATTGGAGAATACTGACTATTCATTAAAGCCAACATAAATAATACACCTGCAGTACTCCATAAACGCGACATAGATGCAAGGTGCCACAAAAGGCCAAATACAAAGGAATTGCCCAGTCTCATGGCCTGAGGGGATGGTAACTTTTAATTGAAGGAAGAACAGTCCATGGGCCTCTCTGCCCCTACTCCCCATCTGGCTCATATCTTGAAGACCTGTCAAGTGTCCAGAGTTGGTTAGCAGAGATCCAAACTATCAAAATCCTTTGAGTTATGATGCCCATTAAGTATTATGCCAACCAATCACTTTTCATAGAGATTATGAATGTTTTACCATTATCAATATAGGGGTGGTTCCAGGTGGAGTCATCAGATACATGTAATCCAATTAAATGTTTAACCCCTATGGAATCTATATGTAGCCAAACTCACTAACGTATCTGCGACCCCTGTATGTTTTGTAAACTGAGATTATGTTATGATGTCATTGATGACACATTTGTAGTATTTAAACAATTGTTTTTTATTAACATGTTGAGAGCGACGAGATTTGAGTGCTTATATGCTGTCCTGTCTTTGTTTTTATGATAATAAAGCTGGATTTTGTCTTCTTCGTCAGTGAGTGCAGTTTGAACTGAATCTAATCCCTCTGGGTCTATTTTGAATTTTGAGACCTCCTTAACAACTCTACCACCTCTCCAGTCTTCCTCCACTTCTTCACTTTCCTCTAGAACTTTTCCATTCACCAGCGTATGTTCGTAGTATCCTGCTGTTGGCTCTCTCAGGGAGCTCAGTGTTCATCAACAACTCAGTGATTGAGGGACTTCAGGAAATTATTCTCTTCTATGCTTCCCCATCCAGCTGTGCATCCTCTCTCCGCAACTTGTGAGCTTCTACTTGCTTGTCACTTACTCCAATCTAGGAAACCTCCCTGAGGTCCTCCTCACAGTATGTATTCCCAGCCATCTAGGCTGTTTGTAGGGGAGGCAGTCTTGGCAGTATACTTTCCATTGGCAGTGCATAGGTTCGCTGTTTTCCCTGCCTGGGAGCTCTGCGTGGCTCTCTTAGCCTTTCAACTCCCTTGGCCATGATCTGCCATGATTTGATGAATGACTCCTCTTCTCTGGTACTCTTCCATTTCTATTCCTAATGAGGGAAAATAGCGCTGCCTTATCATCACAGGTAGGAGGCGTGTAAGTAGTTGGACCAACGAAGTGTAATACGTCAGAGACATAAGGGAGTGTTCTGCTATTGCATGGGCCTGGTGGTCATTTTCTCGAAATGGAGGGGTCTGAAGGTTGGTAGTTATGAAGGGCGGGTGTGACCATAGATGGAGGCTAGTCTAGGTGAGGAGAGGGACATTTCAAGAGTGCAGCAGAGAATGGGAATGGGATCTGGCTTGAAAGAGTTTACAAGGAGTGTCATATTTAGGGTTCTGGGTGATCGAGGGGAGAGGGGTCCTCTTGAAGGCTGAGCAGGGATTTGGGGTTGGGAGGCCATAGTATAGGGCAAAGAGGAAGGGACGGCAGGGTGGGATGTCAAATAGTGGATGGCAGGTTGGCAGTGGGCATGATTGGCAGTCGTGTTTAGCAGCTGGGCCATGTGCTGGGGGAGGAGGGCTGAGTGAGAGGGCTGGGGGGTTGGAAGGAGGGTGCCACAAACAAGGTGGGGAAGTGTGGGGAAGGGGTAATTCATGTTGTTGCAATAGGGTGGGTGGAGCCAGGATGTAAGGTGAAAAGGGGGAGGAGGGAGTTTAAAGGCGGATGAAGTGGGCATTTTGTAAGAGGGTGTGCACTATTGTTGGGCGAAGTGCAGGACTATGGCTGGCGTATGCAGGAAAGAGGCTATTACATTGCTATAGAGCCCCCTCTTGGCAGGCTTGCTGGATTTGTCTGACATCCTATAGGAGAGCAAAGCAAAGGGGTGGGGGCAAGTAGGGCGAGTACAAGAGGGGAGTGCAAGGGGTGAGGGAAACATGAAAGTGGGAGGATGGAGGTGAAAGAGGGCAAAGACGAGAAGCTGGATGACTGAGCAGGGAACAAATGGGAGAGAGAAAGGGAGAGAGATATTGGAGATGAGACGGCTGTTAGGTGGGGCATGACTGCAAGAGGTTGATGAGGGGATGATAGAGTTGGTTGACCAAGGTGTGGAGTAAAAGATGAGGGAAATGGTGAAAGTGTTTGACAGGATATTGGTGAATGTTGTGGAAGTGAAAGTGGGAAGTAAGGTTGTCTACACAGATTTTTTTATTGGGCTGCAGACGTGTATTAATCATAAGGAGAGCAGCAAAGCCCATGGCATGTGACTGTTTGACTTTGCATAGGTTAACAGAAATGCTGCATGGATTACATTACATGCGTATTATGGAGCTAATGGAAAAATAATTCACAGATGTATAATTATTCCCATTTGGTGTTGTAAAGGTGAGCCAAGTACCCCCACCCAAAGCACCTCCCCATGTTGCCTATATGTTGGGAGCCAGAGTGTGAGACAGGTACAGTGCCAGTAAGAATACCTATACCAAAGAGGATCATGGAAGCAAGGATTCCCCTGAGAAAGCCATACATGCATTCACGACAATATGATGGCCATTTGAATGAGATCCCCAAGGAAGTGGGAAAGACGAGGAAAATGCAGATTGGTGACGTCATGCAGAGCAGAACTAACACACTTACAAGCAGAGATAAGAGTATAAGCATTCTATAGAATCAAAGTCGGAGTTGTTGAAGATGAACAACATTTCGGGCTCAGAATGAAGATGTTCATGCTACAGAAAAAAAAGAGGATATTAAGTAATTTTACAATTGTACTGTTGCAGCAATGCAAGTAGACAAGTATTCTTTAAGGCTGGCTATATAGTGATTAGATTGCGGTGATGCGCCAACGTACACATATAGGAATTAATGGACTACAGATATTCCATAATGCATTTTAGCAAAGCTGGACACCATGAGCAGAGAGGATGTTCCAGTGTGTCGCAGTTAGAAATTGGAAACTTAATCGTGAAGGTGAACCAAGGAAGGGTTTGGTTGGCCTAGCACCAAACAGTCAAGGCCACTGTGAGTCAGAATGTTCTTACAGAAGTTACAATTAACGTGTGAAAAGAACAAATTCTGGGTGCAGTGAAATGGAGATACCTTAAAGACATCAGAGGTTCTTCATTTAATAGAGCTTAATACAGCAAAAGGCTTGTAATCCTGGTCTGCAGACACATGGTTGGATGAAAATAGACCCTGGACTGAGCTGAGTCAAAACTGGGAGGCAAGGGATGCCAATACTCCCTCTAATTCCCAGGCATGAAAAACAAATCCAAGGCCAAACTTCAAAGGGCTATTTGACTGGCAGACAGCAGAGTGATGATAGATAGTGGGCTAATTGGTGGGAAGCAATGGTTATGACCAGCCCACCAAGCACCTGGGTGCCAGCCTGCGTGCTGCTTATGCATGTGGAATATTACAGAGGGGTACAAGGGTGCCATCTAATTATAGAAGGACACGTAATTGAGAGACAAATAGTATGTGTAACCAATGTGACGTTGTGTATTTGATGGCGTTCAAAATGACCTGCACTAGGGGAGGGCTTAGTTGCCCACCTGATGTTAGATACCCAATCACCTTCCCTGACCAGTATGGAACGTATACCTAGATGTTCCCTGTAAGCCTATCACCATTCCAAGTAGGTTTTGTAGTTTGTCACGTAGTGTGGGATATTTTAATCCATCCAAATGTGCCCCACTGCCTCAATTTACAAATGGGGAAAAAAACAGCCAAAAATTGATGCGCTAACCACTGTGCGTGCAAAAAGCTGCAAAACTGCGTTGGGTCACAACCACAAAAGGCTGCACAACCTGCCACACACAGTCAAAGTTGGGGTAAGGCCAGAAATCATGAAAACCCCAAACCAGCCAACACCCCTGCTGCTGCTAAGGTGGCGGAGGTGAAGGTTGCCCCCATGTTAGATCTGGAGATGCGGGGGCCTAAAAATATACCTATACAGAATTTTCCCAACCAAAGAACCAGAAGGCCCTCGGGCCAATCCCAGACAGGTAGTCAGGGAGGTAATCCCACAAATGGGACCCTTAGCTCCCCGGACTACATAAGCCCCTGATACAAGGGCAACAAACTCATCCTGGGGTATGTGTGGACTCCCCCAGCCCAAGGGGGGGATCCACCCACGTAGCTACCAACCCAGGAAACATCCCTTCTAATTTTCCCTAGGAGGGCAGTAATCCCCAAATGCTGGGTTGAGCTCCTTTCCCTGGTACCCGCAAAACGTCAACCCACAAAACAACCCTCCTTTCTTTCCCCTCTTTCCTGAGCCCAGACAGCCCAATCCGGGAGAGGGGAGGCCAAGGGTGGAGGGTTACCAGAACTATCCCAACCCAGGGTATCATTGGAGAAGGGACAGTTACCCTTCCCGTGATCCACCTAGGGTGGACCAGAGACCCCCGTACCAGCCAGAGCAGGTGTCCCAACTGGAGCGCCAGATCCAGAACTTGTCTCAGGATCTGGGTTGCATGTTGAGGGCTCAGCAGAACCCTCAGATGAACATAGCAGCTCAGACCTCCACAAACCAAGGGTCTGGTACTCCAGAGCAATGACGGGGAGAGAACCCCGATAACCCACCGGTTCCAAAGGTGGAGGCACAGGGGGAAAGGGGGTGTAAAGCCTTAGAGGAAGCTTCCTTCCCCACTTGTGAAAAGCCCCTGGAAACCCAGGAACCGGAAATAAAATCTCCTGCCCCCAAAAGTCTGAAACCTAAGGAACAGAGGGCGGGTAGGAGAAATAAAGGACCTAAAAAGACCCAATTTGTGGAGGAGGTTAGTGTCCTCCAATTTGAAGGAGAGGGGTCCTCAGAGGACTCTGGGAAAAGGATCTTCTCCTTCAGGGATGGTGGAAGTCCCCCCAAAGACAAATGGGTCCCAAGCGAACCTAATAAAGGCTTGGTAAATGTGGGGACTGAGTTAGAACCACCCATCATTGAATCCCAGAATGATTGCTTGGAAAACCACTTAGCCCAAAAGTATTCTGGTGACTGCCTCCAAAAAGGGGGGAGGGGAGGTGGCCCAGAACCAGAACCAAGGGAGCCCAAAACTTCCCTGATATCCAACTGCCATATTTTTCTTACAGATCCCCAAGTTCCTGCGCAGAATCCTGCCCAAACCACCCCTGTGTCAGAAGCAAGAATCAAGAAACTAACCCACCAACTGGCCCAAAATGCACATTATCTTTGCCCCCTTGAGGAGAAGGAGGGAAGATTGTATGCCCTGGTCCAAGTACAAGAGCAATGTACATTTTTTGGCACTGGTGGACACTGGATCCCAAGCCACTCTCCTGTCAAAGAGAGTCTTTGTTCAACTGAATTCAGGAAGGGGGGAGAGATACCAGATACCTCTCACCCCTCTTCCTGGACAACTCCAGAACTTTGACGGGAAGGAAATTCCTGTTGAAGGGTCTGCAAAGATGGAAATTCAAATTGGGCGACACAGGATGAAGCACCCGGTCATAGTCGTGGCGCCAGAGGGAACCCTCTGTCTATTGGGGAATGACATCCTCCGTAGGTTGTCTCCCCTAATAGACTGTGTGAATAAGGTACTCTGGACACAGACTCACAGGCCAATCAAATTAAAACAGAGTGTCAACCATGTTAGTCTAAATGGCACATGCCACATGGTTGAACAAAAACCAGACCAAATTAAGTTCTACCTTCAAAACAATGACATACCCGACATTACCATCATAGCTGTGGGACAACAAACTGGTGATGGGAACTCCTCTCTATTTCTGCAAATCAACCTTCCTTCCAGTCTCAAGTGGCATTCCACACTGGAAGGAAATACTCTAAAATGTTATACTAATTCACAATCAGAAAATCCCCGCTCCATAGCCAAAATTGATATCAAACCAGCGCTACGTGTAGCTGGCATTCTGAAGAAGGGCGAACAGCTCTTCCTCCCGATTCAGTTAAATGATGGGAAGGAGTCTGTCCTTGCCTGAGTTGACTTGAATAGTGAAGAAAACTTCATCAGTGAAGTATTATTCAAGAAACTCCCAAAAGACCAGACCCTACTCGCCGTAGAGTCAGTACAGCCATAGATATGGGGCCTGGAAATTCTGCACTCCAAACATCTTCTGCTTAGCCGTTGTATGATAAAAGATTCTAAGGATGACAAAAGCATAGTACATACTTTTTTGGGTCATGCAAGGTGTTCCTTCCGCCTTTTATATGAGCAGTCACCTCCTCAACCAACTCGAGATTAATTTGGACCCCAGTTATTGCCAAGCCTGGTCCCAACTGGAGAGTAAATCTCAGGGTCCTGGCAGTCCTAAAGAAAGCCTGACGGTCAGCACTAGTGCTACGGTAGGAAATGGAATTTCAGAAATGGAGTAGAGGTCACCATCCCAGGCCTCACCTACAGAATCTGCATCCCCAAGGGAAATTTGACAGAAGGGGAAGACAAGTGGGTCCACATCAACCAGCTAAAGAGTTGCCATCCCAAGCACACTTTGTGGCAAATAGAAGAGCCTACCAGAAACCCAGAGGGAGAGAATCTGGACACCTAGAACATTGTTAAATTGTCATTGAATACATGCGGGGACTATTGTAAATTGTCATAAAATGCATGCGTCTATCCCACTGCTGAAATCCCCTTGGGAACGGTAGTGGGAAAATGTCCATAAAGGGGTTATGTTCTGTTTCCTAGCATTGGCACTAAGTGTACCTAATAACTAAGGAGGACCTCCTCAGAGACCCGGGAGGAAAAAACACAGAGATCCGGAGTGTCGCTCCACATAGGAACAAAAAGCATGAGAGAAGAGAGGGGTATCGTTCCTATTTCAACGAGAGCCGGCGAGGAGAGCGTGACGCATCATTCGCTAACGGGAGAAGAACTTACACCTGAAGAATCAATGTTCTTCACCTGGACAGAAAGAAAAATCCCACGTGCCCGACTTCCCCACGACTGGAAGTCAAGCCGAAGTCTGGGGTGGGGGGTGTTTCTGTGGGATATTTTAACCCATCCAAATGTGCCCCACTGCCTCAATTTACAAATGGGTAAAGAAACAGCCAAAAATTGATGCGCTAAGCACTGTGCACGCAAAAAAATGCAAAACTGCATTGAGTCACAACCGCAAAAGGCTGCACAACCTGCCACATACAGTCAAAGTTGGGGTAAAGACAGAAATCTCACTGCAGGAGCATACCAGCGGGTGCTGTCAGATTCCAACATGAATTGTCCTGAAAATCGAAAATGCCTTTTAAGAAGGTAGCTTTGCAACCTTCAAAGTGCTGTTTTTGGTGCTAGATCCATTTATTTTCCAGTGAATCCTTGGGAGTAAAAGGGTTACAGATCATCCAGTATGGCCCAGAGGAGCCAGGCCTCATTGACTGACAGCAGCTAAGAAATGTATCTTATGAAAAACCTGCTCAATAACATTTGGTTCCATTTCCAAGGGAGAAATGTAGCTACAAATGGCAACATGTAACAATTTCAACTGTGCAGGCAGAAACTACAAACAAAAGGCTGGATACATAGCTCCAAACTGACAAACAAATCCCAGCACTGAAGGAAAAGCTGATGTAAAGACTCAGTTTAAATGTGCTTTTTCCCTGAAGAAAGTGCAAAATCGCCTGTTTAAAAGTATGTTTTTGTGGAAAGGCTTAATTCTTTAAATGTCAAAATCCCCTATAAACTGTGTTCATTTTATCTGTTTTAATGAAGATGTAGGTAACTTCAGGTTAAAACCCAGTCTTGAGTAATTACAATTCTGCCTGACAGTTCTCAGCCAGGGAAAGATGACACTTCAGGTTGACAATCCACTGCTAGCAGGAATGCTTAATTGATGCTGGAGGTTCTCGCATATTTACAATAAAGAACTCATCAGACTTTTGTCTGTGGCCCAGCCAAGGACAATGGCAGGCTGCATACTGATCCCCACAGGGGAGGGGCCGGAAACATCCTCCCTCTTAAGGGCAGAGGATCCCACCCTGAAGGAATTTGACAGCTGTTGCCAGTTGAATGAAAGTAAAAAAAAAACTGCCAAGAACTTTTGGTGTTTAAATGCCTATTTGTTATTAAGCTTTAAAGACTTTTAGCTTTGCCACAAGAAGGAGGATAAATCTAAAAGTTAGAAGTTGTAAATCTAACTTTATGCTCTTTCTTTGAAGACGTGAGTGAACCCTGTACTGCATAAGGAACCAAATATACACCAAAACACTGATTGTGGCAAAACTATTGATGCTGCAAATATAATATTGTATACCCATTTCTTAGGGGTAATTGCCCAGATATGTACTGAATTAGGAATTGTTAGGCCAAACCGTTATGATTAAAATTGACAAAATTCCACAGAACGACAAAGCCAGCTCTCACTGAGATGGGAATTGAATGTAAAGATAACTTGTAAAATATGTAATGCATGTGTCCAATTTTATTAGAGGGCATAATTATAGAAATGTGTATTTGTATAAAAGTTAAGTTTTGGTCCAAATCACTGTGGGAGTTCCTAAATCACATCATAAAATATGACTACTCTTTCTGGCTTCCAACCAGAAATAGGCAAGTGCCTTTGACCTATCACAGCCGAGTGGGTGTGGACTGTAATTCTGCCCCTACCATAAACTGAGTGATGTCACTTGGCATGATAAATATGGGAACCTCACAACACACAGACACACACTGATTCCTGACTACATCCTGATTTCGGCGCCATGCTTTGTTCCTGACTTCTTTATCCTGTTCCAAAATGTTTCTTCTTGTCCTGATTCCAGACTACTTTGCCAAACCCAGGCCTCAGCATTTGCTGAACTCTTTTTCAGCTAGACTCAAATCTTGAACCACCCCAAACTTCAGGAAAAATCATTCTGACCCAGTCTAGCTTGCTACCATTAAGGCTTGCCTACTGAACTCGCCATCCCGCCAAACTACAGTGTCCAGTGACCAGAAGGGCCAATCCAAACCAAGTTGAGGTGCCAGTCCAATTGACCAGAACCGCCCAGCTGACCATCCTTCCAGAAGTGCCCAGCTGCCTGTAGACCTGATCCGGATGACCAGAACCCTGACGGTCCAATCTTAAATTACAGTGGACTGTAAGAATCAACAGGAATCATAGAAACCCATAGTATATTTCCCTTATCCTGTCCCAATCTCAACCCATCCTCTCTTTAACTTAAGAACTTATAATAGTGGCACACCAGTCTGAAACCTTACTTTGATTTCTTGTGCTAGTGATCATTTCTTTAAAATCCTTTAGTCTTGTAAAATCCCAAACACTTAAAATCATCCCACGGGTAATCCGACTGAGTCCGGAGGTGCTGGGGTTCGTTTCCGCAGACCACTCTGGGGCTTACTGTGTTTAAAACTGGTAACCAGCCTGAATACCCTAGTTTCGAGCATAATTGTCATTGTAATAACTGATTTCTGTTTTTCATTTTCGCATCTTTATTTTCAAAAACACCTTTCATTGAAACTTGTATAACTTCTTCAATTTTATAGATAGAAACTTAATTTCAACTCTCACTGAAACCTAAGACTTGTAGCTCCATCCACAACTAAAAACAGTATATTTCACCTGTTTTTATTAAAAATCGCATAGTGAAAATTAGGCACGAATTTGCATTTTTGCAAAGGTTTTACCCGTGTCTTTTCCCATTCAAAGTATTTCCACACTACCCATTCTGATTTAAAGTGTGTTCTGTTGCTCATCTTGTAGCTTATGTTTGTTAGAACCTGTTTAGTGTTGCTCCCATAGGAATGAATTTATATCAATTTAAGCATTTTTGCACATTTTTCATTGTTTTTCCAAGCCATTTTCAACTGTCATTTTAAAAGTGTCAAAGTTCCAAAAACGCCTTTTCTCTCTTGTTTTGGGAGGGAAGATTATATTCAAACACTGTATTCTGTTGTTCTTTCCTAAATGCCTGCTGCTTACTGACATCTGTGTAGAACAGCTCAATTGTGAATTAAGAACTTTTCAGGGGGAAATCTTAACCTAAGTGATATCTGTTCACAAACCAAAACTGTCTTTTCCCTGTGTTTTATCTTCTGTGCTTCTTTAAAGTGAATTAAATTGCCTTACTTATTTTCTGATTGTATTGTCACCACATTGGGGATTGCTACCCCATATATTAATTTGTGTTTGATTTGTATTTAAATAAATAAATAAATATTTTCCTTTACCAACCAGCCTGATTCCTGGTCTATTGTGACCTGGTGGGTATTTTGAGACGGGTGTGATATTAGTGGTATATCACTCAGAATATTGAAACTATAGACATAATAAATAAGTATTTCACTTGTGCATTACTTGCTCGGTGAAACCCGGGTGTGTGCCTGATAGAAATTCTTAACAGTAGGTAAACGTCAATGATGACAAATTTTGATTGTAAGAGTCATGTTTTTTCTAAAGTTTGTTGAGATCGTGCTTTGCGACGTCAGATGATGTCCGTTGTGCTCCCTGTTTTTGATAATCGATATTAAAAAAGCTAAACTTTGCCAACTTCCTGAGTCAGTTTTATTATTGATGTTTGAGTATATTCTGCATCGCCTACCATCTCTAAGTATTGCTACCTTGTCTTAAAGGGCTGGGTCGGTCACCCAGTTCAGTGTGCATGTATTCTTGAGAAGGACTATCTTGACCAATCTCCATTGTGGAAAGAACCTTTAAAACAAACTCAAATACCGACATTCTGCATTTTCAACGTAAGCACTGCTCTGCGAGAATGAAGAGCCCTATTGAAAGAATGCAAACGTGTGTAAACCACGCTCAAAGTTTGAGAAGCCAGCTTAACTTCACAAGGCTCCATGCAGATCTGGAAGATAACATTGTACTTGTTTGTAAAAGAGGGGTGCTTGTAGTGGACAGGCAGCAGCTACAGCCATGAAACCAGTATGGAAGCCGTAGGCAAAATGGCCTCAGCTAGTGGTTTTGTGACCCGCTCTGCAGCCGGTTGATCACACATTAGCAAACTGTCATTTGCTGACCCAATCCCTAATCACAATGCATGCTCTCAAGCTTCTTACAAATTAAGCCTATTGAACAATTAGATGCCCTGTGGCCCATCCCACATCGGAACAAAAGGGGATGGAAGTTGCTGGAAAGCGTGGGCGCGAGGATTAGGAGGCAGAGAGGAATGTATATCGGTACTGCAAGGATAGAAGGTGCAGAAGTCAAAAGAACTACAGGCGGGAGAAAGGAGTGTGCATACATAGGTGAAAGGAAAGTTACAACAGAGGAGGAAGGGGAGATAGGAGAAGGCAGAAGGAGAATTCACAATCAAAGGGGTGAAGAATTGAGAGGTTATTAGCATAGGACAAGGAAAAGGAAATAGTAGTGAAGGAGAGGAAGGAAGAAAGGAGTGAGCAAGAGGTGGTGAGAAGAAATTTGAGCATGGAGGTGACTGAGAGTATAAGAAGCATAAAGGAGGAGGCAGAGAGAGAATTGGAAGCGCAAGCAGAGGAAGAACTACAACAGAGGAGGTAGTGTGAGAATTAAGGGCGGAGGCATAGGAAGGAGAAAGAAACAAAAGAGGAGGAGGTGGTGAGAGCAAAGAGCGGTGGTGAAGTTAAGATCAAGAGAGAGAGAGTGTGAGGAAGAGCGGAGGGCCGGACAGGCCATCTCTAGATCATTGAAACTTCAAGGAGAAAAGGAAGAGCATGATCAAGGAGGCGAGAGGGAAGGTGACCCAAGAAATGACATATGGTGGCGTGACCAGAAGGAGGAGGTGCCTAAGAGCAGCCAATAAGAGATGGAAAGCTAAGGGCATAGAGATTCTCCTGAATTAGCAGAGGGCTCTAACTGAATGGGAGATCCAGATAGACTGCCCAAAGGGTTTAGACTAAAGACCCCAAGGTTCAATGTGTCCTTAAGTGACTAATGCCTGCCCCTGTTAAGTTAGCTCAAGGCATCAGGTTTAGTGAAAAGAAACTTTTCCTTTGAAGGGGCGCAGCCGTCACAGATTTGGCCGTTTCTATCTAGTTTCCAAACACAATAGTGTTAGGGAAAGGCCCGCCCTGGCTTTTTTCACATATTGGTCCCTATATCGAATACAGGTAGTACTGGCACTCGTGCAACCGTAGGTAGATTACACTAACGGCCCTTACATGGATCTCCCAAGGATGCATCATAAACAGATGAAAGGCTTCAAAATACTGCACTCAGACTTATAGCACAACATCCTCATAGGGCACATTCCCCTCTGTTGCCTACTTGCATTGGTTACCAATAGAAAAAGAGAGTGAAATGTCTAGCTCTTTGCAGGCCCATTCTATTTAAAATGGCCTCGGTTATTCATTATATTGCAGCTTATTAAACATGAAGAAACACAATCTCTCCAAGGAGCGATGCCTTGCTTCTGAGAACCTTCGTGTTCTGTAGAAGCAGGGCAGGAGGCCGTCCCTTCTATATTCACTACCGGACTATTCTGAAGGCTGGAAGTCTTGAAGACCACTGCATTTAATATGCAAACAATGATACCACTCCTCAAGGCCATTCTCAGCGGTATCATTTAGCACGAGAAGCAGCCCTGCTTGGATTAGTTGGAGGAAACTCCAAATCACATGACCTTGTGGAATCAACAGACATTTCTGGTGATTTGACTGACGGAATGTTGTGCAGGAGGGCATCCTCATCGCAAGGCTGTAAACAGGGGTGTTGCTGGGTCTGGAAAAGACCCAGGGCTAAGCTAATGTCGCAACTGTTGGGACTAGGGGCTAGCTAGCCTTTTGGTTGTAGCTCCTGAGATTCTATCCGGGGCTACAACCAAAAGACCTGGGGCTATAGCCCCCTTAGCCACCCCCTAGCAACGCCTCTGGTTGTAAAGTATGCCTTAGTGCAAAGCACAGCAGGGCAGTGCCCCCAAGCTAGAAATCCCAATGCTCAGTTTTCTGTTTCCTGTGTGAGTTGGGGAACCTTCTCTCACCCGTGACAGAATCCGAGAAAACATCCTTTCCAGCGAAAAACCTGTCCCTGCTAGGAATAGGAAAATAATTTGTAGCATGCACAAGCCCCAAAACCAGAAATACAACTATGGCATCTCTTTCTAGGTTAAGGTCAGCTTGCAATAGATTTGGTTTTCTGTTTTAACTGTGTGGTGCCGTGGTGAAAACATACTATAAAATAGTATAGAAATACACCATTGTGAACGGACCAAGCAGCTACAGAAGAGAGATAAGTAAAGTGTGTTAATAATCAAAGTAATCGACTATATTTTTGCGAAGTTGTGAAATGAGGTCTCCTATAGCAAGGCTTCAGAAATTCCGAAGGGGGGAAAAAAATCTGGGTGAATTCTAAACAAGGTAATGTATACGGGGGCATGAGGCCATGGGCGTCGCCATGCTGGGGCTTGGAGGGCTAAAGCCCTCCCACTTTGAGGCAACAGGCAGCACTCTGAGGTGCTGTGACGCCCAGGCTCAGACGGCAAGAACCTGTCACATTTCTCACTCAGAGAGCAGTGTATTTACAGATCTGCGCTATTTGTCCGCAGGTAAATTACCTGCGATGGAAATGTTTGCCTGGGAAATGTACGCAATACAAAATATTCGTACATTTCCCATGTGAACATTTAAATTGCAAATCAACACCAAAACCATACCAACATACACCCCCACCCACAACACATCCCCACCCACACACCAACATACCGCCACCCACACCCCCAACATACCCACACCCCACTTACCTGTCATTGCGACATGCTGTGTCCCTGCGGCGCCGGTTTCCTTTTACTTCCATGATCGGGAACCGGCACCGCAGGGTGCTTTTTCTTTAATTTTATTTTTTTTCTGGGCAGCTGCATAGTGAGCGGGGTGTTGCGGGAGACACTACCGCAGCCTCCTGCAGCCTTTTTTTTTTTTAGACCGACCCCACCAAAAGACCTAAACACATACCACAAAAAGTTTGAACTTTTGGTAGTTCGAACTTTTTATGGTATTTTTTAGGTCTTTTGGTGGGGTCGGTAAATTAATCACGGTAATTTCGTCCTATTCCTTATTTACTTAGTTTTAAACTTTAAAAGTTAGCACATACGGGGCCATGGCCGACAGGCAACCGATGTGAGCCAAGATCTCAGGAGCTCCTACCGTCGCCCGGCACAATCCTGAAATGATCCTAGCAACGGAGACGACGTCCAGATTGAAATGGTGATCCTTGTGTGGGAAGGTGGGATGGGGGCACCTATCGAAACCCCCAAACTGACAATTCGCAGAGGAAGAGCAGGCAAGGAGGAGCTGGCCGCGTGGTGAAAATGGCCACCGCCAGCTGCTCTGCGGGCAGGAGCCCCCACATTGATCCAAGCGGAGGTGACTGCCAAGGAGGCGGCGAGGGCGGGCTCACGTTCCATCTTGCCCAGCAACAATGAGGCGGCGAGCACCGGCATCCGCCATGGGGGCAGATACCAATGGAGGCTTAGAGGCTGCAGTGTGTGTGTGTGTGGTAACTATCTGACAGTGGTGATCAGTGCTGGGGCAAGGCGTTTTGATGGGTTTTTATGGGGGGCAATGGTGTGGGGTAGCCCAGCATTTTCTATGTGCGGGGCTGTTGCTAGGTCTGGAAAAGATCTGGGGCTACACTAATGTTGGGACTGTCGGGACTTGGGGCAAGCAAGCCTTTTGTTTGTAGCCCCTAAGCTTCTTTCCAGGGCTACAACCAAAAGACCCGGAGCTATAGCCCCCTGCACCCCCTAGCAACACCTCGGCTATGTCTAAAAACCTGTACATTCAGTGGATGAGACACATAGCTATGTGTTCAGTGAAAAACAATGCAGGTGTGTTTTTCACTGCTTCGGGATTCCTATGCATTTACAGATACTGAAGTCCAAAAGTGCAACTGTGTTAAAGGGGTAAAACACATGCCAGGTTCTGAGATGTAGTTAGTTGCATAATTAGTGTTCTAGGGGCTGGAGGTTTCACAGAGAGAAAAGCAGTATACATGCAAGTGCTGTTGTCAGTGTTTGGAGTGTAGCATATTTCCAGAGGAAGAGGGAAGGGGTGTCTCTGTACTTTCTAGCTAAGAGCCACAACATGGTGGCACATCATGGAGGTGTTCCGCACATACGTAAACCCACGTAATGCAGCCAGGGCTCCGGATAACAATGTAAGACCAGAGTACTTTGCTCCCTGTTTTGGGTAATTGGAAGTAAATAGGTATTTTGGGAGTAACAACAAAGTTCTTAATCCCAACCGGTTGATTTTTAGGTGAGTAAGAAATACTGTTTAATATTACAATACAGGCATTTTTCTTGTAAACGAAATATTATTTGCAGCTAGAAATTGCTGTAAATGAAAAGACACATTTGTATGGCATAAGCACTCTTCACATCCGGCAGCACAGTGGCAGAGGACCTCTTCCTGGAAGCTGCTGCTTGTGCCTCTTATCAGAACACATCACTTTTTCATTGTGGGTGTCAAAGGGCCAAATTAAGTCCTACTTGTTACTGTCTTTTTTTCTTTGTTGGGAGTTTTGACCCGATTAGTATTGAGTTTCTTTTAGGCAGTAAAGTAGGCACTGCCAGGTAGATGTTTATATCGATTCCTGAATGCCACACTTTTATTTAGGTCAACAGTGGGAATATAAAGGCAGGTGTTAGCCGCCCCCATTACTGACTCAAGCGGAGCAGCATTAATAGTCATATGAGCTGAGTGCCTGGCGATGAGCAGAGATGCCGCCTTGTGTTACAGCCACAGGGGCTCGAAGTACGGCATCAGGGGTGAAAACCTGAAAGCGACACTTGTTTTAATACATTAGGCCTCGTCACGAATTGGGCGGTATCCCGACCGGGATACCGCCCAACTGTATTTGCGTTACCAGCCATGTGACTGCCGGATCACGGATTGAGCAGTTAACGTAATTCCCCATTCCCCAATGGTGAATTTAGGGTGCAATAACTGCTGCCGGTATTGCTGTGCGGTAATTGCGACGAAAAATCAGCATTATTTCAGCATGCTTACCCCGAGCTCTGATCTGGGGGTAAACCCGCCATACTCATGTTTGGGCGGACCCTTAAATGCGGCAGTAATAGCGTTACCGCCGCATTTAAGGGCTACCGCCCAACTCGCGATGAGGCCCATTATCTTAAGAAGCATGACCCTTAAACCGTGAGTTTTCTGTATCATGTTTAGGGTATAAGTGTGGTATTCCTTTACCTATAAGTCAATGTTGCATAACAGAGACCAAGAGAACTTTCGCCAATAATTCTTTGGTATTATCCAGTAGGCAGGAGACGTCACATTTAGCAATAGAACACTTAGGAGTAAGGGGCTCTTAAATTCTGAACCTCTTAATTTTGCCAACAATACCAGTGGGGAAGTAACCAACAATGATATGTACTGGTGTGCAATTCACAGTGACGCAAGTGGCTCAGAGGGTTAAACATGTTACATCACCCAGGTAAGCATCAAGCAGAAACAGATTTTGAGGAGTAATTATGTAATGAGGGACAGATCATTAAACGTGTCCATACTTTCGCATCACCCGTATAAACTTGAGGGACAGGCTGAGAGGCACACAAGCAGAATACATTGCTTTAACATCCAGCTGACTGCACAGGTGCACACATTTAAACTGTCGTGACATAGAGAGGTATTTAGGTCATTTGTTAAACATATGCCCACGGCTAAGCTGCCTCAGTCACTGACTGAACAGACAAAGTGAGCTGCAAGGGTCAAGGTTTACTAGAAAGGATACCAAGACACAGATGAAAAAGCGAAGAAAAGTTCACATCATGACCTGAATCTTCGAAACAGGTAATCCTATAACCCAGTTGCGTAAATTGTACGGAAACAAGAGATTTCAATTTTTTTTAAGGCCATTCCCCTGGTTTCAGCTTAACATTTAGAAGACCACCAGACCTCCTTCGTTTTAACACTAGAAAAGACTCCCACAAAAATAAGCGGAATCTGGGTAGCCTCCCCATTTCCCCCTATCGGCAACTGCCTCTCTACATGTCTGCTCCCCCCTTCACACGGGTGAGCCCACCGAATGCCCATACAGTGAGCCACCATGGTACTGACACAATGTGCAACACTGAGGGAACCTTGCCAAGGACTCTACTTTCGTGCATGCAGCATGTTAGGAAAAGAGGGTCATTGCCCCACTTTGATAATTGATGCAGGCTTTGTACAGCAACTTATTCTCACAGTAATTGATTGCATTATATAGGCTTTCAGCCCTAAAGATCACTGTAAAAAGTTGCATGAGACATGTGTTGTCTCATATTATATCCAATAATGATTAGAATTTAAAACAGCACAGAACTCTGCGGATTCGTATTAATGATGAAAAAGGGAACAATTTCAAGCGGGAGAATGCTAGCATTTCTGCCTCTTGCTATATGACCATGTAGTCAGCGATGGCAATAAAAACATCAAAACATTGCACAGAACTGCAGACAACTGTCCCTGCAAGCTCAGACTCCCATCCAAGAATAATGTTACTTTGTGTGCAATGTCTGCAAAACAGAAGGCCCAAATTGCACACCTTCACCCTGAGAGACTAACTCTAATGTGCTGCCCCTGTGCGCCACCCGTGCCAGCTCTGGCTGCGTCCCCGATATGTTTGCTTTATATGCAGTGTATGAGTCAGGCGGTTCATGTTGGCCCTGCTTTGTGTACAGCTGGGAATACACAAGTAGCAATTTAGACATAACACCATTACCAGCATAACAGGGAGCCACGGAGTGGTCCCAGATGGGAAATGAAGGGATTTCAGTGTATGCTCATCACTCACTGGATGTGTTCTATCTTCTCTTCCATTCACTTTCCAGGGTCAATGGAAAATAAACACACTGGTCTTTGACGTGCTTCATCGCACACCAACCACCAGAGAAGCGCGCCAAATGGAGTCGGTTTACTTCCTTGGAAGGGGCTACTGCCTTCTGCCATTGACTCGTTCAGACAGACGTTTCCGAAAACAGAGTTTACAGGAAGAGATGATAACACAACTGCCCGACATGGCCCAATGTCCTCTGCACTGCTCCTGAGCTCTGCGGAAGCGCTGCGAGCTGCAGGTCTCAGACGGGTTAGTTGAGTGTACCTTTCAGAGAAATTGGGACTCAGCCTGCCGGGCTATAGACGGCTATGCAGGTGATGATGGAAAACATACAAAATGGAGGAAGCACCCCGATAACTCGGGCAGGGTCCTCCTCCTCCTCCGCCACCCCTGGGTAATGGGGAAGACTCTGGCAAAAGCACAGCAAAACACCCGAAACCCTACGAAGGGCAAACAAAAGAAAGGGGCACGTGATGCCCTTTATAACCGGCGAGCATCCTGCTGCAGGAAGCATCCAGCCCCTGCAGAAGGACGCCTGCCACAGAAGAAGAAGGATTTTTCATGTTGTTCTCGTCGTCGTGTCACGAGGTGCTTCTGGTCATTTGAGGGGACAAGGAAGCTGAGGAGAAGCCGGCTCACCAGGGAGACGATCGCAGAGCAAAGCCGCGGTACTGGAGCCTGGGGCCGTCATGCATGAGGAAGAGCAGCCGTTGCTGCGCGGAACACCAAGGAGAAGGAGACATGCTGTGAGTGCACCGGACAGCGGAATAACAAAGAGCCTGGTGCTGGCGAACGGAGGACAGCAGGACGACAGCAGGAACAGCGGCACCGGAGAGAGGATAAAACAGGATCGAGGGAGAAGCCGGAAGGAACCGGAGCAGCAGAGCAGTCGGCGGGCAGCTGAGACTTTGGGAGCGGCACAGAAAAAGGCACGGTTTCCTGGGTAAGGCACAACAAAGCACGACATTTAAGCAGAGGATGCATGCCTGAACGGGGCCACAAGGGGATGTATCAGCACGCGTTTGTGGAAACCTGTGCCTGCACCGGGCCGCCTGGAGAAAGCACTTTGCCGCCAAGGGGTGAAACATTGTAAAAGCGGCGGTACATTTGGGAACACTTATTACTGCAGGCCGCCTGGGTGAAACAGCTGAGCATCATCAAGTACTTTTACGGCAGCAGGCCACTCGGGCTAAGTAGCTTTACGAGGGTGAACGCTTGGAAGTCAGCTACAGCGGGATTTCCGGGGAAAAGAGCGGCAACTGTTTGAGCGACATTCACTAAAGCACAGTTGCATTTGGATCTGCTGTGTAACGCTGAAGCCTGACTGAAAAAAGGTGTGTAGAACAGCACTGCAGTGATTGATCTGGAGGCATTTTTGGCCATGGCAAGCCTGGCGACTGCTACGCATGGGCCTAATTGGATGAATACATTGGTCCTTCAGCAGGACCCGGAAGCAGCGGGTCCCAGCCAAAGGGTGGACTCTCCTTTTATGTTCCAGGACAACTCCAATGAGGAAGGATTAAGGGAGATACAAGCATGGGAAGATGGGGAAGAAGAAGAAGAGGAGCAATGCGGGGAGGAGGAGGTGCAAGCAGCAAAAAGAAAGAGAACCATGACTGAGAGGGCCAAGGCAAGCAAACAGTAAGCCAAGACCAGCAAGAAACCCAGAGGAAAAGGGAGGGCGCAGGAGGTTGTAGCCTTAAAGGCGCCGGCACCTGCTGAGGCTCCCGGGAACCGTGGCAGTTTGCCCAGCACTCCCGTAACCAGACCGGTTGTAGTAGCTGCGGATGGACCCACATCCCTACAGATGGTTAAAGGTATGTTCAAGCAGTGCATGAAAGCATGGGATAAAGGGGGAAATGGTCAAGTATTAAGTGGTAATGTCAATGCTTTTAATCAATTGGAAAGGGATGCAGGAATTGTACACCATCAAGGGATGAATCGGGCTGCAGGGGGTTCATGGGCAGGGTGGGCCATGCATTTGCCTTGCGCAGCGCAGGCCCTGTAGAGGGGGTTGGCCAGTTGCCTTGGGGGGGCAATTCCAGCAGGGGGATTTCAGGCTGTGGCTTTACCCAGAGCAGGCCCTGTAGGGGGGGCTAGCCAGTTGCCACAGGTAGGGGCAACTCCAACAGGAACACAGCAGGGGCCGGTCTGGTGGGAACAAGGGTTGTCAGGGCCCGGGGTCAACCCCATTAGTGGGGACAACCAGGGGACACAGCCAGCTGCGGCAATCAATCTGGGCCAAGGAGGTTTTTGGGATAATGTCACCCAGTATGGGAGGCCAATGCCTGGCTTTGCTGCAGTCCAGGTGGCAGTTAACTCCTTGGTATGGCCCATCCCATGGGCCACTAAGGAAAAGCTTTGGAGGAAAGAGTTTATTGAAATCATGGATTTGGTGGGGATGGTAGCTTTAGGGGAAGGCTTAAGGGACTTATCAGAGAAGGAGAAGAGGGAAATCGGAGAAGGAGAAGAGGGAAAAGGAGAGGGTCAAGGTGGAACCTACCATTCACAACTGGATTAAGGCCTTTAGAATGTATATGTCCATTATGCTAGAGAAGTTCCCACAGGATGCTTTGGCAATGATTGCAAATGAGCAATATATCCACAACCTATACCTGAAGTATGGGGGTGAGGGATGGTTGGAGTATGGCTGGGGTTTTAGGCTCAAAATGCAAGTATGGCCTGCTATGTCCTGGGATGAGGTTGATGTTGGGGGATACATAGATAAGATGGTCCCCGCCAGAGAACCTGGGGACAAGGCTCAAGGGGAAAAGACTCAAGTATGGAGAGGCAGAGGGGGCTGTTCTCATCGGAGGAGGGGGTCCTTTTGTGGGCACTCCTCCTGGAACAGCCGGTCCAGCTACCAGGGGGAGCAAGCAGATTGCTGGAAGTTTGCTGATGGGGACTGCCCCTTTGGCAGGGCGTGTCAATTTAGGCATGCAAAGGGTGGAAGCGCAGGAGCCCGCAGCTCTGCTTCAAGTGAAGGGAAACATAAGAGCAGCGCCAAACTCAAAGAGAAAGCAAAGAGTGAATGAAGACTAACCACACAGGCCAGGGTTGGCCGAGCCAAAGGAAATACAGAGTGTAATTAAAACATGTTTACCCACACCAGTTAAACTGCAGGCATTGATTCCTTTTTTAAATGTATACCACAACAATGCAGATGCCAAATTACTATGGGAAGGTTTCAGATGGGGTTTCAGGATCCCCTTCTCAGGGAAAAGGGCTGGCTGGGAAGCAACCAACTTGCAGTCGGCATTGGGAATGCCAGAGGTGGTGGCACAGAAAGTGGGAAAGGAAATCAAATTGGGAAGCATTGCGGGGCCTTTCTCATGCCCCTCTATGGAGAATTTTGTGGTGTCACCATTGGGGTTGGTGCCCAAGAAGGAGGAGGGGCAGTATCGCTTGATTCACCACCTCTCCTTCCCGGAAGGGGAATTCGTGAATGATGGCATTGCAGAGGAGCTATGCCAGGTACATTATTCCTCTTTGGACGATGCTATACAGATGGTAAGATCAGCAGGGAAGGGTGCCCTAATGGGGAAGGCCGACATAGAGTCTGCCTTCCGGTTGTTACCTATTCACAAGGAGAGTCACCATTTGCTGGGTTTCAAGGTACAGGACGAGTATTTCTATGATAAATGTTTGCCAATGGGTTGTGCTATTTCATGTTCATATTTTGAAGCATTCAGCACCTTCTTGGAGTTTGCATTAAGGCAAAAGGTGCAAAAGGGCGGGGTCTTGCACTATCTTGATGACCTTGTTCATTGGCAAAGATGGGACCGGGGAGTGCAGAGCACTCATGAGCACATTTCAGGGATTGATGGATGTTATGGGGGTCCCGCTAACAGAGGTAAGACAGTGGGTCCGGTCATAACCTTGACATTTCTGGGGATCGAGATTGACTCAGTCAAGGGCGACTGCAGGCTGCCCTATGACAAGGTACAGAGGTTGAAAGAAACAATCAAGGTGTTGAAGGGTAGGAACAAGGCAACCCTGAGGGAGCTTCAGTCCTTGGCAGGTAACCTACATTTTGCTGGAAAAGTCATCCCCGCAGGGAAAGTGTTTGCAAGAGGTATAGAGCTTAAAACAGTGGGATTGCAGCATGCTTCCCAACATGGCCAGCTAGGACCTGAAGTAAGGGAGGATTTCTTGATGTGGGAACATTTTTTGAATGAGTTCAATGGTGTATTGCTATAGAGGGGAGAGTGGGCCAGCAGCGATAGGCTCAAGCTATTCACAGATTCTTCAGGGGCTCACGGTTTTGGGCCAATTTTGGATAATTGGTGCGGTTAGGCCTGGCCAACAGAGTGGCATCAGAAGGGGATCACCAGGCACATCATGTTGCTTGAGCTGTTTCCCATTGTGGTAGTATTTAAAATGTGGGGGGAGCAGTTGAAGAACAAAAAGGTGTCGCTATGGTCAGACAATCTGGCGGTGGTCCAGATCATCAATCATGGGTCGTCCAGCAATTCAAGGGTGGTAAAACTGCTTATAGAACTCACCAAGAGCGTGCTTACATTGAACATCGAGGTCAGGGCTCGACATATTCCGAGGGTCAAAAACATAGCCGGTGACTCTCTCTCGCGTTTACAGTGGGAGAAGTTCCGGGGGAACTATCCAGAATCAAGCGAGGTGATGGGCATGATTGGGGTGATCCGAGTTCTCTGATTCACACAGCACTAGCACCTGGCACGGCAAGGAGGTACAAGGACTGCTGGGAGTGGCTCTTGGCATTTCAAAACGAAATTCTGTCGGAAGGGCAGAAGGATTTACCAAGAAGGGCCTTTGTGGGATGGTGCTGTCGGTCTGCGAAAATCAGAGCTTGGATGGCGTACCACTTGGTAGCGATAGCACATTATTCTAAGCTGCGTGGGGAGGTTGACCCCACTAAAGAGCATAACATTGTAATGGCTATGAGAGGCTGGGCAATGCAGGTGGTGAAGAAACCAGATGAAAGGCGACCCATTGACATTGTGAAACTGCATGGCTTGATTAAATGCTTGAAGGTGGCATGCCATAATGATTCAGAGAGGGTTTTGTTCACAGCAGCCTTCACTGTAGCTTTCTTTGGGGCTTTCAGGGTGAGCAAGCTAGTACCAGAGAACAAGGATGGCAAGGTATCCGGGTTTCTTTGATTAGGAGATGTCCAGGTTTCCGAGGTTCAGGTAAACATTTGCCTAAGAAGGTCAACTATCTCCAACAGAGGCTGCCTTCTGACAAGGGGTTTCCGCTGCTACTTCACAGGGATGGGTCCGCCTTGAGCCGCTTTCAGTTTAAAAGGGTCATGGCGTTGGATAAAATGCGGTTAACAGAGGGGGTTTTCGGGACACATTCTTTTAGTATAGGGGCAGCCACCTCTACGGCAGCCGGGGGCTTGGGGTCTGAGGAAATTAAGCAAATAGGGAGGTGGACGTTGGGGTGTTTTAAAAGGTACATCAGACCTGAAAAAATGTAGAGTTAACCTGCCGCCTTCTCGTCTCCTTCCCACTAGCAGCAGCACAAAGGGGGTCTGTCTGGGTGGTTGGGCATTCCTTTGTGTCAAGGGCCGGGGCAAGCCGGACCACGGCGCAGGAGGAGTTGACAGCTGGCGAGTACAGGATATGGTGGCACGGGGTGCCCGGGATGAGATGGGCCCAGCTGCATGGGCATATTCGCAAGTTGCTGGGTAATTAGCAAAAGCCAGAGGCCTTGATCATTCATCTAAGCGGTAATGATTTGACAAGCATGGGAGGGGGGGGTGTTGATGACGGAGATGATGTTTTAATTGCAGGAGTTAAATGAATATACGAAAGGGAAAGCCCAAAACAAAGCACAGGACTAAGGGCTATCATGAACGAGAAAACACAAGGGGGGTGGTCCTGGCTGACGTAGTCAAAGCTAATTGCAGATGATTGGACTGCAAATAAAATTTGCTATATATCTACTCCTTTGTTAAAATACTCATTGATATGAATACAAAGGAACAGTGGGAAAGTACCAAGGAGTAAGGATATATACCACAAACACTTAGTTAGTATAAGACAGGGAGTGTTTTTTATTTACTCTCCTCCGTCAAGAATTCATTTTTAAACCAAACACAGGATGCAGTACATTTTTAAAGCAAACAAAAGTTACCTGGACCTATGAATGGTACAAGCATTGCATTGTATAATGTTTTCATTACATATTGTTTCTTCACATATTTAGACATGTACAAAGCAAACACATATTGATGCCAAGCTCAACAAAACATTTTTGTTGCTCTAACACAGAACCTTGGATGGGTCTGACAAAAGCCAGGCTAGAGGGTGACCAAAATAGATCGACGTCACTGACATAAATCAAAACAAATTGGAAAGCAGGGACCTGTTACCCCCCGGGGGGGAATGGTCCCAGGACGTTTCGGCTAGACAGTGGATCACAGCCTTCTTCATGGAACCAAGGTAATGAAAACCCCTGTGGAAAAGGAAGGGGTGCCATGGTTAACACACCTAATGTAATGGCAGCACATGGTATACAAGAACACTCCACATATAGAATTTAATAAAATCCATACAAAAAGGACACGCTGATTAAAACAGAAAAACTCTGGTAGCCTCATATTGTTGGTCAAGTACTGACCTTAACCAGGACGAATTCCTGGGTGGTGGCCAGATGGCTAAAATTGCTATATGCAGTGGGTAACTCAGGTGGAAAAAGTAGTAGCTGTTTCAAACCCGGAAGAGCTGGAAAACAAATATGCGAGAAATTTGGGTTCTAGCATCAATGGGCCCCCTGTGGTATAGCATGGGGCCAAATTGTTGGAAAATAGGGGTATAATCATGGAAATTACCTGGAGAAGCAAAGGGGTGGCCTCGGTGCTCAAGCAGTGCAACTGGGAAAAGGTCCAAATTGCCAGCTTGGGAAACTGGTGGCAAGCGGTGAGCAGGGACGGCTAAGATCTGCAAGGAAGAGAGTGCCGGGATCAGCTTAGGTCTGACATCGAGACCAGTACAAAAAAGAATTGGGGAACATCGCTCAAGAATACGTTGCAAAACTGTGACGGCCCCACTAGTTCCACACTTTCTTGAAATGCAACATGGTCCAGACAGCTTTATCTGGTGGGTCGCGGATAAAGTAAACAATACCAGCAACATTGCCAACTCTTTGAATTTTAAAGAAAGCTGGTGGATGTATAAACTCCAATCCATTGCTTCAGGACTCAATGAAATAGAACCCCAGCGGCAAGTCTAATACCTGTCCCCGGTGACATGAGAGCCGTTGTTCTGCTCACTTTCTCCACCTGGTTTTGCGGTCACCTGGGCATGGGGACACTACCTCCAATCCGTTCGCGCAGGCAACCAGCGTCCTATACGCATGCGTGCAAAATAGCATTTGCTACCTCGGGGCATGCGCCGTACTCCTTACGCGCATGCGCAGTCAACCAGCACCCGCTACACATGCGCAGGAAATTAGCTACTTCTGAGCAAGCGTCGCAGAGCACGGTGCACACAGCTTCACTCTGTGTCCCACCGTGCTCACGATCACACGCGAACGCCGTAGCTCATACGGTCCAGGTATGTTTACCTCCCCTTTGCCACTGTATCTTTCCAGGTGACTAGTGCTCTCCCCTCTACACCCGGGAGTTCTGGCGCCTGTGTCTTGCTTTCGCAATCTATGTGTCAGACCTAAGCTGATCCCGGCACTCTCTTCCTTGCAGATCTTAGCCGTCCCTGCTCACCGCTTGCCACCAGTTTCCCAAGCTGGCAATTTGGACCTTTTCCCAGTTGCACTGCTTGAGCACCGAGGCCACCCCTTTGCTTCTCCAGGTAATTTCCATGATTATACCCCTATTTTCCAACAATTTGGCCCCATGCTATACCACAGGGGGCCCATTGATGCTAGAACCCAAATTTCTCGCATATTTGTTTTCCAGCTCTTCCGGGTTTGAAACAGCTACTACTTTTTCCACCTGAGTTACCCACTGCATATAGCAATTTTAGCCATCTGGCCACCACCCAGGAATTCGTCCTGGTTAAGGTCAGTACTTGACCAACAATATGAGGCTACCAGAGTTTTTCTGTTTTAATCAGCGTGTCCTTTTTGTATGGATTTTATTAAATTCTATATGTGGAGTGTTCTTGTATACCATGTCCTGCCATTACATTAGGTGTGTTAACCATGGCACCCCTTCCTTTTCCACAGGGGTTTCCATTACCTTGGTTCCATGAAGAAGGCTGTGATCCACTGTCTAGCCGAAACGTCCTGGGACCATTCCCCCCCGGGGGGTAACAGGTCCCTGCTTTCCAATTTGTTTTGATTTATGTCAGTGACGTCGATCTATTTTGGTCACCCTCTAGCCTGGCTTTTGTCAGACCCATCCAAGGTTCTGTATTAGAGCAACAAAAATGTTTTGTTGAGCTTGGCATCAATATGTGTTTGCTTTGTACATGTCTAAATATGTGAAGAAACAATATGTAATGAAAACATTATACAATGCAATGCTTGTACCATTCATAGGTCCAGGTAACTTTTGTTTGCTTTAAAAATGTACTGCATCCTGTGTTTGGTTTAAAAATGAATTCTTGACGGAGGAGAGTAAATAAAAAACACTCCCAGTCTTATACTAACTAAGTGTTTTTGGTATATATCCTTACTCCTTGGTACTTTCCCACTGTTCCTTTGTATTCATATCAATGAGTATTTTAACAAAGGAGTAGATATATAGCAAATTTTATTTGCAGTCCAATCATCTGCAATTAGCTTTGACTACGTCAGCCAGGACCACCCCCCCTTGTGTTTTCTTAATTGCAGGAGTTGTCACCACAGCTGGGGGAGACCGAGATCATATGGTCGGAAATAATTCCATGGAGTACATTTGTCGGCAATGGGGATGGAACTTTTTTATTGGAATGTGTGCACGAAGCTCTTGGAATTGTAAAAAAGGAAAGGGGGGAGCCACGGTGGACGGTAACCCACCTGTGGCGTGGCGGTGTTTGGGCGACCAAGCACAAGAGACAGACTCCGATTGAGCCATGAGAAAGCCGGAAGGGTCTTCACTCTTCTCGGACCAGCGCCTCTTGGGAGCCTAAGTGGCAGGGGCGTCTGGTGGTAACAATAAGGGCTCAGCTTCCCCCAGTAGAAACGGCGCTCTCCCCACCCATGAACACCTGCAAGGGCAGGTGGGGCTCAGACACGAAGGGTTGGGAGAGATGGGCCTACTGTGGACTTTGTGCAAATAAAGGGGGAAGCAGGTTATTGGACACGAAGCAGTCGCTACATCTTCAGAACTATTTTCACTAATGTGTGCAATGCTTTATGATTTTTGTGAAAATAAATCTGCTGCCTTTTTATGCCAAAAAAAAGACAAGTCTCATGCAGCACCTTACTTGGGGAAAGGTAGAAGCTAAGGAATGAGCAGGCATATTGTTTAGTGGTACAAATTGACAGATGCATGGTTATCGAGCTGCTATGATGACAGACCTCAACCTATTAACCTGCATTCATTACACGCTGCCAGGGGTTGTTGGTCTCATGCTCAATCCCCTCGCTGCCACCGAGCTAAACGAACCATTGCTGCCCATCGCAGTTAGCTATAGGGGAACAAACAAGACAGTTTGCTAATAGGGGCATTAAAAAGGCAAATTCTGTCTGGATGTGAAAAATAAACATGTTAAGAAAGGATGGATAGGGAAGTTTGTGTACCTTACCCCTCGATGATACTTTTTTTAAGATAGGGGCGCCACCACTTCTTCACACGTGTGGCCATGCGTTTCTGCTGCTGGGCCTGCTAACAAAATGGAGCCCAAAGAAGCATGCTGCTCATGCCTCGAATTTAGCCATGCCCCCATTCAGCATTCCCATTGGAGGATGCCCAGGGGTAGCAAGGGCTTGGCTAGGGGTCGCAAGCAAACAGCCAGGGTCGCAGCTGTGACTCCTAGCAACCTCCAAATTACATTTCTGGTGTAACGTTAATGGAAAGCGTAAACATTAACATTAACATCATGCTCTATTTTCAATCATTTGTATGGCGGAGAGGAGGGGCGGAACGTAACTTGCATTCCGCCACCTTCCCTCCTCTCCACCATACAAATGCACCAGCATTTGCGCTGGCCTGGATTTTCATGGAACCATAGTGCCCCCCTCGGGGTCATTAATAGAATCAAGACCCCCTGCACTAATCTTATTTGGGTAATCTTAATTACACAGAATAATAAAAATGCAATTTAAATTGATTTTGTCACAGCAATATTGGGCCATAGCACATTTCACAGATACACAATGCAACATTTGTAGGTGCTTTCTGGCTCTCTCGCAGAGCTCTTGGAACAGCATGTAGAGAAACCATGGTTCTAACATCTGCTCTGCGATGCATGACCAAGTGCATCATGGTCAAGGATTGACCATTTAATAGAAGCCTGAGTTATTGTGAATACTAGGGGGAAACGCATGGGGAGGCCTCTGCTAAAACAATTTGAATGCAGGGGACCTTGCTACTGTGACCCCTGCATGCAATTTTCAATGTGGAAAAAAGTGAGTTTTAGATGAAAGAGTAAAACTTGTAAATGACGTCCACAAATAAAACTTTGCAGTCATAGATTACAATGGATTACCTTGGAATCCACCTGCTTTAACCAGGTGCTAAAAACTGGCAGATTCCATGAGAACCCATTCCTTTTATGTCTGTATGGAAATTTCATTCAGCCGTATAAGTGTGTGCCATTTAAAATCAGAGGAAGAATGCATGGTGGAAATGTTAATTCCGTTTCATGCTCCTTTTTAGATTTCAAATGGCAGCAAAATACCCTGGAGTGTAAGGCGTGAATTACTAACAACAGTGGTGTAGCGAAGAGGGTAGGTGGGGGGAGCTTGTTCCCCAAGTGGCTCTTTTCAGAGTCAGACCGGGACATTTTGCAGCAGGACACCTCTCCCGTTCGGCACACTCATTGACAATGAAGGTGCCGAAACGGAAAGGTGTCCCGCTGGCAGGACAAAGAGGATACCGAGCAGTTCCTGCTCACCACCCTCGTTGTCCGGGTAGCGAAGTCGGTCTGAGGCATCGGCAGACTGTGCGGCTGATCAGGGGCCCGCAGACACTGGCTGCCTGCTTTTAGCATATAAAGAATTATTTTTTTTCAAAAGGGGCTGCCCTACCTCCATGAACGAGGCTTGGCTCCCTTTTGGTCCTAGTGAGGCAACGTGTCACCTCTCAACCTCCTGCTGCGACACTCTCGAGACAGATAACCCACCCTCCCAGCGGCTAAGCACTGCTTATGACTTTCTTTCTTCAATCAAAGCATTTAAAGTGTCAGTGATTTACAAGTTATGGCCCAATAAAGATACCACTGTTTTGGGAAAATCGCTCTTAACGATTTCATGTTAAGAACTGCAAAGGAAGATTTCTATTTTGAAAGCATACGCAAAGCACCAGTTAGCAGCCTAAAATCTGTGCCCTCCTATAGGAGAATTAAACATATCGACAAAACTGTTTTCAACTAGCTGGCTTATTTTCACATGTTCATATTTAACACATCAAGAAAGCATTTATTTCAGGTAGAATGAGACATTTGCCTCACATTATGTATGACGCATGCCTTTGTCAAACATTGAAACACAAGCAGGTAACCTTTTCACGTCTTACATTTTGTTATGAGTCTTTAAGTCTTCAAAGTACATTTTCAATATCAACAGGCCATGTTTGGCCTCCTGCTGAATTGCATTCTGGAATTTTTAGTCTTTCAGTCAAGGTAGGGGGGAGGGGATAATGGCACAATTCAAAACATTTTGCCTAGCATATTTCTATGAGGATTTAGATATGTGTATGAGTACTTACTAAGGTTTATCTAATAGAGTATTGATGAAAGCCAAACATGGGGGCAAGAGTGAAAAGGGCGAGAGGGCGAGTGAGTATTGACAATTTGCCCAGGATGTGGCAAGAGAGGTTGCAATCCTGCAGACTGGAGGGGTTATTTTTGCTGGTTCTGGCCCTGTGTTGATTTTCAGGGCACAAGTCGAGGATACATGTGGGTGCACAGCGTCTGGCCCCTTTTTTCAAGGGGCAGTCAGAACCCCTGATGGGTGTTTTTGAGGCTAGCATTAAAAATAGTTTGCTTGCTTAAGTGTTTGGCTACTAGAATTTCACCCCAGGTTACAATGTTTCCTGTGCAGGCGATAACCCACAAAGCCACATAAAAGTGTAATTGAAGAGCACAGCTCCTGTGTGGATTTTGTTTTCCTTGTAATAATTCACTATACATTGTTGGGTTTAAAAGATGGGCACCTTTTATACTTTGCCAGCATAGTTATTGGAGATTCTTCTCTCTTGGATGATTTTTCCTGCTTGATATTTTTTTTTAAAGGCAAATTATCATTTGTGTTGTGCACTTTCTTCTAAAAGTAGAGAACCATTGAACAAAATGTGTATATTTTTCTTTACAAATATGTCCACTTACCGAGCATATTTTAATAGGTGGCAGCTTTTGATTTTTGCCATAGGGCAGAGCTTCCCAAGCTGAGTGACGAGAGGGAGCTGTACCCATCCCCAGGTCAAAACAATATGTTACAGTATATTTTGCAGCAGGAATAGGAAAAAAGCCATGTGATTTACAGGAAGGTCTAATAACATCTCGGCAACAGTCACCTAACCTGCTGATTTTTCTTTGCAGCATTCCACTATAGGATCCCCTGCTACTCCCGCACCCGCAAAGCAGATTTGGCCCCCCATCGTCTCCAATCAAAGGTCAGGTAATCAGGCTCCCTTCCCATTGTACTACGAGAGCGAGAGACCCCTGACCGGCCGATAGATCAGAGCTTGCTCTGTAGTACTTTAAGATGAGATAGCTACACCTTGAGGTGGATGGGGTGTTGGATTTCTTACTCGAACACCAATCAATAAGGACAACTCAATGGTTTGGCAAAGGGGAGTCAGTTTAATGACAAGTACAAAAAACGGGGAAACATGGAAATCAACAGTGATGCGATAGCCCGTCTCGCTTCAACTCCCAACGACTTCATGCAAACAGTAACAGTTATACCCAAAATTCGTCATCATTGACGTGTAACACTCAAAAGTTTGTCATGCAATTCTATTGGTTGGAAAAGGTAACTTAAATATAGGTGCTATATCTGTATATGGTAACAGAGTGTGAAGATTGGCTAAGCATCATTAGGTGGCCGTCCAAGCCCTTCCTTCAAAAAATGACTACGGTGGACGTCACTAAAAGTACGACGTCCCATTGGTTCTACTATCTATAGGACCCTAGATTATTTGGTCCACTATGATTGGGTTGGCTTCAGCCCCATGCATAAATCTCCACTTTAGTAAGCAGCATGCAGAATGTTCAACTAGGTGCAGGATGCCCCAAGATTCACCCGGCTTCCCTTCCATCAATCAGTACTTTAGTGCTATGTGTCAATTAGTTGGCTGTGGTCGCCCTCGAAACGGTAGCTTCTTGTCAGGAAAAGTTATGGTATCTTATGTTTGGGAGATAGCCATGCGCAGATGCCTCTTCTCGCTTGGCTGGTACCATGCTAGCACACTGTGAATCTGCTTGGTTTCCCTTCTATTTGTGCATTTAATTTTTTATTCATCGTGCCACCTGCCTGGACCTCCTTATCTCGACCTTCACAGGGCTGGCTGCTCTGTTCTTAAGTTTTGATTCTCCGAAGCTACTGTCCGCCTGCTTCTCTTGGTCTGACCTCGACTTCCCAGGCATGAGCTGCTCTTGATGAGTTTCGATTCCACCGTCTCTTTTCGCTTTAGCTGGAGTACGAATCCTGTCCTGTTTGACCTCTAGTAACTTGAGTTAATTCTGCTTTTGTGTAAAGTAGACTTGCACTTATATAGTGTGCTTTGTTGAGGTAGATATATAGATGGCGCTTGCCGCTCTATTCTTTTACTAAGCATAGTAAGCCGCACTGTTTTCTTAGCTTCTTGCGGTTACAAGCATATGTACAGACGTTAGCTGGTAGAATAGCTTCATCCTGCTTTACAGTTTTTAAGTTTCCTTATATTTCAACATTGTCTCTCCTTGTAAGTTCACGATGTCCTTATTCATTCGTGTCTGTGTGTCATCTTTTCATTGTCGTTTCTTTCATCTGTGAGTCTGTCTGGGCCCTTGTGACGTCACCATTCGTCTTATATTAAGGCCTGTTGAGTTTCTTCTGGGACAGTGTTTAAGCAATCTTCATTTTGTGTCATTTGCTGATAGGGTTTTCTCAATGGATACCTTACTGTCCATGGTTGTCTGGTTATTGGTACTTCAATAGGTATTGCTCTTCTGATAGGCACTGGGCAGAGCCTTAATGCGTCTCTGTGCTGGTTTATTTGCTCATCATACGTCACATATCTCAGCGTGAATGTTCTTGGTACTTCGAAATGGGCGACTGGAGTGCAGGCTTTATTTGGGACATCCTCTACACTCCCTCCTCTGGTTGGTTTATCGACCACTTCTGCTTCCTCTTTTGGATTCATCTTACTTGGTTCTTCTGTATCCATTTCTTCTTCATCTTCTGGGTTTGTACATGATGGTTTGAAGGAGTTTCTCTTTGGAGTCCATATTTTTATCGCTCCTTTCAGGCTTCCTGCTGTCTTTACATGTTTGTCTTTGTTCCATGTCAATAGCTGACATTGTCCATTTGGGCTGCAATAGATCCATTTTCCTTCATAATTTCTGCGTTTCCTGGGATACAGAAACTTCGTACCTTCTGGCGCATGCTTGCAGGCCTTCACAAAGTCTCTTATTTCATCATCAGTTAGATCTCTGGGCTTGCATCCTGGTTTGACATCAATCATGATCTTCATCCCTATGGCTTTCTTTGCAGTTTTCTGGCATTGCGAGATTATTATCTTGATACCACAAAACCCTAGGAATATCATTACTAGTTGGGCTCCTAGGAACTTGAATGCATCCGCCATCCATTGCGGAACCCATGATAAAAGTGATCCAAACAAGCTGTCATCATCAACTTCGTCGGTTTCATTGATCATCTGGTTGTGCAGGTTTGTCAGCATACCTATAACTTCTGTTAAAGTTCCATTTTCCTCGTCGTGAGAAGGTATAAATGTGCAACATGATTCTCCAATTTTTGCACAAACTCCTCCATCCATAGCTGTGATCATGTCAAGTACATATCTGTTCGGGAGAGTCATCAGTGAGATGGCTCTTAACTCTTCCTTGATCGCGTTGAATCCTTTTATTGTCGAGTTGATGGTTTGTAGTAACTCCCATCTGGTTATCTGCATCCATTTAGTATTTGCTCCAACTAGGAATCTTGGCATGAGAATTGTTGCGAACACTGATGAGGTGAGGCTGAACAACATGTGTTCATATGGGATTGCATGAAATGCTTCTTCTGATTTGTCAGAGAAATAATTTTCTCTCTTAACTCGAGTTGTCAGTTCCAAAGATCTCTTCTTCCTCAGGTGAGCATCTGCTTTCGGGAAACTATCAATATTTAGGTCATTTTTCGGGATCACTAGTGCTGGAACGTGGACATTCACTATTGTGCATGTGCCTCCCCAGTTTTTCGGCAGTCTGATGTATGCTTTGGATCCACATGCCCAATGATGATCCATGATTACTGCAGTCCCATGAGTCATTCCTGGAGCTTCAAAAATTAGTGCGCAGTTCTGATTCTCTCCCATCTTCCTTATGCCATTGTTCCTGAAGCACAATTTCGGTCTTTCTAGTGGCACTATCTGCAAGGGTCCTCCTATGTCTTTGACCCATGTCACTAATCTTGTAAGCTTTGGCCATAGTGGTTTGCACAGTCTCTGTGAGTTTTTCTATTGCTTCCTTGGAGGCTCCAAGGACCATCCATGCTCGGCAGATCACTACTCCTTCTTCCCATCTGTTTCGTGAAAGCACTGTTCCCCAAATCTGTATTCAGCCTCTGTTTTTCCAAATTTGAGCTTCTTCTGGAGTTTTTCCTTGGACATTTAGTCTTGGGTTTACTTCCCATCTTATTCCCACTCCTTTAACTTCAGGTTTCTCGTACCTGATGTGATTCCTTGTATGGGCTCTATTTCTCGTCTTAGTGTCCTGAACATAATCATCTTCATCGGGATAATCCGTTTCAGTTGCCCATATCAATGAGGCATCACTTCCCATGAACTAGCCTCTGGTGTTGCACATTCCTACGCGTGACAGACAGTGTGCTGTCGGGACATCAATTTCTACAGCCACGAAGATCTTGGATTTCCCCATGCTGTAGGTTAGAAGTGCACAAATGAAGCATTCCCCTTATGAGTTTCGTCTTCCAACTTCTTTCATGTGCTGGTACCAAATGTTGTTCCCTAGATGTGCTGTGCTGTCCAGGTAATTGTTTAGTTCATTATTATCTTCATGTAGGCTTCTCTTGATTCTTAATGTTTTCCTGTAGTTTGTTATAACTACATCTCTGAGTGCCCCTGTATGGCTTTTTCTTGCTGGAGGGTTCTCAGGTATCCTGGTCCATGGTGCAGGCTTCTTCATCTGCGCCATTTGAGTGGACAAGAGTCTGGCTGCTCTTTCCTGGTCCTCATGCATCTTCTCTCTGCTGCGTGCAAGTGCCCATGCTAACCAGCCTAACACTGGTCCGGTATATGGCTGTATAGTAGGCCTGGTACTTATCCAGTGTGTTGGAATATACGTGCTGGGTAATACAGCCTCTGTCATTGTTTTGTTCTTCAGTTCCTCTTGTCGTTTTCTTGCTCTCGCTATGTGTGGAAATAGGTCTACTAACATTTGTGTCCTTGCAGAGAGTTTTTCTGAGGCCACTTCTGTTTTCTTGAGGGCTTCCGATATGACTGCTTCTGTTGGCCTTTCTCTTAATTCTTCTCATTTTTTCTCACTATCTCCTGTGAAAGTTTTTTCGGTAGGTAGTCTCATCTTCTCTGCTGTTTTCGTTTGAGGTTCTGTGGTCACTCAGTGTGTGTGTGCTTGTAGTTGTCAGTGTTTTGCCTTCATTCATTTTATGCCGACCCTGTCTCTGGCTTTCCTGCTCATTTGTTACCATAAGTCTGTGCATATCACTATTTATCACGTTCATTTCAAGTTCATTTACTCTACCATCAGATTTTCTAGAGACTGGAATGACTATATAAGGTCTGGGTGCTTTTGTGGGTTTCATGCGTGTATCATCAGGTGGGTGCACTGAAATCGGAACGCTTCGAGCACCAATAAAAAATGCAGTTCTGATCGTAAATGACAGTAAAATAATGATGAATACAATGCATAAATACATTGTAGTTCAATATGTAAGGCAACAGCATTTTCTTCCAGAAAAACGGGGGTGCCTCTCTGCTTGTGGGAGGACCAGGGTACTGCTCTGGGCCCCCACCTCGATCATTCACCAAATGTCAATGCTATTGTTTCCCCACCCAATGTCGTTCTTCAAGTTCTGCGTCAAAAGCGTCAGGTGCTTCACAAGTGTCCACCCTCTTGCGAGTGACGATTGTCTCTTAATACAGGATACAGTTCCTTTGCTAAACTATGAGAAAAATAGATTAAAATAATATTTCTATGGGTCATCTTTACTGTGCATGTTGAAAGTTCCCAGTCCACTCCTCGAATCTGCTTCAGTCCTGAGGACATGTTGGACACTGGTCAGTATGAAAAAATAGGGAAAAGAGGACAATTGCAACAAATAAGGTTCTTGACTCTGCTCCCTCGATCTGTCCCTCGGCGGAAGGTTTCTTTAGGATCTCCTAAAGATTCGATGGAGATTAGAATTTTTAATTTGGGCTACAATGGCATGCAAGAGAATGTTTAGCTGAGCATTCTTTATTGGATCTCTGAGAAATGTAAGTACGTCAACATCGGTTGCTCTTCCCACTAGCTCTGGAAAGTTCTCAATGAGGTGAAAGAAGATGTGGTATGCAAATCTACTGTCTTTTGGTGAAAGGGACATTTGTCCAGTCCTTGTTGAGATTCAGGATTATGTTCTTTCCTTGACGTAAACAATGCCTGCACTGACCGGTCGCGTGGAGTGCGACCAAAATAATGACTTCATTTAAAAGATAGCTCAAATGTTTAGTGTTTGCAGGATCTCGAAGGAATGTTAATATATCAGTTGTTCTCCTGATAATAGATGGACAGTCTTTGATTATGCGAAAGAAAAGTGTATTGATGAGTTCATCTATTTCTGCCTGTGGTGGAAGCATTGGATTCTTCCTCACTGTACTCAGGGAGTACAATAAATTGTTCAGTAATGACAGTAAGCAGTTGTCTTATTATTTTTTCATTTTCAGGATCTTGGAGAAAGTCTGTGACACTGGTGAGCCTCCCTACCAGTGACGGGTATGATGTTAACACTAGGTTGAAATATATAACCACGTCCTTTGTGATGTCTCTATAATGGGACACCATAGGTGCTTCCAAACAAAGGGCCTCATTACACGGTAGGCGGTAAGGGTTTACCGGTAAGGGCACCGGTACCGGTAAACCCTTACCACCTTACTACGAGGTCCCTTTGCGGGTCCTCCCTTAACGCCTGGTTTTTCCAGGCATTAAGGACGGGACCCGCAAAGGGACCTCGGAGCTAATTACGGTACCGCAATTAGCACCTTCCCCATTCCCATTATGCCCTATGGGGCAAAAATGGGAATGGGGAAGGGTAAATGGGGATTGGGGAATTACCGCCCCTGCTCACCTTGGAGTAGGGCGGTAATTCCGCCATCCACCAAGGCGGACTCGGTACGGTACCGGCGGCAACCATGGTGCTAATAGCGCCATGGTTACCGCCTACCGTGTAATGAGGCCCAAAGTCTCGGTTTTGGATGAATCGGGATGCTGTATCTATTCCCAATGTAAATATCCTTGATCAAAGTTTGTAATGGTCCTTTTCTCCTCAGGGCTTGAGGGTGTCTTCGTTCAAAAGTTCAAGTCAGCACAACATGTTGTGGCTTATACGCGCAATTTTCTTCTTCACCCTGCAACTAGGATGCACAGAGTGTCTGTTTTTTATGTCCTTATCCCCTTTTTTGCTTAGAAGAAGTGTTCAGGTTAAGTCACAACTTGCAAAACGTCTTTGTCTTTACTTTGCTGGTCATGCGTCCTTCTTCCTCGTCATAGATCTTGTCTGCACGTGCTGTGGTTATTCCCCGTCGTCTGTAGTCTCTTCGCGGTGGGGTGCAGGCAGGGCAGTTCTTCCGATGTATGGCTTGATATCACCCAGGAAGATCCAAGCTCTTCTTCCTTGCAGCTTGACTGCGGATGGAGTCACGTCTTCAACTGTGAATGGTCCGTTAAACCTTGGCTCATCCCACTTTTTCCTTGTGTGATTCCTCACCAAGACGGTGTCTCCAGGGAAGATGAGTGGAAAACGTAGACCTTGAGCTGAGTCTGGTGTAGTGTCTCATTGATCTTCGAAGACCCGTAAATAAAGACGATCTCTCCTCCTGCCAAGGCATTTTCTTTTACCCTGGGGATTTCATCATAGAATTCTTCATAATTCGTGCAGTCATGTATCGGCTCTCCTTCAGTGACCGGCTGTGCTATAAACATAGCTGGGTTCACTATCTTACATCGGACTATTTTAATAGATGGGTTTGATATGATCACTTCATAGGCAGAAGCTCTCTGAGATGTCAATGTGCCCTTTGGTTTCTCTAAAATGGAAAATAATGAGTGCTCAACGTATAACATCATGAAACATCCCATTACAATGGTTGTCACTTTCTCCATGGCGAACGCTGCAGCAGCTAAACTTTGTTAGCATAGGAAGTGGCCTTTCATTACTGGGTCCAGGTTCCCACTGTAATATGCTAAGGGCTTGTACCCCAGCAAGGTTCTTTGAGCAGGCACTGCTATCATAACGCTGCCATCTGTGTGCGAAAACAGGTAAAATTCCTCTGCATAATTGGGAATGGAAAGCTCTGCATTTGCTTTATCGTGTGTGGCTTAGCCGTGTTCAGTATGGCTTCAGCCCTTTCTGGGGTCACCTTCTTGCCTTCATGTGAGATTAGCTGGCCTATGTACAGCACTTCCTGTTGACAATATTGTAACTTTTCCTTTTCAACCTTATAACCCTTCTCAGCCAGTATAGTCAGTTGCTGAACAGAATCATGCCTACATTGTTCTTCTGTGGTGCTGCAGATTAGGATGTCATCCACATACCTCAAGACAATACTTTCTAATGCAATATTGCTTCAATCATCTGCAGGACTCTGTTGAAAATAGATGGAGACTCACAGTACCCCTGTGGCAGCCTCGTGCTTTTCAGACGCATTTGTCTGAACGTGAATGACGTCACATCTTAGTTACGGTTTAACCGGATTGAGAAAAAGGCATTTTTTAAGTCAATCACCGTGAAATATTTTGCCTCAACGGTTATATTACATAGAATTATAGATAGGTTAGGGACTAGAGGGAACTCGGCCTCAACAATGTCATTTATTGGCCTTAAATCCTGGATTAAACGCCAAGACCCCCCCTTTGATTTCTTGACAGGATAAACTGCTGTATTACATGGTGATGTCACTAAGATGCCCTGGTCCATCATAGCAGAAATTGTTTCAAAAATCCCTTCATCTGCCTCTCTGGACATGGGATATTGTCGGACTCTCAGTGAAATTGCTCCTGGAAATTGCTCATGGTTTTAGTTTATTTTTCACTTCTCCCACCCCCTGCAAGATGCCTAAGTCATAGGGTCCTGTAGTCCATACTGAGACAGGCACTTGAGCTATATCATCATCAAAATACTCTGGACGCTTTAGCGTCAACATCATTCTCTGAGGCACTTCTCTTTTGATCATTTTTACCCAAAAGATGAGACTCACTTCCACCATTGTTTCTCCCGTGTCTGATTGTTCTTCAAACAGATCGTGATCGGTGACATCAGTCACTTGATACCCCTCTTCGATGGCGATAATCGCGCACCATTGTCTGCCTTCATCATCGTACCCATCAACCAACGCTACTTTCCCTCGCAGTGCTGCTGTGTGCATCGTCAAGGGAAATACTTGTCCCTCCTCCTCATGCATATATATCCGTGGTCTAAATAAAAACTGATCAGGGGTTCTCATGGTTCTGTCTGTAGGCCTGGCAATCCTGCCATAAGCAAACGCATGTCAAAGTTGGTATGGCCCTCATGGCTTTTTGTCCTGAGTATGCTCTAATAATTTCCCATACATTTGAATAGTGCATTCTTGGAGTGGAGCATACTTTGCCCTCCTCCGTGAACGAAATTGTCATGTTCAACTTTGTCATTAAGTCTCGACCCAAAATGTTTACTTGGGTCTGAAGTGAATATAATAAAGGTACATTCATTTCACACTCTCCTATGGAGACAGGGAGTGCGTCTGTAAAGTGAACTCGACTGTGAGCTCTGAGTATCTATGGCCTTGCCAGACAAGGAAAACTTTCCTTCACGTATGCACGAGTGTGTTGCACCTGTGTCCACTAGGAAGGAATTTTCTTTACCCCCTATAACGACATCCACCCTAGGTTCCCTATGAGGGTCTGGTGTCACTGATAGGATAGAGCACATCAGGGTTCCCAGTGAGCTGTCCTAGTTTATATATAGGTTTGGCCCATTGTGCACTTGTGGATTTACCCCATTCCTAGTGTTGCTTCCCCTTCCAGGGTTCTGGGTCTGTGGTGGTTGCGGTGGTGCCTGTTGGGATTGTCCTTGTGGAAAATTCCCCATGTTTTGTAGTTGCGCCCCTTGTTGCGCTCCTGGCGCTTGTTGCTGCACCGTGAGATTCTGTGCAACGCCCTGTTGAAAAACTGCAGGTGGATTCGCCATGCCTGCTCCCATTCCTTGGCCGTTCTGCATCCTGCCTTGACTTCTGCACGTGCGAGCCAAATGCCCTGTCATTCGGCACAGCCAACATACTGCCGGTGGTCGAATGATTTGTCCATTTGACATATCTGGGTTACCATTTTGCACATTTTGAAAGCCTCCTTGATTATTTTGGAAACCTCCCTGATTGCTCTGCCATCCTCTTCCTCTAAATCCTCTTCCCCGTGGGTAAAACCCTACGTTACCCTGGTTATTCTGTTGTGGATTAGCCACCTGTTACATGTTTTGTTCAGCAGTGTTAGTTAACATAGCTCCTTCAAGAGCATACTTTGATAATTTCTTTTGCACCAGCTTCGCTTCCTCACCCTTTTGAATTGCCTCCTTTTTGGAGTTATTTTCTTGCAACAGTCTACAGTACTGTGCGATAGTCAACTGTATTTCAGCCTAAGGCTTAGCCTCAATCCCTACCAATTTCTTGAGTTGTTTCTGCACTGTTTCTGGCAACCCTTGGCACACTATATGGTAAAACACAGGCATTGATTTCGTCCAAGATTCATGCATTTCGAGCACGCATGCATCTTGGAAATTCTGTATATAAATTAACAGATCTTCTGACTCCTTCATTTTTAGAGTCATTATAGCTCCCATATCAGAGTGTCTGCCTAAAGCACTCATAGCGCTTTCCATACTGCTGCTCTGCAATTGTTAAATGGTGCTCCGTCATGCGCGGTATTGATTGTGGTTACACCAGGGTACCCTGCCTATGTCCACACATCATCTGCTCTCACCAAGTATGGCGATCAGGAGACCTTTAATGTCCCCTATAGCTAACATGTTTCCTCCTGTCATTTTTTCTAGCTCGTGTATTTACTTTCTGGCTCCCGATGTCAGCATTGGAAACTTGTTTTTCAAGTTTTCTTGATCCATGTGTGGCCATGGGATATACTGTGGTCTTGCTCCCCCCTTTTCTAGTAGCGGAAATTGGAATGTGCAGCCCTCTTTCTCTTCTCTCATAGTTCTCCTGTCTATCGCAGGGGTGATATTCCTGCATCACCGTCTATCTGGCAATGTCCTTGGTCTGTCTACATAGGGTGGTGACGACACCCCCCTCTGACCATGAGGTACTCCTTCATGTCGGTCAGACTGTGCGGCTGACTCTGATGCCCTCTTGGTGCGGACTCGCTAGTGTCTGACCATCGTATCCCTCTTTCCCTGGGGAGTCGTCTTTTGTGCCGTCTCCTTGGGGTATTTGTTCTAGCCCCATTTCATCATATACTCTATCGATCGTTTCCCCGATGCGTCTGGTGTCAAAGTCATCTTCAATATTTGCCCTAGATGTGCTTGGTACTGAATCGTATGCAGGAAAGAATTCTTCAATGTCTTCCCAGTCTACAACTGGATCGGGTTTTTTGACTTCCCTCTCCAAATATTCGAGATCGCGTGCCCTCTGTCTCCGTTTACGTTCGATATCGTCATCAAATTCTTTGCGCTTCCTCTCCTCTTCTCTGACTCTATCTTCTTCCCTTCTCTTTTCATTTCTATGTTCATCTGCCCTATGAATTTCCTCATCTCTTCATCTCCTTATCCTTTTTTCACGTATACCTTTGCTCTTCTTCTAACCTTTGCTGTTTCTGTCCGTCTTGATCATAGGCTGCTCTCGGGTTGCGATCAAGCTGTTTTTCTTGCTCTTCGTGATATATCTGTTCTCGCCTTAGTCTATCTTTCCTTCTTATCCTTTCGTCTCTTAACTCCTCCTCTTTCTCCTTTCTTTGTGCCTCATCTAACCTCTCCTTTGGTCTCACGTCATCACTTCCTTTCCCATCGAGTTTTAATAAGATTTGTCCTCCCATCCACTCTTCTTTTGCAAATGCTGTCTCATCAGTTCTGTCTTTACTTCCTTTCCATTTCTTTCCCTCTCTCTCCTTGTTGAGAGATGCACTTGTCTGTGCCTGATTCTTTCTTTCATCATCGCGTCTCCCTTTGTCCTTTGGGACTGCGGAGGTAAGATTCTTGTCCTTATCCTTCCCTTGATTTTCATCACTACTATATGTAGGTGACTCATATGTGGGGTTGCTGTACTGCATGGCTGCTTTAAGCTCCCTTAACGGGTATAATCTCTCGTCCTTACTTTCTTCGGTTTTCGTTTCAGGCGGGCAGGTGGCGCAATAGGTGTCTCACCTCCCTCTGTGCATACATTTAGTATTCAATCTGCTGGCGGCTCTTCCTCCTTTATCTGTTCATACATCTTCCAAAGTTCTAGAACAGCAAGGCGTTTTTCTAGCTTCTTGCCTGTATATGTAGCATGCAAATATGTGGTCATATGTTGTAAGATGGCTTTAGATAAAGACCCATTTTGTTGCCATGGCATAAACATCTTGTGGGCAGTACCTTTAACCCACTCGGTACTATAACTTTTTAGCTTGGGTGCATGTTTTGGCAACTGCTTGCATAAGTGTGCTAATGGGGTTATGTCTTCCACGTTTAAATCTGTCCCCTTTCCTCTTATATAACACTTGTTAATGCTTTTGTGTGGTTTAAACACCTTGTGACAATATGATCGAGCACCAAACACTGCAAGCTCCAATCCAAATTTTCCACTAAAATGTTTATATTACCAATTTGCTCAAAAAACATCAATTCATGTGCGATTCTGTCTCAGCTATCGAATCGTGCTAAAAAATGTAATCAGTTCTCTTAACAAACATTTCACATATGACGTCACAACAAAACATGTAAGACAGACACTTAACAGACTAGACGGACACCAGCTGGACACAGATATCTCTGCCTCTAATCATTACCCCTTCATGGAGTCTAAACAAGCCCCTTTCTCGACCTCTTTAGACGTTGTAGTAGTCTAATTGTTCCCCATTATGTGGGACTCGTTTCTTCTGGCCGCTATATTAAAGCGCAGGAATAATGCAAATCCTCTCACTTCTCAGGTGTCCGCCCTGGTAACCTCTCTTCTCGGGTGTCCACCCCAGTAACCTTTATTTATTCAATTATTCTCAAGTTATTATCCCTATATATTATATATATATTTATATATATATATATGTATATATATATATATATATATATATATACAGTCTTCTCTTCTGAATATTTTATTTTTCCTCCTTCCTCCGTTACCTTTTCCCTTTACTTGTTCTTAAGGCGTACACTGTTTGCCAAAGCACTCAATGTTTTGCTTCACTCACCGTTCTCATTGTTCGTCTCTGGACCCTCGGGATCACCGCCTTCGTTACCGCCTCCCTCGGATTTTCGCCCGATCAGCTGGCATAGGAATGGGAAGGGATGTGTTGGGAAAACGGGTCCCATCAAGCCCCGACTGCAGTCTCTTATTTAAACTACCATTGTCGACGGGAAGCTTCACGGTCTACTCAGCCGAATGGCAAAGGACTTGTGATATTGCCGGAAAACTAGAGTTACTTTATGTCGACGGTCAATACGTGTCTTATTTTAATCAATAATCAATAATCGATGGTCACCAACCATCCTCTGCTACCAAGTGTACTATGAGAGCGAGAGACCCCTGACCGACCCATAGAGTCAGAGCTTGCTCTGTAGTACTTTAAGACGAGATAGCTGCACCTTCAGGTGGATGGGGTTACTCCAACACCAATCAATAAGGACAACTCAGTGGTTTGGCTAAGGGGAGTCAGTTTAATGACAAGTACAAAAAAACAGGGAAACATAGAAATCAACAGTGATGCGATAGCCCGTCTCGCTTGAGCTCCCAACAACTTCATGCAAACAGTAACAGTTATACCCAAAATTCGTCATCATTGCTGTGTAACACTCAAACGTTTGTCATGCAATTCTATTGGTTGGAAAAGGTAACTTTAATATAGGTGCTATATCTGTATATTGTAACGGAGTGTGAGGATTGGATAAACATCATTAGGTGGCCGTCTAAGCCCTTCCTTCAAAAAATGACTACGGTGAATGTCACTAAAAGTACGACGTCCCATTGGTTCTACAATCTATAGGACCCTAGATTATTTGGTCCACTATGATTGGGTTGGCTTCAACCCCATGCATAAATCTCCACTTTAATTAGCAGCACGCAGAATGGTCAACCAGGTGCAGGATGCCCCAAGATTCACCCGGCCTCCCTTCCATCAATCAGTACTTTAGGGCTGTGTGTCATTTAGTTGGCTGTGGTCGGCCTCGAAACTGTAGCTTCTTGTCAGGAAAAGTAATGGTATCTTCTGTTTGGGAGATAGCCAGGCGTAGGTGCCTCTTCTCGCTTGGCTGGTCACATGCTAGCACACCGTGAATCTGCTTGGTTTTCCTTCTATTTGTGCATTTAATTCTTTATTCGGCTTGCCACCTGCCTGGGCCTCCTTATCTCGACCTTCACGGTTCAGGCTGCTCTGTTCTTAAGTGCCGATTCTCCGAAGCTACTGTCCGCCTCCCTCTCTTGGTCTGACCTCGACTTCCCAGGCACAAGCTGTTCTTGCTGAGTTTCGATTCCGCCGCCTCTTTTCGCTTTAGCTGGAGTACGAATCCTGTCCTGTTTGTCATGTAGTAACGTGAGTTGATTCTGCTTTTGTGTAAAGTGAACTCACACTTATATAGTGTGCTTTGTTGAGGTAGATATATAGGTGGCGCTTGCCGCTCTATTCTTCCACTAAGCATAGCAAGCCGCACTGTTTTCTTAGCTTCTTGCGGTTACAAGCATATGTACAGACGTTAGCTGGTTGAATAGCTTCAGCCTGCTTTACAGTTTAAGTTTCCTTATATTTCAACATCGTCTCTCCTTCTAAGTTCATATCCTTAATCATGACGTTTCGTCTCTGTGTGTCATCTTTTGATTGTCATTTCTTTCATCTTTGAGTCTGTCTGGGCCCTCATGACATCACCATTCGTCTTCAATTAAGGCCTTTTGAGTTTCTTCTGGGACAGTGATTAAGCAATCTTCATTTCGTGTCATTTGCTGGTAGGGTTTTCTCAATGGATACCTTACTGTCCATGGTTGTCTGGTTATTGGTACTTCAATAGGTATTGCTCTTCTGATGGACACTGGGCAGAGCCCTAATGTGGCTCTCTGCTGGTTTAGTTGCTCATCATATGTCACATATCTCGGCGTGAATGTTCTTGGTACTTCGAAATGGGCGACTCGCATGCAGAATTTATTTGAGACCTCCTCTACACCATTTGAAGTGAGCAGCACTTAAAACCAAGTATGATTTGTGTTATTACTTGGCTAGAATGGCCTTTGTGGTCAGCCAGTCTAGCCCTTTCGCACTGTGGCATGATGAAGTTTTTTTCTGGGGAAAAGAACACCATGCCAAAGTAAGAAAGTGCTAGACTGGCTACTCCAAATGCCACTCTAGCCAAGTAATAACGCATATCATACTTGGTTTAAAGCCAATTTAGCCCTTTCTTACTGTGGTGGGTATAGCTTCGTTCTAAAGACTGTTGAGGTGTTCATGAAGGTTATGTTGTTATATGTGCGGCTAGGCCGAATTGATCAAGGGGTGTAGCTGCGTTCTATTGTTTGTTGTTGTAGAGGAGAGAGTGAGCATATCGGTGCAAGTGTCTGTGTGGATTCCACGGCCCGCTGAGCTATTATGTAATGAATGGTGTTACATCATTCAACTTTCACTTATTTCCAGGAGATAAAACTGGGCGCATGCCATAGAGATGACAGTGGGACAATTGCTACCAAAGCAGGCTAGCACTCATACAGATCATTGAATATCTTTTCCTTTCCGTACCTGTGTGTACCTGTGTGTAAGCTCACCTGGGTCTCCTGCAGAAATGTCTTGTCCTGAGAAACGTCATGTGCTTTTTCATATGTCGTAGCACACATTTTCTGCCATTGTGTTTGTAATCATTCTCCAGACAATAATGGGCACTGTTCAGTAACCACGGGTATTCAGTCTCAGCAATTAATGAATGCACTTCCTAAAATGTGCCCGTGCAGCAATGTATAAACCTTTCGACCGACTCACTGAGAAAGTTCTTTTCGGGTGTAAATTAAGGCTGGCATATATTTTGAGTGCGTACGGCGCAATTTATACCTGCTAATGGTAGTCACTAAGCTTCAGAGTGAATCGCATCTGAATGCACGCCTGTCTGAACAATGAGCAGAGGTTATGTCTGGTTCACTAAGAAAGCACACTTACACCTGAGCATCCCCAGCCAAACATTCACCACCACAATAAGTCTCAGACTGCATTGAAAGTGGCAAAATCCTTTTTCTTACACATCAAATCATTTTTCCCACACACTTGCCCACCCACCTGGTTAGTCCATATAATTCATTTCCGGGCATACATTTTCACTTTCAGACGTCTCACATCACACATACAATGAACGGCGCAATTTAAGAACAGTACTTTATTTTGGCAGCTGGAGTTATTTTGAGTGCACAACATTAAAGTCACATTTCCGCGGACACATACCCGACACAACCACAAAGTCAACCACACATCCCTTGGCAGAAGTTGTGCTATGTTCCTTGATTTGGTGGCATTGGCTGTCGAGACATATTACTAGCTGCAAACATAGGTCTGTCTTATTGGGATTCAGCCATAGGTCTGTTAATGAATCGCTGTAACTTCTGCCAGTGTAACCTATAAGTAGCTCATTTTCAATGGAGCTGTGAAGTGAAAGTGAATGGAACGTGTAAAAGCCCAGAGTCAGGCTTTAGCACCTTGCATTCACACCATGGCTCATTTTAAAGCATGTGTACGGCACAGAGGTGGGGCGGGGCGCAACATGCGTTTCCGCCGCTCCATTCCTCTCCGGCATACAAATGCTCCAGCTTCTGCGCAGGCATGGATTTTCATGCGGAAGCAGATGCTCGAGATCCCCACCATCACCAGCATAAGTTAGGCCGACACCATAGCAATCCATTGTACAGGAACGGAGCGTGTACAATTGAAATTAAAGCCTCCCTGACTCAGTGGAGTAACTTTGCTGAAAATGTTGGGGTGGACAGGGGTGGGGTGGAGGGAGGGTGGATGGTGGCTTTTAGGGATTGTTTCGGCCAAATAGTTTTAAAGAATTTGGTCGAATGATAGATTTGACTGAATTTGGTCACCACCATTAGTTCGAAACCGAAGATATCGAACATGAAGAGCTGGGGCTGTGGGGGTGTCCCCCGCACCCCATGTTCTGTATTTTTGGCTTTGGCGGTTGCAGGGCTGTCCCCCGCTTCCTCAGCATTGGTGGCAGGGGAGCCAACAAAAAAAGAAGAAAAGGGGAACTTGCAGCATCAGATCCGACCCGCGTTAGATGGATGGATCTGATGCTGCAGGTTACAGGAGAGGCGGCGGATGGAGAAAAGGTAAGTAGGGGGTTATGGGTGTACTGGCGGTTTGGGGGACATGGGTTTGGTTTTTTGTACCGAGGTAAAACGTATTTGCAGCTAAAATGACTAAGGTCAATTCCGCCGTGATTTTGTACCTCAGTCAAACAACCTAAATCCTACTACACCACAAGAGTCCATTGCTGACGCTCTTTTATAACTTTTATAAGACTGGTGGCATATTTTTTTAATTCAATTCGGCCCCCAACACATCTTCAGCCGGCCTGCCATGCACCCAGTGACACAACATAACATTCCCAAACTTAATTCCAATAGAAAGAAGAAAACCTCCACGCTTCGCACTTGATAATTGCAGCTCTACAGCATGGTTTACAAAAGATTATTCGGTTTTAGTAATGCTTGAGTTAAAAGTCATATAGTTTTAAGTGGGCTCGTTAAACCAGTTTATTTTCTTGTGCAAAAGGCCGACCAACACGTGTTTCGACATGATGTCTTTTTCAAGGCTATTAAATTCTTGATGCATTACCAGATTTGATACTTGAAGTGTCCTGTAAGGAATCCCCTCCAAAACTACCATCTGCGTATTTCAGGTCCCTCACCCTGTCTGGCCTGACTCAGTCAGCAGCCAGGGTGCTGAACTGGGTGTTGCAGGGCCTGGCGCCTGTGCTGCCTCACTAGCAGCAGCACTTCCAGGGGCCATTTGCTGGTTTCTGTCTGGAGGTCCAGAGGGGCCACAATCATCACAGTCAGGGCTGTGGGAGGCCCTGCGTAAGGAGGTGCGTGAGTGCGAGGTTTGGTCGGTGATAGCATGAGACGTGGCCCGGATGGCATTTGAAAGCAGAGCAGGGGTACTTTTTTTTGTTTTTTTATAATTTTTAATTGTGTTTGTGTATGCTTGTTGGGGGCTGGGCTGCTGGCTGACCCTAGTGAGGGCGCGTGTCACACGTGGACAATGTGAGCAGAGCTCACAGTACACATTAAGGCCAAATGTATGAAGACACACAAACAATAACGAATGGTGCATTCTCTGTGGCAAGCCACAGCTCTACCACGCCTCTAAAATTAGTCTTGCCACTTTTCAGATGCTACTAAAGCACCACCATCCTCATTTCAAAATGAAGTTGGCGAAAGGTGGGCCCACCCCAAGTAGAGTGGAAAGAGTCCAGCTGAGAAAACCTGTGACCCAAAACTGTCGTACTCTGCAAATTCCGTGAAATGAAGCTGAGTGCTATACGCCATCCAAACATGGTGAACTTTTGTTAAGCCGTTTTTGCTCTCTGTGCGCAGAAGGAACCGTATGGGATTGTGTGTTAAAAGCACACGTTTAAGAGCCCTTCCCCTGCCGCCAAAAATAATCTTCACCAAACTGGCAAAAGTAGTTCAAGTTTTGCAGACACTTTTTAAGGACGGTTTGCTGCAAATGAGTAAATGAGTGTCATGGTTCAGGTTACAGGTCGCCAAAAACTGCTTCCCTTACTAAACTAAGCAGGGGAGTATCCAGCATTGTAAGAGTGTGGGGGTGGAGGGTGAGCACCGAAATGCGGAGTGCTAATGAGACCACATGGTCTCATTAGCACTCCTAAACTGCCCACCGCTGCCCCAATCTACATTTTTGGTAACAATAGTTGGCATTTTCACACACAACATTTTAACACACAACAAGATGCATGGAACTCTTCTATTAGAGCTCTGTCCAAGCTCTCTGAGGCAAAATACATGCAAACTTCCTAATTATTATATGGATTGCACCAACAGAAGTGACTTCACAGAAAAGGACATTGAAATGTGCATCATCAGTCTTTGATACTTGGAGGCACCATGGAATTGACTTTAGAATAAGTTTCCATAAATAAGCCAAGTGACAAATAACTTTGTTGTGCAAAATACCTTAATTGCACTATAGTTATATGTGGAGCAACTCTATAGTCATTAGGCTTTTCCATTATAATACCATGATACATTAACATAAGCTTTGAAGTGAATACAAGTCACTTGCAGAGCTGCAGAAAAGGCACAGTGTAATTAACTGATTTGCTCAGGATAACCCACTTGGTTAAATGGTGAAACTGGGATGTGGACTATTTAAGCGACCGTGCACATCTTTCCAGGTTTAGTTCATATAGATATTTATTAAGGTTTTGCTTTACATTTCATGTGCTTAAATAATTATTTATAGCAATGCCTTGGAAGCAAACCACATTACATAATAAACTAGCCTTTCATAGTAAACTAACCCTACACTATACACATTGTCATAGAAATATGCTGAGCAATGGGAGTATGGCTTAAGTCACAATAGCATCATGTAGATGAATGTGAGCCTAACAAATCCCCTTTGGGTTTTAAAGCCATAGACATTATTTCATAAAGCATGCAACATTATGCACCCTTCTCACTTCTGATCACTCCCTCCCATTCACTTTTCTAAAGGGACAAAAGTCCCTGCTAATAGTACCCCCTCCCTCCCATCAGTGTTTTATGGCCCACATTGTTATGCTCTGTTTCAGCATGCGCACATGCATTTTCTGATTAGGAGGTGACATTACACCAGGCTCGGATTCCAGTTTAGCCTCTAGTGCTCCCGCCTCCTCCCTGCAGGCTCCTACTGGCCTATAGGGCAATATATAGGGCAATAGGACAATGCCCGAACCAAAAACACAAAATGCTAGTGTGGGCCTGTTTTTGAGGGTCAAAGTGGGACACTTTTTTAGCCCATGCGGGCCAGTTCGATGAGTTATTCACCATGCATCACAAAAGGAATGACTTGCCATTTGCAATTGTGGGACACTATTTCATTGGTGCCCGAGGCAATTGTATGCCCCAGTTCGACGCGGTCAACCCTGTATTGTGAGTGGGGCTCGTTTGAGAGCTCAAAGGTGACAACAGCCTCTCTGGGACCCAGCTGTGTGGCGTGCTTACCAGTTACCGATCGATCCTGGCTTGCCAAAGGGGCGAGGCAGACCCTATTGTGGGCAGTTGGCAGTTCTTTTCCTTCCCCATATGCCCTAACAGACAGATGGGCACGCTTGCCTGACTCCACCTTTGGGGCTAGCCTGTGCTTTGAAGTTATCATGCACAAGATTCCTATTAGTGACCTAAATGTAAGGTATGAACCAGAGGTACTGAGTAGGGGCAACACCAGGGGTGGGTTGGGAACCCAAAGAGGCCCTGGAAACAATTTTCAAAGTGGCCCCACATTACACCTTTGCGTAATCGGCAAACTTGTGTAATCTCCTAAATTTGTGTAATGTCCAAACCCTTTTCCTTGTGAACATTTGTAAATAAAATTAAATCGCCAACCACACAAAAGAGGCCCAGGGTGCAGAGGACCCCCGGGAAATCTCCAGAGTCCCCTGTAGGCCAGCCCAGCCCTGGGTAAGACTGGGCAAAATTACGACGGGTGAAACGAAATAGACGAATTTCTCAGCATATCTCCGAATGCCGTTTTTCAATTCACCCTGCCAAAAACGACGGCACACAAATTGAAATAAATGTCTGCGCATGTGGCGATATTTTGTAATTCCGTGCATCTTCACAGGTTTCGGCGGGCGAATGCGCCGCGGGACGCGGCATGGCGGGCGCCGCCCCTTAGTGGGGGCTGCCGGGCCAGAGACTCGCCCCCCTCCCCCCCCCTGAGCCTCAGCTGCCTGGCGGCACACGGGGCACGGGGGGAGGGGTCAACTCACGACCGCGGGGAGGGGGGGGCCGAGGGGGAGGGGGCCGCCCCGGAAGTGGCTGGGGGTACCTGGGATTGTTGGGGGCGGGGGACAGGAAGCGGGGGGGGGGAAGACCCTACAAAAGGGTAGGATCGTCCCAGGAACGATCTCTTCCTCCGGCTTCCTGCCCCCCTCCCACGTGTGGCACAAGAAGAAGCATGCAGCAGAAGGATGCCCGCCGACACTGGAAAGAGTTTTGTTTTGTTCCTGTTTCTTGTTTGCATGATGGAGATCGTGGTTGCTGGCTTTCCGGAGTGGAGGTTCCAGTGTTCATGGCTGAGAATGACAGTGTTCCAGGATTGGGGTTGCGGTACCTGTCGGGTAAGGAGTGGCGGCTTGCGGTACGGTGGGGGAGAAAGAAGGGGACAGTGAGGGAGAGGCCTGGCCTGATAGCACAGCTAGGAGGTGCTGGAAGCCAAGGTTCTCATGGTGTGTGTGCAGCCGTCGCAATTGGAAAACACAAGTAGTCGGGGAGCAAGAGAGTGGAAGGTTCGGGTAGTGTCTTTGTGTTCCCTGGGCTGTCCACACGCTGCAAGTGCGTGGTTTGGCGGCCGGCGTGAGGTAGGGACTTTGTTTTAATTTGGACCATGTTGTTAGCGTGGATGGCTTCGGATGGAAGAGGTGGAATTAGTCGGATGGACGACTGGGGCGCAGCGTATGCGTTTGGCATTTTCAACCAGTGGGTTTATTCAAGATTTAAGACGTTGGTTGTGCTGCGCAAAAATGCTCTGATGTGCCCGCAGCTCGGTGCGAGGGAGGTGTAGGGGCTTGCCTTCATTGCATCGTTGCTGAGACATTGTTTGTCTCTTTGCTTCCCAGATGGTTGCGTTACGTACTGTTTTCTGGATGAGAGGCAATGGGTCGCGGTATCCGTTCCAAGTTGTGCTGGATGCTTTTAGGTGGATCAGTGGGGTTTCAGGCCCAATACAGATTGTTTGAGAAACGCAAGCCGAATGTTAAGTATTCTGATGTTGGGCTGCTTTTATCGCGTTGGTATTTCGTTTACATTTCGAAAGTAGTTGAAGGTGGTGTGGTAACGGGTGGCAAACCGATCATTTATGGTGGTAGAAGTAGCTGGGCTGCTTCGGGAGGGCAGCCACGCGGAATGAGGGCTACAGTGGCACACCGGCAAAGTCGGTGCTTGCGGGTCTGGAGACCGGGTTCAGGGCCTGCAACCAGATTGACACGTTTTCATTAAATTAAGTGTTTAAGGGGGTTCCACAGTTGAACGTAAGAAGCTTTTGTTTTGCATTTGATGGTCATTGTGGGAGTGCACCTTTTTAGGAAGGTAACGGAAAGTGGAGTGTGTGCCGGTTGATGAGGGGTTTAGGCTTTGCGGTACGCTCGTAAATAAATAAAGCAGTTTGTACTGGGCCTTTTACGAAGGCCGGTGAGGTATTGCACTGGGTTGGGGCCTAGGGAATGCTTTCAGTGGATGGCCTTGGAGACATGAAGTGGTGTTACTGGTCTACCGGGGTATGCACACTCTGCATGGGTTAGGTTACAGGCTCGACCAGAGGGCAATGCGCCAAAAGCAGTTGTTGTGCTGTCGTATAATTTGCATACATTCTATGTTAATGGGGGAATAGGGCATGGTCTCGGGGTGGGACGTCCGGCGGGGTGAACAGGGGGGCCACACCGGGATCATCCCCACGGTAGCGCTGCTTTGCGCATTGCATCTGGGGTGCGGCTTTGTGCGCAGTAATGTGGCTAATGCTTGGTGTAGGGTGTGCGATCGACATTTATACGGAAGGCCTATCTATGCAAGGGGGCTTTTCTCTCCCGTACGATATAAGTTTGACAGACGGAAGCATAGGTACCGAGTACTTGCTGAGGATATGTTTTCCTTAATTGGTATGTTACGAAGTAATTACGACTTAAAGAGGAGGAATGGAGCCGCGGTGTACGTTACGGCACGCACATCAGTTAGCACTCACTTTCAGGTAGCATTCTGATGTTTGACATCCGTTTGGGGCTAGAGTTGCTTGTCTGGTTTCATCGGTCTACGGGACAGACAGAGGGGTCGGGTGCACTGGATGCCTGCGGGGAAGTGCAACAGGAGGTAGCACTTTAACTAATATGTGCGTTTACATGGCAAGAGAGTCGCCAATGCTTCCTTAGACGTGCATGGAGGTAGCACTTTAACTAATATGTGCGTTTACATGGCAAGAGAGTCGCCAATGCTTCCTTAGACGTGCATGTTTTTCGGTTACCAACTGGTTATATATTTTGGTGGATGTTGCCGTTCGCCTTCTGCAGCGGCAAGTTACCAGTGCTTGCGAAAGGAGGACCAGTGGGCTCCGACCGGCAGGTCGTAGCGCATTTAAACACCCGGGTAGATATGTCTATTTGAAACTTTTGTAGCTGCAATATACATACAAATGCAGCAGCTGTGTTTTGGATGTGAGGGCCTTCTTGTAGGACGATGATAGCGCAGGGTCAACGTGATGGTCTTGGAAGCAAGACCACGCAAAGCAACAAGGGTCCGCATGGGAGGATAGCTCAGCGGCAACGCGCGCGCCTTGGGAGCAAGACGACATGAAGCAACACAGGTCCCATCTCCGGTCCGCGCGTAGAAAACTCTGGGTGTTTAAGCGCGCTATAAATACGCAACTAAGAAGTAGAAAACAAATATATAAATCCGGTAACAGCGCCGCGATGCCCGTGGAATGTGTGAGCACGTTAAAAAAAAAAATAAAAAAAAAAAAAAAAAAAAAAATGAATGAATAATGTTGTTCGGGTTTCCGCGGAGGAAACCCCTTGTGGGGCACAGTCAATCGGCGATGAATACACAGTGTTGCCTGGGAAACCAGAGCGGGGGTGGGGCTGTGGTGGGTGCACCAGCGACAGCTGTGTTATGTTTCGGTGCATACCAAGAGCGAAACCCGGTTCTGCGTTTCCCTGGGTTCACGTCTCATGTGGCGACAGGTCCTGACAGAATGGTGGCAATTCAATAGATGAGCACAGTTGTAGCAACATTACTCATGGCGATTGGGTGAAACGGGCCACGGGCAATTTCGCAGTGGGCATTCTGGGACGGGTAATAGCGGAGGTAAATAGCAACCAAGGACAGAGGTATGGCTTAGTGCCACATTTGTGTTATGGCAGACGAGACGTTTCTTGTAAGGAGCCACGTTTCCAGGGGACCGCTATGGGTTATGACATCGGCCGGTAAGTATCAGCAATTGATCCTGTGCAGGTCTCGGATCCCCACGTGGCAAACATGGGGGTTATAGAAGTGACCAGCCCAAACGCCAGCCTCTTCCAAAGCGCTTAGAAGTTGGTGCGTGAATATAAAACCATGTAGGGGTTTTCCGTGGGCATAGTTCTTTTTCACCTCCCACAAACATTGACTCGCTAGGGTATGTGTAACTTTATCCTTCCTACCAATCGGTCTCCTCTACCCATACTCAAACATGTCTGCATTCGGCGAGTACTGGCCACGATGGCACGGGTGAGGGTAGGAGATGCAGGAAGGAAAAGAAGAAGAAGGAGAAAAAAAAAAGAAAAAAAAAAAAAAAAAAAATGGGGGAACTCTCTGCCGCCGGCAGCCCGCAGAGAGTCTTGGAGGAGTTACATTGCGATCCCTGTAGCAAAGCGCTGTCAGGCCCATAGGGGAATGCACAGCCAACAGATTAGACCTTACGGTGCCCCAGGAGTACTAGACTCAGGGGAGGCCCTGGGAAAAGGGGAGGGAGATAGGGGTCTTGGAAACCATTCCAAACCCAAAAGAGAGGGCCGGGGGGGGGGTCAAAAGAACGAAGGTCAAAAATACAACAAAGGTATACAAGGGGAAGCCCCCCCGGGGGGGGGGGAAGGAATTGGGGGATGAGGGTCTCGAGTAGAGGCTGTGTTTGATAAGAAGTTGGGACTGTGAGTCAAAGTAGTATGGGACACTAGTACATATGGGCATCGCTGGACGATGACTTTTTAGGCAGGGAGAAAGTGGTGGTGGGTCGGCACCGGAGGTCGGGGCCGGCCCGGTGTATGTATGTGATGTTGGGACACTGTCGGTGGTGTCTGTATAGGAACTTGCCAGTCGCAAGGCGCCAAGGGGCGGCCTGCGTTAGATAGAAGGGGACCTGGGGGACCCAGAGAGGGGAGGGGGCGGGCAGAGCTGCATTTTGGGTCTATGGACCAAAGTTAAGAGGAGAACTAAACGATATGGATGGGGGCAAGTGGCAATCAACGACAGATGAACACGGGGTAGAGAGAAGATAGACAGGGCCGGGGTACCCCAGAGGCGTCCGCACGACGCCGACGGAGAGGGGGGCGGGGGCGACCCTAGGTAACCTCACACGGAGTAGAAGAACCTGTGGTGTGGTGAATTACGGATCGTATGTAAGATAACTCCAAGACTTTATGCAAAATAAAGCTGCTGTGGCATTAACACTTCCAATCGCACAACTTGTCTCCGCCTATTATTGCGTGCACAGGGAATGGGGAGGAGGGAAGGCCGGCACGGGAGAGAGGGTGAGGGGGGGACCGGGGGGGGGAGCGGCTGGGGGGAGGTGCCGGCCTACACGATACCGGGGCTACAGGTTGGTTGGGTGGTGGGCGTGCAGTGGGGGGGGAGGTGAATGGCGTTAGGATGCCCCCGCTACGGCGGGCGAATGCGCCGCGGGACGCGGCATGGCGGGCGCCGCCCCTTAGTGGGGGCTGCCGGGCCAGAGACTCGCCCCCCTCCCCCCCCCTGAGCCTCAGCTGCCTGGCGGCACACGGGGGCACGGGGGGAGGGGTCAACTCACGACCGCGGGGAGGGGGGGGCCGAGGGGGAGGGGGCCGCCCCGGAAGTGGCTGGGGGTACCTGGGATTGTTGGGGGGGGGACAGGAAGCCGGGGGGGGGGAAGACCCTACAAAAGGGTAGGATCGTCCCAGGAACGATCTCTTCCTCCGGCTTCCTGCCCCCCTCCCACGTGTGGCACAAGAAGAAGCATTTTCCCACCCGCCCTCCCTTTATGAAGAAATGTGTTGTAATGAATTTGCTTCCTTTTCAGGTCGCCCGGCGGAGTTACATTGCGATCCCTGTAGCAAAGCGCTGTCAGGCCCATAGGGGAATGCACAGCCAACAGATTAGACCTTACGGTGCCCCAGGAGTACTAGACTCAGGGGAGGCCCTGGGAAAAGGGGAGGGAGATAGGGGTCTTGGAAACCATTCCAAACCCAAAAGAGAGGGCCGGGGGGGGGATCAAAAGAACGAAGGTCAAAAATACAACAAAGGTATACAAGGGGAAGCCCCCCCGGGGGGGGGGGAAGGAATTGGGGGATGAGGGTCTCGAGTAGAGGCTGTGTTAGATAAGAAGTTGGGACTGTGAGTCAAAGTAGTATGGGACACTAGTACATATGGGCATCGCTGGACGATGACTTTTTAGGCAGGGAGAAAGTGGTGGTGGGTCGGCACCGGAGGTCGGGGCCGGCCCGGTGTATGTATGTGATGTTGGGACACTGTCGGTGGTGTCTGTATAGGAACTTGCCAGTCGCAAGGCGCCAAGGGGCGGCCTGCGTTAGATAGAAGGGGACCTGGGGGACCCAGAGAGGGGAGGGGGCGGGCAGAGCTGCATTTTGGGTCTATGGACCAAAGTTAAGAGGAGAACTAAACGATATGGATGGGGGCAAGTGGCAATCAACGACAGATGAACACGGGGTAGAGAGAAGATAGACAGGGCCGGGGTACCCCAGAGGCGTCCGCACGACGCCGACGGAGAGGGGGGCGGGGGCGACCCTAGGTAACCTCACACGGAGTAGAAGAACCTGTGGTGTGGTGAATTACGGATCGTATGTAAGATAACTCCAAGACTTTATGCAAAATAAAGCTGCTGTGGCATTAACACTTCCAATCGCACAACTTGTCTCCGCCTATTATTGCGTGCACAGGGAATGGGGAGGAGGGAAGGCCGGCACGGGAGAGAGGGTGAGGGGGGGACCGGGGGGGGGAGCGGCTGGGGGGAGGTGCCGGCCTACACGATACCGGGGCTACCGGTTGGTTGGGTGGTGGGCGTGCAGTGGGGGGGGAGGTGAATGGCGTTAGGATGCCCCCGCTACGGAGTGGGGTGCTGCCTGGATGTTTGCTCATCGGGTGTGAATTCAGCCAACACAAAAACGCGGCAAGCAAATGTTTAGCAAGTCAGCCACGCGCTTCTGTGTTTTTCTTTGGCAATTTCTTCCCGCCCTGGTACAGAACTCTCTGCTTGTTTGGTGGAAGGAAGCCCACCAAGGGGCGTGGCTAGAAGAAATCGAATCGTCCTTTAGGTCGTCTTCATTGGCCAGAACTGATAAACAGATTGCTCAGTGCCGCTCCGTATCCCCCCCTGAATGGGACTTGCCCCCGCCCCAGAGGAAGGTACAACTCTTCCACTCGAGTAACATCACAGCCAGACATGCCACACCTCTCACCTCCTTGCTAGTGCTCCTCTGCCTGGAGCCAGTTTACTGTACATCATTGGCGGCCAGTGGCAGGATTATTCGAGCAACGGCTTTGCTCAGCGTATGCCCGATGGTAGTTGCTCCTTAGAATAAAGGACCAGCGTGTCTATTCGTTTTATAATTGACAGTTGATCCCCTGTAACTTGTGTACCCAATGTACACTCTTCTTCCAAGCACAAAGCAGAGTAGTAACCAGTGGTGGAAGTGCATGAAGAGAAGTAGTGGATCAATGTTCCCTGCTGGCCTGCCCCTGCTCCCCACAACCCCCATCGCCACACCTCACCCACGCGCAATCAAGCACACCTGCTATTTAAGGGAATGTTCAGTGCAGTGCACTGAAGTGCAAGTTTCAACTTCTTCCTACACTTCAATTTTACGACTAAACCATTCCGTAAGTTTTTTTTTTTTAAAATGAAAGTATAGGACCAGTAAAATTGAAAAAGGAAAAAAAGTAGAGGAGCACCACTCCAAACCGCTCCCACCCACTTGGCTCACTGGTAGTAACACAATATACTGTACATGGTAGCAAGAAAACCCTGCAGTGTAGTTGTCTAATGTTTTAATCATTCTGGCGAATCTATGTAATTTCTTCGACCCGCAGAAATCCGACAGCCGAAAATGCGACCCACGAAGCTCCCCCATACTTGTATTATATCCCATGCCCCACTCCCAAGTATATATGTAGTGTAAAGGAGGTCGGAATTTTCGGCAGTCTGAGTTGTGGAGGCGACATTATGTATATTTCCTTTCTGGCCGGTGTGATGCAGACATACATTTCAGAGCATAGTACCTGGCGTTTTCTTCAGCCAGCACGCACACATGACCTGTAGCACATGTTGGGAGAGGCAAGGTGCAGAAGTATGGATGTGCACATAAGCACAATCTAAATCTGTACTTTAAAGGATACTAAGGAAGTAATGGTACAGAGTACCCACTTCTTAAGTTACACTTTGTCCTCTGATTCCAAACCCCTGGGGGGGCCACAGCTCCGGCCGAAGCACAGCAGGGAGGCGCGAGGGTCAGGCAATGGAATGTCAGAGCACACGCGTGTCCACGCGAGGGAGTGGGGGGAGAGAGAGGGTGGCGGAGGGAGGGGACGAGGAGAGAAAGGAAAATCATTTCTGGGTAGGAGTTCAGACTTTCAGTCTGTCCTCGGAGGGCGAGGAGGGACCAGGGGTGTTTTAGGCTTTATGCGATGGGGACTTTAAGACAATCACAATGGTACAGCCTGGCAAATTCGACGTGTATGTATACTCAACGCGAGGACAACAGTGTACCAAAGTACTGGCGTCTCCTTACACATCTGAAACCTACACAACAGCACTATGTTGCCAACGCTTTTGCCATCTTTTACACACAGCTAAAAAAGAGAAGAAACACCATTGGAATGACGAGTCACACGCATGCATGCTTAGCAATAATGGACACAAAAAAAGAACCAACCAATATTGGAAAACCACGAGGTCCTCCTTGTTTAAAATGGTTTCTGTTGTATAAATAGGTTTACTGGTCAAAAGTGAATGGGCGAGTGTGATGGCATGTGTGGGTGTTTCTTTTAATTTGTGGGCGTGTACTTGGTGGTTGTGTGTGTGGCTGTGGATGCAGGCACGGTTGAACTGTTGTAAAAAAGGGGTAGTCCATTCTGCAGAGTAGTTATGGCACCTTATGCCAATGGAATGGACTCATGACACCCATTTGCTTCATCGCTGGTGCTGGCAGTGGAGGCCTTGTGCTCGAACACAGGCCCCTGCAGCTCCCTTTTCTTGCCAGTCTTCTGGCTCCTCTGCCACCCTCCCCCGGCCACACCGTCTGTCCTGTATTATATTATGAACATAGGAAAATGGCTCTCTCCTAAGCTCTCTTTACTTTGTTCATTGCGGCAATCTTCTTTTTTTAATGTTGTTTATTTTGTGCTTCTCCAAGCAAATCCCTCTTTGAAAGAACATTATCACACCGCACATTTTTGGCGGGAGGGCTAATGATGCTAAAGAACTTGGGGGCGGCCATGCAGGCTGGTAGATGTGTGCTGGCCTTGGTGATGTACTGGCCCGCACTTTGATTTAACAGTTTCCTTAAGTTGTGGGTCATTACTAATAGAAATGGCCTGCCACACAGGTCTTCATTGCCTAATTATTCAGATAATTCGGATTGGTTGTGAAGAGTTTAATATCACAGAATAGGCAAAGTTCATCTAACATTCATATTACATGCATGTGGTATTTGGCTGTCCGAAAATGCCACAACAAAACCAATTGAATTGCCACTAGTCACATAGATGCAACTTGAAGTGGCAGCTGCTTTATCCAGCATCCACAGATTACTTTGCAGGGGTATAACAAATCATACTAACCTCAAAATAACCCAGTGTACAAGGATGTATTTGCCATCAGCGAACCTCTAGAGTTTATCCTGAAATTTGCAAGAACATCAAGCATAGGGTGAATGCTACAAGTACAAACAAGGCTACAGTGGCTAGGGTGAAAGCTGCAAGTACAAGCAAGGCTACGGTGGCTAGGGTGGAAGCTGCAAGTACAAGCAAGGCTAAGGTGGCTAGGGTGGAAGCTGCAAGTACAAGCAAGGCTAAGGTGGCTAGGGTGGAAGCTGCAAGCACAAGCAAGGATAAGGCGGCTAGGGTGAATGCTGCAAGTACAAACAAGGCAACAGTGGCTAGGGTGAAAGCTGCAAGTACAAGCAAGGCAAAGGTGGTTAGGGAGAAAGATCCAAATTGGACCAGGAGACAGACACCAAAAGTAACCCAAGGAGTATTAAAGTAATTCAAAAGAAACGGAGCATACACCAAGCAAGAAGAAACACACATTTATTGGACCCACACAGCTGGGAAGCACGGTTCAGACAGCCCTGTGGAACTGAATGAAGTGAGCTGTCATTGCTGCCCTCTGTGTCTGAACATTTTATACATAATTAGCCAAATTACCATACAACATTCTATTTACATTTTTAAGGCAGGTCACAGGAGCTAATTGATGGGACTAGTCAGTCCCCTATATCCAAATATATGTTGAATGATCCTAATTGGGTAATACACTTTTTGGTCACACTTCCATTGACACCCGTCGTGATGTCGCAAACCTTCCCACACCGCCGCTCAATTACGTGATTGTTCTGATCGGTCAAAAATACGTGTTTGCCATTGGTTGGCAATGTCCAATGTACAACACAGCTTGAGATGGCAAGGGGCGAGACATTCATACCGAGTCGGATCAACTGTGTGCCCTGCGGACATCAGCGAGGACACTGTACAATGTTGCATCCCAAGGACACTGAAACGCTCCACGCTGACTGGTTCCTTGTCCCGTGCCCGATAGGCCCAACCCCAATGCTGTGGCCCCCCAGCTCTCTTCTCACGCCTTACTGCCAAGTGTAGTCTGAAAAAACTATACCACACCATGGCTGGAGTTTAATTAACCTTATTCAATTTTTATTTCTCTGCAAACTCTCCTGATGCACCCAGGTGTCTAGATCATTGCCCTCAAAAGTGTCTCTTACAGTGACTTCACTGGGGCTGCGTTCTCCTGGGAAACTTCAGCCATACAACATTTCAGCACACTGTTTCTGCTGAATGTTCAAGAAATACATACTGCTTGTCACACAAATGTCTGCAGCTCTTTTCTTAGGAACTGTCTGCGAGAAATACTTCCCTAACACGGGCCTAAAGACAAAATGGCTTCTCTATTCTTCACATATTGCTCAAAGGCCCCCTACAACATCTTACACCCACACTGGGTGCCCGCTCTATACAACTATCCCCTACTATGCCCAAAGCACCACAAGAGAGTTAGGATCATTACTGGAACTCTCTACCTCATCACAGTCTAAAGAAATTTGGTAAAAGGAAGTGAGAAAGAATATTGGAACTGTACAGCTTGTGTTGTTTAGGATGAAAAGTTAATAATAAGAGACTGGAAGAACTTTTGAAAAAGTAAAGTGAAAAGTATTGAAACATTCTATAGCAGAAGAGAAAGAACTAAGGGAGAAGAAGAGCAAAAGAGAAAGAGGAGAAAGCAGGTGAAGATACATATTGCACCTGTAGAATCATCCAGTATCGGAACTGTACAACTTGATGAGAGTGATAAAAAAAAAGATATTTACGAATTCCATATAACTGAACTTGTGGAGAACCCATATAACAGGAGATGGGTGTCATACTCCTGTACTTTAGTTCTTACAATAGTCGTAGGGTCAGAATAGGTTCGCTTTGGACAGTGGACTGAATCTGATTTAAGACTTACATCGATGACTGACAAGCACCTTAGTTTGTTAAACACCCATAGTTTAGGGAAAGTCAGGAGTCTCCACCTTTCCGTTACATATAACTAGAGTAAAATGGAAAATCAGAGTTTGTGTTCTTCTTCTGACCCGCCACAGAGCTTAGGAAGCACATGTAGTTTCTTAGAACATGAATGTCTGCCACAGGATTGATTTATGAAAACACAAGGGGGCTCATGTTCCATTGGGGAGCCATAACATTAATGGAAGGGGTGAAAGCCTATTGTAGCCCCTGATTTTATTTTCCTGGCCCGTGAAGCCTAGTATTATAAATACTGCGGGCCAGGAATGGACTCACTGATATTCCCTGGTTTTCTGGCCCTGATCCGGGAAAGGGTGTGCTCGTCCTTTCCCCGGAGTAGAGACAGCTCCCATGGATACTTCCCCACCCTCCCAGACCAGCTCCTCTGGTGGGGCGTTAAGCAACCTCCAAATAAAAGATGTAAATTCAGGAGATGGGCACAATACGGTGTTAATACGTTAATTGGCACAGTACACCAGAGGGGGAGTTTTGGTGCCCTTGTGGGCTTTTATATAAAAATCTTGTAAACTTTAAAACAAGAAAACACATCCCCTTTCTTCATATCATCCCCTTACCCCAATTTAGTTCTCCCCTTCAAGGTTTAATAATGCATTTATCAAATAGCTACTCTTTGCACAAACCCATCAATGAACAAACTTAAAGTAAGTTCCTATGCACACTCCCTGTGGGCAGCATCCTTTCTTCCCCAACCTTCCACTCGATCACAACCCATGCCTGCTGTACACCCTCTTAAACCCCCTAGCAGCTGCAGTCTGCTCTAACCCAAAACCTTTCCCTTTCCTAGTAATCATGGTCACATAACATGTCACCCAACACACAGTAACTTTTTGTCCTCTGTCATCAGGTCAGTCCTGGATTCTGTCTGTCCCGCTCTGCCACGGGTGCGCCATGGGTATCTTGTCTGTGGCTATGGCAGCCCTGTTCATTTTTAGGGCTTTGCAAGCCCCAGTCCTCATTGGATGGAGCGCTTTGAATCCATATAGCGCTCCTTTGTGATTAAATGAGGCTTTGGACGCTCTTAATCCTTCTGTGGTGATGCTGTTGCTTCTGGGCTTCATAAACCCATTGTTTAGCTTTCCTCCATGGTAGTGGTGCTATTTGGTTGGGGCTCTGCCAGCCCTAAATGCTTGTTGGGGCTTGTGTGCCTATGCTGCCTGCTGGCAGCCCAGCAGTTAAGGTCCCCATTACCTCTGTGGCTGTGTTTTAATTTTGATAGGGCTCTGGCAGCCCTAAATGTTAGTTTGAGCTTATGAGCCCATTTATTTTCAAATTTGTTTATTGGCATTTGTTATTTAGTACATTTACAGGACACCAGGCATGTCCGCATTTCTAGGATAATGAGCATTTCAGAATAAAACTTTTAACATTTTACACATTAACATTACAACATTCAACTATCTCCCAGTGTTTGCTATTAAGGTGAAGTTGCTTGGTGGAGCAGTGTGGGGGGGGATCCTGATGGTCTGGAGGGGGGGAAAAAGGAGGGGGCCCATGCCTGTGAAAGCCCCGTGGGGTGACAGCGTGGTGGTCACAGGTCTTGTCAATTCAGTTCATGGTTCTGTTTCAGTGGGTTCATACCAGTTCATGGGGGCTTGTCATCTGAGGGGTAAAACAGGGAGTCGGTGAGTTCTTTCCAGGCCACAAGGGTCATACTAGAGTCATCTGTGTATCTGGCCACACTGTCCTCCCAAGCCGTTGTTTCTGCTCGTACCCAGCGTTTCAGTTCAGAGTGCCAGCTTTTCTGTTGGGGCCCAGTCGTTTTCTTCCAAGACATTGCCATGGTCCTCTTTGCCAGTATACAGATAATGTCCATTAATCTGGTGAGGTGCTTGAGTTTGGCCGGTGTGGTGTATGTGCCGAGCAGGCATTCCTCCGGGGTCCATTTGTATCTAGTCACCCCCAGATTGTCGCTTGTCTGCTGTATGGCGGTCCACAGGGATTGTGTCCTAATGCACTTACAGAACACGTGGATCAAGTCCGTATTGCTCTGTCCACACCATGTGCAGTTAGAGGGCAGCGTATTATTGATTTTTGCCAGCCTGGATGGAGTTAGGTATGTTCGTTGTAGCAGGTTGAGTTGTATTTGGTTGAATCTGTGGTTCCTGGAGACAGACTTGGGGAATGTCAAGGCCCTTTCCCATTCTCCATCTCACAGTTCCCGGCCCATGTCTGCTTCCCATTTGTCTCTCAAAGCGGGACCCCGTGGGTTGGGGACGTCGCTCAGGTGGGCGTAGATCTGGGACACCGGCTTCCAGCCCTCGCCCAGAGCATAAAGTAGTGTGATCAGGGGGTTTGGTTCCGGTTCTTCCGGCCATGACGACCATTTGGTTCTTGCTGTGGTTCTCATCTTCTGATACCACAGGAACTGGCCCGTATGGACTCCATCTACTTCCTGAAGTGTTTCAAAGTCTTTAAAGACCCCATCCGCATCAGGTCCCCCCATGAGTATATCCCGTTCCTTTCCCAGTGCCTGAGGTGGTGCAAATCTGCGACGGAGCCACATAGGTCCGAGAGTAGTGGTATGTCCGGGGAGTAGTGGAGCTTAGAGCAGGCGAGGGTTAATGCCCTGCGCCATACTTTTTGCCCCAGGATAGCCATGGAAGGGGCATTTCGCATTAGGTGGGAGGGGGCCCAGATGAGTTCTTTCATATGCAACGGGGATACTAGGGTCTGCAGGAAGGGGGTCTCGGATGTGGCTTCATCTGCTAGCCATTTAGTGACAAAACTAAGCTGTGTTGCAAGGTAGTACTTTTCGAAGTTCGGGAGTTGGATTCCCCCTTGGGTCTACGGTAGCATCAGGGTGGATAATGCTATTTTGCGTCTCCCTGACCCCTACAAGAAGTCCCGGGTTATCCTTTCTAGCAGGCGGAAAAAAGGCGCATTAATGTAAAAATGTATGTTCTGGAACCCGTGCAAGAATCTGGGAAGGACAATCATTTTAATTATGGCAGCTCTTCCCATCATGGATAGGGGGAGTTTCGCCCAAAATTGCATGGATTTTCTCAAGGCTGGGATCGCAGTCTTCGTGTTGTGTTCATGCATTAATGTAGGGGTATGCATTATGTGTATACCTAAATACTTAAATGAGGTCAGCTCCCAGTGTATTCCTACCGCAGGAAGTTCTGCTATGTCTTTCCCCTTGAGGCCTGCCAGAGGGAAGAGGCAGGACTTTGCCCTACTAAATTGTGTACCAGAGAACCTTGCAAAGTTGTCTAGGACGTCTAACATCGTGGGCATGTTATTTTGTGGGTCTCTGACATACAATAGTACGTCGTCTGCGTAAAGAGAAATAATATGGTCAATACCCCCCAGCCGTATCCCGGCATCAAAGAATTGTTTTCGGAAGTATATGGCAATGGGCTCCAGTCCCAGTACGTAAAGCATGGGGGAGAGCGGGCATCCCTGCCTAGTGCCCCTGCGTATGTCCCAGGCTTCAGATATGTGTTTCCCTGTTTTTACTCTGGCCGTAGGTCTGTTATAAAGTATCTTGATCCATCTAATGAACCCAGGGCCAAAGCCGAAACTCAGAAGAACCTCCAATAGCCACTCCCAAAATATAGAATCGAACGCCTTAATAGCATCCAGGGACAGCAGCGCATAAGTCTCCGTATTGGCATCTGTCTGGGCAATAACCTGTTGCACTCTACGTAGGTTCATGGTCGTGTTCCGGCTTGGTATGAAGCCACACTGATCCTCGTGTACCACGTCCCCTATAATTTCAGCCAGTCTGTCTGCTAATACCTTGGTCAATATTTTCACATCGCAGTTAAGCATGGCTATTGGGTGGTAGGAGTCACATTTGTCGGCGGGCTTATTTGGCTTAATGATTGGAATTAACAAGGTTTCCCTCATGCTGTCAGGAAGTATCCCTCTCTCATGTGCCTCCTGGAAGACCTCATGTAACAAGGGTGTTAGTGAGGTCTCATGTGCCTTATAAAACTCAGTGGGCAGTCCGTCACTCCCGGGGGTCTTAGCATTGGTCAGTGACTTGATTGCCTCTGCTATATCTTCCGCTGTGATATCTGCGTCAAGGGCTTCAGCCTGTTCAGGGGTCAATTTGGGGAGCCCCATTTCCTCCAGGGTGTCTATGATTTGGTCTCGGGGAACCTGATCCCTGTGAGAGTAAAGGTGTTCGTAGAAGCCCTTAAAGGTTTCGTTTATATCTTGCTGTGTCTGTACTACCTTACCTTCTTCAGTCTGTATCATGGTAATCGTGTGCTTGGGGTGTTCTTTCCTACACAACCAGGCCAGCATTCTGCTAGGTCTATCGGCTTCCCTGTGCGTTCTGTTTGTTTTGGTGGCATAATCAAACTTGGCTAGTCTTTCCCAAGCCTGGGCTCATTTAACTCTAAGTTCCTTAAGGTTATCTTCTCTTTGGTGAGTATTCACCGGGGTGGATTCGAGCTGCTCAATCTGTCGTTCCGACTGATCTAATTCACCCCTCAATTGTTTCCTGATGCCCCCTGCTTTTGCGATGATTTCCCCCCTCGCCACTACTTTGAGAGCGTCCCACATCGTGCTCAGGCGGGCAACGCTTCCCGTATTCCTCTCAATAAAACTATCTATAAATTCATGGAGTTCTTCCCTGAACACCGGATCACTTAAGGCGTCTATCGGCATTCTCCACATAGGGATAGGAGGTCTGGGGCCAGTTTGATTCCAATCTATTAAGAGCGGTGAGTGGTCTGATATGGTCCTTCCCAAATATTGCGCTTCTTCTATTTGTGACAGGTGTTCTTTGTCTACGAAGATGTAGTCTAACCTCGTGTGAAGATCATGAGGGGAGGAGAAGTATGAGTACCCCCGAGAATCAGAATGGCGCTCTCTGCAGACGTCAGCCAGGTTCAACCTATCTGACAATAAGGACAAGGCTGTGGTTGCCGCTGAGGGCCCTTTCGGGTGGGGCTGGGACCTGTCGAGGCTCGCATCATGGACACAATTAAAGTCCCCCCCTCATAAGAAAATACCATGTCTGTAAGGTGCGATTTTAGCATACATGGAGTTCAAGTGTGCTGGAATGTTAGTATTGGGGAGGTAAGAGTTCACTATGCATATTTCATCCTGTTCCAAGCGGCCCCAGAGAATTACAAACCTGCCCACAGGGTCTGTCTCAGACCTGGTTAGGTGGAAAGGGAGTTGGGGATGAATCCAAGTGTACACACCTCTTGTGTATTTAGAGTAGGTAGTGCCCACGCCCTGCCCCCCCAGTGTTCTCCCAGTCTAGCCAGGGAGTCCGCCGTGCAGTGCGTCTCCTGCAGCAGCGCTATCTGCACTCTTTTCCTGTTCAAGTAAGACTTGATTCTATTCCAGCGTAAGTAGGTTCCCAGGCCCCTCACATTCCAAGCCATTATCTTTATTTTAGTATTAGGTGCCATGTCGAATCAATCGAGTTGTCAATGAATCAGTCCGGCACCTACCAGTGACTTCAGCGGCGTCCCCTGGTCCATGCCGTCTCCCCTCCCATCCACCTTCTCCAGCATCGCTCATTTCTCTCGCAGGAGATTCAGTAACTTGAGTAACTCCCATTGCCTTGAATGGGGAAAAACAAACAAAACAAGATGAACAGTCCCTAGCAGTTGCTCCCAACTTGCAACGCTCAGGGGGGTCCCGAGCCTTCCAGGCCACTCCTGGCCTTCCGGATCGGGTTGTGTGTGGGCAGGCTGCTCACAGTTTTCAGTGGGGTGTGTTGCCTAACTTCACTCGTTTGGTCCTTTGAGCTCTCGTCCGATATAGCTTACTTGCATAGCTTACTTTACTGAAGGCTTGCATTGGATGGTGCTTGGTTGGGGTCGGTCGTTATGTGGAAAGTACCCGTTTCCTCCTCTTTCTGGCAGGTTCCCAATCAGCCCCGGTCCGACTTTGAAGGTCCTGTTCCATCATCTGCCAGGTTGTTATGTTCAAGCCACATGTTGGCCGCGGCCGGAGTCTCTAGAAATATCGCTTTTCCATTATAGAGAACCTTGAGGCGTGATGGGTAGAGCAGCATGTACTTTAAATTAAGATTCCTTAGGCGGGCTTTTATCGGGATAAAGGAGTTCCTTGCTCGTTGCACTGCAGGGGTATAGTCGGCTAAGCCCGAGCGCGCAAAGGGCATCGAATACATGGAGTATCCTGCTGTTGTGCTGTGGCTGCACCTACATTCCCACTATCAGCTGTTGTAGTGGGAGGAGAGCGAGGTGCTGTGCATTGAACGGACATTGACGGAGTGAGAAGTGCGGGTTTTGGCTCCGCCCCTTTCCCGCCCCCGGTCACCGCCTCCAGGAAGTGCTATAAAGAGACTTCCCAAGCACCCTTGCGGCGCTAAGCCCGAGCGCGCAAAGGGCATCGAATACACGGAGTATCCTGCTGTTGTGCTGTGGCTGCACCTACATTCCCACTATCAGCTGTTGTAGTGGGAGGAGAGCGAGGTGCTGTGCATTGAACGGACATTGACGGAGTGAGAAGTGCGGGTTTTGGCTCCGCCCCTTTCCCGCCCCCGGTCACCGCCTCCAGGAAGTGCTATAAAGAGACTTCCCAAGCACCCTTGCGGCGCTAAGCCCGAGCGCGCAAAGGGCATCGAATACACGGAGTATCCTGCTGTTGTGCTGTTTGGCTGCTGGGCTGCTCGCTGTGTAAGTACTATACTGCATAAGCCAGCAGCCACGATAGGCTGAGCTGAGATTTGAGGAAATAAAGCTTATACTGAGGAGCTGCACTACAGGATGAAACCTACGGTTGTACATACGGATGCATCGGGAACAGCCGTGCGAACTCGCCTGCAGGTAAGGCAAAAATTTGCATCACTCCCGGAAGTGAATGGAAGCCCGGAGCGCGCACAAAACATGCCGATGCTGAAACAATCTCGCTTACCCTTTTGCACCAAGAAGCGTAAAAGCTTGTCTGTGGGGGCCCCCGCGACCGATACGGGTAGCGAAAAAATGTCGAGTTTGGGTATTGAAGACCCTGGGCGGTTAGCTCCAAAATCACCTGTTCAACCTATGGCCTGTACAGTTTCCACTCTCGAAGAGCCCGTGAGTCACCTCCCTCCACCCTTTGAAACACCAAGCTTGCATGAGGAGGATGCCGATCAGGTCAAGAAGTTAGATCTAATTGCTGGTGAAGGAGATTCCAGCAAAACGATCAATACTGCGCCCCCAGGAGATAAAGAAAAAAGTATAGTTGAACAAAACCAGACGGTAGGGGTGTTACTCGAGAAAGCCCCAGTTCTCCTGATCAATCTGAGCCTTGAAAAGACGACGGAAATACTAGACCAACCTAGCAACCTTGATACTTGGAGAGACTTGTGTTGTCCGATCCCATCTTTAATTTCCCCAAGAAGGGGAAATGATTCTGTAAACATGCCGACTAATGATCTAGTCACCTATGGAACTACACCTATAGCGCACATGTGCGAAAACATGTTGGATGAAAATTCTAGTCTGGATGTGGCATTGAACTCCCCTACTCTGACCTTAAAGGAAACCACAAACAGATCTCTACTGATTGAGTCTGTGTGGGAAAAGGAGGACCAATGGGACATAAATGACTCGGAATTATGGGAGAAAGCCTTGCCGGATTCCAACAAGGAAATAGAAAATAAAAAAACAACATCTAAGAGCCATGGAGGAAACGACAACGATAAGCGATATCTTCCAGCCATACAGGGAAGATAACAGATGTCAGTGGCTCAAGGAAAAGAGCCCCTAAAATAATACCCAGCTGGGGGAAAATGCCCTGCTCTCAAATGACCTAACTGACCAAGAATCTCCTCCTCGGACCCAACACAAAGATATGCCGGCGATGCCTTACCCTAAGGGGACGCTCCCTCCAAAGGCCAGACTAGAAAAGAAAACCCTGTGGGATTTTGGAAGTGAAACTCTGTCAAAAACTACAGGCAGTGAAGGAAAGACAATGTTGCCATTAGCTAATTTGAGTAATTCAAGTTTAGCTAACAAAATTATGCAAGACCCCACTCTCTTGACGGGGAAAATAGAGAGAGAAAAAAGGAGGAGTTTCTCGATAATAAGCGAGAAAATGGCTGAACTGGAAAAGGAGCAAACTAAAGGGAGCTCCCTGGAGTTGGAGGCCGTGGGGGCCGAGGTCCTCGCAACAAAAACCCAAAGAGACTTCAGGTCAATGACCCTGTCACAAAGATCTTTAATTGAGAGGAGAAATCCATGCCTCGAAGATAGACCGTCAAGCTTAAAACCACAAGGACAATCTGTAGAACCCCAAATGATAACGAAAATGACTCAGACGCCCTTGTTGGATGACCAAAAGCAGTGTTCTGAAATCTTTACGAAAGATCAAATTATACACCTAATTAAAGACGCTTACCAAACTGATAGAGAAAAGGATATGAAACACCTCCCGCAAGTGATCATGACCTCATTGAACATCACACTGGCACCATACCTAAAATTGTATGAGATGATAAATGACTCTGTGAAAGAGATGACTACTACTAACATACAAATTAAAGAGGCAAATATACAAACGGATTTGTCCTTGCGGAATTTGAATGTACGAATGGACAAAGAAGCCGAAAAATCCCATACATGGCAAAATCGCCTCACTGATCTGGCAAGGAGAGATGCTAATGATACGTCCTTATTGATGGAGGCGGTTCTGGAAGATTGCAAGTGGATGCGAAATTTATGCAAACAGAAAAAAGATGAGGTAAGCATGGTTGAAAATCCGTGTCGAGGGAAAGGCCCCATGAAATTGAGTCAAAATAAACCAAATCAACCCATTCAAACTGAGCTAATGACCAAAGAGGTTATATTGATCTCTCCCGGTTGTAAGGGGGTGGGAAGTCGTGACTCAAAAATTCAATCAGAAAAATCCAATTTCGCTATCTTTAGTGGTGGGACATCCAAGGACCTGTCCTCAGAAAAGGGAAATGAGCAGAAGAAAAAACCAAACGAAAATGGCAAAAAAACAAAAAATGAAGGCTTAAAACGGAAGATAAATGGTTCCAGCGCATTCTTAAGGCATCTAAGAACGCCCCCAAGAAGGGAAAACCTCCAACAGGCAAAGAAGCCGAGGAGAGAACTGGCAATGGGAGACACGAACATTTTGGAGGGCACAAATGCAAAGGATGTGGGAGGGGGGAAAAACCCTCCTCCCTCCTTGGAGGATAATAGAGATGAGTCAGACCAACGAGAAGATCTAAGTGACGTGATTGACATTATGGAAGAAAATAGGGAGGACGAAGAGTGGCAAAGCATCAGCCCATCAGAATGGAAAACTATGGACAACTGGGAGATGGTGGAGAGGAGCCCTAATCCCTCTGATCGCAAGAAACCCCAACGAGATATCCTGCCGAAAACCTTAAAGGGGACAAAAAGCAGATCCGACTCATCGGAAAGGGAGGAAGTCAATGAGGCTGATGACAATCCTGCTAACTTCAAAACCTTAGAACAAAAAAGACAGGAGCTAGCTACCAAAGAAAGGAGGGTACGATTTCAACTTGAAAGCTTTCATCTAAAACAGGATGGTAATAATAGAATTAAAGAAACAAAGACGATTAACAAAGGAATAAAAGCGTCCGTCCCTCCTTCGAGGAAAGCCCCATCAAAAGAATGCTATTTGAAATTAGAGACGACACTCAATGGACCAAGAAGGGCTTTGCTCAATAGGAGCTATGTAGTCTCGCTTTGTAACCAAACATCAGCTCTACGCATGATATCTACTGAGGACATTAAAGTTGTGGAATTCCCAAGAGAACAGAGAATGGACCAAGTTATATTGCATCTTAATTCAAATGACATCAAGCAGAAATTTGTGAAGGCTACTGACATCCTACGAAAAAAGGGCTTTCGTCTGACGGAATTAGAGGATGACATTAAGCCTGATAGTATTAATATATCACCAAAGGACAGAAGACGTGCTAATAATGAGGTCTCATCCTGCACGGAAAAAGAATCTATGGGAAAAAAGAGAGAAAAAAATGGTCAAGAAAAAGAGGAAAAGAAGAGGAAGACTCCAAAAGAAAACGAAAAAGAAGGAAATAAAAACCCTGAAGCCCATTCATACAGCACCAAAGAAAATGTTGAAAAACTAAAATCTTTGAGGTTTACGATAGATAATTCACAAAACCCAAGGAAGGGTAAAATAAATGATAACAAACCTGAAAATAAACCAAATGATTGGCCCCCCATGGCAAATGATCGCAACTCAAAAAAAAAACAATAGAACAAGGAAGTTGGAAATGGATCCGTTCGCTGTGCCTCATGGAATACCAGAGGATTTCATCACCTGTTCTGGATGGAAAGCTCTTTCTTGACCAAATATGATCTCATTTGCATCCAAGAATCATGGCTGTGTGAACCTCCAATATGTGAAGGGTATGAAGTCTACTTCAATCCGGCAAAAAAGGGACTGAAAGGCCGACCGTTTGCGGGCCTCTTGGTATTAAAAAAAATCGATAGCCACTTACAAATACTCAAGCGTGAAGCACCAAATCCTTACGTTCAAATATTGAAAATAGCCTCTACAACATAAAATCAGGAGGAGATGACCAACTTGCTATTGATTAATACATACTGGAGGGAAAATATGCCAAACCCAGGGTCATACTTAAAATCTATCACGAATGCCATTGACAAGTCCATGACGGAGGAAGAAGATCGGCTCATATTGCTGAATGGTGATTTAAACATCATGCTCCTAGACAAAGGGGGCGAAATTAAAGAGATTGAAAATCTTACAGGAAAAGAAAGCCAATGGATGAAGGAAATGGGTATACGGGATATGATGATGTTAAACAGCCAAACAAATGGCGACCTCATGGAGGCCGACACTTGGCATAGTGGAAAATTGAGAAAATGCTTGGACTATTGTTTTGTGGGAAGAGATACGCTTGCCTGGATAAAATCATTTTGAGTCATCAAGCAAGCTAATAGTGACCACTCTCTTCTGGAAACTGAGCTTGCATGGGATTCAAGAGCTTTCTCAAAGGGAGGAAAAGTGATGGAAACAGAGATATTGTGGGGAAGAAACAGGCTGCGACTTAAAGATCAGATTATACCAACACTGGCGAAAAATTCCCAGGAAGCCGTAGTAAAGGGCGAGGAGGTGGTCGATTATAAATGGCTGTTTAAAGCTTATGAGGTTAAGTGCGATTCATCTAAACTGAAGCAGGTCAAAAGGAAACACGCCTTTAATGAATTTGTAGTTGCCAGACGAAAAAGATACAGAGCTGACCTCAGGCGTATAAAAAAAGTCTCATAGCCTAGACAAATGCGAATTGGAAAGAAAATGCCGACAAACCTACACGAATTGGCTGCAATCAACCAGATACCAAAGAACTCAAAGAGACGCGGAACAAACGATGGCAGCAAACAAATAATACAAAAAGTACCTGGGATCTAATTAACAACAGAGATTCTAATCAATCGGCCATAGGTATCAACCAAGTCTCTGAGAAAAACTGGTTCGACCACTATAGTGCCCTGTTCAAAGGGAAAAATTAGGAAAATGTAGTTGATAAAAGAACAGGAAACGCCACCTGGTCATTTAACTTCGATAGAGAAGACATTCAAATACTGATCAAAAAATTAAGCTCTTCCAGGGCTGCCGGTCCAGACGGCGTCTCCAACAAAATGTTGAAAGAAAACATGGAAGGCTGGTCAGACCTAATTTACGCAGTTTTCAAACAAGTAGCGAGAACCAAACAAATTCCAACTACGTGGACGGAGGCCTACATCGTGCCTATTTTTTAAAAAAGGTGACCGCGGCAATTCTAGAAATTACAGGCCGATTGCGCTACTAGACTCCATTGGCAAGCTCTTCGCCTCCATCCTCTTACGGGATTTAAAGAACTGGGCAGCTCAAGCCGTAATCTTGAACGAGAGACAAACTGCTTTCGTGAGTGGAGTGGGCACCTGCCTTAACTTGTTCCTGATCAATATATTAAAAGCAAAGGCCTTAAAAGGAAAAACAACAATCTACTTGGCCTTTATAGATCTCGAACAGGTGTTCGATGGAATAAATAGAGAACAGCTGTGGGCAAAACTGAGGAATTGGGAATGCCCTGTGGACCTATTGGAGGCAATCCAGGCACTGTATACCGATACCTCGATCCAGGTTCAAATTACTGCAAATGGAGGTTTATCAAGGCGGATCAAGACATCCCGAGGCATCAAGCAGGGATGTGCCCTCGCCCCTTTTCTCTTCAAACTCTATATGGCTGATATGAAGTCTTCACAAGATCAGATCCGGGCCTTCCCACCGAAGGTAAATGGCATAGAGATACCATGGATGCTATATGCGGATGACGCAGTGTTCATAGACCAGACGCCGATAGGCCTTCAGTGCATGATTGATTAAAGCCAATGACATGAAAGTAAATGCAAAAAAATCTATGATTTTGACTATGAAATCAAGCCGCGGAAAGAAACTAGCAGAGAAAATACAGACTTGGTCATGGAAAAAGAAAAACTGGCAGTAGTCGATACTACGATCTACCTCGGGATAAGAATTAATAGGAACTGCAATGAGCAGGCCCATTATACCCTGATCAGAGAAAAACTAAAAAGTCTGGTTAACCAAGGGCTACTTCTACATCGTAGATATGGGAAATTTTCTCTGTTGCCGATTACAACCTTCTATAAGCAAAAGGTAGTGGCCGTCATTACATATGGAGCCGAGGCCCTTATAGCCCTAAAATGGAAGGTTTGGAACCTATGCGAAGCCTATTTCTGGCGAAAGATCTTGCGCCTTCCAAATTCGCTACCCTTGGAACTTATAAGATCGGAACTAAGACTGCAATCCATCACTTCAATCACGACGTGGAAATCACTATCCCTTTATAGAAAGTGTATTTTGGACAATCCACCCGTGCCATTCAGAATCCTAGCAAAGCCAGGGGTTTCCAGTAGTGATTCAATTCTCCAAGACTGGAAAATGAGATGTGAAGAAACTTTAAAATACCTCGGGATCTCTGAAGACACTCTGAAAAATAACCCAGATAAGGCTAAAAGAACAAATCGGGAAAAAGACTGGGAGGAAACACAGGAAAAGAAATTAACATGAGACCTATGTCATAATGTCATCTGGGAACGCAAAGCTCTGAACATGTTACCTCCATATTTGATGAAATTTCCCTCACAGCACTACCGAGATCTGCTTATGCGCTGTAGATTTAACATCTGGCACTCGAGAGAAATAAGGTGGCGAAGAAGGCAAATTGACAAATCACTAGCATACTGTAGATTTTGCAGAAAGAAGAACCAACTGGAAACTATAAGGCATGTGATGCTAACTTGTCCGAACCTGATATTGAATCTCCTGATGTACATGGGAAATTATACAAGCCTGATCTCGGAGGAGAACGAAGAAGAGTATTGGGAAAGGCTCATCACAGCTGAGAAAGTGGGCCGTACTTTGGACGCATTGAAATTTGTTGAATCCTTAAAACTGGAGCAGGAGAAGGGGGAGTCTGAGGTGGACGTCACCCAAACAACTGGAGATTCTGGCCTAGGGGCGATCATTTAGGGATTTTGAACTTGAGCCTAATTTGGGGGGCCTCCGCCTCTTTGAGGAGGGATTGTTAAAGGAATGTTAAAGGTTTAACTTTGTTTAACCAATAAAACAAAAACAAAAAAATATATATATAGTCGGGATATATAACTATTGTTGCATCATTCCTCTTTATCTCCCCTCCTTCTCTGGAGTATCTCAATATGGTTTCTCGATCTCAGAAATTTAAGATCTTAGCTATAATTGGGCGTGGATGGGATCCGGGTGGAGGACGTTTCTGGAGGGATCTGTGGGCCCTTTCCACAGAGAACCCTTGGGAGAGGTTACCCGGTCCAATTTCCTGTAGCAACAGCGTTTCGATAAAGTCTGTCGGGTCTGGGCCCTCCGAGTCCTCAGGGACCCCTAGTATGCGGATATTGTTTCGGCGGGCCCGCCCTTCGGCCTCCTCGGAGCGGGCCTCCAGCCTGATCACTTTCTGTTCCAGATCCTAGACCATCCTCTTCAGGACTCGGGTGTCCTCTACGTTTTCCTGGAGGGTGGTCTCTGCCACTGTGACCCTTTCCGTGAGGTTGCGGGCGTCTTGACGCATAAGCTGAATGTCCGATTTCACCTCTTCCAGTCTTCCTTCGAGTAATGTGCGGAGGGCCGCTATTGCTTGGAGGACTTGCGCATGTTTGAAATCCTCTCCTTGTTGGGGCAGTTCCTCGACAGGTTCTGGGTCTTGTTGCGACTGTCTCTGGGGTCTAACTGTCGTGAAGGAATCCATGGTGACCAGTTTCAGCTTGCCCTTGGGGGGAGACATTTTTGGGGGGCTGCGGGTTCGTTTCCGCGCACTGTGTAGATCGTCCTAGTAGCCCCCTCTTTTCGGCTGATGTTTCGCGAACACCCCTCTCTCGGATCAAGGGCAGTTTGAGTGGGGTGCTGTCACTGTTCGGACCGTCGATACGGCCGGGTGTAGGCCCCGGCTGCCCTCCGGTTTCAGGGTCTCGGCCCGCCTTTGCTACTGTGTCTAGGAAGGAGCTTCCCTAGGGCCGGTCTGCAGGCTCTCGGCTCGTGAGTTTCGTATCCAAGATGGCGTTCTCTCAGAAGCTTATTTGGGATTTGGAGGGGTGGGAGGGGTCCACCATCTATGTCATTGCTGGATTGCCTGCAGGGTTCGGTGTTTCCCGGCCCTCCGTTGCCAGGGGCTTATTGTCCGCTCCTTTTCTGGGAGCTTCGATGGAGGAACCACGGGTCTATCAGGCAGGGTCCGCTCCCTCCTCCTCACCTGCTGCACTCTTCCCGGCTCGGGGCGGATTTCTCCGCTTCCACCTCGATCGCTCCGTAGGCCCGGAGGGTGGAATCCCAGACTTCTCTGCACTTCCACGCAGTTACCAGGGTAGATGCGCAGCCGGAGCGAGATCAGTTAGCCCCGGTGGCCTCGGTACCAGCGTGCGTCTCGCCCTGCAGTATGTCACACTTGGTCGCAGCTCTAGTCTTGGCACGCAACGGGCGCCGCCATCTTGCGGGCCCCAGGGGCTCGAGTTTGGGCTTCCCGTTTTCTGGCTTTGCTTCTCCGATTCGGGCCGGGAGTCAGGGAGAGTGTCGGGAAGCGGTTCCCCTTCCGTTCTGTCCGGTCCGGTCCTGGATTACCGACCCGTTACCGCGATATTCTTGTCATATGGAAGGATCACGGACGGAGCTCTGCAGGAGCCTGTCTTCACAGCATGCGCGCAGGCCACGCCCCAACCTTATGAGCCCATGCTCTCCCTGCTAGAATGTGCAGGGTTACATTTCCTCCGTTACAGTGTTTCCCAGGTGGGGAAAGTCCTCATTGGACTCTGCCCACATGGGCAGCGTCAGCGCCCAGCCGGCACACATCGCCCTGAGCTCCAGGTGAGTTCCTGCTTTCTCCCGCTCTCCTGGTCTGGCCCCAGGGAGAGCGGAGTGCCTGCAGGCCCCCCAGCGGTGCTGGCCATCTTGCTACTCCCGCACGGCCATACTCTTCACCCGGGCCGCACCACGCACGTGCCCCAGGTCTTCCCCAACCTCTTGGCTACCCGGACTGGCCCCAGGCAGCCTGTAGCCACCAGGCCACGCTCCAGTTTGGGTCACGGCGAACACACGGCCTAGGCCGTGGTGTTATTTTCACCTAAGCCGCATCGCACACGCAGCCCAGGACCTTTTCTTCTTCTGGCCCGCCCGGGTTGGCCACCGGGTGGGGCACTGCCTGGGTTATACTAGAATAAAGCTTTTACCCCTTCCATTAACGTTACCGCAAATTTCAATAATTAGTATGGTGGATAGGAGGAGGGATAGAACGCAACTTGTGTTTCTCCCACCTCCTTCCCGTCTGCCATACATATGCTAAAAAATGTGTGTCGGCATGGATTTTCATGCCAGCGCAAATGCTGGAGATCCTATGGGGTCCGTCAGCTTTTTACACCATCTTAAAGAAGGCTGACCCCATAGGGATCCATTGTAAACCTCACCTGCCATGCTTGCAAGTGTTTACTTTTGATTGTGAGCATAGCTTGCCATGCTAGCATGGCAAGCAGCGCTCAAAATTACAATTAAACGCTCTTACGACATACTCGCAGGTCAGACTGTGTTTATTTTTCACTGTGAACACTGCATACTATGGCCCGTTATCGCGGGATTCATCAAACCACCACTTTATCGCAGGAATTCTTGTTATTGGAAATGATTACTGTGAAATGATCGCAGAAATAGGGGATTAGAAAAAAAAGGTTTAAAATCTGCAGTGCCTATATCCAGGGGGAAATGGGTGTTTGGTTACAATTAATGGTTTGACATGACCAGTGGCAAAACAAAAGAGTTGATGGCTGGAAGGTTTAGAATTAATCTTAACCTCTGGCATTGCTCTGGGCAACCCTCCAGACCATCGTTCTACGCCTCCCAAGCCATTACAAAAGGGGAAAGACCATATGCAAATTAGATTGGTCCCACCCCAAAAGGGGCAGTCCAGCCCAAACTGCTTTGTCACATCCCTTCTGCACGAAACCACATGCATCCCCTAACATGTTTCGGCCTTGTTGGGCCTCATCAGTGAGAAGTAGCTTGGGTCTCCAGGCATAGCAGGCACGGGACCCACATCTGGGCATACCCGTCCCACTCGGAGTGACTACAGCAAAACAAAAGAGGTGACAGCTGGAAGGTTTAGAACTAATCTTACCCTATGGCATTGCTCAGGGCAACCCTCCAGACCATTGTTCTTCACCTTCCAAGCCATTACAAAGGGGGAAAGACTGTATACAAATCAGAGTTGGTTCTGTTGGAATGGAAATTAGTATAGCCCACCCCCCTAAGTGCTTTCAGATGAAGCGAATCCCCTACGAGATATTGCAGCAGGGGGGAAAGAACTGCACTATGGAACTCGGTGTGAAAGCAATATTGTGCGACCAACAGATGCATGGCATTAGGAGGCACATAGAAAGAAACACCATTTTGTAGTCATGGCGAAAACATAGGCTTGTGTGACTGCGCTGCACCCTCCGAGCTCCACGGAAGAATTTCACTAGGTCCAACACCCTCACGGCAGAGCGAATACACACCACCAGTACTCACAGAAGTTCCCTTCCCCCCATGTCCCTTTACTGTTGAAATTATTTAGTATCATTCAGAGGAATGTGCCCTGCAAGAGCGTGAGACAACACCAGGCTCAGCGCATCCATTCATCACCACTAAGCTGCCAGCAGGCCTCTAACCCCCACCCAGCCAGGCCAGAGTCAGCCCCACACCACTGACCCGACCCCACACATCTGCATTCCCTGATAAGCAAGCAATCCTCCTGTCCCAACACAAATCAAGTGTCCATAAAAGATCTAAGCATGTGCAACTGTTTTTCTTCCAGCATAAAATACATCATTTGTTACACAAGGTACAGGGAGGAATACATTAAAGATAAAACCCAGGGTGGAGACCTTGAGTGCAGGTGGTGCGGTATCAACGAAGCTCTGAATGTGTGGGTCAGCGTGACTGTATTTTAACCTCCCTTCCCCCTGGCACCAATTCCCCAAGCCGCCTATCTATGTGCATGCCACAGTGATATAATATGTAGGCTTAGCATGCTAGTGTAGAAGCAACATTGTACTTTGCGAGTGTCCTGACATTCAATCAGCTGCAGAGATGAGCCCAGCTGACCCACATGGAGCCTGACTGATAGCGATGTACTTACCAATGATAGCCTGGCATCCCCTATGGAGCAGGCCCATGTATATGGTATTGCCAATTAGTGGCGCTTATTTGTGCTGTATATGATGATGCCACAGGGCCTTTTAAGCTCTTTTTTGTACCAAGATTAACCAGAGCGCTTTCGAGCAGCAGAGTCCTTTGCTGATATTTTGTATTCTGTACAATTAAAGCCTTGTTATCTATCGCCTGGCCAATTTCCCTAGTGGGTTGTATTCACTCTGTAGTGTGCGTTAAAAGGGGATTTGCCTTTGGTGACCCTTTCGATATGATTCCATCATCCCCGTACCTGCAGAGGTATCCAGACGGCCTCTCCAAAAGGGCCGTGCCCACCTACGGTGACCTGTCCCAAAACGCATATGCTGAAGTGGCCTTGTGGGTGCCGTATTTGAAGAATCCTGCCTGCTCGTTGGAGCGGAATGCGGTCCCAAGGAGAGGCCCAGGCCTGTTGTGGATCCCCATGAACAGAGGCTTTTGGAAGCACGTGAACACGTGAGTATAGCTTGCAGGGGATAACAAAGTAGGGTTGGGTATGTGGACCAATGTGAATAGGGTGAACACGCAGTGAATGAAAGCGAAAGTGTGTTTTGGTTTGCGGATTGTGGTGATTTTTTATTAACTTTTAAAGGATATTGAAGATAAGGAAAAAGGAATACTGGACCCCCAACTCCCGAGTAAGGGGAGAGGGTGACGCCACATGCACTCTCTCAACCAGTGTGGGAGAAAAATATAAGGAGAAATATAGGAGCTCCATATAATTAGAGAGCTTGGGAAAAGTAGTGGTTATTGTTTTAGCTTGTTATTTTAGTTTGTTTTGTTGGTGTATTTTAATGTGTAAGGAGGAGGCCCAGGAGGGTTGTGTGTGATGTGTGCAAGCGCATCCGGAGAGCATGTGGGGAGTGTATAACGAAGCTCTAGTGGGGAACATGGGAGGGGGATGAGGGAACTGATGATTTTTCTCTGAATGAATTGATTTCATTGACATGTACTAAAGACAAGACTGAGGTGTATATGAATTAACAGTTTTAGATTAATTCTTGTTTTGGCTATGGCACAGTAGTACAGGCATAGTCCTAACCCAAGATACACTGCAGGCACGACCATGGGGTCAGACACACACTAAACCATATATGTAAGGCCATGCCCCTGTATTGTGAGAAAATGCAAAAGTACCACAACCAATGGGTGACCGATTAAAGGGGAGGAAATGCCCCACTCCTGGCCAGAACATGGGTCTTATAACAGATGTGCTCTGGACCATATGTACACTTACTTGTTTGCAAAGTATAAGGGGAAACCATTGCAGAATAGAAGGGAAATATTGGCCCTCTGGAGAATGTTTGAATAAACAGAGTACTCAAAAGGGGATGGGGCGATACCCGACAGTAATAAGAAGACGAGTACAGAGGAGATTGGGAAAAGTGAAGAGACAAAAAAGGCAATGTACCCATTAGCAACGCGCCCAGCAAAAGGTTATACAAACCTGATGAAAGAGCAAAAGAAATATTGAGGCTTAATACCACCAAAAATGAAATACGCCAGTCACGAGTTCAAAAGTACATGTGCAGTTTATTGGTCAGATAGCTATCTGGCTCCCAACGCCTCTCAGTGTGTACCAGCAGACACAGTTCCAAGTTCATTTTTCTCTGCTGGAGCCAAAAACACAAAGTCTAACATTAGACAGAAAGCAGGAGTTAATCAAAATGGCGGATGACTTTAAAATGGCGGTGTAGTCAGCCTTACTCAGGTTCATTCAAATGTGATTTTCAGTGCGGTGTGAATGTGCTTAGGCCAATGTTCATTATCAGGCGGTATTATGTGAAATCTACTTTTGCAAACCCTCTTTTTGGCCTAAACCAAGAGCATTTATTCAAACATCAGCCTTTATCCGAAAACCATGTATCATCGTAAGAACATCCTGAATCGCTGTCTTCGAAACCATTAACTCCATGATGGTAATATCCTGCATCACTAAGGCATTAGAAATTTCATGGCATATGTGTCTTAGGTTCTAGTGTACCTATTGCCTGTGCACAACTTCCTCCTATCATAGAACAAATGACAGGCAGACATTGTATGCAATAACAGCAGAACAGTATAATGCCAAGAATTACCATTAAGCCTGCAAAGATTTTCCAACCCCAAGATCGCAACAAGTCCCAGAACCATGTACTAATATCCCAGTTTCCCTCTGGAACATATACTTCGGTACTTAAGACATGTAAATTCTTAATTGCCTTTAATATGTGGGGGAGAAATCGGGTACAAAGACGCAACATGCAGATCCCACCATGCTCAGCTAGAATGATGTCTAGCACCATCCTATTTTGGAGAGCCACTAATCTAAAAGCCTTTTGCTCTAGCGTCATGTTATACAGGATGTCAGTGGTCTCATTGATGGTTTTCTCTAACACTCATGCCAATTTTCTAACTTCCTGGGAGTTTATTATTTTTCCCCAAAACAGCACAAAGGATTTGGCAACATCACCCAGAATCTGTGAAGGAGTGCCACCATTCTCATTCTACCTGGGATGGTTTTTAGAGACTTCAGCAGTGGTGGTGACATATATTCCTGGCAACAAAATACCAAATAACAAGTACCCTCTCAATCTCTGGGTAACCACAGATATGCCTCATCACTGCAAATGAAGTAAACAGGATCTCCTACATAAAGAGGTCTATCCTCACTGGTTAGTATGGCAGTATTCGTACATCCCTCAAATGTACCCATTCGTTGGGAACCCTTTCTTTGTATGCAGAATGGGACGGAGGTTGATGGTATAGAAAGGAGGCATGGCATCCCTATTACCTACAGGAGCCATTTTAAAGGTAATCAATGATTGAAAAGGTCTGGAAAGTCTGTCAGAAGGCCTAATAGAAGCAATATTTAGCTTGCTCCTATTTGCAAACAAAGAACATCCTAGAGATGTTAAAACTTGCTTTTCAAATTCGTTAAGGTTAGTCCCATTAAAATTCCCAGTGACACTATCGTTCCATCAGCCAAAGTTTAATGCCCTAAGCGAAGCATAGCAAGCAGTAGTTAAAGGGAGTGGATGTATATACCAGCCCAGTCCCTTTTCCCCATGTTGTGGGAAATGCGAACACACCCAGCAATTAGAATGGCATGGGTTGCATTCATAATCATTAAAAGAGTGTTATTATAATAGCCCCCTTTGTGTTGGAGTTCTCGAGGATGAAGAGCGTGTAAATGCACGTAAGGTGGAGACACAGTGGGGATACTTGCAGTCGGTAACAAGACATCAAGTGGATGTGCATTTTCCAAATACCAAAATCCAAATGTCATTCCAATGATAAAAAAGCTGTTATTGTGACCAGTGTCCATTTGGTCCTAGGTGACCATGACCCTTGACGAGCAGATTTATCATCAGTGACCAGCATCCTTTTTTGTATGAGTGGCCTGTAAAATAGGCATAGTTTCTCAGTGTCCGTTAAGAAGCCTCACTGTTAGGCTTTTTTAGTTCATCCGTGGGTGGCACCTGACCACGTGGCCTATGTTGATTGAAGGTAACTTTGCCGGTTCCTGCCTCTTATTTATATGCAGCAGAGGAATGATGAGGGACTCGCTCAACAGTGGTTTCTTGTGGGTTTCTTGTGGGCACAGCCTAGCTGCACTTTCCTATCCTATTTACATTAATGTAATGTCAGCAACTCTAAATCTAAATCCAATTCTGTGGTCACAGATCTTACCTTGAGACTCCAGGTACGGAATGGTCGGTGAACAAAGCGTCGTCGTTTCCTGAAGAAAATGAAGATGCAGAAGCAAGATCGATCGTTCGGTGAAGAAGAATTTCAAGAAAAAGCAACAATCTCCCCAGGCCCCACGGGCTCAGGAAGGATTTCCGTGACAACCTCTGGGTCGATTAGAGCAGGCTCATTGTGAGCATTAAGATCACCAATTCCCTTCTCCTCCCCTCCGTCGTAGGGCAGACGAAAAGGAATCCTCTTCACATGTGTCGCGTGAATCCAGTGTTTCTTCCCAGTTACTCATACAGCGGTCTGTGTGGCCAAAAGGATTTTATGTGGTCCCCTCCAACGTGGTGCAAGACAGAAGCCCCTTTCACAATTCTTCAGTAGGACCCACTGACCAGGTCGGAGTCGATGACCTGGACCCTCGTATTTTATAGGGAGGGCTGCTCGCATGTGTTGATGAATCAAATACTAGTTTTGAGTCAACTGGCCACAATAGTCGAACAAAAGCAGATACTGGATTTCTTTCAACTGCTTGGGTTTTAGAACATTCCATATATTGGCTGGTCTCCCCATGACAATCTCATAGGGGGAGAGCCCTGTCTTTGATAGTGCGGTAGTCCGCATTGATAATAAGGCTATTGGCAAAGCGTCAGGCCATTTCAAATTACTATGTGCACACTTTTGCGATTTTGTTCTTTAAGATTCCGTTATATCCAGTAGACCGGCACTCTGAGCGTGTCTGGCCGAGTGGAACCGTTTATCAATCAGTAATCCCACACAAACTTGCAGGATAGCAGCAGCGACAAAATGTGGACCATTATCAGACCAAATTACCCTCGGCAAACCAAACCTAGGAAAGTATTCCTTCAGCATGGCCTTTGCCGTTGATATTGTTGTGGCATCTTTTAGAGGAAAAGCCTCAACCCATTTACTGAAAGCACAGATGACGACTAAAACATACTTATAGTCTTGACAACGTTCCATCTCAATAAAATCAAAATGAATCACCTCAAAGGGCATGGAGGTGGGACCAAAACTACCCATCAGTGTCAGTGTTCCTTTTCCAATGTTATGTTGCAAGCATATCCTGCAACTATGGACAAAACAATCAGCAGTTTTCTGAATATTAGTGTTATACCAGACAGGATCTAACTGTTTGGAAATCTTTTTAGCACATATATGTGTTGGACCATGAGCCATCGGCACCATAGCAGTAACATAGGCATTGGGTAGCATCCATCTTTTCTTTTCATTATCCACCCAACAACCCTCATCATCTAGACCCACTGGACCCTCAGCTCACTGTTTGATTTCTTCTGGAGTAGCTTCAGCCTGAATTTCTTTTATACAGCAAATCCCTTCGTCTATCATACAAGTGACAGTGACCCCTTTTGTTGGATCTAACACATAGATCTTTGATTGCAAATCAGTGGCAGTCTGTTTGGCTATTCTGTCAGCAAAGGCGTTTCCTTTTCCTACTTCGTCCGTCACTTTCTGGTGTGCGGCACACCTCATTATTGCTAACTGTGTAGGAAACACAAGTGCTGAAAGTAGCTGAACTATTAGAGTGCCATGGTGATTTTTGTTCCATGCGAGGTCAAGAAACCTCTCTCAGCCCATAGTCGACCAAAGTTGTGGACTACCCCGAAGGCATATTGGCTGTCTGTGTATATTTTCACACTAAACCCTTCAGAAAGTTCACAGGCTCTGGTTAACGCAATAATCTATGCGGCCTGCGCAGAATTATGCAGAATTCGTTTTGTTTCCACAATAGTGCTTAATGTGGTGATTGTGTAAGCAGCAGTGGATGTACAATCCGGAAGTTTAAAGTAGGAACCATCACAAAACAGCTCCCGTTGTGGATTATTTAAGGGTGTATCACTTAAATCAATTCTGCCCTTAGTTTCTTGTTCTGTGGTATAGAGGCAATCATGTGACATTTTGTCACTACAGTCTCTTTCTTGCGGAAGAGGCAATAGTTCAGCCAGATTTAATGAGCAACATCTCTTATTTTGGATATGCGGAGCAAATAAAATCAGCTCGTACCTTCTTAGCCGAAACGATGTGAGATTTTGCATTCTGTTTAAGAGAACGTCTATGGAGTGGGTTACCATCATGGTTAAAGAATGACCTAAAACCATACCCTCACTTTGTTTCACGGATGCAGCGGCAGCAGCTACTGCTCTCAAACACCTCGGCAAAGCGCATGCAACAGGGTGTAACGTGGAAGAAAAATAACCGCACAGTCTATTCTTGCCAGCATGTTCCTGTGTTAAAACAGCCAAGGGCATCCATCACATTCATGCACATCCAACACAAAGATCTTTTCGTAATTTGGTGTGCCCAAAACCGTTGCTGAACACAATGCAGCCTTGAGCAGATCAAAAGCGTTCTGGCAATCCATACTCCACGGTAAAGGCAAGGAAATGCCCTTCTTTGTCAATGCCAACATGGGTTTTATCATTAATGAAAAATTCGGGATCCACTGTCTAAAATATCAAGCCATGCCTATTAACGCTCTGACCTCGTTCTGTGTATTTGGGACAGACATATTAGAGATGCTTTGTATCCGTTCAGGTGTCAGTCTTCTTCCCTCTTTTGACAGGAGATAGCCTAAATAGGCGACTTCCTGTTCACAATACTGAAACTTTTTCAATGAAGCCTTATGCCCATGGTCTGCTAGATGAATAAGCAGCAACACAGTGCCTTCTTTGCAAGCAACTTCAGAATCAGCAGCTAGAAGTAGATTGTCAACGTACTGCAACAATGTGCAAGTAGAGGGTAACTCAAGCATATCAAGCTGTTCTTTCAACGCACTACTATAGATGCTTGGACTCTCAGTGTACACTTGTGGCACACAAGTAAATGTAAATGAGCGTCTCCCCTAGGGTGAATGCGAACAAATATCTGCTTTCAACATGTACTGAAAAACGCGTTTTTCAAATACACAACACTAAAATGCATAGCCGAGGCTGGAATCATAGTCAATATTGTAGAAACATCAGGTACAATCGGAAACTGGGGAGCAACAACCTTATTAATGGCGTGCAAGTCATTAATGAAACAAAAGGAAATCGCATTATCCCCTTTCTTATAAACTTGTAGAATCTGACTATTACACACACTCCTGCAATTATCAATATCAGAAATAATACTCTTCAAAGCCTGTTCACCTTCAACCGAAATCTTATATTGTGGAACACCTGGTTTCAACACATTTGTAACTTGTTCAATTTGTAAAATGCCAATATCATTATCATTAACTGCCCATAGACATGTCAGAACCCTATTCAATTCAGTTGATAAAGGCCTAGACAAAAATTGTGGAACAGAAGTTTGTTGAGGCGAAATCATTAAATGCATTCCATCCGGGGAACAGTAAATCACAGCATTCAACTTCTTTAATAAATTTAATCCCAACACATTTTTGCCACAATTTGTCGTCAAAAGAAATGGATAAGAATCAGTGAATGGTCCCAGTGAAATTGATACCGGCCGAGAGACCGGATTTACCACTGGCGTACCAGAGAACCCTACAGAAATGCTGTTCTGCCCTGACAGTGGAATATCTGGAACCTGTGAATGATCAATAGAACACTTCTGTGCTCCTGTATCTATCAAAAATAGATGCTCCCTATTCCCCACCTTCATTTCAATGTAGGGCCCTTTCTGATCAATGGGAATAGGTACCAGTTCCAGACTCTGCTTCGGGCTGTCCTAACAGAACAGTATATCGTCAAATGTAAGATTCTCAGAAAAAAAGACAGTCGAAGGATTATCGAAAATGTTCCCACTATTAATACTTTGTTGCTGATTATCATGTGAAGGAGCCTGTTGATTCTGTGCAAACTGACTTCTACCAGGACCCCCTATCCCAGGACGGCCTCTGCATCATCTACCCATGGCGCCATATGTGCTATTCGATCTCTGCTGCAGGATCGGGCATTGTGCTTGCCAATGACCTTCCTGTCTACAATATGCACATTGGTTCATGTGTACAGGACCCAGTTGTGCGCTTCCCTGTGGTGTAAACTGGCCTCTAAACTGTGTATTCCCACCTCTAGCTTCTCTAGCCATTTGCTGCAATAGCACTCTAGTTTTCAAGTCTCCCCTCCTCTTTTCCACCTTCTCCTTCTCTGTATTAACCCTATTCTCATAGTACTGACACATATGTAATACTGTAGATTGTGATTTCGCTTGCCAAGCACTCTCAAGTCATAATCTGTGATTGGATTTCAGGCAAGAATCCACGCACAAACTTGTCTACAAACAACCTTTTTCTTGACTCTGTACTTGAGTCTTGACCACTAAAATCTGAAAACACTTGCTAGAACCTATGAAAATACTCAGTTTCACCCTCTGACTTCAGTTGTATGCAAGCTGTAAATTTATCCCATATGATTCTTTTATCAGGAACCAGAGTTTTTAATTTAGTCACTATTTTGTCTGGCAACATCAGTATCACTTGTGGCGGTTTCTTACCAGCATTAACTTCCCCATCTGTTCGTACTAAAGCATCCGATGTATCACCCATCCATGCCTGATCATCTACAGTTCTAATCTGCGTCCATAAATCAGCAGGTAGGATCACGGGAAACAACACATCTATATCACCCAGCGTGAAAACTGATGAATGCAAAACAGATTCAATTTCTTTATAAAATCCTGTTTAATTCTTCCTAATATCTGGAATTGTCTAATGGTATTCACTTCTTGTCTAGAAAATGGGACATGAACGAACTGTGAGACATAATGTGCTTTAATAGTAGTGGCAGGTGTTCCTGCTGTGGCATTATCTGGAATTTCTACTTTCGGAACAAATGTCGGAGGAGCCTCCCTCATCGGCAATTGTAAAGTAGGCAAATCTGAATGTCTATTAAGCAAAAAGGCTAAATCAAGTTACAAAGTAGTCAAAGCAGTATCGGGCGAAAATGCTCTCTTATAAATGACCATTAAATCTGCGCGACAACAAACCTTTCTCTTCATAAATTAATTGTGTAGATACTCTACCATCACCTGTAACACTTTCCTTTGCCTTGCCGGAGCATACTGACTAAACGTGTCGTGCACTTCAATGGGAGAAATTGAAACATACGAAATCCATCTAAGAGCATCTCTTGTGCAAATGCGCATTTCTTCAGTCATTGGTTTGAATGGAGAAAGAAATCGTTTCTGCACATATGAAGCTTCCCATCCATTTCATCTTTCTGTAACCGATCTAGCTCCCTCTTAAACTCAAATACCTTCTCTACATGCTCATACTTTCTCCACAGTGTCCCTTGAGCGGACAAGGACATTCAAATCCCTCAACCCCTGTGGGACATTCATGTCCATCAAATCACTCCATATGTCAGCTAAATTCGTTCCCATCCGTTCTATCAAAATAGTCTGTTTGGGAATATTGTATTAATTAACTCATCTGACGTATGAAAATCCTAAAATGGATATATCATTTGCACATCAAGTTGGAAAGCCCTATCCATACCCCTAATAGATTCTGACTGTCTCTGCTGATCATGAAATGGTACTTTCTCAGCATTCGTCATGTGTCTACATGCATGCTTTTCTTTACTTCTGAGTTGCTTCATAGCTTCCCTTCTTCAATCTTTATGCATCAAATGCTGCAGGCCTAGCCTTTTTCCTCAACAATACAGATTCTAAATGCTCTAGGTGGGCAATTTCAAAACTACCATAGACTGGCCACTGAAGTTCGGAAACATGTATAGTCTGTCCGTGCCAAATATCATTAAATACGATAACTCCTAGGCCGTACTTATAATATATTAAATAAGCTGGCGACCCATCGAGTGGCGCCGGTTGGCCTTGTCCCAAAGATTGTCTATCTCTGCGGAATAATACTCTGAAACAGGATGACAATTTCCCAGGCATATCAGATCACTGGTGTTACCTGGTGTCGTTTGCATTTGCAATTACAAAGCTGCAACCAATATCAGGATTCTTAGGAATCGGTGCATGACTCACCTGATTTCAAAACAAAGGGATCCGATTGGATTTTAAAGGATCGTTGTGGCTGGTAATTTCGATAAACAGGCCTCGATATGGGGACCCACGTCAAGATGCCCTCCTAAACGATGCTCACCGTCCAGGGATAGGGTCGTGCAGTACTGCGGAGGAATCGCGTCTCACTTTGCAGGGGCCCCTTCACTCTCTGATACCAGTCCGGTAGCCTCGTCTTTGTCTAGCGATGTGACATCAATCTAGAGGGTCTCTATTCAGGCGCCATCTGAAAGAACAAAATGAATATTGAGGCTTAATACCACAAAAATGAAATACGCCAGTCATGAGTTCAAAAGTACATGTACAGTTCATTGGTCAGATAGCTATCTGGCTCCCAACGCCTCGCAGTATGAAGAAACTTGTGATGAGGTTGTGGTTGAAGACTCTGGGGACCCATCTCAACTTCTTGGCCACCTTTATTATCTATTGTGGCTATGCATATTGATTTCACATTTTTTCTATAAATAATCTATTTGCTGAATTATATGTCATGATTTTTTATAGATTTTACATTTTATACTCATTGGTGTTTTGGATGAGTGAATTGATGACTAACGGATGTTTGTGGATGAATGGGTGCACGTTTGAATAGCATGGATTTTATTTTATAGATGTGTTCTTAAAAGTTTTTTTCTGCTATGTAAATTTTCGCAGTAAGTGCAGATTAAATCATGATTTAAGTCATATTAAAAATGTATCAGGTTTAATAAATTCCATTGATACCTATCTTCAAATTGTACCCTTTGGATGTTTTTTCCGTGATCAACAGCTATTGATATAGACAACATCTTAATTACTGTTCACTTCAACTCTAGTTTAGCTCCAAGGTTTCTTAGTGCAGGACAAACAATCCACTTTCGGCAGCCTCAACATGTTTATCTACGTTGACACAGTACAAAGTTCATTTTTTTCTGCGTTTAACATAAGACAGTAAGCAGGAGCTAATCAAAATGGCGCATGACTTTAAAATGGCAGCGTAGTCAGCCTTATTCAGGTTCATTCAAATGCGATTTTCAGTGCGATGCGAATGTGCTTAGGCCAATGTTCGTTATCAGGCGGCATTATGTGAAATATACTTTTACACTGACATGTGTCGGTGGGCACTATGGTGGCCACAGCAGGTACAGCCCCACCCCCACCATACGTCTCACCCCCTGAGGTATCGGCCCACACAGGTGTGAGCGCAAGAGACATAGAAGTAGCCCTAGCCTCCACACGCACCAAACGTGCAAGATTATGGGCAGCATCTGAGGCAAAGAGGGTGGCAGGGACTCTAATGTTGCCGGCGGGGGCAACCCAACAGCCACCCAGGGATGAATGGAAGTCAGGTGACTTCCTGTTCAGAATAGACAATGTGCCCATAAGAACCATCCACATAGAGCGGGATGAGGAAACAGACAGTTTGGGATACGAGAATGTAGGGTCCCAAAGAGGGGACGAGGAATACTGACAGAGTTACTCACTGCAGTGACATTTTTACTCCTAGTCCAAAGTCCCCTTTCCTTCATACTTGTAGGAAATTCCATCCTGCAGGGCGGGACTGGAGCACTTTAAAGTATCAAAACATTTACTTGTTTGTCCTTCTTTTATTTTTACGTGGGGCCACCACACGTGACCGTAGCCCATCCTCCCTGAGCTCCTCCCCGTGCATCGCTGTTTATTCCTTTTCTATCGCCAGGACCATTTAGCAATAATAGAGGATACTTATTAGAGGGGACGGTGGGCGGGCATATAGAGGAATGGATTAGGAGTAAAGTAGTCACTACAGTGAGTAACTTTGTCATACTCCTATGTCCCGTCCCCTTTCCTCCATATTTGTGGGAGATTCCCAAGCACTGACCATAGGTATTACGGGTGAATGGAAATTTCCCTTATTGAAACAAATTCTTAAGAACTGCCTGGCTAAATTGGGCATCAGCCCGGGAGCTCAGGTCAAGAAAGACATTTCTGCAAAAAACTGATGGCGAGGCCCACATAGTGTTAATCAAATGTTCTGTTGCTTCCGCAAGAACCTCGGTGATGGTTTTATGCAAGGTGTTTATAGCTGGCCTTTCCAAAGTATTAAGTGGATCAAACACTGACATCCGTGGATGCCTTCTTTTCTCGGAGTGCTGCAGCATACACCTTAAATACTGCTCCAACGTCTGATTAGTTTGTTCGGTTTGCCCATCAGTTTGAGGGTGATGGCTTGTGGACAACCGGAGGTCAATCTTGGTGATTGCAGAGCACCTTCTCCAAAATGGCGGAAACAAATTGAGTTCTGCGATCTGATGTTAATATCGATGGGAATCCATGTAATCGGATGATTTGTTCTAAAAACACAGTAGCGATAGTCAATGCAGTTGGGAGTCCTTTCAGAGGGATGAAATGGGCCATTTTGGAGAATAAATCCACAATAACCAAGATGGTGGTATAACCATTGCAGGGGAGAAGATCCGTGATAAAGTCAATTGACAGAGTATGCTAAGGTGCTGGTGGTATCATCAAGGGATGCAGTAAACCAGCAGGGTTTTGCTTCCGAGCCTTATGTTGTGCGCAAACACCACAAGTTGCAATAAACTGGGCAATATCTTTTCTCTTAGTTGTCCACCAGTAGTTTTGCTTTATTTTAGCCTAGTTTGGCTATTGCTGGATGTCCTTTTATTAATGAATCATGATAGTTTGTAATGATTTGGTTCTGTAGTTTCTTGTCCTGGATATATAAGCGTCCTTAAAAATATGGTAGATTGTTTTCGATGGTCTATTGGTCTCCCTTTAAAAGCCATTCCTACTGTGTAGACTGAGTCATCTGGGACTGCAAACTGGTTGTTAAATCATCTACACATGTGGTGCTGACGATCTTGGTTTGGATTCGTTCTTCGGGAATGATGGCCACGGGATCAGCTGTTGTAAAAGTCTCTTTTTCTTCACTCATGCGTGATAGTGCGTCTGCCTTTCCATTCTGTGCTCCTGGTCTGTAGATGATAATAAAGTCGTATTCTGTGAAAAAGAGAGCCCAATGAAGTTGGCGCGAGGACTGGGCTTTGGCAGTCTTTAAGTATTGTAAGCTACGATGGTCTGTGATGACGGTGACCATGTGTCTTGCCCCAAGAAGATAGTGTCTCCATGCCTTGAATGCTGCCTTAATCGACAGTAATTCCCTGTCTGTGATCGCGTAGTTTAATTCGGGGGCAGAAAATGTGCGGGACCAGAATGCGATGGGATGTAACTGTCCTCTTTTTGTGCCCCGTTGGGACAATACCGCTCCCATCGCCATATTTGAAGCATCTGTTTCAACCACGTATGGCAGGTCTGGTCGAGGGTGTTTGCGAACTGGTGCTGTGGTAAATGCTAGTTTCAGTTTCCGGAAGGCTTCCTCAGCTTCTGTGGACCAATGGAATTTCTGTTTCTTTCTCAGCAGGGAGGTAATAGGGTGTACAATTTGCGTAAACCTAGGGATAAATCGACGATAGAAATTGGCGAATCCGAGCACACTTTGTACTCCTTTTGTGGATGTTGGTGAGGGCCATTGGAGGATCGCGTCCACTTTTCGTGTGTCCATATCTACGCCCTGTGGTGTGAGCATGAAACTGAGAAATTCGACCTTGGTTACATGGAAGAAACATTTTTCCAGCTTGGCATACAACTGGTGTTGTCGAAGCTTCTCTAAGACTGCCCGGACGGGACTGACATGTTCTTCCTTGGAATTTGAGTAGATGAGAATGTCATCTATGTAGACAAGTGCACAAACATCCGATAATTCACAGAGTACGTCATTCATGAAGAATTGGAACGCCGCGGGGGCGTTACATAACCCGAAGGGCATGACCTGATATTTGAAGAGGCCATACTTTGTACGGAAGTCTGTCTTCTACCCGTCTCCTTTTTGGACTCTTACAAGATGGTAGGCCCTTCGTAAATCCAACTTTGTGTAAATCTGAGCGTGTTTCACCTGATCCAGGAGCTCTGGTACAAGTGGTAAGGGGTATCGTTTTTTAACTGTGATCTGATTGATTACTCTGTAGTCAATACAGGTTCTTAAGTCCTGGTCCTTCTTTGGCATGAAGAAAAGGGGCGATGAAGCAGGGGACTTGGATGGGCGGATAAAGACATTTGCCAAATACTGACCCAGGTAAGTTCTAAGATGTTGATTTTCCTGCTCTGTTAAAGCGTAAATTTGGCTGCAGGGAATTTGGGCTCTGGGCACAAGGTCTATTTGGCAATTGTAGGGTCTGTGCGTGGGTAGAATGTTGGCTTGCTCCTTTTGGAAGACATCCTGGTAGTCCTGGTTTTCAAGTGGTAAAGAGCCAGTGAGGCCTAGCACGATTCCATTCTTTGGTTTCAGGTTAATGATGTCTTTGTTGTAACAGGTGTCGGCACAGTCTTGAGGAAAGGTCAGAACTCGTTTTTGCCAGTCGATCCTAGGGTTATGTGTCTCCAGCCAAGGCATTCCCAATATCATCTGGAACTGAGGAGCACTGATGAGATCAAAGGCAATGTCCTCTTGATGTCCATCCTGCAACAGAAGCTTGACTTTCTCTGTGTCACCAGCCCAGATGATAGTTGGGAACCATCCACTGCAGTGACGTTTTCAGATTTCCACTTCTGGTGGAGAGGAAGGCCTATTTGGATAGCCAAATCTTGGTCAGTGTAGTTCTCTTTTCCTCGGCCAGTTGGTTTGGGCTATGAGACAATTGAAGGTCGCAATGTAGGTCAACCGATCTTGGTTTCCCTATCGTCTAAGTGACAACAATTCATTGTCCAGAGCTTGTCCTTGTGTATGTTGGGCAAATCATTTCGCCATCTCATGCTGAAAATCCCCAAAGTTCTGAAGTAAACGATCCTCTTGCTTTACCAATGTTATTGACCAGTCTGCTGCATTGCCTCCTAGATATGAGAGTACGAATGCAACTTTGCCTTGATCATTAGGAAAGGCTCCTGGTCTGCATAAGAAATAAAGGCGGCGTTTGTTCATGAATATGGCGAACCTGTTTGGATCACCAAAGAAACTTTTGGGCGGGGCTAGAGGCACTGCACTGCCCCTGGAAGAACCACCTGAACCGGTGCTGATTGCTGTGACATGGAAGAGTGGGCTATCCCAGGCAAGGGAACCTGTCCTGCATGTGCCTGTATCATCTTTCTTGCCAACTCACCAGTTCTTTCTCGAGTTACAATAAGATCCCTCCTTAATGCACAGGTCTCCTGCCTTGAAGCATGTACTTTAGCCCGTAATTCCCCTAGTAATTGGATCAATTGGTCTGTCTCAGAAGTTTCCATAACGACCAGGTAGAGAGTTGTTGAGGCTTTGCGTTCTTTTACGCTCACCTGGTCTCTGCGGAGGCGTTGGGGCACGGTTGCAGCCCTCCCAGGAATGTGATCACCCCCGTCGAATCTCTCCCACTGCGGATAGGCTGTGGACTGCGACAATTGGTGACTCTGCTCCTGCGTGGATATGAGAAAAGGTGAGTGCGCTGCTCGGTGACTATGGTACCTCTCAAACCCTTCTACCCACAGTGTGATTTCTGTGGGCATGTACCGGCCCATGAGGCTCACCTGGTATTTATGGATGGTGAGCTCTCCGTCATGCTGCTTTGCTTCTGGCATAGGCGCTTGTTGATGGGATCTAGTTCCTTCACTGATCCCTGGTGAGTAACAGTCCAGTCCAGCTGCGACTATTCTTCTCTTGATTGGTTCTCAATGTCTCTTGCCGTTCCCTCTTTCTGTTTTTTCCCCATTCCGCTTTCTGTTTTGTATTATTGCTCTTGATTTTGTTGTTATTTCCTGAATAACGTTTTCTCTTCTGATTTCTTCCCAATAGATGGAATTGCGGCTCAACAGCAGCTGTGGAGGTGCAGAACGCGGCCGGGAGGAAGATAGATGAAACCGCAATGTCCGACAACAGATGAGTGATGGTTTAAGGGAAAGCGCGAGATGGTATGGGAGCGTGACCTTAAACTCAAAGTCTTTTTAATGTCTGACCTTGCTTTTTTCTTGCAGGTGCTGCGGTCGCGGACGCAGCGCATAGTGCTGCGGTGTCAAGAAGAAGAATTCAGCGTCCCCGAAGTCGTGAAGGTGAGCGGTAGTGTCAATATGAAGAGTATGGTGCTCCGGAAGGTTTGAAGGTGAGCTGCGGTGCCAAGATGAACAGTTCGGTGCTCCGGAAGATGGGAAGAAGACGTGCACAGGTGAGAGCTGATTCCCCCGATGGTAAGTATGGAGGTAGGAAGCAGGATTTCCAAGGTAAGTTCAGATCCCAGGCGGCGGTGAGCATTGCGCTACATGGATGTGCAGACTAACACGAAGCGTCTGCCTCGTGGATTGAAGCAGCTTATATAGCTGTGAGCGTGGGCACACCCACTAGGCCTGGCTTGCCTGCCACACCCTGCCACTCCTAGTGAGTCAGCACGTGCAAGGTAACCCAGTGAATAGCAGCCGCAACCCAGAGTACACGTGGGGCTGCTTTAAGTGATGAAAGTGTCCATGTTAAATGCACTTTGCACCCTGAACATGCAGACAAGAGTGGACATGTAGACAAGGAAATATCCTCAGATGCATGTAGCTTGTAGCGAGCATCAATTTTCTTGTTTAGGTGTTGCCCAGAATGAGGTTTTTCCCAGAGCTTACAGCCCTCGGCCAGGATGTCCCTCTAAAGGAACAGGCCAGTGCGCTCCTGTGTCGGCAGAGTAAAGGCTCCAGAAAGTACCCCTTCTTGTAGAGCCGGGGGCTCAGGTATTGGCATGTCTAGCAATGCCATCATATCCACAACCCATTCGTGAAAGCCTCTAATAGAGCAGGGTGGGTAATCGCTGTCCTGCTCTGCCTTGACCTCATCCAATGAGGCGAGAGCAAAAGTCTGATCCGCTGCATGTGCCGCCTCAGGCACCAAAGGCACGGTTGAATGCGCAACACAAGTCTTTTCCACAGAGGAAAGTGGAGGCAGAGGAGGCAGTGGAGGAGGAGGCCCCACAGGAAGTGGTGTAGGAGGTGGCACTACCAGGACCTGCATAGTGATTGCCAGAGCAGGGGCCGGCTCACGCGGCTTAGGATACATTTCCTCAAATAAATCCTTAAAGTACGCCTTCATGGGATCAGAATGCATAAGTGTCTGAAACTTGCCAAAAAATGCATCCTCAGACGAAGATCTAGGTGCTGGAGCTGGTAGAGGCTACTCGGAAGGGGCATACCCCCAGGATCACAAAGAGGGTGGTTGCCAGTATGGCCCTCCACCAACTGGGTCCACGTAAATCAAAGGAGCAATAGGACGGAGCAAGACTGCAGCAGCAGAGCCCGAGCACGCCAATCCATTGGATGGTGGAACGGGTTCTAATTACCCACACAACATGGAAAAGGCTGCTCTGCCCCAAAAACAGGCCCCTCAGTACCAGCCGTGCTGAACATTGGTGTAAGAGAGGTAGTCAAAATGGCCACTGTGAATCGCAGGGGTTGGTGTGCCATTTTGTTAACCCCTGAGGCGAACTGTGTCACAGGTGTAAGTGAGGCTGTGGTCACCACAGGGGAGTGAGGGGTCTTATGTTCCATTTTAGCCTTATGACAAGGAACCTCGGCAGAGCTGGTGCTAGCAGATCTAGAGTGTTTCTGAGACACCTTAGAGACTGCTGATGAATTAGCCCCAAGTGAAGGTAAGTCGGCGGAGCCGGTACTCGAAGACTTAAGGTGCTTAACCAGCTTCTTTGCCCTTTCATCCGGATTGGTTTCCCTACATGTCTGAGTGTGGGAAGGCATATAGTAACCCCCTGAAACCAGAACCCTCACAGGGGGCCCCTGAATCCAGCTGGTCTTAAATATAGCCCTAAGAAGGGGAACCTCAGCGATAACCCTTTGTTTAGTCACCTTGAGAGGGACCTTGGGCTGAGACTCAGTACATTAGTTCCAGATGTGGAAACCTCAGGGCTGACCCCGGTGACAACAGCCCCAGAAGTACTGCACCTAACTTTAGCCCCCAAAAGGCAAACCACGGATGAAGATCCGGTTTTGGCAGCCCCTTTGCAAGGGTTTTCGGAGGAAATCATGTGGCACCAGTTAGATACCTTTCGGGACACCTCAGGGAGATCCCTGGTAATAGAGCTGCTTGAGCCCCTCCCGGACCCAGAAGGATTCCCCTGGCTGGGGTGCCTTAAAAAGGAACAAACTTACCAGCCGTTTCCTTTTTTCTTCAATGAACTGCTGTAAATGTGGTGAAGGAACACGTTGAAACACCTCCTCCCACCTGACAAGCCGACCTTGTATTGTCCGGACAGAGAGGGAGTCGCAGTAGAAGCACTAGTCCCAACCATGTTCCGGGCCTAAGCACTCCAGGCAAAGAGTGGGGATCCGCCCTTGCGAAACAATGTTTGCACGATGAACAGGACACAAATCCCTGATGCTCCGGCATAGAAGGAAGAAAGATGACAGTGGATCGGGAGTAGGAATGAAGGACAAGGGAACAAAAAGAAAAATATTCCATGTGATGCAAGTGCATCCGACCCTGACCGTGTGGAGAAAAGGACTGAAGGGCGATGCGTGGGGCGGAGCTCAGAAAGGCGGGGCTACGGTCACGTGCGGTGGCCCCGCGTACAAATAAAACATACACTGACTAGGACAGCCCAAAGAGAGTGCTTGCATGTCCAGTCCTGTCAATGACCCTAAATCCAGAAGAGGAACCGTTTGTGGGGACAGAGATAGGGAATAACCAATTCATCTTTATGGTGGACTCAGGAGCAGAGACGTTGTGCATCAGTGAAGGCAACTTCCCACTATCAGGAATAATTCTTGACACGCATGGGTTCTCTGGGGCTGTTTTAACGGTTCCTTAGACAAAAGATCTAGACTTCAAGGTGGGAGGGAATGTTGTACGAGCCCCCCTCCTTTACTCAGAGTTCTCCTGTCAACTTACTCGGTAGGGATCTGTTCAGCAAGTTGAACATGACGATTTAATTTACAGACAGAGGTATCGTCTGTGCCACACCTGGCATGTGCTCCCTAAGAGTAATGCTGGTGATACATACTCAGTGAGGGGTATCCCTGCCAACCCTGACATGTTTGTTTATGGCAGCAAGGTACTCACCCGAGCGGTCCCCCAGATCACCAGAAAGGAGTGGAGAGTACCCACTGACTTAATTGTTTGACCTGTAGTACTCCCCGAGCTGGTTGCTGGCTGGCACAATCCTGTCATTAGATTTGGAAGGCCTGGTGTTGTCTGCAAAAAGGATTGTAGTGCTGGGTACTGATCCTCATGGGGGCCAATCACGCACTGTACTCTGCATTAATACCAATGTGCCCCTGCGACAATTGTCCGATGAATTATCGAGGATAATAATAATGATGGGGAAATCATCCTCGAGATCTGTATACCCTGTGTGATCATGGTGTAATATAGGAAAGTTCAAAGCCCCCTGATGGCTCTAGTGGCTCAACCCCCATTCAGCCAGGCTGACTTGCAATACGTCCCCACACATTTATGGACAACAAACCCACACGATGTAGGGATTCTGAAAGAGGTGACCACTGTAAAAATCACACTTAAACCAGGAGCAATATTTCAGATGCTGAAACAGTACCCGCTGTCCACGGAGGTGGAGAAAGGGATTCAAGAAACATTGCAGGCCCTGTTGCACCAAGGTATCATAGTACCCTCCACCTCATCATGCAATACACCTATATACCCTATTAAAAAGGCAACAGGGGCAGTTAGAGGATGATCCAGGATTAATGACATAGTACAGAAAGAGTTTCCATTTGTCCCTAACCCGGCATTCATTTTGTGCAGCATCCCTAAAAAAGCTACCCATTTCACTGTGGTGGATTTGAAGAATGCATTCTTCTCAGTACCTCTTCACCCAGTCAAAGTACCTTACAGCCTTCACCCTGGGTGGAAAAGGATAGGAACATCGTCACTTACCCCAGGGGTACTGCGAAAGTCCCTGCATCTTTAGTAGGATATTACATGAAGACCTACGGAACATCCAAGTACCCATGATGATAATTCAATATGTAGATGACCTACTGGTCTGTAGTGACAGTGAGCAAGGCTGTCAAAGGGACTCTATTGCATTACTGCAGCTGCTAGCAAGCAAAGGGTACAAAGTGGACAGGGCAAAACTCCAATACTGGCAACTGGAGGTGTTTTATCTAGGGCAACCTATTTCTAAGGACGGAAAAAGAATAACCCCTGACAGAGCAGCAGCAGTGCGTGCCACTCCCAAACCACTCACAGTAAAAGATATGCACACATTCCTAGGGTTATGCAACTATTGTAGAGCATGGGTTCTAGATCATGCAGCATACACAAGACCACTCCTACAGGGCCTCAAAGAAGCACAAAGAGAGAGCTACAAGATAGAACGGGCACTAGAGATGGTGGCAAGGTTCAATGGTTTAAAAGAAGTGATTACGACTGCACCTGTCCTCGCCACCCCAGATTACACACAGGAGTTTTACATTTTCTCACACACAAATGGTACAATCATGACTGCTGTACTCACACAGAAAAGCACAATGGGCCATAAACCACTGGCCTATAATAGTGGCACACTCGAGTCTGTCATGCAGGGACAGTTTGCCTGCGAACCAGCTCTTGCAACAGCAGCCTTTGCAATTGAAAAGAGCTCCACAATTGTTATGGGTTGCTCAGTAACATTAAATGTGGAGCATTCACTTTTCACAATTCTAGACCGGTCAAAGTCCACACTCACCACACAATGAGCATAAGCATATGAAATAATACTGTTGAGCCCCCACATCCATGTTGAAAGGTGCAAAACAGAAAATCCTGCCACGTTCCTAACACAGCCATGCACAGCCGAAGATTTGCAACAGCATGACTGCATCTTACGAAGGGAAAGATGACGATATCCCCAAACCCAAAGATAGCCCCCTAGAACGGGGAGAGATCCTCTTCGCTGACGGGTCAGCATCAATTGATCAGGAAACAGGGGAAAGGCATGTTGGAGCAACAGTGGCACGCCTGGAGTAGGGAGAATATTTAGCAATGGTAATGAGGACACATTATTCAGCACAGGCAGCTGAACTGGAAGCGCTCATAGAAGCCCTGCAGGCCTCTAAGGTGTACTATGCCACCATCTATTCAGACTCTGCCTATCTCACCACCACGGTGCATGCAGATCTGTCACGGTGGAGAAGGAGGGGGTTCAGAAGAGCAGATGGCTCACCAGTACAGTATGCCGCCCAGCTGAACATATTGATTTCCACCGTTGCAGAGCCCTCTGTGGGGGCGATCGTCAAACGTGCACCACATACACACAATACAGACGAAATCATGCTGGGAAATGCAGCCGCCGTTGCGGCAGCACAAGCTACAGCAGATCTCCCAGCGCCCACAACTGCTGATTATGTTGTAACCACAGTAAGCGCCAATGCAGACACAGGAGCATACACAGCTCTCCCGATCGCACAAATAATTTAGCTGCAGTGTAGAGTTCCCCAGAAGAACAGGACATATGGCTCAAACTTGGGTGCGTACAGTCACCCACTGACCTCTTATGGAGACAAAAAAGCTCAGGAAAAGTAGAAAAGGCAGTGGAATTATTGCATCAGTGTTCGGGCAATTGCATTACCCATCGCATACCTCTAAACAACACATTGCAGCAGACATTCAAAAGACTGGTTTATCCCAAATGTACAGGAAGACCTCTCAACAATCATGATCCAATGTATAACCTGCCAGGTTTTTAGTACAGGCATGACACTAAGAGCCCTGAGAGGGACTTTGCACCACTCTGCAGGTCCCTTCCGTGGGCTGCACATTGACTGCACAGACATGGGAGAACGTTCCAATGGGGCATGATATCTGATTGTGGTGGGGTGTCCATTCTCGAGGTGGGTTGAGGCTTGTCCTTGTGCCCACACAGATGCCAAGTGTGCTGCAAAATCCCTCGTCAGAGAGGTTTTCCCCTGCTGGGGAGTGTGTGACGTCTTAAAATCAGACAATGCACCCATTTTTTCAATGAGCTGTTCAAAGATATAACAACCCTTTTAGGAATAAAACATTGCATGAGTTCCATTTACCACCCACAAGCAAATGGAATGGTAGAAAGGATCAACGGCCTCCTTAAAAGCAGACTCTCCAAACTATGTAACACCCTAAAAAAGAATTGGGTGTATTGCCTGCCCCTGGCCCTGTTCCATCTGCACACACAGCCCAGTAAAAACTACCACCTGTCCCCCCACAGAATAGTGACTGGGAGGCACATGCAGATACCCCTATCACCTGTGAGGAGAGCAAGCATCAGATGCTCACAGAGCAGCAACAATCCTGGGGAAGTGTTTAAACAATATCTGTCCGAACTGATACGTGCGATAAGATGCATCGCAAAACAAATGGCTCCGCCACACACAGAAGCACAAATGACAACTGTCCCACAAACTGACACCACACCCGCACAACCATTGTTGCTGGGAACGCTGGTCCATGTTTGAAGTTTCATGCAAATATGGAACAATCCCAGGTTCCATGGGCCCTACGAAGTGGTGTTTTCCACCTCCTTAGCAGTGAAGGTGAAGGGGTTGAGATATTGGATACACCTCTCAGACCTTTGCAGGGCCCCACTGGATGCAACACAAAGTGTCCAAAATGAAGAAAACAACACTACCTCAACTTGCGTAGCTTCTTGCTGATTATATGAAGTGCGTGTGCTAAAAGTAAGAAAACATGCATTGCTGATACAGCATCAGATACGTGAATTAAAACTCTCTATCTCTCTCTCCCTTTTCCCTTCCCATTACCCTTCAATGTCACTGTGTCCCTTTTGAATGAAACTGAAGTACCGTCCACTGTTGCTAGTTTAACCCCTAAATGCTCCACAGTAACTAAATCCACCCCGACCCCCACTTCCTCCCCTGTCAGAATGCTAAGTTCCGGCCCATGCCCAAACCCGAATGAAAGGATGAATGAAAGTGTACCATCCAAGGTCTCAAAACCAAACACTATAATGGAAGCAGAACCAATGTATAATGTAACCACTGCAAATAGTAGTGGCTCCCAAGCCACTGTATGTGATAATAAAATGTTTCAAGTACTAATGCTGCATGCAAAAAACTCGATGTAATGGGAGCAGCAATGTAAATGTTATTGGCAGCAGGAGTACAATCGTGAGAAGGCACACAATACGTAATAGAAGAAAGAAAAGGCAAGTGCGCTAACATGAATATGATGCATATCATGGTTTAGGACTAGATGCAGTAGAAGATATTCATCATCCTGAACACTGGAACAGTTGGTACTCTGACATGAGTGCAATGGGAAGGCTAACGACTAATGGGAGTTGCTACATCTGTTCCTTAATACCGCACGCATCTTGTGCACCCAAGGTCTTAGCACCACAAGAAGGACCCATGATAGAGACCCAATGCCTAATTCATCTTGCGCTATCTGGGATCAAATGCACTTCCCAGGCACGCAATGTTCATCTAGAACTCATTGATCCTGAGCCCTAAAAATGCAAAACCAGCTCCAATAACACCAACTGTCTGAAAGAACCACATCTAGTAATGGACGGGTGAGATATGTCAATAACGAGTGGCAAGAGACAACACATGCTGTAAAAGCTAAAGGAAATATCGAGGCTGAGTACCCCAAAAGGAAATACACCAAACACAGGCTTATAAAGATTCACAGATCTTTATTCTAAAACTGTACAGTTTATAAAGAAACAAAGTATCAGATAGCTATCTGGCCCTCAGTACATCACAGCGAATACCAGCCCTTTCGGTGTGAGAAGTGAGAGGTACTGGACGTCTAAACAGTTGCACATTTTATACATTTCCAATTACAATGTCCAGCCCCTCTACAGGTTAATAATACATGGTCTAGAGTTTGTGCCGAGTTCACTTCTGGCTTGACCAACTATATGCATGTGGATCATCTTCAGTTTACATAGAAACAAGTTACAATGGCAACATTGTATTCTTGGATTTAACAATAAGCCTTAACACATGTCCTATACAATGCAGTTCAGCTAGTGTCCACGTTCAGTATTTATATAACATTGTAGTCGATGCATGTCCGCATTGGACATATTGGCGCAGACAATCCTCTGTCTACAAGTCAGACATGGGACATGGTCTCTTTACTCAACCCAAACATTCGGCCAACAGACAGTTTGAACATTAACTTTCGTACAAGGTTCAGGACGGCTCAGTTACAAGCGGGAAACACTGTCCACCATTTTAGAACACAGAATCACTTTAGAATAGAAATCAAAATGGCGGACAAACCTAAAATGGCAGCGAAGTCGATCTAAGATCGGAACTTTGCAATGCGGTTTTCTTCACAGAGTGACTGGGCTTAGGCCAATATATACAATAAAGGAGGCACGATATGATATCCCATTTAACAATGCATGCAAGGCCGAAGGACTTTTAGGGTTACCTAAGAAAATTGCAGCATTCGTCGAGCAGACATGCGCACAAGTATGGGCAGAACACATCGCCAAACTAACGTGGATTGCAGCTCTTGAGAAACTGGTAAAAGTACACCAAGAAAAATCATCTGAACTTTGTTTTTACAATGAAGGGACTGTTTCCGTCGGGTCGAACGAACAATGCAACCGAACAGTCATAATACCCGACCTCATGAAAGGTACTGCTGCGCTGATGGACTATTACTGGATCTTCGCCCAGCAAGCGCACTTGCACCTCCCGCCTTCTTGGATGAGCTACTGTTCACTAGCTATGCTGCACTCTGCCCTGCTAGTAGTACCAGAAGATCACCTGGTGAGGGACCCCTGCTTGTAGCACCCACCGTGCCCCCAACATTCAAAGCATGACACATAATGCCACCAACAAACTTTCACATCCTCTCTGAGAAAGGGACCTATGACCAGCTGCGAAGGAAAAAAATATCCTCGAATTACCTATCAGAAGACTCGTCTGAATTGCTTGCGCAGATACTTGATGAATATAAGCTCTATAATTCAGCAAAGACATTTTTCACATCTCTAGCACCGAGCATTCAAACAGGAGCCAATGCAAAATTGCTCTGGATTGTGAGGTGGGAGTTGATCCAGCTGGCTAATGATAGTGAAGAGGGGTTTAATGTCATTAGTGGAACTGAGAGCCCTAGGACTAATGACAATGCAGAACCGGTACGTAATGGATCTTCTGACAGCCATGGAAGGAGATGTTTTCAAAATGTTCGGGAGTACATGTTGCACTTTCGTACCTTCTGAAGAGACAGAAAAATGGATATTGTCACACAGCATTGCAGAAGTACATGAACTAGGGGTAAACATGAAGAAAGAAGCTGCGGTTCAAGAAGAAGATTGGTTTACCATGTCCTTCGGATGGGTCCCATCGAGGCTCAGAACATTGGTGAAAATGTTGGTACCCATCATCGTGGTTATCCTGGTGATCTTCTGCACATGCCAATTGGGTCTCTGGTGTTGTGCCAAAGCTGTGCCTAATAGCGCAATGATGATGGTTACTATTGGGAATACTAAAGTACCTCGTAATACAAAAGTAGAAATACAGACTGACCAAACTGACCGCCCCATTTACCACATGGTCCCAATCCCTGTTGGAGATATAGTAGATAACCTATACCACACAACCATTGTTCCTCCCCCCTGCCCCAAAACTTACAAAGACGTGTGGGTCGACCTGGCTGGGCGTGGGGGATGCATATACATGACATGTCCACCTGAGCAGTACACACAAGCAGGAGAAAGCTTAAGACATGTGTGTAGGGCCGGGATGCCAATAAAAGGAACGCTGGCATGGGAGGAAGCAGAAAGGAAGGCCAATGAGCATAAATACAGGGGAGGAGAATTTGTTACTGTAGAAGTAACAAAAGGGGGGAATGTTGGGATGGAAATTAGTATATCCCACCCCCCAACCGCTTTCAGGTGAGGCGAATCCCCTACGAGGTAGTGTAGTGTTCTATAGAGAACCGCACTTTGGGACTCAGTGCAAAAGCAATATTGCGCGACCAACATATGCATGGCATTAGCAGGCACATAGAAAGATAGAAGGAAATGCCATTTTGTAGTCATGGCGAAAACATAGGCCTGTGTGTCTGCGTTGCACATTCCAAGCTCCATGGAATGATTTCACTAGGCTCAACACCCTCATGGCAGAGCGAATACACACTGCCAGTTCTCACAGAAGTTCACTTCCCCCATGTCCCTTTACTGTTGCAATCATTTAGTATTGTTCAGAGGAATGTGCCCTGCAAGAGCGTGAGACAACACCAGGCTCCGTGCAGCGTCCATTCATCACCACTAAGCTGCCAGCAGGACTCTAACCCCCACCCAGCCAGGCCAGAGTCAGCCCCATGCCACTGACCCAAACCCCACACCTCTGCATTCCCTGATAAGCAAGCAACCCTCCTGTCCCAACACAAATCAAGTGTCCATAAAAGATCTAAGCATGCACAACCGTTTTTCTTCCAGCATAACATACAAACTTTGTAACACGAGTTACAGATAGGGATAAATTAAAGATCAAACCCGGGGTGGAGACCTTGAGTGTGGGAGGTGCGGTATCAACGAAGCTCTGAATGAGTGGGTCAGCGTGACAGTAATTTATCCTCCCTTCCCCCTGGCACCAATTCCCAAAGCCACCCAGGTGCATGCCACAGTGATATAGTATGTAGGCTTAGCATGCTAGTTTAGAAGCAACATTGTACTTTGCGAGTGTCCTGACCTTCAACCAGCTGCAGAGACGAGCCCAGCCGCCCCATGTGGAGCCAGACGGATGGCGATGTACTAACCAATGATAGCCTTGCATCCCCTAGGGAGCAGGCATATGTTTATCATACTGTCAATCAATGTTGCGGATATGTACTGTATGTGATGATATTGCCAGAGCCACAATATGTTAAAAACTAGATTACTGCAACATCCTGCTCCTCGGCACTTCTACACATAACATCAATCGCTTGCAAGTAGCACAAAACAATGCCCTCAGAGCGGCTCTCAGCATTGCCAAGAGAGACCACATCACCCAGGCAAGAAGGGATGCCCATTGGCTCCCAGTCAAAGAACGCATAACATTTAAAGCTCTTACAATCACACACAGATGCATCACCCAAACTGCACCAGCATACCTAGTAGAAAGAATACACCAAGCACCAACCAACAGGCCAAAACACAACAAATACTCACACCAACTCTCAATCCCAGCATTTAACAGAGTGAAAGCTGGTGGATCCAGCTTTGAATTTCTAGCCCCCAAAGCAAGGAACTCGCTACCGCTCAATCTGAGAAGCGAACAATCCCACTCTACCTTCAGGAAATCACTGAAAACAAGGTTGTTCAACTAACTCTCGATTGCCTTGCTTGCCTCTCCTCCCAACTGTTCCATTGTAACCATGGAACTACTGGCTGCTAACCTGTACTAAGTTGAATATGCTGTTAACAGCGCCACGTTCCCTTGTAACCATGGAACTACTGGCTGCTAACCTGTACTAAGTTGAATGTGCTGTTAACAGCGCCACAATGCCTCAGGACCGCTGGGCGCTTTATAAATCCAAATAAATAAATGATGCCACAAGGCCTTTTAAGCTCTTGTTTGTACCAGGACTAACCAGAGAGCTCTCGAGCAGCAGAGTCCTTTGCTGATTTTTTTTATTCTGTACAATTAAAGCCTTGTTATCCTTGCAAGCTATCTCCTGGCCTATTTCCCTAAAAGGTTGTTTTCACTCTGTAGTGTGCGTTAAAAGGGGATTTACCTTCCGTCCCACCCCAAAAGGGGCAGTACAGCTCAAACTGCTTTGTCACATCCCTTCTGCATGAGACCACATTCATCCCCAAACATGTTTCGGCCTTGTTGGGCCTCGTCAGTGAGAAGTAGCTTTGGTCTCTAGGCCTAGCAGGCACGGGACCCACATCTGGGCGTACCCGTCCCACTCAGGGTAACTAGAGCAAAACAAAAGAGGTGATGCCTGGTAGGTTTTGAATTCATCTTAATCTCTGGCATTGCTCTGGGCAACCCTCCAGACAATCGTTCTTCGCCTGTCAAGCCATTACAATAGGGGAAATACCACATGCAAATCAGGTTTGGTCCCACCCAAAAGAGGCAGTCCAGCCTTAGCTGTTTTATCACATCCCTTCTGCATGAGATCACATGCAACCCCAAACATGTTTCGGCCTTGTTGGTCTTCATCAGGGAGGAGTAGCTTGGGTCTATAGGCCTAGCAGGCATGGCACCCAGGTCTGGGCATACTGGTCCCACTCGGGGCGACAACAGAAAAACAAAAGACATGGCCAGTGGACATGGCTAGTGGGCCCAAAAGAAAGCTATTGGTGCAACACGTACAGAGGCCCGGGCCGAAGGCCATAGCTAATGAGTCCACAAGAAACTATGCAACATGTTCGGTCATGGCCACTGGCCATGGCTAGTGGGCCCAAAAGAAAACTATTGGTGCAACATGTATAGTGGCCACGGCCAAAGGCATAACTAGTGGGCCCTGAGGAAACTATAGTATAACAAAATCTTTGCAATACAGTGCAAACACATTTGTTAAGAGAGAGTTAAGGTGATCAGATTTAACGCAACAAAACCCCTCAAATTCAGCACTCGCATTTCAAGCAAGTGCATATTAGCTATGCAGCCCTTGTTGCGCAGCATATACCCACAATGATGACATCACTGATGGCATTTCTAATGACATCAGACAAGACATTACTGATAAGATCAATAATTACAAAATATATGACATTATTGGTCATAGAAGTTACAATATCTTTGTTGATCTCTTTTACATATTTTATTTTATTACACTTCACAATAATAACAACATAACATGGAACAACACACTGATACAGAAGTATCATATGATTACATGTGGATCATACAGTTATAGTACTTATCAACATATGCAATTTAAAATAAAAAGATGTAACTTTATAGAAATGGTTTGAATGTCATCTATTTGTTGGCAATCACAAAACTTCATTGCAGGGAAAGTACCGGATTCAGATAAATTAAACATAATGTAATACGTATATGTAGTAGTAAAAATAAATAAGAATAGTTAGAACTAGAAACATGTTTAATAATATGTGTTATGAAAATGGTAAATGTACACATTTAAATGTACAATTCTCCCTACTGTAATAAAAATTATCTGAACACATTATTTTCTAAATTATAAGTTTATTTAAAAAAACAAAAACACACACGTATAGTATAAAGTGTGTGCCTGAGTGCATTGTGACAGTACAGAATCTAAACATTCAATGTTTGGCTAATATACAAAAACAAATAATTTACTTATACTACATAAGTACATTTATACAAAAAATGAAGATTAGAAAGTAAATATTTAATTATAGACATGAAAATTGTATTACTGATATTTTTTAGTCATTTCTTTTGAAAATAAATTGTGAATTTGTATTTCATTATAACAGATTACATTTCAAAGTACGAAATGCTTATATACTATTCTTCATTGTAATAATCTTGGTATGCATCTATGATTGTGCACTGTACACTACATTTAAAGAAACAAGGACAGAATACAATGTACTGTGTTAGTATGGAATATGTGCATGCTATGTAACAGAAAATAGTTGTCCTATTTCAAATATAATTAATCAAACCAAAAACATCAATGATGTCATCAGTGATGCAATCAGAGATGTCATCAGTAATGTAATGTGTGATGTAATTAGTGGCCATGGCTACCAAAGACACCTATTAGTGCAATATGTGCTGTGGCCAAGGCCAAAGGCGATGGCCACTGGGAATGTCCCAAGCCCATGGCTAGTGGGCCCCAAAGAAACATATTGGTGCAACATGTACAGCGGCCACGGCCAAATGCAATTGCCACTTGTAATGGCTGAAAGCCATGGCTAGTGTGCCCCATATAAAGCTATTGGTGCAACATGGTCAGTGGCCAAGGCTGAAGGCTATGACTAGTGGCCATGGCCAAAGGCTTCTAAGCATGGATATTCTAAATCAATTATTCATATTACATAATTACATATATACCAAAGTAATGAAGCTTAGAAATTGAAGATTTAATTTTAGAGACGTAATTGGATTTATATTACTTTGTTATTTCTTTCTGAATTATGACTTTGTGTTCCACTCCAACAGATGACATGCCAAAGGACATGAATCTTTATGTACAATACTTTTTTTTGGTGTACTCATATGTTTGCATGTACTTCAAATTGTGGACCATACACTAAATTAAAGAAATTACAGCAGAATAAAATGTACTTAAATAAATATATATATATATATATGTATTTTTTTAAGTACATATATATATATATATTTATATATATATATATATAAATATATATATATATATCGCCGTTTTTTGCACCAGAACGGCGCAATCCTGAGCCGCACTCCCGGAGTGTTGTGAAAAAGATATCTCAGAGTTCATCAAGAAGCCAGCTGCAATGTTGTTGAGTTAACATTTCTTCTTTATTGAATACAAAAGTTAAAAAGTTCCATGTGGAAACCTCCTCCCACAGCCAGCCACACAAAGGTAAACCTAGATGATGACGCGTTTCGCTACGGCTTGTAGCTTGTTCACATGAATTCGGTTTCCCAGAACACAGTATTTAACTCCTTCCCCTTAGGAATAACAGTAAAGATAAAAGTAGGACTATACTTGTTGATTCAATACCAAGTGCCTGTTTGAACTGCCCGCCATTTTGGAGTGGTTTATTTACTCAACATAATGTTCGGGCTAGATGATTGAATCAGTCATCGGTCCGTAAGCCAAAGTATCGGCATTGGGCCTCTGGGTGCTGGGTTGTTACACCTATTGAATCGAATCCCGTTGGAATCTTTGTTACCATCCTACAATACAACCATAATGGTTGTGTTAGTAGTGTCCACAATAAGCAGTGCGAACCCTTCACACATCGTATTAAATTTCTAAAACGGAATGCATGGTGCATCCCCTCGATGTGTTTTCGTTGCCGAAATTAAGTGCATAGTGCGTTCCGTATTAGTTTTGTTTGGCAACGCAGGTCCCTCTCACATCACATTAAATCTGTGACGTAAAGTGTATAGTGCATCCCTTCAATGTCTATGGGTGCCAAAATGATATAATATCATGCACAGTGCATTGAATATCTATTTTATAACCGCATGATGTTCCCATTTATCGCTACATACATAAAAATCGTGGACACAATTTACTAAAGTGACTAGTGCTAGGATAAAAGCCCATCCGTTAATTCTAGGTCTCTTAAGACAAATTTGGCTTACTCCAATGGGTCTACGTTAATCTCAAGATTAATATCTTACATCTCTTCGATGCCCCATTTCCAGGACCCAATGCCCCTGTACATATTAGATGAATATTATGATGCTGTCCTCCACAGTATATGCAAAGTCTTGCTGTGGTTACTAGCAACTATAACTGATCAACAGTGATATCCATGTATGCACAATCATTACCATTTCCAACATATGGAGTCAACACGCAGAACAGTGCCAAATGACTGTGTATAGGGGTTGGATGACTTGTGTCTGTACAAAATTAAAAAACGATCATGCCAGTGATGTCCATCTGGCTGAAAAACCCTCTTAAGTAAGAGAATACTCAGGGAACGCTTAACAAAAATACAGTGAATAGTCATTTTTCTGATTTCACAATGTAAGAGGTAGGCGATGTAGTGCCTGTGTATGTTATTCACCCAAAAAAGTATAAAGTTCCTCATCGATATTATGTCCCAATGGAAACTTGCTTTCGAAATCGATAATGACTTTAGTTTCTCGTTGTCTTAACAGTTTCTCTCTATCTCCTCCCCTAGGTCCAATCTTTACCTGCTGCAGTCCTATAAATGAGAAGTCACATAATTTCCCCTGATGTTTCTCCCAGAAATGTTTAGCGATACGATATGTATAATCTTGATTTCTGATCGCTCTGATATGTTGCTGTATGCGTATCTTTAGTTTGCACTTGGTACTGCCTATGTACCATTTGTTGCAAGTGCATTTGAGTGCATACACAATATACTCCGAGTCACAAGTTATCCTGTCCATAATGGAAATTGGTCTCTTGAGTATAGGATGTAAATATGTGCTGCACTCCTCCGCATATTCACATATCTTACATTTCCTGCATTTGCAGAAACCATCCTTCCTACAGCTTAACCAAGTGGATGGCTGGGAAACAGTGTCAGGTGGCATAAAGCTACTTACTAATTTGTCCTTGATGGATGGACATTTGCAAAAGGCAAAATTAGGGTATTCACCCAATGAGTGTCTTAGGTCTGGGTCCAGTACCAATGTATTCCAATGTTTGCGTATAATGCCTTTGATGTATTTGGAAGATTGTCCATACGTCAAAATCAGACGAGTTGTAATTCCTTTATCCGTACTCAGTTTCCTATTCGTGCGGTCCAGTAATAGTGTTGACCTCTCACATTGACGTGCCTCTGTAAAAGAAAATAACACTAAAAGTTGAACATGTAATTAATGTAGTCAGTGCTTTTATCAGTCAAGTCATATATGAGGTTATGTCTGAGGCCATCAGTGATGTAATTAGTGATGCTATCAGTGATGTCATCAACGATGGAATCTCTGATGTCATCATTGTGGTCATACACTGTGAAACAGGGGGTGAGTAGTTAAGGTGGCTTTGCCTGAATTGTCTGCCGAATTTCAAGGGTTTTGTTGCATTACATTTTCACATTAATGTCTCTTTAACAAAGACATTTTCACTGAATATACATGTACATGCATAAACATTTATAATGCCATAGCACTACCACATGGGATAGTTAAGGTAAAGACAAATTGTCTATAGTGTTTCAGAAAATAACTTTTCTTAAGTCTTGAACCCTTCCATGAAAGAAATCTGAAAATATTCCACAGTACAATTTTCGATGTAGCTGCCCAATATGGAACATTTCAGAATTTTTCAAGGATGGCTTTGGGATTTTTAAAAAACGTTGCTTTGTTCGCATGTTGTGCAGCTTTTAAGATAGGGTTTTCACATAGGAAAAATAAATGTGGCCCTAATATCTGAAAATTGCCTGCTTGGATTTTCAAGATTTTTGGCCGGCACCTAGATATCATAAATTGTTGCAGTGAAAAAAACGTTGGGAAATGTGAGCTTGCCAATTTTGGGATGTTAACTTTTTAAGATTCATCTATATATGAAACATGCGCTGACTGAATATGCATCTTTCAGAAAAACTGTACAAAGATGCGTATCAGTTTCCCAGTTAGAACATTACGCAATTTACTTATGTTATGTTATATTACTTTGCATTTATATAGCACCTTATGTATCAGTGGTATGATCTCAAAGCACTGGTAGGTTGAACGCCCTCGGGAACCGTAGTTGATGTCAGTAGAGAGAGAGAGAGTCATAAGGTGTGTGTGTGCACCGGATATGTGAGCAGCTGGTGTGGCACTTGCAGGATAGCTGCTTCTTAGCGGTATGTGTGGTGGTTCGGAGGTCAGGAATATGTGTTCATTCTGGAGGGTTGACACCCAGACTGATTTCTGGCTGAGTTAGGCCTGAGGAGACGCTTAGGCTAGCAGTGTGTGCTCAGCTAGCTGTATTTAATTAGGATGATGAGGAGTAAGTGGCGGGTGTTAGTATGAGAACAGCTATACCGAATGTGTCATAGTATCCATGTGTTCTAGTTGAGTGGTGGTGTGTAGGAGAGAGTACGCGTGGTAGTGTGATATCGCGGTTTTCAGTAAGGCCGTTCCATCCGTTCCATCTGTTACATCCACTTCATCCGTTCCATCCACTTCATCCCTTTCATCCGATTAATTTGCTTCATCCGTTTCACCCACTGCATTCATTTCATCCGTTTCATACGCTGCATTCGTTTCACCCATTGTGTCGGTTTTATTCGTTTCATCCACTTAATTCTTTTCATCCACTTCATTTGTTCTGTTCGGTTTATTCGTTTTAATTTACACTGGCAGTTTTAGTTTACCATTTTTCTCGATCGGGTCTCGATGCTGGATTGTTATTTTTGATTCAGCAATCTTGGGTTATTGTTTATTGTCACTGTTTATACTGTTTGTCGATTTTTAGGGGAAGAGCCATGTTTTCAGTAATTTGCGGAAAGACATGAGGTCTTCGGTGAGTCGGATGTGGGGTGGAAGTGAGTTCCACAGAGTGGGGGCCAGGGCTGAGAATGATGATTCACCTAACCTGACTGAGTTGGTTTTTGGTATCACTAGGAGTTGGGTAGAGCTTGAACTTACAGTGCGTGGTGGATGGTAGGGTCTCAGTTTGTCCTGAAGATATTGAGGACCGGTTTTGTGCATTGCTCAGTGCAAGATGCATAAGGTTTTGAAAGTAACCCTTCGGCCTACCAGTGCAGGGTTTTGACAGCTGGGGAGGTGTGGTCTCTTGGGCTAAGTGCTAGTAGCAGTTTGGCTCCAGCATTTTGTGCTGTTTGTAGTTTAGTCAGGTGGTACGCATGGACTCTGAGGTAGAGGGAGTTAGCATAGTCTAGTCTTGACATTACAGTTGATTGCCCCGCGGTGAGTCTGTTGGGAAAGGAGAGGTATGGAAAAATGCGCCTACGAATTTTCAGGTGGTAGTGGCAGGACTTAGAGACGTTGTTGACTTGGAGCGAGAGAGTTAGGTCAGAGTCGAGAGTGCATCCAAGGTTTTTTACTGATATAAATGTGTACAGCACCACCTGACAGATGAGCATTGTGGCTACTGGGGTGTAGCAGAAACATTGGCACCTGGTCCTGCAACCTATTAAAACTAAGGGCAAACTCAATATTATCTAAAAGGAACTCTCCTTGTGCTGCATAGGCACTCACCGTCACGCTAGACCACATAGTGTAAGAAGTATTGCCACATAACTCAAACCTATAGCTCACACTAATTCTTGGTAGCCGCAAACATGTTCAGCTAAAAGTACTGCCGAGCGTGTTGGGAAAAAAATACATTTGGACGTAAACAAACTATGTTTCAATTCCCTAGACATGGACTATAAGGAAGCCACCATCCAATCAATGGGCAATTCCTACAATACGAGAATTGAAAAAGCTCATTCGGGCACAGGAGAGCTCTTTTCCATACTACAGCAGCTTGAAGCACCCACCCCAACTCCCAACCACTGTATCAAGGATAATTTAGGGCTCATAAACATCACAAATGCCATCTAACAAAATCACTCTGTTCCAAAGTAAAAATGAAAGCTACAAAAATCTAAACTCACCCTAGTCACCCAACCACCAGTTCTACCCCCCTCGTCACTCACCACCCCTCCTAGTTTCCAATACACCCGTCTCCCCTGCTGAAACTACAAAAATAACTAAGGGACTGAAGCCCTCTAGATGTTAAGCTGATATTTGCCCTGACTCTCATCAAAGACTGCGCTAATGAGCTTAATCCTCCTCCTCCTCCAAGGTACCAGAACATCTTAAAGAATCTTGGGTACTCCCACTGCTCAAAAAACCTGCACTGGACCCAAACGTTCCCACCAATTACCAGCCCCTCCCAACGATACACTTCCTTCTTAAAATACTCGAGAGTTGCATAACTACAGATCCAAAAATGTCTGGAATCCCCCAGCCTCCTAGGCCTATGCCAGTCTGGCTTCCACCCTAGTCACTGAACCGAAACCACCCTCTTGGACCTCAAAATTCAAATGGACCAAATTAAAGAAAGGGGGACTTGGCGATTCTCCTCCTACTTGACCTCTCTGCAGCTTTCAACTTAGTTAACCACAATATACTCTGCCAACACCTCGCCCTAACTGCCCACTTCTCGACCAATTCCATAAATTGGATTGAATCCTTCCTATCTAACTGCACGATGAGTTTTTTCCACCTCTGCAGCAGCCTCACCGGCCTCAGTCTCGCGTGGAGTTCCCGAAGGCTCATGTGTCTCACCAACTCTGTACAACGTGTTTACAAAGCCACTATTCTACATCCTAAACAAACTGGGAGCCAAGTTTAACAATTATGCGGACGACACCCAAATACTCCTACCAATCATCGAAACTATGACACCGACTCCAATTTACCGAATAAAATCTACCTCACCATTCAAGCTTGGATGGCGCAACACAAGCTTTGTCTTAATGATGAAAAAACAGAACTACTCATCATTGCCAGTCAATCAAGGTTAAATAATCTACCCCAATCCTACAAATTCTTCACCACTGACTAACATTTTCACAGTTGCAAAAGAGGTAAAAACCCTAGAGTTTAGCTAGATTCATCACTTTCCCTGACAAAGCAAGTAAACGCCATAGCCTCAGCAGCGGCTTACACTGCCAAACTGATCATCACCAGTAGACCTTTCTTGACCACAGACAACTGCATCATCCTCACCAGACCCCTTATCCTATCAAGGATTGACTAATGCAACTCCCACTTTGTAGGCTCCAACGCCCGAAACAACAACAAACTTCAAATACTTCCGAACAATGCAGTCAGAGATGCCCTCAAAATCTCTTAAAAAAATAAAAATAAAAAAAAATAACAGAACGCTAGACGCAACATCGACTGGCTGCCAGTTCGAGATCACAAATTAAAAAAATCTCATTAACTCACAAATGTCTAATAGCGCAACAATCTACCTAGCCAGACATCTCTTAATTCCAGCCCAACAGGCCCACCCGTTCAGCCTACTCTTGCCACATTGCCATCCCTAGGTTTAAATGGCAAAAAGCTGGAGGCTCCAGCTTCCCGGTGATTGAACTCCATGCTCCTGGCCTTGAGATCAGACCCATCCCTTTGGTCCTTCCGCAAAGGCCTCAAACCTGGCTCTTCTCCCAAGACTCCTGGTAACTTTATGACTATATATCTACCTGCACCTTTGTTCTACAATCCAGCCAACACCCCACATATAACCGCTACCTTCATCGTCACAAGACAACCAAAGGCCTGAAACCCATGCACTTATAGGCATCATCCGAATATATGATGCGTCTTATGTAACTAACATCTATGGCTCATGTAAACTTTGCATGTAACCTATGTAAGCAACGTCTCTAACCTATAAAGCATGCAAGCTAAACATGCTATGTCTCTGACCCATTTCCTGTGCAAACAACCACTGTAACCAACCCTCTAAAGCAAAAAGCGCCTAGATGCCTCCAGGCTATGTGCGCTATACAAATGACTAATAAATAAGCATGTGTCACTGCAAGCTGCTGGTCCCGCATTACCACCCCAGATACTTATAGCGCGCACTGTCTATGGAATGGTAAATCCCCGTCTCACTGGCTCCCTGTTTTTAGAGCTGAAGTGCCAATCAGAAACCAAACGCACTACACGAGCAAAACGAGTTTAAGGGAACCTGCAGGCTGCACTTCTGCAATGGCAGCCACCCCCCTCTACCACTAGTCACCCGCTACAGGATTATGGCTTGCCCTTGTTGCACCCATTAAAGTATGCTTTCGAATGAGCCAGGATCACTGACAAAAAGGCAGCAGAAGACTAAAGCCTACTGCCTGGAAAAGGGGAGATATGTTCTGTAGTACAATGGGCATATTTTTATTAAACCAGTGCTGGCAAAGGAAAAACAATGTCCTTGGGATACCCTCTGCTCCTGGTGAGCGGGGCTTGGCCCCAGGCAAATTCACAATACAGTATCTCTTCATAGAAGCCAAGGATGGCGATATGCATAAAAGCAAAGAGCAGTATGCCCACAATTTAAAACATGCCCAATTTAGCAAGAACCCCTTTTGAGCGAGTAACTGAAGTTAGACTCTGCTTTTTTCCATAGGTAACCATACTCCCATTAACTTAAAAAGTCTGCACATTGCAAAACACGCACACATTTGGACAGCTGCTAAATTGTATGCGGGGTTTTGGGTGTTTCTACGTTTTATTCTGAAGCGAGGCCGCAGATCTGCCAGCTTCATGGGCAAGACCCAGTGCTTTAGGACGAGCAGCGCTCCGACCAGACAAACTTCGTCAGAGCTCGGTCTTGTTCCGGCCCATTGCCTATCCTGTAAAGCACCTGTCAAAACTTTGTTACCACCAACAAATTGGGCGTGGGAAAACTGGCTTTTAGCCAACAAGTTTGGGGCCAAATAAGTAAGTGCCCGTTTTCAAAATGCAGGGTGTTTACCATTTTGGAAAGCTCTAAACTTAGCTTTAACACTCTGCACTACAAAGTTAACAGGGAAAGCCTAATTTTAAAAGGGCGTAGTGTGGTGCTGAACCTTGCATAGGAGTGAGCGTTATGCCTGTCACTCGTGAAAAAGTTTTCAAATTAAATATCGAAATTGCCACCTGAATCAATGTCAAGAAGCCGGGCAATAATGGACCAGTGGGACCGCCCGTGTGGGACTCACAATGGAAAAAGAAACGTTTGTTACGCCTGTAGTAGTCCCCAACCTAACCAAGTCGCAATTTTGCATGGAACACATACTGGGAACCGACAAGCTCAAAATTCACACAGGACACATTTGCCGCACCGTATCCAATAAGAACGCCTTATGTGCATAACGGTGCAATTTAGATGTTAGTAGTGTAATATATAAAGGACATGCCCAGTTGTGCATAAAGCAGAAGCGGAAGAAGGCGCCAGAACAAAAACATTTCTGTTCATCAAGTAGGGTGGGAGGCTAGTCACGGAGGGCATGGAAAAGGTGCCTTCATTCCACCAATTAAACCGCCAATGTGTCACGCGACTTCTTTAGAGATGGATGAATATTGCAATTCTATGGCAAGACTGGAGGCGAGCATTATGCTTCAACTTCCTTTATTACCACTCTTCAGCAGTTTCAACAAACTTATAACAAACAACAACTTTTAAAATGAGCAAAGTGACTTTCTCTTCAAAATACAAATCCCATAGTCTCTGTAGTCCTCACCAGCTCACCTATGACCACATCCTGCCCCTGAGCTCCTCCTCTTCTTTTATTGCTCTTCAAGCAGATAAGTCACATTTTTGTTACCTCTCTGTATATTGAAAAAAGAATAGGCATAACACGCTTTTAGATCAGTGCTTAAGGAACGTTATGTATGGAAGATTTGTCTCATTACTAGAGACATCTACGATATAGAATATTATACTGCATACTACAGTGTAGTGCGCTCGACAGACGCTATCCGAAAGCTAGCAAATATAGCTTGCGAGTCGAGCATTCTAAGCGCAGCGGTCATTAAGGAATATTAAACGCGCCACGACGCCAGCACGAACTAGGTGAGTACCCGATCAGCCCGCGGTAGAGTGGACCCCGTGCCGCATACCCGACACCTCAGGGGTCCCCGAGTCACCATGGAGCTGTCAGGCTCTCTCGGGAGAGCGAGGTACGGTTGCTGCGCTACAACCCCACCTTCGGGGAGGCGTGGCTGGAGCCCCAGGGCAAGAGCAGACAGCGCTGAGGCGCTCCGGCCCCCACCCTCGGGTGGGCGTGGCTGGTGCATTAAGTGAAAGCAAAGAGCGCCGTAGTACTCCATCCCCCACCTTCGGGTAGGCGTGTCCGGAGCGCACAACACTCTAGCCGTGTAGCATTGCAGAGGCATCGCGAGTAAAGAAGCCGGCCCGGCGGTGATAAAACTCCCTCGCTAAGCATAGCGGCATCACGGGAGCTCTAGTAATTGCACACTGCGAAAAGCGGTCCATACAGAGACCCTCCACAGAGGTCTCCATAGACTTTATAAGCCTCCCTATAGACTTTATAAGACTCAGAGATACACGTGGCTCACTAGATGCACCACGCTAAATACGCAGCACAAGCATTATCAAGTAGGCAAGTTTGAACTGCAAGCCATCACAGGCACAAGAATCCATCACAAGTCTGGTGCAGCCACAAGCATATAAAAAAAAAGGATTGATTAGTATTTGGAGCATCTAGTTAGCGAAGTGGGTGTTCAAAGACACCTGATTCAGGTATATAGGCACACAGCACCCTTCTCATAAAGTCAGAATTTGAATGGAGCGAAGAGGAGCAGCCTTCAGACCTAGCTGCCAGCTTCAAGGAGGTGCTGGGGAGTTTGCTAATGCAGTGGCACAAGGGGTGCACCCCCTTCAAGAAAGGCTGGAAACTATGCTGAACCAGCCCAGAGACAGCACCAATAGGACTGAGCGCACGCCCACCGGACCCTCTGGAACAAGGTCTAAGGGGAGTATTCAAGCCTGAAATAGGAAAGCCTCTGATGACCCCCCAGGGCCCTGCGGATGGGGTGAAAGAAAAGGCCCCCGGAGGTTGCAGACGCCTTCGCATAGCTTAAAGAAGGATATTTGCAGCGTCTAGTGGTGCTAGACCTCACAGCCCCCTCTCCCGGGGAAGACAAAGAGGGAGAAGAATACCCAGGCTCGGAAGAGGAGCCAACAGAGGGCGACCTCTCCCCACAAGAGGGAGACAAGCCAGTCGACAAAGAATGGGCTAAGCCCAGTGGTGCTAAGGGAGCCCGCAAGGAAAAACACCTCGAGGAAGATCAAGAGGACATGTTTGACCCGGATAGCATCCGAAACCCAAGGTCGTCAGACTGGCAGACCTCACCCAGAGTAGCACGGTACATGACGGTACAGCTGAGGAAAGCCTTAGACAAGGAAGTGAGACAACACCTTTGGGCAGAATGCCCTCGACCAGATCTGCCCGGAAAAGTAGCAGAGACCCCTGAATTAGACCCTAAAATGCGGACCTTTGTGTCCAAAACCAGCAAAGACCCACGCAAGGGTATTGACAGGTCTTGGAAAAGTTGCAAGGAGAAGTTACTGGATCTAGCTGGGCCCCTCGCTAAGATCATGGACCTTGCTGAAAGAGCGAGAGATACGGGGGAAGAAGTAGTTCCAGAAGCCTTAGCAGGGTGGGCGCAAAGAGCAGTCTGCCTACTGGGGAATGCCAACTGTGCTATTGCTTCGGAGAGGAGAAGCGGACTCCTGCTCAAGATAGACCCGAAGTTGAGCGATCCTATGAAGCCGGGGAAGTGGCTCAAGGTCTACTGTTTGGAGAAACTTTCGGGAAGGAGATGGGCTGCTTCGTCAGCACCTACACATCCTTGGATAAAGCTCAGGCCTCCATCAGGAAAATATTCCCGAACAGAGTTTTTGCTGGGACCGGTCGTTTCAGGGGTCACACGACCGATCGGCATCAAGGAGGGAGAAGGCCCCCCAATCACAGAGCACAGAGTTGGGAGAACAGGCAGCAGGACGCGTTCTTCCCGGCAAGGGGCCGTACCCCCATAGGTCACAGAGGGAGTGGTTTCGGCCGAGGACAAGGATTTACACCAGGTAAGAGCTATGGCCTACCCTACAGTGGGAGGGAGGACCAGTATGTTCTGGGAAAACTGGCGCGCACTTTCCAGCGATGCCTGGATCTCACAAACCATAAAAGGTCTGCAGATAGAGTTTATAGAACCGCCAGTTGAAGTCTGTGTGCCCCACCAGCAGCGCTTGGTAGCCACAGAACAGGAATGCCTAGACTCCGTGGTGTCTGTCATGATGCCTACCCCCGGAGAACCAGGACAGGCCCAGCACCCCCTGGAGCAGGCATCATGCCCTCGGGTAAAAGCCCAGTGGCCCCTAATAGGGGCTCTTTGGACTTTGTCCTGGCGCCTTTGGCGCCAGGCTCATGTTGGACATCAGTCCTGGCGCCATGGGTGCCAGGCTCATAAAAGAGGGTGTTTGGTGCACTTACCTGACGCAGACCATGCTGCATGAAGCCTCAAGCCAAATGAGGCTTAGGAGGGACTATTTTATCAAAGGAACTATTTTACTTGGGTGGAGACCGTGGAAGAATACTTACCTGGAACTTCTTCCAAGGCTATTTAAACCACGCCCGGACTGCCACACGTGCTTCGCTTTGCTATGCATCTAGAAGCTGAACGCTCACCGTGCCTGCTCCTGCATCTTGCCTCCAGCCACGCCCGCCTCGATCTTGGTATACCTGAAAGGAAGGAAGGGAAGAGAAAAGGTGAAAACCAAGAACTTAATCTAACTTCCTACCTGTGTCCGGAACCATCACGCCAGCGATCCTGAAGATAGACATTCTTTAAAAAGCATTGCGCTACTTATTGCAGTGCCGCGCATCACTCACCTGCCTCGTGGGCTCTTCACTATCCACCGCGACCTTCTCGGCATTCTGCCACATCTCTGCACCTGCAGGGGAGAAGAAGAGACAAAAGGTGAGCAGGAGGAACAAATGAGGAAAGCCTGATTTTCCGTCACAAGACTTACCTGGCCATGTTTGACGGAACCACTCCTCATTTCGGGTTGGCGCCACTTCTTGGCCTGGTACCGCACCCCGGCCCCTAAGGGGAAAAAAGAAAGACATTACTAGAGGGATTCAAAGACTTTTAAAGGGATCATTTTATCACGAACTCACCTGAGTTTATCTCCGGCAATATCCCTCGAAGCATCACTTCCACTCTGCACCTGAAAATAAGGACAGATCGCAGGTTAAGAAAAGCAAACAAAGAGAAGACTCTACTCTGGAACTTTTTAAACTGCATACTTACGGCATTTCGCCTTCCGAAACCAGTGAAGCAACTGGTCAAATACGCGCCCCTGCACCAGAAGCAGGATGGAGAGCTCATCTATTCAAACATTAAGGTGAGCCTTGATTGGGGATTTCGGAAGTGGTCAGAGAAGAGCAAAGGGGAGGTGGGAAGCAATCACAATACTCTGCAGACAGTTAACCCCATTTCTCCACCTACAGAAAGATTTTTCTACGGGCCAGACAAGCCAGATTTGGGGGTCCAGTTCAGTCGGTGGTTTGTATCCTGCGCATCACGCTTGAAGAGGTCACAGCAATCCAGACCGGGTCAGCGCCTCCGTGGGAGCCAGGTGAGCGTTACAGTGTCCCAACTAGCGCAGAAGAGAGCCATACATAAATGCGCAGAGACTCCCAGCTTTATAAGCAACATGTTTCTGGTACACAGAAAGGAAAAATTCAGTCCTGTGATAAATTTGAAAGAATTAAACGGATGGATTGTGTACCATCACTTCAAGATGGAAGGAATCCATCAACTAAGAGATTGCCTGAGAGAGGGAGACTGGTTAACGAGACTGGATCTGAAAGATGCGTATCTGACAATTCCAGTGCAGAAGCAATACAGACCATTCCTAGTTTTTTGCTGGAGTGAACAGCTCTGGCAATTCAGGACAATGCCCTTTGGTCTTGTATCAGCGCCCTCGGCTTTCACCAAACAGATGAAACCAGTGGCAGCAGCGATACGAGAGAAGTGAATCAGGCTGATTATATATCTAGACTACCTACTGCTGCTAGCAGAGGACCGGGAAACACTAGAATATCAGACCAATTGGGTACAGGCCCTGAAACAGTCATTAGGGTTCCTAGTGAACACAGAGAAGTCAGATACCAAGCCTGCGCAGAGACTAGACTTTCTGGGGTTCAGATTGGACACGAAGAAAGCTATGCTAGAACTGCCAGCGAGGAAGATTCGAGATATCAAGATAGAGATCAAGGCATGCTTAAGGCAGCAGGTAGTCTCACTGACAGTGCTCGCAAGGATTGTGGGGCTGCTTGCAGCTTCCATTCAAGCCATTTTTCCAGGCCCTTTGCATTATCGAGCATTACAGAGATTGAAAATAAAAGATTTGCAACAGGGATTGAAGTATCATCAGCAGATACCTCTGGATCCAGAGTCCATCACAGAACTAGAATGATGGTTGCAGAATTTGGACGCCTGGAATGGACGTGCCATTTTCGGGGACCGACCAGATTTGATCATAGAATCAGATGTCAGCCGACTAGGCTGGGGAGCGAGATGCAGAGAGTTGCAGACAGGAGGCAAATGGAGCGAGGAAGAACTCCACCTGCACATAAACTGTCTCGAGTTGCTAGCAGGCTCCTTCTCAATCAAGGCATTCATGAAGGACAGGGTAAATTCATGCGTCCTGTTGAAGATGGACAACATCTCAGCAGTGCGATACATAAATCACCTAGGAGGGACAAGATCCAAAATGCTAGCCGAGTTAGCGAAGGATTTTTGGCATGCGTGTCTGCAAACAGGAACGTCAGTGACAGCAGAGTACCTGCCCGGGTCACTGAACGTGATAGCTGACGGGAACTCCTGCTACCTCACGGATTCCAATGACTGGTAACTGGATCCGACAGTATTTCATATGCAAGATCAGAGCGGGGGTCCAGCTTGCATGGATCTCTTTGCGTCTCGCCTCAATGCCCAGACTGACAATTACTTCAGCTGGAGATTGGACCCAGGGGCTCTAGGGACGGACGCCTTCCTACAAGTCTGGTTGAGCGACCTCAATTACGCGTTCCCCCCCTTCTCGATGTTGAGCAGAGTTCTAGCGAAATGTCGGAGGGAGAGAGCAGAGATTGTGGAAGTCACAAGTGTGGTTCCTAACACTGATGGAACTGACAATAGACCTTCCGAGAGTCCTGCCAGACAGAGAACGACTGCTCATGGACCCAGCTGGGTTATATCATCCTCTGAGAGTGAGGGGGACACTCCCGCTCATCGCGTGTAGGATATCAGGAGACGCTGGGAACTGCCAGGCATTTCGATGCAAGCTGCAGAACTCATTGCAGAATCCTGGGCTCCTTCCACTAGGAGGAGCTACGACGCGGCTTGGGCCAAATGGTCCAATTGGTGTAAAGGGAGAAGTCTTCATCCCATTTCAGCGCCTGTAGTGGCTATACTGAATTTTCTCGCACAGCTCCTGCAAGACGGGAAAGCTTTCTGCACCGTAGGTGTATACAGATCAGCAATTTCGCTGGGGAACACCCGGCAGTAGTACGGCTCAATAGAGGAGCTAGATTTGCAGTGCCACCAGAGCCTAAGTACAATACCCTATGGGACGTTACCACAGTTTTGAGGTTGATAGAGAGCTGGCCATCGTACAAATATTTATCTCTGAAGCAGCTGTCAGGAAAGATAGCGATGCTGCTTTGTCTCATATCCTGTAAAAGAGTTTCAGATATCAGAGCATTGGAGACTAATAGAAGGACCTTTGGGCCTGACGGAGTAACTTTCTCCATAGTAAGGAGGACTAAGACAGGGACTTCTTCAGTCCATTACCCGTATTTTCAGAATAATACTAAATGGTGTGTAGCAAGCTGCATCAAAGAGTATGAGGCTAGGACAGCAGAGTACAGAGCAGCGAGTACCACCCAATTGCTGATAGCACGTAGGAGACCCTTCCACGCAGTAAAGACAGCGACTATTGCCAGATGGGTTGGAGAAATAATTCAAGCAGCAGGGATTGACCTGATGAAGTATGGAGCTCACTCTGTAAGCGGGGCAATGGCCTCCAAAGCATTTATGGCAGGAGCATCATTACAAGAGATCATGTTAGCAGCAGATTGGGCAAATGATTGCACAATTAGGGAATTCTATTTGAAGCATTCAGAAAATGTAACAGCCACAGCATTGGGGAAGCTTTGAACAAGCATAATGCACACCTCCAGTCTTGCCATAGAATAAAGATTACCCCTGCTATCTGCGCAGGGAGTATTCTATTAAAGACTAGGAGGCGAGCATTAAATTCCCGTCCAAGCATGTATTGTTAATCATATGTACTGTACATTGTAATGCATAATGATATGAGAACAATGCATGGACGCCACCCTGATGTTCTGATTTCCATTCTTCCTAGGAGAGGAGCAGAAGAATAGTTGAGTGAGGCAACAGCTGGCCAAGATGAGAATTAGCAGCTGGAGAAGTTTTCATCAGACAGTTTGGATGGATGAAGATTTCGCACTGTTGGCGAGTCAAAGTTATGGTTTATAAGAACAATAAGAGCATGTAAAAGAGAGGAGGAGCTCAGGGACAGGATGTGGTCATAGCTGAGCTGGAGAGGACTACAGAGACTATGGGAGTTGTAGTTTGAAGAGAAAGTCACTTTGCTCATTTCAAAAGTTGTTGTTTGTTATACGTTTGTTGAAACTGCTGAAGAGTGGTAATTAAGGAAGTTGAAGCATAATGCTTGCCTCCTAGTCTTTAATAGAATTAATACTCCCTGCGCAGATAGTAGGGGTAATCTTTATTATCAGATAAGAGGACACAATGAAGCCAAAAAACCCTTAAGTCTATGAACAGTCCCAGACGTTCATGGGATGCAGCTTGGGTAGGCTATACAATGAATGCCAAAGCCATAGATCTATGCATTCATTGTATGGCAAGCAGAGCTTCGAGAGCGTCAGCGACACTTGCGGCAACACCTCTTGACGGAAGTCACTACCGATTGAAGAGTTCTTGGTAGATGCCAATATGTGGCTCGACGCTGGAATGCGATGACACTGCAGCGGCATAATAAATAGGATGGGGAAGATCATGTGTCACATGTGACGAGAGGCACAGAGGGCGCTTTGAAGACATACTTACCAGGTCTCTGGGTTCTGAATTATACCCACCCAATGGGCAAGGTCGGTATCAGCCGCCATTGAATTGAAAAAAAGGCACATTTCTTTGGCAGTTTATGACTCCAGTTTGGAAAAACATCACCTGTATTAATTTGGCAGACCCCTCAAGGAATACATTTAAGAAAAATCATCAAAGTGACTGAAATGCACAAAATGACAATTCACTGGAAATTCTCTACTCGGAATTCCGATGTATTTAGCATGCCTGTGCATTCAAGATTAGTACTCCAGGGAGTGAAGTGGCAGTATATCTCATTGACTAAACTGGCTATTATTTCCTAATGACTCTGGGGTTGCAGACAATCTTTCTCAGGTTCTCTTGCCACCGATGCCGCCTTCCTCTTGCTCATGGCACGCTTCGTGACCCTGTTCTTCCTGTGCAGCACCTTGCGGGCAATTTACAGATACCCGAACATTGTGAACGTTATAATTGTACATCTCACCGACACGATGGCACAGTAAAACTGAGATCTTTAGTTGTTGTGCACAGTCTTAGTCGTGCACCATTAACGAATAAAGAAGTTGAAGGCCTCAATCAGTGAACAGGCTCTAAGTATAATATATTCATTTACCGTCAGGCTGGCATCAGATTGATGGCGGTGACATCCGGCAAACTCAATGCATGTAATCCATCACAAGTGCATCTACATGCACTTTGTAAACGACTTCCCGTTGGTCTTCGGTCCTTGTCTAGGCACCCTGAAGCCCCGTTCTATAGATATGACCGTTGTTAAGAGTGCCTCCAAGTTTCAGCAGGAGCTATTCATCACTTTTCTGCCCTGAAGAAGCCTTGGCACGTAGACTAAGAGCTAATGCAGCCGAAACACGAGTAAGCCATTTACCAATAGGAAATTAACTCAAGAAGATCTGACTAATTTCCAGCTGGAATGATGCAGCATTGTTCTTCCCTGGAGGCTTGATGTTTAATAGGTAACCTTTGCACTAATGTGTGGCAGTTTGATTAATTGCTTCCAACAGACTGCAGCATCCCACTACCAATTCTGTTTTTTTAACTTGTTTTTACTATTTTTTCCAGAAGGATTTTTGTGTATACCAATCCTGCCCAACCCTGCCGCCTATGCTTCAGTTGGCATTATTTATGGTGTGTAGTCAGCTGGTATCTTGTCTGAAAAATGGTGTGTGTTTGACAGAATATGTGGTTTTGTGAACAATGATGCAAGTCAAGCTGTATGACTCGAGATACTGTGGCCACATTTGATAATAAGCTAGGTTCTCTTGAAAAATAAAAAGAATATTTTTGTAATTATGGGATGGTCTTCATTGACACCTAAATAGTTAATGTAAAGTGCATGGCAGTGCCTTGTTTTGTGCCAACATCCACCTCATGACATGCCATCAGCCCATCCTCTCAAGCAGGCACTTGCATGCAGCACTGCTGGGACACATGCAACCTAGCCTGGGATACCAAAATCTCCAACCGATCACCGCTGCCCCAGAGCCCCTTCCTTTCCACAGACTTCTGGTGACACCCTAACAGGTTTACAATAAGCCAACTTTCTGACAAATAAAGGCCTTCCAAGACCATTGCAGTTGTGATGGACAAAGTATAAGAATTGGATAGCGTGTACACACAGCCGAGAAAGACAACCTGTAACAAGAAGCCATAAGCAGGGATCCCAGACAAGCTCTTATAGTGTTACAGCCTTTACTAGCTGACCATCACCTAGGCAACATTTACCCTCATTTGAGGGTCTTGCCTTCGACTCAGGACCACTGAGTCACCAACCACACAATAAAGCGCTCCTGCGCTAGCTCTGCATCAAGGCAACACCCTTGTGTCATTACCAGGTGCTCGTGTGCGTTGGGCTACCTCCATAAAAAGGCCCTCAAACTTGTGACATAAAATAGCCACTTGAATGCAGCATTTTTGCAAAGTTATCAACCTTATGCTAATGAGTCACTACACAAGGGAGCAGCAGAATAACCGAGGTGGCAACATCACCACATTGCCTACATTTGGTTCCTATGTGCAACAAAGCTCAGAGCCAACCCTATTCAATGTCGATGGATACCATCTGCTGTGCACTCCACTGCTACCAAGTACCATTCAGTGATCATCGAATAGGCCCATGATTGGCTGGTAGGTGGCCTGGGGTGATGCCAACGCATTGTTTTACACACCCAGAAGGGTTTGCTGCTTACAGAGATGTGTCGCTCCTTGTCGCATTGTTTTGCCAGCAGTGATACAGCATTCATCCTAGGAGTAAGCACTTGAGGACACTGAAGACCCCTCTTCTGGAAGCACGACCCTGTAAGCTACAAGCATGCACTACAGGGTGTGGTGCTTGTTGAAGAAGTACACAAGCATTATCAATAAATGAATATGCAAGTGACCATACAAGTCATTAATAGTAAAGCAAAATGAGCAAACTTGAGTCGTTCCAACTTGACCAGGTCATCTGCATCAATATCATGCCTCCTTGTCTACCTTTAGAGCAGTGGTCTCCAAACCGGGGTGGGGAAAACAGACTCTTTAAAAAAGGAAAGATACCATTTATAATAAAACATTTTTAAAAAGAGGAACTGCTTTTAAAAGAGAATATAAGAAGTGTAAAATCTTATATTTTAAAGGGCCTGGGGCCCCCCCGGACATGCTTTGGGCCCCCTGGGAGGTGGGTGCAATATTTTTACTCAAGGGGGTGTTCGGTATGAAAAAGTCTAAATACCACTGCTTTAGGGGAATTGGGAAGTAAAAGGGAAAACTTGGAATAACTGCAATGCCGTCAGACTTACTTGTGAACATAAGTCCTCATTAAGCCCCCCCACCCCAGACTCCCTCCCGCAAACACTTGATGCTCTAGCTTCCAGACATTATCTGTTTTAAAGACGCAGACTTGCAAGTCCTGTGCATCTTCTCATATGGAGTGCAAAATCATAATCCCGGATCCACTACATCTGAATGGAGATGATCAGCCACCCTAGGAGCACTGCCCTGAAAGGTCATGTTATTGCCGGAACCAGCCTTGGGGAGGGCTTACCCCAACCGCTACTCTGGTGCTTTGTAGTGCCTCTTCAAAGTATACAGGCTCATGAGCTGATCTCCCATTAATATGACAATATGCTCAGAAAAGCTGTAGCACCACCACAAAAAATTATCAAAATGGGAGATGGGCATAATACATTCTTCACTAGAACACTGCGACTGTCAGACAAGGAAAACCTATATGGCGAGGAGGACCAAAGACACCTAGACCGACAGCTCACAGTTAACAGCTTTCCGTGCATACCTGCCACTGCGCAGACACCGGGGACTGACTTTGATGTGAGATCCAGGAGATGCAAATTGCATACAAGTACAAACAACACATTTATCTACTTTTACATATTGAAAACTCACATCAAAGTTAGAGTTCACTTTTACACGCTCCAACAGCAGACACTCTTACTGCATATTCTCCTACAACATGCGCTCCTACGACACGTGGTACTATGACATGTGCTCCTACGACACATGCCCCTATGATACATGTTCCAAAGACATGTGCTCTTATGATAAATGCTGCTATGACACATACGCCTGAGATACAAACATTCCTATGACACAGCCTCCGACGACACACACTGTTATTGTTATGACACACGCTCCTATGACACAAACTCCCACAACAAATGCTCCTACGACACATGCTGCTACGACACACGCTCCTAAGACACATGCTGCAATGACACATGCTCCAGTGACACTTGCTCAATGACCAACAGTCTTGCTACGAATGCTCCTACGACACATGCTGGTTCTCTGGGCTGCTCAGCAGCAGACATATCCATAGTATTTCCCTGTCCAAGCACAGTTGCTCTGGGAACAGCATTGGTACAAAATGTACATGTACATTTAGTCTATGTATATTACAAATGCTGAGAATCAATGTGCAGTTTCTATACAAAGTGTGCATGCATGTGTAGAATATGTGCATTACACAAACTCAGAATCAATTAACAGCTTGTATACAAAATGTACATTTAGAATATGTGCATGTCCTTGCCCAAGCACATTTGGTCTGGAAACAGCTTCTGCAGGAATGTCTGAAGGGTGTTCATGACCAAGCACATTTGCTCTGGGAACTTCTCCTATAGACAATTTACAGACAATATGAACTACACAAAATGGGATATGTATTTCACATTTTATACATTACAAAATTTACATCTCCAGAAAACTCACTTCAAAGTCCAGGCTGACTTTGATGTCCGTTTTCAGGTGATGTGAATTGCATACAAGTATGGACTGACATGTACTTCTAGGACACAAGCTCCTATGATACATGTACCTGGGACACACACGCTTATGAAACACGCTCTTACAACACATGCTCCTATGACACATGCTACTACAATGAACACTCTTACTGCACACGCTCATACGACATGTGCTCCCAAGACACACGCTCCTCTGAAACACTCTATGATACGCGTGCCTATGATACATGCTCCTATAACACACGCTCCAATGGCACATTCTTACTATGCACTCTCCTACGATACTAACACCTAGGACACATACTCTGAACACATATGTGCTCAGAGCTGCTCTGCAGCAGGAATATCCGAAAGGTGTTGTGTCCATGCACAGTTGTTCTGGGAATAGTTTCTATACAAAATATACATGTACATGTAGAATATGTTCAATATGCACACTTTGACTTTCATGTGATTTTCAGGAGATTTAATGATTGTTCATCTTGCATACGAATTGTACAAAAAGGCGTGTGTATTTTGTGGTTTAGATCCCCAAAAAATAAGTCCAAGGAAACAATAATGAGAGGCATGGGTTACAAGAGAAACATCTTTAATGCATGCAAATAAATAGCCAGGACTGTCAGTGAGCTCTGTGGAACTGAAAAACTGAAAAGTCAAACCGCCCACATTGGGTTACAGAATTTAAAAGGAAAAAAACACAAGATTAAAATATAATACAAAATATAATGTGTATCATAATTCTTTTATTGCCATTGGCTCCCACCTATACGAGTACCTAAACACAACATACATTATCACATTTTATTGGTTTGTAAAATCCTAGTGATGTAGTGAGTGAATTCTCTTGCAGATGCCCTAATTACATAATCAGCCAAAAAAGTGAAACTACCCCCCAGTGGCAACAGACTTGAAACAGTGAGCTTCTCTCCCATGGAATCTCTCATCTTGCCAACCCCCTCGTTCTCAGGCCTTGTAGCCCCGCAAGCTGTAAGATACTTTTTGCAACTATCGTAATGTAACAGGTTGATGTCTCCGGCGCAGTGTTCCAGCTAGGACCCCATATCTCTTGGGAAGCAGGTTGTCTCATAAGAAGTGGAACTAAAGCACTGCTCTAGTAGAACTAATTATTCATATTGATGTGTGTTTCTAAGACTCCCTACCATGTCCCCGCCAGTCCTAAGGCTCTATAGAGGGCAGTAGAACCACTGCCTGGTTTTAGTGTTCTGGCATATTTCTTCACAAGGTCTTTGTTCATATTGAAAAAGTGCCCTTTTAGTAACTCTTGTGTTTGTCTGCTCTGCGCCTAGGACAGAAACTATTACTTTATGGAATGCTCAAATGTCCTGCGAACAGCTTCATGAGAAGAAACAGTCAGGGTCTAATTCTCTACACAATAGCTAATGCATGTCCTGCCACTCCACCACGGGCTCTGGCATCATGGTTTTCTCTGAAGAGAAGCAGGACTGCAGTTTGATTTCAGTAAATGGCAGAAAGTTCTGAAATGGGGCTAATGTTGTGAATGGCAAAACCCATTACCTAAATGTCAGTAGCTACCTTTAAAGCAGCAGACAGCAGACCCTGTCCTCGAAGTGTTAGACATTAGGCCTAATTTAACAGAATGGTATACTTGGTGGTGATAAGATAGTAGTGAAACCCAAAAAGGGCCTGGTTCAGTAAAATGGCCGAATGTCGGTCAGCTCGTCAGAGCTCTATTATGAAGTTGATGGTCCAACAGAATGACTCCAAGGACACATTCAGGAAAACATTGAAAGGGTTTATTTAGGCATACAGGTACGACTGTGGTTCACCCCTTGCGGGTGTTCACTCAACTGTTCTGGAACTTCTCAATCTCAAGCCATAACAATTCCAACTGGCTAAGATCCTGATGTCACAGGTTCTAGGAATTATATCAACTATGTACAAGGAGAGAGGGGCAGTAACTATGCACAATGAATGTGAAAGAAGCACACACCATAAGTTTAGCATCTTAAACAAATGAAAGACAACAGTGCTAAATGAACAGTGAGTAACAACACAACAAGCTTCTCATGTTGATAAAATTCTCAGAGCCTGCACTTCCTGTTATGTTTGGTGTGTTGATAGTACATCCCCATTTGTACATTCCCCCTTTAGTTAATTTATCAACTACTCTACTCTTATCTTTTATCTTATCAATTGGCATCCACACATTTCTAACATTTCTGGGCTCCCCTGTATACTCTTCTGGGCTGCATGGCAAGGAAAAGCAATCCTCATCTCCTGCACAGTCGACATATGTCTCTATATAATTCTCAGCGTCATGTGGGCAGTAAAAAAAGTGTGCCTGGTGGCCCAATTGGGAATTCTACTCTAACCATGTGATGCTTTTCAGGCTTGACATCACCAGAGAGTTGTGTCTTTAATAGCTTGCAATCAAAGTAGCATCATAGGCATAACCTTACCAACGGTTTTCTTACAGCATCCCATGATCAGGTGACAGCTGCAAAAGAGCACACGTATCAACACCATCACTGGTATCAGTAATTTTAAAACACTATTCATCCAGGAGGGTACCCAAGAAAAGAAAAAAGAATATGATGTCAACCAGTTGTTTGTCGTGCCCCCACCCTTCCTTTTCATGGTGGTGCGCAAATTATGTAATGCATCTATTGCTTGGGTAAGTGATCAATTGTCAGCATCATTTAGAGGTAGGTAGGTACAGCAAGATGTACCCATCTCGGCGTAAATTCCTCATTCCATGGCAGTGAGGACGTCCAACATGTACCTATTCTGAACAGTCACTATTCTATTTGTTCTGAGCTCCTCCTTGATGGTGTTTAGGCCCTTTTAAGTTTTGTTGGCCATCTGTATGAGCTCCTACCTGGTGATCTGGAGCTATTTTGCATTGGTTGTTTGTATCACTGGTACAAAGATTTAAGCAAAGAAAGTGTGTGCCTTGCTGAAAGGTCAAAATTCGTCTGTTATCTCTTCTAATTGTTTTCTGGATTCTTCTGATAGGTAGTTGCCTCGCAGGTGGCACTGCAGGCCCCACGGCCAACAGGCCCCACGGCCAACAGGCCTGCGGATGCATCTTGTGAACCACTTTTGCCATGGGATGCTCACGGATGGCTGTAAGATTGTTGCCTGGGACCACCAGCATCAGGAATTGCAGGGTTGCCGACAAACATACACCTCCCCAGGATGGTGGTAACTGGTCATAGGCCATTCACTTGCAGATTCAATATATGTCCATTAGGATTGCAGTGGCAGCTTGTAGGTAAGGATGCCAACAGTCTTGCCACAGTTCTTATTTTTCTCCAAAAATACAGTTCAGTTCAGTCAGCTTCATTTCGGTACCAATAACATAAAGGCACATCAGTACAAAGCACACATTTACATATCGCAGAATACAATATACATTCCCACTGCCTCGGTTACAAAGGACGAATTGAAAATTGTCCGTTACTTTAGTAGGTTTGAACTGGTCAAGCCATGTCCAACTTTTAAAATACTTATTCCAACTATAAGGACACGTTCCATTAATTTCTGATACCAACGCTTTAGGCAGTCCCCACCATCCCTCCTTCTCTAAACTTAATGAAGCCTTCAACCCATTTATCTTTGAAGAAAAATGCTCCTTCCATCTGCAACCTCACTCTGCCACACTGTGGCTGGCCCCAACCTATACCAATAGGACTCTGGCCAGTGGGTGGTGCTGTGAAAACATCCTCATTCTTCCTAACTCCTTTCTCCCCAAAGTCAGCCCCCCTCCCTTCCTGGAAGCTTTAGAACCATTTTGTTCATATTCACTTCCTCTTTTGAATCCCTTGATCTTCACATAGGTGTCCTCATATATAGAAGTGTCAGCTGCCACCAACTCTGTTTATTGAGTGTCCCTCGACCATACTTCAAACACTGCATAAGGCTAGGTGCGCTAAACATTATGCTTCCATTGTTGTTATTTCATGTGGTATAAACAGTCTGGGTATGGCTGTCACATGGGGGATCAATGAGCAAACAAGACAGGGCTTGCTCGATTTCTCCCTTCCAATCACTCATATGTCTATACCACAACTTGTTGTCTGCATGACGATGCACATCACTAGATCCATCTGGAAGAACATTTGGGTTAGTGATATCCCTCGTCACTCTAATCATAGAGACACTAATATTTTCTGATGCAGCTTTAATGTTATTGCCACTATACCCTCATTTCCCAAAAAGAAACCATATAACCTCGACCATGAAGAGAGAGAGAGAGAGAGGGAGAGAGTGAGAGAGTGAGAGAGAGAAGCAGAGAGAGGGAGGGAAAGCGAGGGAGAAAGAGAAGACAAAAGAGCTAAACAACATAAGGCATACATCTTTTAATTAAATCTTGATCTTCTTGTGTCTGCAATGAAGTCTTATCATTGTGCCCAAATGGCTGTATTTTGTTCATAAAGGTGAACGCATGAATACTCCCCTTTTCTCCATTTCGCCCTAGTCCTGCTCCTGCTGATGGGGGGGGAAGAGGTTGCACAGGGAGCTGGTGTTTCTCTGGATGTCGCTCAGGTGTACCCATGGCTTTTGGCCAGCCACCTAGACAGTTCTCGGCATGGCATGGATCACTTTGTGGGGTCCAGTGAAGCACAGTTCTTTCCATTTCTGTACAAACTTGCAGATAAACACTCAATTACCCAGGAAGAGCTGTTGTTTCTGTTGCTGCTGTGACAAGTCATTCTGCGATAGTTGGTGGCGTGGCTCAATCTGGTGAGATATAAATCTGATAGATTTTATTAGGTCCCTAAAGGTTCACCTGAAACTCATCCCCCAGAACCTGCACAGCTCTATGGGCATCAGATTCTGTGCATGTGGGTATGACATCTGTATGCATACTTCTGCCAGTAACTCTCTCATGTAGTGTTAAATGATTGTCAGAGGCTGGATGGTTTCTTAAAGCAAAGAGTGCCAAGGATAGACGTTTGTGATGTCATCTTTGATGTCCTGGGTGTTAGTGTTAGCAGTGCACGGTGGTGCGAGTTATGGTTGCTTATGTTACCATAACTGCCGAATTTCAGGGGTTTTTCGGTTTTACTTTGAACCACAACGTCCCTTTAACAAAGTTTTTTCACTGAATTTCATAGGTTTTTAGTAGCGCAACTTAACCATAACGTCCCTTTAACAAAGTTATTTCGCTGAATTTCATAGGTTTTAGTAGCACAACTTAACCATAATATCCCTGACTTCATATCCATGTAACATAGAACATACTAACCCCCTCGTAGTGATTTTCATGTCCGCTGACTACCGCCATGTCCGCGGACATATCGAAAATCTGAGCGTGGTAAATGTAAATTTAAATAGTGTGCCCCATTTCCCCTTTGAAGTTGGCTCTAAAAAGAGCAGTTTTTTTTGTTTTTTTTACAGATGCTTGACAGACACCTGTTATTGTATTTTTTTTCTTGTTTTTTTTTCTTACTTTACTCCTAAAATCTTCACATAACCTTCTCCAAAGCAACCCTTACATTCCAAAATAGAAAGGCATTTCCCGTAAAAGATAAAGAAATGCCATCTTCTTTAAAATTAACTGCATTACTGGCATCAATATACTCATTATTACAGAAGAACATACCAGCTCTAAGCATGAAGGCACACATGCCTCGGTTGATGACACACCTAGCAATGTTTTGCTGAGGACAAAAAACTGAACTATTGTCCCATATTGCCCTAGGTAGTAATCCAGAAAAAATTTCGCATTTGGAAGGATCTTCATTACGGCTTGAACCAAGCGTTCCAAATCAGCCAACAAAGTAGGGGCACTGACGTTGCCCAAATGGAAAGCACCATAGTGCAAAACTACCACATGCGGACTGTTCATCGTGGCCATACCCTCACAAACTTGTACAATTCCCTGTACATTGCAATCAGGCACAGTGCTCCACACCACCTCCACTCTTTTCACATCAAAGTTCTTTGCAACATGCCTGCATTGAGCGTACTGTTGTAAACCATGCACAAACATATCTCCGAGCACCAACACCCTGACTTTCTCCACTTCTGCCATCTTCACTACACACAGTCTCTTTCAACACAAATCCACAACCTCGACATCTGATTGGCTGATCCGTACAGTCTTCTTTCCATGTTGGATTTCCTGGAAAACCCCGAATGTAGCATGCCCTGTCCACGAACAGCCGCGGTGTCCGCGGACGGTGTCCACGTTACTCTCTGTGCCATTCCCTCATTACATACAGCTAAGCAATCACACAATACGAATAACGTCCTCAGAACACCCCCATTTTGTGAATTTTCGAACATTTCAGGACAATCATTTCATTATTCAACATATTAACATTACAAATATTATACTTTCATCTTGTACTCTGCACACAATGCTATGTTTCTCCATTAGTAGTTCAGTATACTAGATAGAATCCCATAATACAATGCTATTTATATCAATGCATCGTTCAAAGCACTAATAACGGTATGATATTTATTGCAATATCCTTGACACTTTTTTAGCAACATTATAATAAAAATCCCTAGTACACAAATTCCATGAAAAGTACATACACATGTGATGTCATCAGTGATTTCATCAATGACATTTGCAATGTCATCTTTGATGTCCTGGGTGTTAGTCTTAGCAGTGCACGGTGGTGGCGCGAGTTATTTTTCATAGCTTACCATAACTTGCGATTTTCAGGGGTCTTTCGGCTGTACTCAGAACCATAACGTCCCTTAAACAAACTTTTTTTAATATCACGCAAACAATATACAAACATGGCGTGCAAAAACCAACTTCTCACAGATGGCTTTACACAGAATGTTGCAAAGTAAGAATTTATGCTCGTTCACAGTGAAGGTCAGCTGCTTCCATTTTTTTCTTGGGCCCCGGAGAGGCTCACGAAGCAGACTATAAGGTTGTATTGTGTTTTGACCTTGACAGACAGAGATTGTGATGAAAGACTTCTCTTGAAGGAGTGTTGCTAAAACGTAAGAGAAGATAAGGATGACATTTCTGAAATGAAACCACTTTTATATATTATATCACTATGCGAAAGATCGTTTGCACACGCAGAGTCGTATTTTGGGACTGCACTACTCGTAGACAATGGAAATTGCAATTGTACTGTAAGTAACCCTTTAGATTATTTTATACCAAATATAATTACAATAGCGTAGCATTAAAGACCGCTCAAGTTGAACTTGTTCGTTGAAAGTGGCATACTGTTTTCTACCGCGCACTATCACCGCCGAATTGATCCCCTGTCGTTTAGAGGGCTCTGAAAAAGGCAGACGACACAGGGTGGGTTCATAGAAATAATTTAACCGGTCTATAGGCGGTCAAGCGCTCTACTCGCTGTGCCACTTCACTGTAGCCTGTCAAGTGGCACAGCGAGTACAACGCTCGCTTTGACATCCGTGCACACCTTGCTAACGCAAGTTCGAATCCCGGCAAGGCCAAACTCAGCCTTTCATCCTTCCGTGGTCGATAAATGAGCACCACACACCGTGGTTAATAATAAGCACCGCTTAGATACCTCACGGTTCTTAGCGCTATATGAATGGGAAAATATTATTATTTTATTATTAACATACTCCGTTGCACTATCTTCGATAGCAAATAGTTTCACGCCCTAATAAATAAAATGATGATTTTTAATGAAGATCGGCTGGTGAGACTAATTTATGTTTTTTAAAACCGGTATGTGGCCCCATTTTGCCTATGTCACGATTTACAGACTCCAGCGGATGGGGTCTTCAACTGCCAGGTGCAGGTCCAAATATGCAACTTCATGACCCTCACCATTTTATGGGACAATCGCCAAGGACCAATATGCCCTTACGCAGTACTAGCGGCTACAAACAACATACCAACCAATAGGGTGGTCTAATGGCTTGTTGTTGGAGCAACCTACCGATTATCAGAGCAACCATTTACTGCTTTTATCATAAACCAACAGCCTATCTACCGCAAAGGAACAACGCGTGGCTCAAAATAAACTTTTGCTGATCGACAGCAGAGACAATAGCAAATCGCTGAATATTCACTAAACATTTAATGTGAAATAAATGTACTTTACCAAATGTACAATCCTGCTGTTTACTTTTAAACCACAGTTTAATATTCCGAATTTTGGCGCATTGAGTTGTAAGCTGATCTAACACCCTCTGTACCGCAAAGGAACATCGCGTGCCTCAACATGAACTTTTCCGGATCGACAACAAAGACAAATGCAAATTGCTGAATATTCTCTAAACATTTGATGTCAAATGTACTTTACAAAATTTACAATCTTGCTGTTTGCTTTTAAATCACTGTTTCATATTCCGAATTGTGGCGCGCTGTGTTGTGACATAATATGTGTTGTCTTCTGGGTTCTGTGTAAAGTCACTTAGGACTGCAGAGGACTGGGCACGTTTGATGACGCACCCTGTAACGTCACGGAGAGAGGCGGGGAATATGAATGCTTTGATAATATCAGGCTTAGGGGCGGGAGATATGATTTAGTGTCGCAAAAGCAAGTCAGCCAGGTCAATAGCGCCAGTCATAGGATTATCACATAATGTCGGCGCTGTGAGAGACGGGCCTCTACGACCGGTGGGGGGTGTCTGTACTTCCGCTCCCTATATGGTGGAGGAGAGGCACAGGAGACCCCAGCCAAGATTCTCTATTCGGTAGCAATGGTCGAGCAATCAAGGCCTAGCTTCTCAGGAGGTGATGCAGGCTGGTTCTTAAGTACAGTGTATCCCCAAGCCCCCACAAAAGGAATATCCACACTCTGTATTGGTTAGAACACAGTCTTTATATAATCAATAGTTAAGGTTATGTACATTCATCATGATAACTCACTTTGTACTCCGGCAAAATCTACAATGACAAATATTTACAATCCTAAAGTGGTACCACCCTAGATCTCATTGAAGTGCATGAACAATACTGTACAATGCCACACAGACCAATAGAGTGAAACCAGCAATAGAGAGAGGAGAGAAAATAAGATGGTTGAGCAATAGGCAGGATACTGGCCCCTACCACTGGGCACAGTTCTGTGTGGAGATCCCCCCACCTGGGCAACCTGTAAAGAAAGATATAGCACAAGCCCAGTCCATATATTGCTCTGCAAGTCTTATTCTCTCCTATAATGTTTTTACCCCCCCAATGTACCTGGTGGAGTCGAGCTCCTCGAAGGCGTCGACAAACGTCGAGGGACTCGCTGTTCGGCGACGGGGAATCGACGGCCCTTCTTGAATGCCTTCCCTTTTAGGCGGGAGGCACGGGGCATCGAACGTCCGTCGACAAACGAGGTAGAACGATGTCGAAGAGGCGGCAGCTTCGTCCGAGCGGTGCTCGTCGGCGTCGGGGCGTCGGCGTCCTGCAAGGCGGAGGTGTGCGGGGCACCTCAATGACAATAGTTCTGGACCGCAAAGATTGTAGAGACGGGAGCCCAGCAAGGGCGTCGAGTCGTCCGAGTCTTTGAGGTCGTCGGGTGGCGGGAAACCCACCGGCAGGTTTCTCCTCGGCGCGTTGGTCAGCCTCGACTTTCTCCGGCAGGATAAGCGGTCGACGATGCGGTCGAGAGAGTCCTTCGATTGAAGGTTCTTAGGCAAAGGAGCGGACGGCTCCGGTCGTCGGTGGCACGGCGTCAAGTGGTTCCCATGGCTGGGCAACACAACTTCGACGGGCCTCCAGCGGTTACACAAACCTGGGAACCCTGGTCGACGGCAATGGACTTTCGACGGCGTCGATGTCCGGGTGCTTTACTTCGATCTCCTCGGCGGTCCCGTCTCGGGTCGACAGCCTTTCGAGGGTCTGTCTTCCAGGGCGCTTTGGCGAAGATGGAGCGGTGCTCGATGGTCCCTCGGAGCACGGGAAGAGGGCGCCTTACCAGGTCCTCTCTCGGGTCAGCCCTCGACTATCTCGTCAGCCTTCAGATCGGTCGAAGCAAATGCCACAGCAAGTCTTCTTCTTCCAGCTGGACGTCGAGGATCAGCAGTTCCAGTTACTCGTAGAGTGGAGACTCAGCTCCCTGGCTGCTGTAAGAGCACAATGGTCGCTTCTCAACCAAAGGTCCCTTCTGAACACTTTTCCAGTGGTGAGAGGTCCCCAGATATACTATCCTCTCTCTCATCCACGCTGCTGGCACACACTCAGCAGCCAATCATACTGCAGGGCATTCATGCAGTCAGTCAGCCAATCAGGCACACAGTGCATTCAGGCCACACTCCTCCCTTCCAGACACTCACAACAAGAAATGTGGATTGGGACAAGTACCCAGCCATTCAACACTACACACTGTATTCAGGCCAGTTTCGGGCAGGGCTGTCTCAGTCTTTGTCTCTCATGCCAGAAACCAGACAACCACAACAAGAAGTGTATATTGGTCACACACTCCATTCACCCAGGCCCCACCCACAGGAGGTACCCACAACATACAGTCACTGGGAAGGCTCCAGTCAGTCTAGCTGGGCCTTCACAACAATACCATACATGGAACTTCCACCCAACAGCCAGTCAGGGGGAAGGGCCAGAGACAGGGCTTCCCAGGACTTTGGGAAAACAAGATAACAGGCAATAGAAAGCAAGAGGCCACAGGGGCCATCTTGTTTCCCATCAGGAATCAACAGATCCCAATGGCAGGGCCTGGGTATCCCAAGATGGAGGACACCCGGAGCACCTGTCATATTCAGCGCGGAGCTGCCACCAGCCCATACCCTGCTCTGGGGCCACCCACAGGTGCCCAAAAACATACACTAGGGGCGCAGGGTTGCACCCCTACCCACGGGCGCCATAAGGGTATCCCATGGGTCTGTTCACCAAACCAAAAGAGAGAGCTGCACTGCCAGGAGTCCCACATGGACTTCGGGGCAGAAAACATAACAGAACACACGGTAAAAACAGAAAAAGGACAAGGATTCAGAGGCCCTGTCCCTCAGATGCATTTCCAGCATCACAGGCGCACTCCAGCCGGATTTATCGTTTCTTTAGTGGACAAAAAGTCGGTTGACGCCCATAGGAAATTGTACTATTAGCGGACAAAATGAGTGGTCTTAAAACACTTTCACACTGACAACGAACAATACAAACAACGTTCTCAGAACACCCCCATTTTGTGTAATTGCATTTCGGGACACCGCAAGTGTTCTTAGAACACATTCAACTAGACAGATTACAATACGGACAGCGTCCTGAGGACACCCCCAGTTTGTGTATTTACGAACAATTAAGTACACCGCGAGTGTTCATAGCTCATTTTTACCTTCCTTGCGAACAAAAATGACACATACTCCGTCCTCTAAACACCCCACCATTTAGTTTATTTACAAAATGTCAGAACAGCTGTGTTCTCCGCGGACAAATCAAACGCAACAAAAACATCTAGCACATAAAAAAACAAAACATTGAACCTATCTCATACTCCCCCACCCTCCCCAAACACTCTTACACACCAACACACGGCACTAAATACAATTTTTTATCCACGTTTCACCGCGCTGTACGCGGTGGACGGCGAATACAAGATGGCGGGCGCCACAGAAAATCTGATGCGCTCCACGCCCCTCGCCGTCCAATCAGCGAACACGTTGCATGTCTGCGGACATGACGCAAGGCCATGGGCCAATCGGGGTGCTGTCCGCGGAGCGAACAGGGAAGTCCGTCTGCGAAGCGAACACAGATATCACTAATTTTTTTGCCTTAAGTTTTGGTCATTTTATAAAAAAACTACTGGACGGATTTACACCAAATTTGCAAAAGCACGCTTTCGGGACCAAGCCCCCGCTCCTGCCACAAATTTGGTGTAAATCCGTCCAGCGGTTTGGCCTGTGGCAATGCGCAAAGTTTTTTCACAATATGTCTATAGGAAAAAAAAAGTTTTGGAACCCCTCCTATAACTTTTCCCCCCCTGGACGAATCCTCACCAAACTTTGCAAAAAAGAGTGGGCCATATACTTTTTTTGCAAAGTTTGGTGAGGATTCGTCCAGAGGGAGCGAAGTTATAAGCCAAAAAATGCTCTTCCTATGGAAACACCAACTTAACCATAACTACATGGACGCTACTACTACTAGTCACATATACTTTCTAACCGCATAACAATAAACAATCCAACTCCTTCTTAACCCTGTTTTTTGATACACATGTTAATCTCTGTTCTATGGGAGATTGAACTCATCGACACGTTTCAGTTGGCTTTCTTCGGGTTTCCAATATGGCCCTCTATTTTTCCAACCTTCTTCAGGACTCCGGTGGGGCACAACTAGTGCTTCCCCATTTTGATATATGGAGTAGGAGACACAGTAAACAGTAAAAACCTCATTACCCATTAGGTTCTGACCACCCTCATTACTTTTACATACAACCTCAAATGAATTGGGCATGTCATTTTTTCATAATCACATAAAGTTGCACTCAGCTCAACCTCAAATCGTGGGGGTAGTACACAACAAGTGGAACCAATCCTCAGTGCTCCAGTGACTCGACAATTATGCAGCAGAGCCTGTTAAACAAAGGCAGAGAGTGAAAAACCTGCCTCTCCTTTTAAATTGGATCAAATCGAATCAAACTAGGCTTAGGTATTGGAAGTTTACTCCTACCACTAGCCTATTAATTACAGATGTGTCACATACTTGTCTTATCCTCAAAAGGCCATCAGTGACCCAGAATGGCCAATATTTTCAATCCATTGAGTCATGGTCATTGCTGGTAACTCTCCCAACAACAGTAACGGCCTCTGTCCTTTAATTGTGGGACATGTGATGAAATGCTGAAAACTTTCCACGTATACACAGCTGAAACGTAAACGCACATGGTGGGAGTATCAATAACCGCTCTTACCTGTGTATTTAGGCACTTAATGTTGTTCCTCTAGTAGGGCTCCACATGAGCTCCCTCATTTTAGTGGGGCCATTAGGTACCAATATACCCTACACCGGTCAATTCGACCCCTATAGTCCCATGGCATCTTTTTATTTTTTAATATATAGTGGCGAAACCCTCTTGTGTCTCCAAATTAATGTCTTGCCATTCATCCCAGGTTTTTCAATATACTGGCCAGGTATTTGGCATTTACACCCATCTAGGCACCCTGTTGATCCAACAAAAAACTTTCTCTTAGGAACGTTCATATCATGACACCATGAGCCCAAACCACGCATGTGTGGTCGCTCACTGACATACTTGTCCACTGCTCTATACCTAATAGCTTAGTTTACTGCATGTTAACTGACACGCATGCTACTACACAAACGCTCTGCACTTACCTATGTGCTTCTCACCGCTACTTGTAGACCCTGTCTGACTGCTGACTGTTCAGGGGGTATCACAATCTGCCTCTTCCCAGCCCGGGAAGTGTACTGAAACCATGGGCATAGACAGGGGACTGAAATAGCCCTCTATCAGCCCTACAGTGCGGGACACTTGCCGCATGCAAGCCGAATTCTGGTGTCCAGCCCAGAAGATTTTACAATACTTCTCAGTGCCATTACATACAGAGCCGATCAAATGAATTAATTTTCCACATTTTTAATTTTTGCCATCGTTCGAATCGCATCTTATACAACACTGCCGTGGTGCAGGCTGGGATATATAGTTATGGTTGTCAGCACATATCTCTGTGGAATGGAGATCTATTGATGGCTCTGGCCACATTACAGGCATATTAGTATTCTAATTTGTTCCTTATTTTTGAATTCCACATAGGCAATTCTGTCTGTTTTTAATGGATAAATCGATTTCATCGCTGCAGAAGGTATACAGTCGATCTAAAGAGGACAGCAACAGTGGCTCTAGTCCGTCTCGCTCCTCATCCAAACTCAACTACAATTCCTCTTTAAACCAAGTCCTAGTGTAAATCGCATGATGCAGAACTGGGAATCTCATATATATCTGGATCCTTCCATCAATGCACACAAATCAACGTGATCCATTCCACAGAAACATTCAACCCCTGACGTACTGTGTCTAGGGAATAGATCCATCTTTGTTCAATTTTTATGGAGAACGGTGGCTATGTCTCCGCCACATGCTTGAGGTTTTATTACCTGTAAAATGAACCACTTAAGATCTTTATCTGTGTTTCCATATTTAGCATAGTGGTCCACTGGTGGTTTGTCCGCTACCCTGTTTCTGATACATGATCTATGCTGCGAAATCCTCTGTCAAACTTGTCTAGTGGTTTTTCCCACATATATCAAGTTGCAGGGGCATACAATAACATAGATAACATTTTTAGTGAGGCTAGTGTGATGCTTTAGTTGCCATTTTATAGATCTGAGGTGAAATAGATGTCTAGTTTCAGTGTACGGACATGCCGCACAATTGCCACATTTGTGATGTCTGGTTACAAGGGGGCAGACCCCACTGATTCAATACTGTCTGTTCATTCTCTGTGTCCCTGTAGGTGTGGACCAATTTTTGTCTGAGGTTGCTATTGCATCTAAACGCAAACATCTGTTTTTGAGATAAACTTCCAGGATGTTTAACAAGATGCCAATTCTTAATAATTTTTTTGATGTTATTGCTGATCGGATTATAAGTGGTCACACAGATTAATCTGTTGTTCACTGACTTTTCTCTAGAGGTCAGGCACACCTCTGTGCATGTTGGCAGCTCTTTTGTAGTTGTCTCTCACCAGTTATTTTGGATAGCCCCTCTCAATAAGTGTGTCTTTCAATTGGCTTGCATGTGATTCAAATTCCAATTTTTCTGAGCAATTCCTCCGTATTCTTGAAAATTGGCCATAAGGTAAGTTTTGTTTTAGTCCTACCGGATGGAAACTGGAGTAGTGAAGCAAAGAATTTCTATCGGTAGGTTTTCTATACAGTGTTGTTTGTAGTTCATCATTGGTTTTATGGATGATTAGATCCAAGAAACGTACTTGCTCCATACTCCACTCAATTGTAAATTTTATATTGCAATCACATTTATTGACCCATTTGAAAAATATAATCAATGTTGTGACAATACCTCTCCAGAACATAAACACATCATCGATGTATCGTTTCCACAAAATTAAATGGTCTACAAATTCTACCTTTTTCTTAAGGGCATTGTTGTTACCGAGAATTAACAAATCTTCAGAATTTGCCATATACAGGTTGACCACATCTGGTGCAAATGTGGCCCCCATACTGACTCCCTTTAGTTGTTTAAACAATTGTTTTTTAAAGAGAAAAAAGTTCTCAGCCATTGCAAGTCTTGCACATTATAGGATGAATCCAGTGGGTGGGATATGTGGTATCTCTTGCTGGTCCGAACAACCCGCTAACACGTCCAAGCATTCCATCTGTGGAATAGATGTATATAAGGACTCGACATCTATGGTGACTAGGATGTCGGTTGGAAAAATACTGATGTGCTTCGTGATCTTGATCATATCCGTGGTATCTTTCAAATATGCTGGCATTCTCAGTACAAAGGGTTTGAGGAGAAATTCTGTATATATGTACAGTGGCTCCAGTAGCGAGTCTATCACAGAAAAAAATGGGTCTCCCACGAGGATTGCTTTTATTTTATGCACCTTGCGCAATATGTAAAAGGTAGCTCTTTTTGGATGGATTTTCACAAGAAAATTACCCTCTTCTTCATTCATGGCATGGTTCATCAAACTAGTAATCTCCTCTTGTAGTCTTATCGTAGGATCTTGGTCAAGTTTCTTATATGATAATGTATCTGCCAGTAACCATAGGCATTCTTCTTCATATTTTCTAGTAGTCTCCATCACAACAATGCCGCCCCGCCTTTGTCTGCGGGCTTGAAAGTTATCTCACATTTATCACACAGTTGCTTCAGGCTAGATCTTTCTGCCTTGTTCAAATTATCCTGTCAGTAATTGCTCTTCTTGATGGCCTCATGCATTTGCTTAGTCACAATATCTTCTGCATCATGAGATTTACACTAGGACTTGGCTTAAAGAGGAGTTGTAGATGAGTTAGGATGAGGAGCGAGACGGTCTAGAGCCAGTGTCGCTGTTCTCTTTAGATCGGCTGTATACCTTCTGCAGTGATGAAATCGATGTATCCATTAAAAACAGACAGAATTGCCTATTGCCTATGTGGAATTCAAAAATAAGGAACACATCTGAATACTAATATGCCTGTAATGTGGCTAGAGCCATCAATAGATCCCCATTCCACGTAGATACATGCTGACTAGCAGAACTATATATCCCAGCTTGCAACACGGCAGGGTTGTAAAAGATGCTATTCGAACGATGGCCTAAATGACACGGGTAGGAGCGGTTATTGGTACTCCTGCCCTGTGTGTTTACATTTCAGCTGTGTATACATGGAAAGTTTTCAGCATTTCATCACGTGTCCCACAGTTGATGGACAGAGGCCATTACTGTTGTTGAGAGAGTTACCTGCAATGATCATGACTCAATGGATTGAAAACATTGGGCATTCCGGGTCACTGATGGCCTTTGAGGCTAGCACAAGTGACACATCTGTAATTAAATTAATAGGTTAGTGGGAGGAGAACACTTCCAATACCTAAGCCTAGTTTGACTCAATTTTATTTGATCCAATTTAAAAGGAGAGGCAGGTGTTTCACCCTTTGTCTTTGTTTAACAGGCTCTGCTGCATAATTGTCGAGTCACTAGAGCACTGAGGATTGGTTCCACTTATTTCGCACTACCCCCACAATTTGAGGTGGAAGTGAGTGCAACTTTATGTGATTATGAAAATATTACATGGCCAATTCATTTGAGGCTGTATGTAAAAGTAATGAGGATGGTCAGAACCCAATGGGTAATGAGTTTTTTACTGTTTCATTTTGTAGATGGTGTCTACTACTCCATATATCTAAATGGTGAAGCACTAGTTGTGCCCCACCGGAGTCCTGAAGAAGGTTGATAAATAGAGGGCCATATTGGAAGCCAGAGTAAAGCCAACTGAAACACGTGTTGACGAGTTCAATCTCTCATAGAACAGAGATTAACATTTGTATTAAAAAACGGGGTTAAGAAGGAGTTGGATAGTTGTTTGTGGTTATAAGGTTAGAAAGTATATGTAACTAGTAGACATTGTGAGATAGTGAATGCCTTATATGACTGAGTGAGTATGAATGACAGATGGAGTGAAACTGTATGGAATTGAATTCATTTGAGAATTGAAATATGCAATGGAGAGGCTTGTTTTGTTAATACAGTATTATTCATTTGAGTTTTATATTTTGAAATACATTTATATTTTCGTATTTGATTTAGTGAATATGTTTCTTTCCATCCTCACAGCTACGGTCCATGTTATATATATCCTGTGTTGACCAGAAAAAAAAGAATTTCTATTCCCTATCCTCACTCCCACTTAGGGTTCCTCTTCCGAGTTGGCAGTTACTGATAGTTCTGGGCTGGCTAAAGTTCTCTGTGGGCTGTCCTATTGGGTAGTGGTGCCGGACCCTGGGAGCGGGAAAGGATTGCCCCCCCCAACATGCTCGCCCCTCTGCAAAGTATCACTGTGCCTCGTGGCATAGTGTTCTTGTCCCACACCAGAGCAGATGCCTGGGGGGAAAGTCTGTGCTTCGGGCTTCATTTGTTGGGGTTGCACTTGTTGAGGGTGTGCCTGTGGTTTAGGGCCCAGAACATAAGGGGCGGGGCATATTGCTGAAGGTAGGGGTGATAGGTGGGGTAATATGCTTCAGCATTAGGGTTAAAGGCTCTGGTTACCTGCACCTGCATTCTCGCGTAAAAGGATCCATCCTCCCACATGACCAACATTACTGCACCACCCGTGATCTTGTCCCTGTGAACCCTCCCCCTTATTGTCCTCTCTGAAGACCACCCATGTCCATTTTAAGTCACATTGCCCCTCCCTGTATGGGCCTGGGCTTGGGTTGTCCGTCTGTGGTGCGGATTGTTACTGCACTCTCCATGTTCCTATTTGCTAACTTCTGCTGCACCAACTTTGCTTTTGCCCTCTGCGTCTGTTCTGCCCGATCCTTATTCTTCTCCTGCTTCTGTCAACAATAGTGTACTATGTGTGCCTTATCTCTGGCCATCATTTTGCTTCTATCCCTACCACCTTACTCAGATCCACCTGTACTTCTGTTGGGGGGCCCTTACTTAACAGGTGATAGAAAATGGGTATGTTTTTCTTCCATGCCCGGTCTCTGATCACCACATCTCTTGTATCTGTTGTATGTAAGCTGCGGGGTCCTCACCTGCCTACATCCTGTGGGTCATAATAGAGTTCATATTTGCCCTATATGGGTTTATATCCCTCAAATCCTTCCACATCAGTGCTCGACAGTTGTTAAAGGCAGCGGAATCATGTGCAGTTCCGCACAGCGTGACTCCCTTGAACCCTGCCTTTCTCCAAATTGCATCTGCCTGCTCCTTGAGCAGGGAGGCGAGCAAGCACTTCATATCCCTTACCACTAACATGACCCCTGCTGTGTGTTTTTCCAGGGCATATATCCAATTGCCCACTCCTGCTGTGATGGGGGGCAAGGTACATATTAAATTGTCCCAATCCATTTGGAGCGAGGTGTGGGATACATTTACCAGCCCAGCAGAACTCCCCAACTTCACCAAACTGGACTTCAGCAGTCACCAGCAGAATGGATGCACTCGCTCTGTTGAGCACTACTGCCTTGCATCAAAACTGCGTTTTGCAGTCACCAAAATAATGGCTCTACTGTTTTTGTTGGACACATATGGGGCGAGATAAAACAGCACATCCCGAGAATTGCTGCAAGTTATTTTTCTTCATGTGTACCAAAAAGAAGAATTCAAAAGCAGCCTAGTGCAGTGCTGCTATGCTGCCATCTTAAAACTTCCCACTGGAAAAGAAAATATTCTGTGTTAAAATGGCTCGGCACAGATGCCCTTTCCATCTTTTCAACATAACACAGTTTGGTTCCGGTAAGACACACCCATGTTCATCCATATTCAGGTGGTACACCAGCAAAAGAGGGCAGTCCTCCCTGAAAGGCATGATATGTCAAGTAAAATCTGTAACATAGCAGAGAAATTCTCTCCAGCCGCACGGCAAATGTTTTCCCTTTGCAACAATCTAACACCGTCCAAGCTCTCCAGAAAAGATCTCTCTCTACTGTTGTTTGATGTCAGTTTCAGAGAACCCGTATGTTGGACAGATTTTTGTGTAGTAGAAATTGACAAGGGCTATAAATAATATTCAGAATATGCATGTGAGGATAAATCGCATCTGTTAAAGTGACATCCATGAAGAATTAGCCCACGTGTGAAATGGTGCTTTTAACAGTAAATGTTAAAATGATGACCTGTGCTTGCACAGAAATGTGATTGTAGATGCTGTTTGCTCTAAAATGTATATGATATTAGTCCCAAAAATACTTGGCTTTTGTGAAAGAAGAAAAAAAAATTAAAACCTGTTTGAAGACTCCAGAACTTGCTGTCAACCAGGTTTTTGCAAGGCAGGCACATCAAAGTTGCCCTGCCTCTCCTGGGAACAGAATCACTTTCCCCAAGTGGACCAGCCCCTGGGAACATTAAAAGGGGCAAGGTAGGGGATTTCACTATTTCATCAGACTACTTGGCATTGCTCCAGCATGAGACAATGGACTGCCAGGACAAATAGGTGTGAATTCCTGGTGACAACTCTCCTTAGCTGCAACTGTCAGGATCAAAGAAGTCGTTATGGCAACCTCTGGGCCAGTGGGCCAGTGGGCCAGAGAGAGACATTTGGCTTGGGGGGTGGACAGACCATCCCTCTTTGGGGACAAAGCCGGCCCACCTGGGTCAAAAGACTTTTCTTCTTTAAACTTTTATTTCTGCAACCCGAAAATGCAGTAGTGTGAAATTTTAACAGTTTGAATGTAATTTTCGCGCCTTTAAAACAAGACGATGTGGACCTCTCTAGCATGGGGGGAAGGCAAATGCCAGAAAAATGACATTTCTGAATAAATTGTACATGACTCGGTTATAAAAGTTAGGTGCAAATATATTGCACATTGATAGGCTTCAGTGTACCGATTTGTAGATTTTTAGGGAGAAAGTTCCCATAGAAATTGCAAAAGATCATTAGAAGGACTAAACAACATCGTACAAACTTGGGAGTTGGAATGACAGGATCTGTGCAAAATATGGAATCTGCCTATGTGATTTTCAAAAGCACAACAACTGTAAAAACATGCATTTCTGTGTCATAACCGATTTTGGCAAAGGTAACTGTGTGGGATGGCCCTGTACATCATAAAAGCACACACCATAAAACTGAGTCACCTCCTTCAGTCCAATCTGCTTCCTGGGAGGAGGTGACAGTACAGCTTGACCTATCAGATTTAGAGGTAGGCCTAGCTTAGTTCAGCCCACATACTAAAAAATACTCTGATGTCATGCGCCTTATATAAATGGGAGGCATAGGGTGCTCTGGACAGACACACACTCACTTCTGACTTTCCAACTCCAGCGCCTCCAGAGATCCAGACATTCCATATTTACCCTGCAAAATTCCAGATTCCATAAGCCAGGCCAGAGCTAGCTGATTTATCCAGGCAGTGCCATCATCCAGAATTATACCCCACAAATATCCCAATAATTCAGGGAGAAAGGGGGAAAGGCAATGGTACCCTTTTTGGGTTCATCCTGTGACCAGACCAGCTTTGGCCAGCTGATGCACCTTGCTATCTACTGAGACCAAACCCTGGTTGCCTCACTGAGTCCCTAGAGGAGAGCATAGCTGCTGCGCAGTGACCAGACTCCTGTACCCTATCCAGAGACCCAGTTAGCTATCCAAGCTACCCCACTCAAGTATTTGTTGTAAGGATTTCCCCTCCCTAGTAACCAAAAATTGCATCCCTTGCTTTATTCCCTTGGATTATGTACAACCCCATAGAAATCCTATAACTGCCTTAGCAAAATCCTTAAAATTGTCAGAATCCTCTGTGTACCCTGTTCTTAGGAAAATCCTTAGTAATATCCATGTGTTAGCGCCATCCTTCCCCATTATTTCAGCCTGCTGTATAAATCCTTAGCACTATTTGAAATAAATTAATTAAATTCCCATCTAAAGAGACACAAAACATGAAGGGGTTACACTTGCAAAGTAACCTGTGTTGTGGGCGGCATTCCTCTTTGATAGCCACTAAAATATAGTATCTGTAAAACCTGTCATTTTACTTTTAAACCGATTTTCCCATCGTAACTTCTTTCATTTTAAAAAACGATTTTTCACTTCCCTTTAAGAATCGCATACAGTCATCCCTCCAGAGTTACCCTTTCATTTCCATATTATACCTTTGATGTGCCTTTGTCCGTTAGCACCAAAACCGCATTCCGATTTTGTCTGTTTAACCCATTTTTCAAGCTTTGTCATTTTAAACATATGAAAATAAGCAAATGCAATTTCTCCACGCGCAATTTGGCTGCACTGTGTTTTTCCTTCCCACGTCTATTTTCTGAACTGTATGCCCGCTGTTAGTACATTACCTTGTAGTTTGCTAGTGTTCTTACATCTCTGATACTGCTATACTCATTTATACATCATTTATTCAACCGCACATATAAAAAAAGGATTTAGTAATTCTGAGTGCTATTTTGTACAATTTCAAATATTTCAATCCGATTTTGCCTCCCATTCAGAGGCAGAAGGTGGGATTTGCATTCTGTTTGTTGCCTAGTATACCTGACTCCTTGCTACGCCTTTCTACCCACCCACAATTCGGTTAACAGGGGTTTGAGGGAGTGTTGCAGGGGGAACCATTAACTGTGGTCCTATCAGAAAAAAACACCTGAAAAATAATCTTGCTTTTATCCAATTGTGCATTGGGTTTCTTATGTTAAAAAGTCAAACTAAGTGTGTTCTATCATTTTACAGTGTAATTATCCCTATACTGGTGGTTGCTGCCCTATATAAAATGTGTGTGATTTTCATTGGACTTTTAAAAAATAAATAAATATTGTGTTATTACACACCGGCTTGGTTCATGGTCCATTGTGACCCGGAGTATTTGTAAAGGGGAGTGGGAGACGGTTTGGGTGCCTTCTCAACAGAATTCGTAATAAATAAAGTAAAAGTGTTTTAATTGTGTGCTGCATTCTTGGCCAGTATCAAGAGTCCTGGTCTGGATTGTGACGCCCCTTTAGAATCCTTAACAGAGGGCGCATACTGCAGCGCTCTCACTCCGTTCTGCAGCAGCGGAAACTGTGTTCCTCGCTTTCTAGATTGAAATGCTTTCCTTTGTTTCTTGTTCTTACCTAAAGCTAATCGGCCAACCCGCAGTCAAAGCCTGTTGCTCCAAGGCGTTTGTTCCTCTGAGACATCTGACTCTCACTCACTGTCGTCTTCATCTGATCTGCTCCAGCATACAACGAATCCCACTCTGACGACCCTCTGTCCTTGTTTGTATGGGTCTCATTCTCACTCTCGCCTGTCCTTATTGGGGGGACTTGGACCGCCTCGCAGTCTTTAAAAAAATATATCTGTTCCGCTCTACACTTGTTGGTCCTTTCAGGTGTGTTGTGCTCCTGGTTTTTGCTCCAACTCTGCAATGTTTCCCTTAATTCTTGCACTGCTTCCTTTAATACTTCCTGTACCTGCCGGCACACCCTGCACCTGATGGTTAAGATTGCTGACTCCCGGGGCACCCTGTGACTTTCCTGGCTTCGCCTTCCCTCCCTCCAGGGTAGAAAACTTGGGGTTTGTGTATTTTACATCGGCTGTAATGGGAATCACCCATAAGGGGGCGGAAGGCCGACAGCTTGTGTACTTGTGACGGCATACACGTCCCTCTGATTCCTGTGAACATTCCCTTCTTCTACAAACCTTTTCCATAAATCTAAAATACTCAGATGATTTTTCAATTGCTTTCCCTTATAAGATGACAACAAATAGGTATGCAAATGTTCCAGTTTTGGAAGTGGGAAGCAGTCCAAAAGGGCAGAGGCCGTGTGGGAGACCCCAGTCAGAGCCACAGTTTTGGACCAGGGAGTCAACAGACCCGGTGGGGGTGAATTGTGTATGCAGACAAACTGGGTGCCCCCTCTGGTAATAACAGGCAGGTGACATAGAAAAGTGGGAACACAATGAAGGTACCAAAGTGTTTGAATAAACCAGGAACAGATGTAATACAGGAAGAGGAGTAAACTCATTGCCAGCAGGATACATTTGATGCCCTGGTATAGCTAGGCACACCCACTGACATGGAACCTGAGACCGGTGCAGAGAGACACATTTGGGGACAGACACACTTGGGGACAGACACTTGAGGACAGACACATTGACACAAGGGGGACAGAGAAGCAGTGAGGGACAAGGAGGTGGAGAGAGGCAGGCAGGAGGGGGCAGAGGCTGAGAAGCCAGGAGAGAGGGGAGAGGAAAGCAGGGGAAGAAGAGACAGAGATCAAGAAACCCACTGGTGAAAAAGGGGACCAGGGTTGGGGAGGAAAGGAACCAGGGGAGAAGGTGAAGGCCAGACAGGGGGAGGGGTAACTACCACAAGGGCTTCTGCAGCATCTGCCCCCATACCACACCAGCAGCCAAGGAAAAAAAGGAGCCCTCGGTCCTTTCTCCATAAGCTTATATAAGACTGTTGTTCCTGCCCACTGCAGGGCCGGCCTCCCACTCAGGCAAGTGTGTATTTGGGCAAGGGTTTCCAGGGACACTTCCAGGGAAAGCCCCCCTCAACAAGGAGTCTTTGTTTGGCTGTTGCCAGGACACACAGTGTTGTTCCAACCCCCTCCAGGGTTAGCCATCTCCCCACCCAGGAGTGTTTGTTTGGCTGCTGCTAGGACATGTTGTGTGATTCCCAGGTCAGGGTAGTTGAGCCCAGAGATGTGGAAGTTAATTGTAGGATACAGTGGAGCACAGTTGGGGAGGTTATTTGTTGAAATAGGGAAAGGAGGAGGTTCCCAGAGCAGGGACTAGCTTGATGACTCAGGATAATTACAGGGTGGGCCTGCCAGAGCCCCCTCCCATCAACTGTCACTGTCTCAGGAGAGCAGAGTAAAGAGTCAGCCCTAGGTGGCAGAACAGGTTTTTTGACAATGTGAGTTGGCAGGCTTACTGTCGTGGCCCAGAATCAAGTACAAAATATAGTGATCAGGCAATGTGGGGCCCAAGCACAGTGAATACAGGACAAAATACAAACACAGGGCACTTGACAGAAATATAATGCAAGCATATTTTGGATGGAGAAAAACAAATCTACCGTTTTGCTCGCTTTTTAGGGGAGCTGGAACTGCAAAGCAATGCAGGAGATTAATTATAGAGTGGGGAACAGTTGAAAGGGGATCCAGGCTGCAGCTGAGCAACAGATATAACTGGTTCTTTGTTGACGGATCATGGCTTGGGTCCACAACACCCCACCCACACAGTGCAGGGGACACAGAGGAAAATGCATTTGGTAAAAATAAAACTCCCCCAATACTTTGGAGAATGAAGTTGTGCAATACATTGAATACAGTGGGGAAATTAAAAGTAATGTACTACATTGCAAATGAAACTTTACATAGAAATTGCCATTTCCCCACAATATACTTTTATCAGCTGTGCCCTCTTCGGGCTATGGTGGAAACATTTTCTCTACAGTTCCTTGAACCCAGTCCCCTTTATACTTTAAGATGTTTTCCTTATACTGTGGTAATTCTTTACACATAAGCTCTAATGGTGTGTTGCACATTATCACAATACCTTTGATCAACAGCAACTTCAAAAATAAGGTCTTGTTAGCTCTGGTGGCCGTTCTCAAACCACAAAACTTCAAATCCCAGCTACCTTCAATGCTCCCCCTCCATCAAGGGATTGTTCTTTTCACATCTGCCACCAATGTACAACATCAGCTGCCTTTGTCTTTTACCTCATCACCAACAGTGCCTTCCAACCACACTCTGGCAGTTACACAACTGCTAGCGTCGCCTACATACATAATGACCAACAATAGCCATCTAAACTCTGGTTGGCAAAGCCGACATCAAAAACACTTTTATATACAATATTACTAACACCTGCAGGGACAGGGAAAGAGATAGAAGAGAGAAGAAGAAAAAGAGGAAAAGAAGTACTTGCATTTATACACTATCATATATTAGCTCTTGCAATAAAACATTTATATTTGCACAATGTTCACACCTGCGCTTACGCACCAAAAAAGACACATGTCTATACACAATAATGTAGATTTTTCCTCTGTCCCCCTTATCTCTGAACATTGTCTTTCCTCTCAGAGGAGCATTCCCATCCTGCTCATTAATTCACAAAAATATCAAAATCACCATTTGGCTTATCAACCAAGAAAATAGCAAAAGAAAAACAGAAAAAGGAAAAATTGCATATTTTCACACAAATCGTGCTCTCAACTTACTATGTGCTCTGAGCCCACACAATGTTGTATCCCCCCTCGAACTGCCTGCACCACCCAGCTTGGCAGCCCCCCTCCAGGGATCAGACAGACGTTAGGACAAACACAGCATCTGCTAACCTCTCTGTTGGTTGTGCAGAGAAACTGCTCTCACGGGGAGGGGCACCACAGTCCAGGAAGTGCGGCAGGAGAACCCTTGGCTTCCCTTGGAGGGCTAGAGATCATGTCAGGGTCGCCAAAAATGTGGTTTACACCCAAAAAACGAAAACCTAGGAAACACAGTTGAGAGCCAAGGGTTGCAAAGAAAACAGCTTTAATACATGCAAGTAAACAGTTGGGAGAGTCAGTCAGCTCCTTGGAACTGAAAAACTAAACACTTGATGTGCCTAGATTGGATTACAGAATTTAAAGGAAAATCCACAAGATTAAGATACAATACAAAATATCAGGTGTATTATTTTCCTCATCCCCATTGGCACCTACCTATTTGAGTACCTAAACACAACAAACATTATCACCTTTTGTTGGTTAGTACAATTCTTGTGACATAGTGGGTGCATCCCCCTGCCATATTTGCAATTGAAAATAATCCCTTGTGGCAACAAACTTGAAACAGTGAACTTCTCTCACATGGAACCGGCCATCTTGACAAACCCCTCGTTCTCAGGCCTTGTAGCCCCACAAGCTGTAACATACGTTTTGCAACTATCTTGTTGTAACAGGTTGATGTCTCTGGCACACAGTCTTCCGGCCAGGACCCCATATCTCTTGGGAAGCAGGTGGCCTCATAAGAAGTGGAACTAAAGCACCGCTCTTGAACTGATTCTTCATGTTTATGTGTGTTTCTAAGCCACCCGTACCATGTACCCAACAGTCCTAAGACGCAATAGAGGGCAGCGGAACCACTGCCTGGTTTTATTGTTCTGGCATCAACTCTACACAAGGTCTTTGTTCATATTGAAAAAATGCCCTTTTAGTACCTCTTGTGTTTGTCTGCTCTGCACCAAGTACAGAAACAAATACTTTGTGGAATGCGCAAATGTCCTGGGAACAGCTTCATGAGAAGGAACAGTCCTGTTCTATTTCTCAACACAATAGTTAATGCGTGTCCTGGCCCTCCACCACAGTGTGGCGTGAAATAGCCCCTGGATGCGCGAAATCAAGAGGCCAGAGTCAGTTATGAGGACTCACCAAATTCCTAGGCCTGTACAGAGATTATGTACAACATAAGGCCTATGAAATCAAAGCAAAAAGGAGTAAAATTGAGCCTAAACACCTCAAGATGCTAAAGATGCAAACCTCTGGCATAAAGGAAAGACACGTGGCAATGTTTGATAAATTCTTGGAGAGCTGCAATGACATTCCCAGAAACAGCAGTACCCAGAATCTTAAATGAAAATGCCAGAATTGGGTTTCAAGCCACCATGGTGAAACAAAGCATTTTTGCATGGCAAATAAAAATATGTAATTGTGTTTTTCCCTCCAAGGCTAATGTTTGCAAGACTTTCCAAATGGAAACTTGGTTTCTGTCTATCACGAGCCCATCACATATGAAACAACAATGCACAGAGTCTATAATGGGATGCTGAACTGGGGTCAAGCAGCTGCTGGAAAAATTGAGTTTCTTTTATGGGTGGAATAAATAAAATTTCGTTTTTCCTCCAAAGTGACAATCTGTAAATCAAAAGGTTCACCAAAGCCACTAAAAGTATGATTATGATGTTCTTCTAACTATGCAGGACACTTATATATCTATACACTGAAACATTGTGCAGCATTCTAAACAGTGTATTTAAAAGTAAAATGTGAGTTAAAAGGCAATTTGCAGCTAAGTTTGAAAAGTCTTGCACTGCTTGCCATTTGTTTGTTTGTTTGTTTGTTTGTTTGTTTATTATTTGTAATGCGCATCATACCCGGGGGTAACAGGGCGCAGCAGTTACAAGTATATGCGAGGCTTGGTTACACAAAATTATACAGGATACATACAAGTAAAAAAGTTATATACAGAGATGGCATATTTACAAGCATGGTATGGAGTACGAGAGTATATGGACACAGGGATATATATACAAAATAGAGACTAGAGGAGCGTTAATTACGTGCTGTTGTGGTCATAGCAGTAGGCAAGTGGTTAGGAGTGCTGGTTGTTGGATTTTAGCCATGTGATGGTATTGGCTCTAAACTTGTGGTAAGATTGGTCTGTTCTTAGGCTGGGAGGCAAGGTGTTCCATAATTTGGACGCTTTCACCGGGAAGCTGTTACCTCCAATTGTGGACCGTTTGAAGCTAGGTATAGTCAGACGATCTTTGTTGGCAAGTCTTACTGGTCTAGTGTAAGTTTGCTTGTTATATCTCTCAGCCAGGTAAATGGGTGCGGCATTGTTGAGGGATTTGTATGTCAGCGATAAAGTTTTTAGGATGACTGTTGTGGGTTGGGAGCCAGTTATTCTGTCGGCTGGTCTCGGAAATATGGTCTCTTCTAGAGATGCCTACGGCTGCTCGAAGGGCATTATTTTGTAGGATTTGGATTCTTTTAATGATGGCTTTGGATGATCCTAAGTAGAGGGCATTACAGTAGTCCAGGCTTGACAGGATGAGGGCTCTGGCTAGAGTAATAGAGCTGTTTTCAGAGAGGAATGGCTTGCCAGTGTGAATCAGTTTGCACATGTAGGGTGTTGAGGATGCTAAGAGTTGACCTGTATAGTGAATGATAGGTGGGAGTCGAGGTAGAAACAGTCGATTCATGGAATTAATGTGCGCCGAAAATTCCTGCGCAGAGGTGCCAAAATGTGCGATTCGCAGTAAAAGTGCGAAAATCGCAGTGCAACTGCGAAAATCGCAGGGAAACCAGCGCACATCGATTTATGGAAGTCCGTGCGCGAGAAAAACATTGGATGTGCGCTGAAAAAGTGTGCAGCGCACGCCGGCGCACAGGTCATCCAACGGCGTGCACCACGGCCACTGCGAAATCGCACATAGCGTGGCGCACATCACAAAAGTAGGCCTAACACGGGGCGTAACACTCGGAATGGGGAACAACGCGTGAAAATATGGGCGTCACGGTGGAAGTACAGGAGGCAAGTGCACGGAACGCCCACATGCTCGCCTACAACCCGTATTCATGGAATCGAATAGCGCAAACCAGCGCACGGTGAAAGACGTGCACAGGGCCAAACAAGTACCCCACAAGAAAGCAGGCGGTAGCGTTCCTGTGCCTGAAATAAATGTGCGCCAAAATGTGCGCGAACAAAAAGCGCCCATATACAGCTATGATGAATGGTCCATACAGCGGCCCTCTAGGACAAATGAGGTGCAAAGGGGTACCGACAAACACGGACACCCGCTGTGTGAAAAATAGTGTGCGCATGTATTATGGGGTTCGCGGGAAGTTTCACACGTGAATTTTCAGGGTACGTGTATTACGGGGTTCACGGGAAGTCCCACACGCGATTGCCCTGGGTCCGTGTATTTCAGGGTGCGTGGGAAGTTTCACACGCAAATTTGCAGGGTACGTGTATTACGGGGTTCACGGGAAGTTCCACACGCGATTGCCCTGGGTGCGTGTATTTCAGGGTGCGTGGGAATTTTCACATGCGAATTAGCAGGGTACGTGTATTTCGGTGTGCGGGGGAAGTTTCACATGCGAATTAGCAGGGTACGTGTATTTCGGGGTGCGCGGGAAGTTTCACATGCGAATTAGCAGGGTACGTGTATTTTGGTGTGCGGGGGAAGTTTCACAAGCGAATTAGCAGGGTACGTGTATTTCGGTGTGCGCGTGAAGTTCCACACGCAATTTCAGCAGGGTACGTGTACTCCGGGTGCACGGCAAATTCCACACGCGAATCCAGCAGCCTATGTGTATTTCTGGGGTGCCGGGGAGTCCCACACGTGAATTGGCTGTGTGGGTCCTCCCAGCTGTTCCCTCTACACCCTCCACGGCCCCTGCAGGCGGCCCACACCACAGGGGACTACCCTGCACCCCTGCACATGTCCCGCAGGCAGCCCATCCACCATGGCCATGCCCCCCAGCCAACTCACATGTCACCTTGCACTACTGCCCACCAACACATGTCTCCCAACACCCCCACCCCCCTGCATCCAGGGGCACCCTCCACCAGGCCCCCACTCATGTCTCCCTGCACCCCAACCCCCCAGCACTGTGGGGCATGCTCCTCCAGGCCCCCACTCATGTCTCCCAGCACCCCCATCCCCCTGCATCCAGGGGCACCCTCCACCAGGCCCCCACTCATGTCCCCCTGCACCCCCATCCCCTAGCACTGTGGGGCACCCTCCACCAGGCCCCACTCATGTCCAATTCATGTCTCCTTGCACCCCCACCCCCAAGCATCCAGGGGCACCCTCCACCAGGCCACCACTCATGTCTCCCTGCACCCCCACCCCCTGCATCCAGGGGCACACTCCACCAGGCCCCCACTCATGTCTCCCAGCACCCCCACGCCCCACCAGTCAGGGGTACCCTCCACCAGGCCCCCAATCATGTCTCCCAGCACCCCCACCCACCCTGCATCCAGGGACACCCTCCACCAGGCCCCCACTCATGTCTCCCAGCACCCCCACCCCCTGCATCCAGGGGCACCCTCCACCAGGCCCCCACTCATGTCTCCCTGCACCCCCACCCCCCTGCATCCAGGGGCACCCTCCACCAGGCCCCCACTCATGTCTCCCAGCACCCCCACCCCCCTGCATCCAGGGGCACCCTCTACCAGGCCCCCACTCATGTCTCCCAGCACCCCCACCCCTCAGCATCCAGGGGCACCCACCACCAAGCCCCCACTCATGTCCCCCTGCACCCCCACCCCCAGCACTGTGAGGCACCCTCCACCAGGCCCCCACTCATGTCTCCCTGCACCCCCACCCCCCAGCACTGTGGGGCACCCTCCACCAGGCCCCCACTCATGTCTCCTTGCACCCCCACCCCCCACCAGTCAGGGGCACCCTCCACCAGGCCCCCTCTCATGTCCAACTCATGTCTCCCAAAACCCCCACCCCCCAGCATCCAGAGGCACACTCCACCAGGCCCCCACTCATGTCTCCCTGCACCCCCAACCTCCTGCATCCAGGGGCACCCTCCACCAGGCCCCCACTCATGTCTCCCAGCACCCCCACCCCCATCAGTCAGGGGTACCCTCCACCAGGCCCCCACTCATGTCTCCCCACACCCCCACCCCCCTGCATCCAGGGGCACCCTCCACCAGGCCCCACTCATGTCTCCCAGCACCCCCACCCCCCTGCATCCAGGGGCACCCTCCACCAGGCCCCCACTCATGTCTCGCAGCACCCCCACCCCCCTGCATCCAGGGGCACCCTCCACCAGGCCCCCACTCATGTGTCCCAGCACCCCCACCCCCCTGCATCCAGGGGCACCCTCCACCAGGCCCCCACTCATGTCTTCCAGCACCCCCACCCCCTGCATCCAGGGGCACCCTCCACCAGGCCCCCACTCATGTCTCCCTGCACCCCAACCCCCCAGCACTGTGGGGCACCCTCCACCAGGCCCCCACTCATGTCCAACTCATGTCTCCTTGCACCCCCACCCCGCAGCATCCAGGAGCACCCTCCACCAGGCCCCCACTCATGTCCCCCTGCACCCCCACCCCCAGCACTGTGGGGCACCCTCCACCAGGCCCCCACTCATGTCTCCCTGCACTCCCACCCCCCACCAGTCAGGGGCACCCTCCACCAGGTCCCCACTCATGTCCAACTCATGTCTCCTGGCACCCCCACCCCCCAGCATCCAGGGGCACCCTCCACCAGGCCCCCACTCATGTCTCCCTGCACCCCCACCCCCTGCATCCAGGGGCACCCTCCACCAGGCCCCCACTCATGTCTCCCAGCAACCCCACCCCCCACCAGTCAGGGGCACCCTCCACCAGGCCCCCACTCATGTCCAACTCATGTCTCCTTGCACCCCCACCCCCCAGCATCCAGGGGCACCCTCCACCAGGCCCCCACTCATGTCCCCCTGCACCCCCACCCCCCAGCACTGTGGGGCACCCTCCACCAGGCCCCCACTCATGTCTCACAGCACCCCCCCTGCATCCAGGGGCACCCTCCACCAGGCCCCCACTCATGTCTCCCAGCACCCCCACCCCCCTGCATCCAGGGGCACCCTCCACCAGGCCCCCACTCATGTCTCCCAGCACCCCCACCCCCCTGCATCCAGGGGCACCCTCCACCAGGCCCCCACTCATGTCTCCCAGCACCCCCACCCCCCTGCATCCAGGGGCACCCTCCACCAAGCCCCCACTCATGTCTCCCAGCACCCCCACCCCCCTGCATCCAGGAACACCCTCCACCAGGCCCCCAATCATGTCTCCCTGCACCCCCACCCCCCAGCACTGTGGGGCACCCTCCACCAGGCCCCCACTCCTTCCTACCACACCCCCCCACCCCCCAGCAGTGCGATTCGCCTGTGTACGTGTATATCAGGGTTGCGCATGTAGTCTGACACGCGATATCAGCAGGGTACGTGTATTACGGAGTTCGCGGGAAGTTCCACACACGATTTCAGCAGGGTACGTGTATTTCGGGGTGCGCGGGAAGTTTCACACGCGAATTTGCAGGGTACGTGTATTTCGGGGTCCGCGTGAAGTTACACACGCGACTGTGCCTGTGAGAGTGGGGTAAGTGTATTCCAGGGGTGGGCGGGATTATTTACTTGCGACTGGGCCTGGGAGAGCGTGTTACGTGTATTCCTGGGGTGGGCGGGGAGATTTACACACTCGCCTACAACGCGCCAAAAAATAAAAGGACCAATCCTGAAACACGTACGCCAGCATGAAGCAGGCGCACGTCCCACGCAGCATAAAAGAGTGCGCAAACAACAAACAAGCTCAGACGCCAGGATGAATATACCGTTCCTAGCACGAGTGTCCGTGGGATACCACAGGAGGAAGAGAAGGATAGTCAGGGCCAGAATCTTCACATTCAGAACCAGCCTATTTGGTATGCCAGATGACCAGGTGTGTGGGAGGTACAGGTTTCCACCACACATAATACTCAACCTGGTCAGTGAGTGGGAGGATGACCTCACATCACCCACCCTGTGCTCCCAAGCACTCAGCCCCCTGGAGAAGGTCCTCAATGTACTGCACTTCTTGGCTACCGGATCATTTCAGCGGACAAGTGCCATAGTGGGGGGGGGTTGTCACAGGCCACGCAGTCATGGTGCCTACACCAGGTGTTGGCCATCATCACTGCACGCCCATCAGTCCGCAGGCACATATACCTGCCCAGAACACCTGCAGAAAGGCAGGCTGTCAGCCAGGATTTCTACAGGGTGGCACAATTCCCCAAAGTGCTAGGTGCCATTGATTGCACCCATGTGGCTCTACGTCCCCCCAGGGCATCTGAGCACATCTATAGAAACCGCAAGCACTGGCATTCCATCAACGTCCAGGTAGTATGTGATGCCAAGGGAATCATCACCTCAGTATATGCCAACTATCCAGGGTCCACCCACGACAGCTTCATTTACAGGATGTCAACCCTAGAACAGGACATGGAAGCTGGGCGGCATGGCAATGCATGGCTGCTTGGTGAGTAGAAATGCCACAGCACACACATGCATAACAGATACAGAGTAATGTCAATACCCCACTAATGATCCCCATCACCACCTCCCCAGGGGACAGTGCCTACCCTCATGATGAGCACACACCTGATGACGCCAATTCGGAACTCCATCACGCCTCCCGAGGTAAGATACAACACAGCCCATATTGCAACACGGGGCATAGTGGAGCGCACATTCGGAGTGCACAAGTCACGCTTTCGCTCCCTTGACCGTTCTGGCGGGCAGCTGTTATATGCTCCCCCAGTAGTGTGCAGGATCATAGTGGCAGCATGTGTCCTGCACAATGTTGCAACACACCGGGGCCTGGCTGTGGACATGGTGGTGCCCCCACATCCCCAACCACATGCACGCCCGCTGCGCATGGGAGGGGAAAGGGCACGGGGTGAGGCAGCCCGTACGCAGCTGGTGGCTAATTACTTCACATAGAAAGCACACCCCTGTGGAGTGCACACAGCCCTGGCACATACCATCTGACAATCAATGATGACTCAATCTGACAATTATGATGAACAAAGGGACAGTCAACTGTCAGAACCATAGCAGCCTGAGATTGTTCATCTGGAAGTGTCACAATGTGTGCATCCCTACCTACACAAACACCACCAATGCAGTGTCACCAAAAGACACACTTCCAAGCAGCAAAAATAAATACCCACTTGCAAAATACAACATGAGAACAGTGCCATGTCACCCAACCCCTCCCCGGCACGGCCACACAACACACCATGGCATGTCATGCAATGTGAGAGCAAACAAATTAATCCCCACAACATGCCCCAAGTGTCACCAACTACAGTGTCCCTAATGGAAACTGGCCACACATGAAATGCTCACAGTAATGCAGGACCAACAACACACATTGCCAAATACTTACCAAGAATACCAATCACCTACACAACCTCCAACCTACCATAAACATGACAGTACAGACTTAAAAAATGGGTAGCCTCACTACCTGATAATGGCAGCACTTCGAACACTTCCAAGTATACAGTGTTAGCACCACGCAAGAGTGTAGGTGCACTGCTTACAACATGGACTCCAGTCCAAAAGTAGACCGCCTTGTGAAGACATGAGAAATGGACCTGCAAATTAGGAGGATGAGATGGATGCAGAGGCACATATCAATACACCATGCAGTGTACAATACAACAACAATATGCACTAGGAATGTATACACAGTATTGACTACAGACTGCCCACACATCAAATGGGAGTCCAACGTCACTGTGTAAGTCAATGTCACTTGGGCACACCCTTTGCAAGCCCATGGAAACGGGAAGCAGGAGGGGTGTGTGTCACACAAACCCAAGCATCTGACCCAAATTCAGGACAAGCCTGCATGTGCCCAGCCACAATACAGTGTATGCCCACGGGAGCCACACAAGGCAACACACTGTCCAAAAAATCAAAAATAAAAAAATTTAAAAAATCAGAAATGGCCATTAATGGGCCGGGGGGGGGGGGGCTGGGGGAGGCCACCCAGGAGGTCCGAGGACAGGGTGCATACCAAAACCCACCTGTGTGGATCTTGCAAAAAAAAAACACCTCCATGGGCTCATGGCCTGCACGGCTACCCTATTGTGGGAGAATCGCTGCTGTCGCTCTCCTCACCCTCTGCAGCTGCATCAGGAGGTGGTGGCACTATGGGAGGCAGCCCACGCAAAGCCCTAGTCTGGTCCTCCATGGCAGCAAGCATGCGGGCGTGGAAGGTCTGGTTCTGGAGGATAATTGTGCGGAGGTCCCCATGCAACAACTCACGGGATGCCTGGACCTCCGCCCTAGTTGCCTGCATCTCAGCTGAGAGCGTAAGTGTGAGCCACTCCAGCTGCTGTTCTGTCCTCGTGTTAGCTGAAGCCTCAAGCTCAACCAGAGTTGCCCTGAGCTGATGGAATTCCACCCTCAGGGCTTCCCTGTGGCCCTGGGACTCAATGGAAATGGCTTCCCGCAGAGTCTCCAGTGCCGCCCGCCTGTCCCTGTTGGACGCCAACATGTCCTCCCTGTGTGACTGGCTAATGGAGTCTGTTGCCTGCTGTAGTTGTTCAATTAGCCTTTCTTGGGGGACAATGGAAGTGGCCACCCTATCCATGGCCTGAGCCATCATCTCAGTTGATGCTGCCTGTTGGTTTGCCATACCGTATATGGATTGCTCCCATGCGGTATTGCCAGGTGTCGTACGGCCACCGCGTCGGCGGGCACCACACCTGTCTGGGGCAAGGCGAACTGCGCCTTGCTGTGCCGCCACTGCCTGAGGCTGCAGGACTGCATTCCCGCTCTGATCTGCTGGCCCAGGAACAGGATCAGATGTAACGGAGTGTGACCCTGCATCCGTAACCACCAAAGGCTGACCTACCAACACTGACATCCCCATTGAGGGTTCTACCCCTGGTGCTGGTGGGTTGGACAGTACAGAATCCCTCCCAGAGACGCTTACCTGCGACGGCACATAGGTCTCATCATCCGAATCGACACCTCAATAGAGCTCGGGGGAGTTGCACCCAGAGACACCCCTTGAGAAGACGGCCTGCAGCAAGTGTGGGTTCTCACCCACCATCACACCACATCCCTCTCTGGTGCCTGGTCGGGCCTGAGACCCCTCCTGGGTCTGCACCATCTCCACAACCCCAGCAGTATCAAGTGCGTCATCCCCTGCAAAGACATGAAAGAAAAGAAATGGGAACAGGCATTAGCAACATGGAACACAATTAGGGCTGAGAAGCAACAGAAACAGTACTTAATTGACACATGTCCCACATGACTATAACCCTCCCATGCATGCACTGTCACTGCGTATGAAGGTGGAGGCAAATGGCACATATTGATGACACCAAGATGGAAGACCAACAAATTTGCGGCATGCTGCCTAGCAGTGCCATCACACATTGGCCTGTGATTGGCATGTCCAATACACATACATGACACATGCCATCACACAGATGGCATGTACCCTAGCCATGTCACACATAAATGCCTAGTGAAAGTGGTGGAATGCAGACAATCAGCCTGAATGAACACAGAATAACATGCAACTATGTTGTGGCAAGATGACAATTCAAGGGCAACTGGCGTGAGGTTGGGCCGAATGTCTACTGTTGCCAGAAGGGATACTGCAACACCCAAATCCTGGTGCGCAGAATGTTTTGGATGAAGCACATGGTTGACCCAAACCACTCAGGCACACACCCCCTCACCTGGCACTCAACCTGAAGCACTCACACACGCCATGCACATGGATGACACACACATGCATGTGCACTCACCGGACAATGCCTCGTAATCTGGCAGGTCTCCCAAGCCTTGGATCTGTTCCTCTGTGACGTAGGTCCCAGCAACATACTCATGTGGAGTGAGTTCTATGTCCTCTGCCGGAGACCCACCTCCAGTCACTAGAGTTGCGGCATGACTTGAGGCCAGCTTTTTCTTTGCCCTGCGCTTAAGGTCATTCCAGCGCTTGTAGCAATCATGAATCCAAGGGCACTTATGAGTTCCGCAATGGTCTGCCAGTGTGCCTGACGTTGTGCAGGTGTGGTCTTGCATCCAGCAGTAATCACCATTTCGCTGTCATGTGCGGACACATACTCCACAAGTGCATCAAGTTCGACCCGATTGAAGCAGGGCTTCCTTGGTGGGCCAGACTGTGTAGCCGTGTCTGGGGCATCAGCCTGTACTGGACGAGCACTCTTCCTCTTCTGCTTGGAAGGTGGTGGTGATAAGGAGTGTCCTACGCCGCTCTGGACATTAGGGGCAGGAGCCCCGGTGGACTGTGGACTAGGAGTGTGGGAATGAACACTCACCATGGGAGTTAGTGCAGGCATTAGCTGAAGTGTGATGTGGTCAGGGGGAACGTCCGCAGGATGGACTAGGACCGACACTGTCCTGGCTGGGACACTCAGAGCTGGGGTGGATGGAGCCGCAGCTGCCCCTGCAGCCTCCCCACCCTGCCTACTCGGGGCAGCAGATGACATAGCTGCCCCATATCCACGTGGGCTGGTGACACCAACGTGCACCGCCACACGTGGCCTAGACCTGCTGACCTGGAAGTCAGCCATGGAGTCACCCAGCGCCAGGTCTGGTGCCACAATGGGCTGGTCCAACAAGGGCTGAGCAGGGATGGTGTCAGCCACGTTTCCCTCAACCGGGGGGGGGCATGGGTGTCCCTGACTGGTCACCCACACATGGGGGCTAGGGGCACCCTGCAAGTCCTGGCCACGTCCCCTACCGAATCCACCACGGCCACCTCTTGTGGCTCGCCCACCTTTGCCACCCTTACCGCGTGCTCGCCTCCCAACCATGGCACTGATGTTGTTGTGCGTATGGGAGTTGCAGTAAACTATTGTCCTGGGCAATTGGGGGTGAAAGGGGTAGGGTACTAGATGGAATTCGTACCCTAGTGCTCTAGCAAGGCTGTATGTGACCCCTGGGGGAAGATGACGGGTCACGCAACGCACAGGCACCCCGAAACATGGAGATAATGTGCACGCAACCCCTCCTAGACCACGTGTGTGGAAAAAATAACCTGCACTACGCTGTGGCACCCAGAAACACAAAAATGAACGTATGCGTGTCACACGCAGCCTAGACTGACCTCTGAAGGGGTAGGCAACACACGGGGCAAGCACAGATGTCAAATACGTGCGCAACTCACCATCTGCCAGGAAAAATCACGTGTAAAATACGCGCGTGTGCACGTTGGCAACACCCCCACCAAAAGAAGAATTGTACGCTGTCTGAGGAGACAGGACAACAGGAGAAGTGAACGCTGTTTGAGCAAACAAGCCCAGGAAAAAGACAAGAAGAGAAAAAGCTGTCAGAGGTAACAGGGAGTACGAACTTGGAACAACGTGAAGTAAATCGCGTGTGAACCGACAAGAAGTACAGATTTCACCCACTCGCTCTCCACGAAAAGCACGTACAAGGAAATGGCGTTCTACACGTACCTTTTAAACATGCTCACACCTCCAGCGTCACTTCCGCGTGTACGCGCTAAAGCCCCATCCTCCAATTACACGCACTGAAACTCTGACGTGCAGTCATTGGAACATGCACCCGTGTACAGGGAAATGCCCGCGCACGCACGTCACAGACGCGCATACGCGCTGTTGGCCTTTGGGCCAATGAATTTGCGTACGTGTGCTGACGCGCTTACGCGTTAAGGCCCTTTCCTCGAATTACACGCAGACGTGCTGGATTTTCACGTGCCAATTCACTCCGTATCAAGCTGGCCACGCGTAAGCACACGGAAGACCACGCTCCTGCCCAGAAGGCCAAATTGCTGCCCCCCAGAGCCCCGAGCATGCTCCCACCTGCCATCTGCTGCTGCCTGATTGCCTGCTGCCCACGTGCCCTGCCATTTGCTGCCTGCACATCAGCCAGGGGTGCTGTTGCTGTGACCACCCCTGCTGGAACCGAAGACTCCCGACTGGGATTCCATCGCTCCACAGCCCAGCCCCAGGACCCAGTTGCCCACCCACTCCTGCCTCTGGGGTTGTCATGTCGGGCATTGCAACAACTGGCACCACTGACAACCGCCGGCTAGAGAGGCAGAGGGTCACCAGCTTCACTGCCACCGAAGTTGGTGTCCTGGTGGAGCAAGTCCTGGGGCAGTATGATGCCCTCTTCGGAAATTTGCGCGCCGACAATGAAGGACGGACTCGGATCTGGACGGACATCGTGACTGCCATCAACGCGGAGGGGGTGGCAGTCCGCGACTTCCAACATGTCAAGAAGCGCTGGGAGGACTTCAGGTCCAGGACCCTCAACAAGGCCCGGCGCTTCTTGAAGGCAGCGGATGCTAAGGGGCGCCAGGGCCACTTGTCGGACGATCAGATGAGGGTCCTGGAACGCATATCCCCAGCGCTCCACGTCCAGGTCCTTGAGAGGCAGACCCGTCTGGAGTCGAGCGGTAAGTGTACATGCATCATGATTGTAAGATGTGCGTGTGGTGATGTGCCAGTAGTGTGCAGGTGGCACATCTGTTTATATGGGGCCGAGTATGGGTGGGGGTGTACAGGGCCGTGAGGCTAACACATGCGAGGGCTGTCATGTGTGAGACATGGATGGTGCTTGTGTGTGTAGGGGTGCATGCCAAATGCAGTTGTGTGGGCACACATGTTTGGATGAATGTGTATGTAAGTAGGCATGTTCGTGATGTCACACATGTATGTTGTTTTCAGCTGCATGTATCAGCACTGTGTACATGTTCATGTGTGTGTATTTGACAAGGGTGCAACAGTGATACAACATGGATGCATGTGACAGCGGGATGTGGAAGCTTGATTGGCAGATGTGACATGGATGCCCATCTGAACACTGCGACAGTTGGCAGAGGTGTACACATGCATGCAAGGGTGGTGGTGTGTGTGCATGTGTAGTGCACTCCCTGTGTTGCATGTAATTTCTGGCTCACCTTTGCCTGCTCATGCTGTTGTATGTGTATGGATGGTGCTGGCAGTTGCGATATAGCTGTGGTATGGCTCATGTGTGCAAGTTGAAATGACATGTGTGTTGGGGATTGTGATGCCATGTCTGAGGTTTGCCAATGCCCCTCATGTACAACTGTCATGTGTGTGTGTGTTTATTGTACAGTGCCCTGATGCCTGTGTTTTATTTCTCCCTGTCTGCAGCATCAACTGATGAAGAGGGCGGAGAAGGTGCTGTGGAGCACAGCGGCGGGGATCGCACCCACCAGCCGGAGGCGCAAGGCCCAGCTCCCCTCCCAGGTTGCGATCTCGTCAGGGAGTGAGGAGTCTGGTGCCGTGTCCCAGGCCGCAGCTGCCAGGGGGAGGTCCAAGAGGCAGAGGTCGGAGTTGGACTCCTACGCAGCAGAAGGGGCAGCTGGGACCCCACAGGGCCCAACAGGGGAAGATGGCACGGAGTCATCCAGGTTGGTGGGGGGTTTGGTGGAGGAGGAGGTCGTGGAAGCAACAGAGACGGGGTCTGGAGGTGGGGATTCCACTGGTGCTAGTGGTGCAGTGCAGGACCAGGGACAGGAGGCAGGACAGGCCGCCGCGGAGGAGCCTGTGTGCAATCCTGTCCCTGATCCTGTCACTGCATCATCTTGCACCAGCAGGGATGCCTACGTCCAGACCCGTTTTCAGGCAGGGGATGAGCTCACAACAACTGGCCTTCCTCTGCCTGCAGACGTGGCTATCCGGGTCCAGGTTGAGCCTGTCCTGACTGGTGTGGCGTTGCGTCAACGGGCCATGCGAGGTGACCTGCAGTCTTTTCATGAGGAGACTGCACGTCATCTCAAATAGCTCGTTGACCGCGTCGGCCTACTGGGACAGGTCACCCAGGCCGGATTCCTCCTTTTGATGGGGCTTGCTCCGACCCCCTCCTCAACTGAACCCCCTATGCGCCAGTCGTCCTCCGTGCCATCTTCCCACCCATTAGTCACCTGGGTGCCCTGTGGAGCTGCCTCTGACGGTGCGGCCAGGCTGGTGGAGGAGGCATCCCTGCCACAGTCGGGAGTCGGATGTCCAGCAGGGGTGGCCACATCAACGACTGCACCCCAGCCATGGAGGATGTGCAGGCAGCAGGAGGCAGGGCTCGGGCAGAGGCACAGCAGCAGCAGCAACGAGGTGGGAGCCATGATGGCTCGGGGCCTTCGACATCGGAGGGGCAGGCATCGGCCGGAGGGCAGGAGGACCCAGGACGGGAAGTGTCTTCCATGTGGCAGCGGTTGGGTCACGCCATAGATGCGGAGCGGCAGCAGGCGGAAGAGGCACGGCTCACGATGGTCAGGGCGGAGAACTCCATGCGAAGGGCCCTGAGGCGGGCCGAGTGCCTCGAGGCAATCCGCAGGGAGTTGGAGGTGAACATGTCGACGGCCCTGCGGACCCTCAGGGCCATGGGGGAGGACCGCCTCCGGGACATTGAGAAGGAGTTCGATGATGCCCTGGCCCGGAACATCCCGAAGTGAGCCGTCGGACTAGCCCGCTGCCCTTGTAAATAGTTCTGTAGTTAGTGTTAGGTTTCCTTTGGTTTTGCATTTTTTTTGGACCTTTTGGACAATGGGCCACATTTTTGTATATAGTTTTTTTTATTAGGTAGTGTTGTTAGATAGGTTTCATTTCTTCTGTTGGGATCATGGACCCTGGATTGTTTATCTGTATATAGTTGACTGTTGGATTTTCATTTTTTTTTATGATTTACCCATGGAGCAATGGTTTTCGATTTTAATTTTCCATTGGATTTACTTTTGTGGACTGTGACTTTGGACACCTTTCCTTTGGATTATGATTTGTGGTTTTGCATTATTTCACAGACATGCTGTTTTTTTTTTTTTTTAATTCCCATTTTTGTTTGTTTATTTTTGATTCAATTTATGTTGCTTTTAATACATATTTTTTCATCAAACTTCAATGTGTAGTATCATCTCATTGGTTTCATGCATATCATGATATGGGTTTTGACATTCACTGACACCCATTGTGTGTATGTTTGGGACATGTGTTCATTTCCAAACTTGCAATTGGGGTACTATCATGTTATTGCCATTTCTAAGTGGGTGGATTCAATACTCGGGTGGGTGTTTGGCATTTGGAGGCTGACCATAAGGGCCAGGGATCTAGATTGTGATGACATGTTGGCTGGGGGACTTGTGTGGGGGCCTGGTGGAGGGTGCCCCTGGATGCAGGGGGTGGGGGTGCAGGGGGACATGAGTGGGGGCCTGGTGGAGGGTGCCCCTGGATGCAGGGGGGTGGGGGTGCAGGGAGACATGAGTGGGGACCTGGTGGAGGGTGCCCCTGACTGGTGGGGGGTGGGGGTGCAGGGAGGCATGAGTGGGGGCCTGGTGGAGGGTGCCCTGGATGCTGGGGGTGCTGGGAGACATGAGTGGGGGCCTGGTGGAGGGTGCCCCTGGATGCAGGGGGGTGGGGGTGCAGGGAGACATGAGTGGGGGCCTGGTGGAGGGTGCCCCTGACTGGTGGGGGGTGGGGGTGCAGGGAGGAATGAGTGGGGCCTGGTGGAGGGTGCCCCTGGATGCTGGGGGGTGGGGTGCTGGGAGACATGAGTGAGGGCCTGGTGGAGGGTGCCCCTGACTGGTGGAGGGTGGGGGTGCAGGGGGACATGAGTGGGGGCCTGGCGGAGGGTGCCCCACAGTGCTGGGGGGTGGGGGTGCAGGGAGACATGAGTGGGGGCCTGGTGGAGGGTGCACCACAGTGCTGGGGGGTGGGGGTGCAGGGAGACATGAGTGGGGGCCTGGTGGAGGGTGCCCCACAGTGCTGGGGGTTGGGGGTGCTGGGAGACATGAGTGGGGGCCTGGTGGAGGGTGCCCCTGGATGCTGGGGGGTGGGGGTGCTGGGAGACATGAGTTGGACATGAGTGGGGGCCTGGTGGAGGGTGCCCCTGACTGGTGGGGGGTGGGGGTGCAGGGAGGCATGAGTGGGGGCCTGGTGGAGGGTGCCCCTGGATGCTGGGGGGTGGGGATGCTGGGAGACATGAGTGGGGGCCTGGTGGAGGGTGCCCCACAGTGCTAGGGGGTGGGGGTGCAGGGAGACATGAGTGGGGGCCTGGTGGAGGGTGCCCTTGGATGCTGGGGGGTGGGGGTGCTGGGAGACATGAGTTGGACATGTGTGGGGGCCTGCTGGCAGGTGCCCCACAGTGCTGGGGGGTGAGGGTGCTGGGAGACATGCATTGTTGATCAGTAGTGCAAGGTGGCATGTGGCTTGGCTGGGGGGCATGGCCATGGAGGATGGGCTGCCTGCGGGACATGGGCAGGGGTGCAGGGTGGTCCCCTGTGTTGTGGGCTGGCTGCAGGGGCCGTGGAGGGTGTAGAGGGAACACCTGGGAGGACCCACATGGCCAATTTATGTGTAGTGCTCCCCGCGCACCCCTGAAATACACGTGCCCTGATGGAATCGCGTGTGATACTTCCCGCGCACCCCTGGAATACACGTACCCTGATGGAATCGCGTGTGATAGTTCCCGCGCACCCCTGAGATACACGTACCCTGCTGATTTTGCGTGTGATAGTTCCCGCGCACCCCTGGAATACACGTACCCTGATGGAATCGCGTACGATACTTCCCGCGCACCCCTGAAATACACGTACCCTGCTGATTTTGCGTGTGATACTTCCCGCGCACCCCTGGAATACACGTGCCCTGATAGAATCGCATGTGATAGTTCCCGCGCACCCCTGAAATACACGTACCCTGCTGATTTTGCATGTGATACTTCCCGCGCACCCCTGGAATACATGTGCCATGATGGAATCGCGTGTGTTACTTCACGCGCACCCCTGATGTACACGTACCCAGGACAATCACGTGTGATACTTCCCGCGAACCACTGAAATACACGTTCCCTGCTTGGCGTTTGCTGTTTGACAGCCCTGTGAACTGGTCCAGGGTTAGCGCAGCCCTTTGCGATGAATTGGGAATTTTGAAGGGTTTTCCTTGTGCGAGGGCGTTCTTGGGGGCGTAACTGGCGCTGCTGCAGGGTCGCTGTGCCACTCTGCGCCACGGCTGGTTTTGGAGGCTGGAATCCATGAATACGCTGTGCGATGAAATGGATTTTATCGCACGTGGCTGGCACAGTGTATCGCACGGGGACACTGTGCGCCAGCCGCGTGCGCCACTTTTGTGCGAAATTCTATGAATTACCCTGCAAGTGTTTTTACCTTGTGCTCTACTTTTATGGTATGGTATTTGGGACCTAGTTTTTTTAAGTTAGGGTTGGTACCTAGGATAATGAGTTCAGTTTTATCATCATTCTGGCATAGACCGTGTGTGGCCATCCATGCCTGGATGATGATATACACTCTATTCACCAAGGCCAAATCCTCTTCATAATCCCCAGAAAGCGGGAGGAGGATCTGGGTATCATCTGCATAATTAGTGTAGGTGATACCGAGATGATCCAGATCATCGAATAGGGGCTTTGTGAAGATATTGTAGAGTGTAGGCGAGACACATGATCCCTGGGGCACGCCGCAGATAATGGGTATGGGGTCTGCGGCAGCTAGTGGCGAGAAGACCCTCATTGTTCTGCCATTTAGAAAGGATCTAATCCAGGTCACTACTTCCTCAGAGAAGTGTGCTGCAGTATTTAGATGGTTGCAGAGGATGGTGTGGTTGACTCAATCTAAGTCAGCTGAGAGATCTAGGAGGAGGAGTAGTACTGATTTCCCACTGTCTTTGAGCTTGTCGATGTGGGTCTTCAAATCGATGAGGGCAGTTTCTGTGCCGTGCTGGGGACGGAAACTTGATTGCCTAGCTCCTAACAGATGTTATTGTTCCAGATACTTTTGAATTTGAGTGTATGCTACCTTATCCAAGATTTTTAGAAGGAAGGGCACAGCGGTAATAGGTCTATAATTAGTGGGTGTGGATGGGTTGAGGGTAGGTTTTTTTTAAAAGTGGGAGTACCCATGATTGTTTGAGGTTAGTGGGAATGATGCCCATCGTGAAGGACGCATTAACGAGTTTGGTGATGAATGGATATAGATCACGGGTAGCATCCTTGATAAGCTGTGCAGGGCACAGGTCTCCCTGACAATTCGAAGGTTTAAGGGACAGAATGATTCTTTACACTTCACTGATGGAGACCTTGGTGAAATTGAATCGCGTGGATTCCTCTCTGCTATCCTTATCAGTGGTACTGGGGGCAGGAGGATAATTTAAGCCAGTTCTTTTGCATGAAATTTTATTTTGTAGAGTGGCTATTTTGTTAGCTAGGGCAAATTGGATATCCTCACACCATTTTTTATCTTTTGTGCAAGTGTCAGGTGGTGCTATTGGAGTCTCTATTTCTTTAAGAATGGTGAACAGTTCCTTTATGTTGGATTTGGCATTGGATATGCGTGAGTCAAAGGATGTCCGTTTTGCTAGGCAAATTAATTTTTTATATAGGGAGACAATTTTAGTAAGATTGCGTTTCTTGGCTTCAGAGGGATGTTTAAGCCAAGTAGCCTTGCAGTTTCTTTTCTGTTGTCTTAAATTTTTTAAGAGAGGTGTATACCAATTGTTCAGATGGGTTTTTTGCTTACTTGGTCTTAGTTTCGCAGGTGCAATCTGATCCAAGGAAGTGGTCATGATTTTATTAAATTCTTTGACCAATCTCTAAGGGTCAGTGTTGTCATGGAGAGAATTGAGAGAGGGGAGTAGCATTGGGATAAGTTTATCCACGGTAATGCTATTTTTATTTCTGGTTAGTGTAGGTGGAGCCCTGACGGCCGTGGTCGGTGCAGGTTTATTGGTGGAGGGCAAAAAGGACACGAAGTGATGGTCTGTCCAGACTAATGGAGAGATGGATAGGATATTGGCCTGGCAGTTGTGGTCTGCAACCCAGTCAAGGATTCTGCCTTTCTCATGGGTGGCAGTGTTGCTTCTTTGAGTAAATTCAAGTTCTGATAGGGTGTTAGCTGTGGTTGTGGCAAGCTGGTCCAATTTGTCATTGAAGCCCATATCCAGGTCTCCAAGAAGGAGTACTTGTGAGGAACTTTTGAGATTATTAGTTAGGATGGAGTTGATGTCATCCACGAAGGATCCTGGAGGGCCTGGCGGGCGGTATATCAAATGGATGTTTAATGTTTGGGCATTAGTTAAAGGAACTTTGATTGATAGTGATTCGCACAACTGGAGGTCGATCTGGGTAGCAGGTCTCATGGCGAGACCGCATTTGTAAATAAAAGCAATACCTCCTCCTCTAGCATTAGGTCTGTCATGTCTCAGGATGGAATACCCTTCGGGGACTGCTAGCATGATCATAGGGCCTGCAGCAGGGTGTAGCCAAGTTTCAGTAATGGCAAGAAAGTCTAGATCCTCTTTCAGGATCAGATCAGCAACTTCTGTGGCATGTGCTACCAGCGATCTAGAGTTTATTAATGCGCCTTTTATCTGGGGGCTAAAAGATGTTGGTATGGTAGGCAGGGGGGCAAGTGGGTTTTTAGGTTTGCTGTACTTAGTTGATCTTATTTTAGAAGGCTTTGGGCCGCAATGGGGGACGAAGGGTGTACTAGGGGTCCTAGAATTAGGGGATGTGTTTAGTGACCTCGTGAGAGGCTTGTGAATTTTAGCTAGTCTCACTCTGAGACGTAGATTTCTATCCGTGGTTGGGCATGGCTTGTATGGGAGTTGGTTTAAGGCATCTACCATGTCCAAGGGAGACGTGGTAGATGGATTGGGTAGGGTTGTAGATCTCACGGTTGGCAGTGTCCTATAGGCAGGGTAGTAAGTGCCATGATGTAGAACGTGGTGCTCAGAACAAGGAGTGTTATGTAAAGAGTCTGGTTAGGGACTAGTGGGGGCATACTGGTGTTAATGTGGTGAAGGATGGGTAATTTGCCTAAGGCTTTATGCAGTACTATGCGGCAATGTGCAGTACCCATAGTCAGTGGGGCACATAAATGCGAAGTATATTGTGCAGGCTAAAGAACATAGGGCACTATACAGTGTGCACAAACAATAGAGCACCTAGATTTGAAATTTAGAGTTGAGGCTGAAAGGCAGTAAATATGCAGCAGAATGCAATGTGCGTAATCAAAGGGGGCACCTAGATTCAGGATATATAGTGCAGGCTATGGATCAATGAAGATACGGCAGTGGTCAAGAAGCAAATGAATGGGTTATCTAAGTCCAGATTATGCAGTACAATCTTAGAGAACAGTGTAAATGGGCAGATTATACACAAGCGGCAAAAATCACATTTAAATTTGGATTGTGCACAGACTGCAAAAATTACAGATTGTCACAGTAATTGGTAGGCATGGTGAGTATGAGTAGAGTATGGAAGTTCTATTTCGGGTAGAAGTATGGGTATTTCTTCAAGATGTGAAACTGCATTCTTTCCCTTGGGTGTCCTGAAGACCTAGCCCTGGCCTGTAACTTCAAACATCAATGCCTTCCCTTATGAATACAAGAAATAAGATGCTTTGAGATCAAATTCACAGGGTGGATCTGATAAAGGCACGTCTGTTCTCCAGCCTTTGTGAACTCCAGGTCACACAAACTCATAAACCCATAGAAAAGTGCATTAGTGGTCATTAGCTCTTGAAGGGCTGAGCTAGTGTAAACACAGATGCCTGTGCGTGCGTCATATGCTGTAACTTAGCAGAAGTGAAACTTAAAAAAAAGCTGGGAGCTCTGAGTAAAGGAGTGTAAATTGGACAAATTGGTAAATTGCACAAAATAGTAATTCTAAACTTTTATTAAAGGTGAAAGTTAACTTCTTCTCACCATTCTAAAACGATTTTGGTGGGATAAACACAACTGAAGTTATAAATGAAAATGTGATTTGGGCCTTCCCGGGATTCGCAAAGTGGTGAATGTGTAAAAGCATGCCTGCAATCATTAATATGACGCCTGTAAAATGGCATATTTTTCCCTGATATGACTTTGGAGTAAATGAAGAAAAACTGTAGCTCTGCACAGGAGTGACCTACAGACATCTGACTAGTGTTATGTGATTCGCAGTGAAATTCAGTTTTTAAAAATGCATTCATATATGTCCAGATGTCAAAATTAAGGGTACTTGCCATGTAGTGAGATTTTGAGTTTAAATACACGACTGAGCACACCTGTCAAAGTGAGATGATGACGATCTCTCATCCCTTAGAGTCCCAAAGCACTCCCAAATCCCTGTGTCCTATCAGCACGCAAGGGGAGTTTGGTAGTGAGCATTAGCCAATCCCTTTTGCAAGAATCATGACACATTAGTGATGTCATCTGCCCTATAACTCAGCCAACTTGCCAAAGACCAGGATTTTTCCCAATAATTCCATGAGGTGATCTACTGCCAAAATCTGGAGAAACATCCCAGCAGAGGATGCCTAATCTTGGGGTGTAAAGGAGACAGAAAAGCTGACTTGGGACCCCTTAGAGGACTCAGCAGAGACGTTGATTGACCCCCTTTGGCTGTCCCAGCGGTGTGCCTTGACGTTTTGACGCCCAGGCCAGACCTCTCCTGTAAGCAGATATACCCCAAGCCATACATTGTATAAGCCCTATATTCTTTCAGAACTGCCTTAGATAATTCCCCATTGAAAAATCCCATCCCCTGTTTGCCTGTGTAGTTTAGATATTGTCCCCTTGAAAAATTCCCCATTGGCCTGTGTTGCTCCTTACTATATTTATCAAAGTAAATCAATTAATTCCCCCATTGAATCCAGGTGCTCTGTATTGGTGCAATTCAAAACCAACAATCTTTTCCCCGTGTGTTAGCCGGTATAGTCAAATATTTGTCAAAAAATTGAACCCCAAGCCCTGCTTCCACGTGTGTGCATAGGGTATAAAAAACAAAATTGTCACTGTGTTCCTTGTGCTCTGAAAAATGAATTCCCATTTGCATTTTCTTTCTACCATTGCCCTTGTGCTAAACATCCCAAAATCAATGTCCCCATCCTGTTCTGATAATAAATGTAAAGCCCTGTGTGTTATTGTCGGGTGTGGCAAAACACATTTTTCCCATTGCATCTCTTTTATTGCTTTGTGATCAAGTCACCCCAAATCTTTTTTCCCATTGTGTGCTGACTAAGATTCCCTACAGCCCGGCCTGTCCTTTTAAGTGTAAGAAAAATGAATTTCATTTCTTTCTATTCTTCCACATAGCAGTTGTGATAAATGCATCTAAAAACCCATTTTACCATTGTGTTGCAAAACAAATTTTCCCCTTTCCTTTCTGTCTCCCATATTGTTTCTGTGAGCACCACACAAAAAATGATTTTCCTTTGTGTTCCCCACTCCTTGCCACTGCCTTGCATTCAAAGGAATCAAGTTAAATCAATGTTTGGAGGGTGAGGGTTGCTGGTTGGAAAAGCATAACTTTGTTGACATTCATTTTCCTTGTGCGCTTTGAACTGTTCTCCGATTGTAGTGGTGGGAGATGCCAAAGGAAATTTCTGTCACAGTATATTCTTGAGTTCTCAGTGTGCTACTTACAAAAGGTTATTTTGTTTTGTGTTGCCACATTATTGAGGGCTGATGTAAGCTGTTTATTCTAATTTGACATAAATTATAAATGTATCAATAACTTCTTAATACACACCGGCCTGGTTTCTAGTCCGTTGGGGCACTGGGTATATGTTGGGATTGTGTGCAAGGTGGTTGGCAGCCTTCTCAAAAAGGTCCTCAATTGTAGAAATAAAAGCGTTTTTATTGTGTGCGACATCCATTGTAAGGGAAGGGGGTCCCTGGCTTGTTTAAGACAGTATAATAAACCGCGACAACAGGCTTTGGCATCATGGTTTTCTCCGAAGAGAAGCAGGACTCTAGTTTGATTTCAGTAAATGGCCGAACATTCAGAAAGGGGCCTAGTTTTGTAAATAGCAAAACCTATCACGTAAATGTCCGGAAGTAACTCTAAAGCAGCAGAAAGCAGGCCCTGTCCTCGTAGACTTAGACATTAGGCCTAATGTAAGAGAATGGTGTACGTGTTGGTGTTAAGATAAGTAAGGAAGGCATGGTATCAAACAGTGAAGACAGACACAAGTGATCACAGTTCAAGGGTGTTTATTGAACTTCAAATGGGTTGGTTGAACGCCTATGTAAACCTAAAGCAAGGGGTGGGAGCAAGCTATGACCATCAAATAATAATAATGCAGTCCTGGTCAGGTCTCTGTCATATACAAGGGCCTATACTAATAAGCCTATTGCCAATCCTTACTTCTAAATACAAAATAGGGTGGGAAATGATGTATGCAAAAGAAAAGTGTTAAAGAAATAATATGTCAGGAGGGTTGAGCAGTTGACTTCCCTTCCCACGTTTTCGGCACGGGGCAAGGCGGCACGTTAGAGCTTCACACACACTCTGGCTTCTTGGCCACGAGGATACAGTTCAATGCACAGACATCGGGGCCTTCTGCCAAAGCCTCTTTCCAATAACAGTCTCTTACTGCAGAAGGTCTGCCGTAACAAACAAAGTCTCAAAGTTCCATTCCTATCCGGATTTTCACATGCACAAGTTCTCGCTTTCAATGTTCACCATGGGTCTCCCTCCAAAGGCCGAGATCCCCTTCTTATTACAATATTCACACTTGGTCTCCCTGGTTCGGGCTCGGACCATGGATCTCCCTCATTTGGGCTTGGATCCCCTTGATTGGATCTCGCTTGTTCGGGCTCGTATCCTCATGATATGGATCTCCCTTGTTCGGGCTCGGATCATCTTGATATCAAAATAGAAGACTTTCGAATGTGTGATGAGTTTTGCTTAAACCGTCGCAAGACCACTTTGATTAACTTCACACAATTATTCTCATCAATCTTCTACTTTTGTTTCTCTTGGCAGGATACCTTACAGAGACATTTCAATAAGCACATCCACAATGCCGAACCGCTCTGTCAACGTTATCGTATCTTTCCTTCTCAAGTTCAAACATTCATCAGCAGTCTAGCTTTACTCACGTCTTTCATCACACAGGTTTAACAATGTTTGTTCCAGCACTCATTATACAATATTGCCGCTTTCAACCTTGAGTTCAACACAGATCGGTCTTGCATTGGTCTCCGCAACTCATCGGTTGTGTTGCTCTTTTTGGTAATTCTTTGTTCTTGGAGCCAAGGATGATACCACAGCGGTTGCTGTAGCTCCTCCCCATGTTCGCCAAATATACAGGAGAGCCTTCGGTATCTCTGACAAAAATGCAGGATTATTTAGTCTGGTTTCCTGGCCTTATGCTTTCTGCTTCAAAGGTTTCTTGAAAGTAATGGTGTCTGGCCGTAAAGGTCATGGGTATTTCCCTTCTTACGAACCCTTCTTGGTTTGCCGTCTTGCTCCCTCGTTTAGCTGCTGACTTCAAACTGCTGTACCCCTTTGTGTGTTTTGCCTCACTCACAGTGTGATTTAGTGCTCCACCTTTTATCCGCATGGGGAAGTCTAATGGAAGTCAGGTGGGAGTGATTGTCAGTAATTGCCTGACTATAGTACCAGGCCATGTCAGATACACTGCACTGGGTGTGGGTCTGTTTTCTCTCAGAGCAGGCTGTCTATGTGAAAGTGCTGGGAAAGGCGGGGTAAAGGTGTTGCAGGGGGAGGGATACCATGTCAGCATCCCACTCCCCGATGACCCCTCACCCAGGTGATCCTCCCGCACTGGTCCACCCCAGGTTCTGGACCCAAAGGCGAGCGCCGTGCTCTGGCCACCTGAGGGAGAGATTTGCTGGGACTAGCGGGTGAGACACCTGGTTTCTCACAGATAGTGGTGAAACGCAAAAAGGGCCTGGTTCAGTAAAATGGCATAACCTTGGTCAGCTTGTTAGAGCTCCTCATGTAGATAAAATTCTCTGAGCCTGTACTTCCTGTTACATTTGATATGATAGGTTGATAGTGCATTCATTCTACAATTTCACTGTTTGTACATTATGCAATTGACATCTCCTGAAAAGTGACATCAAAGTCAGGGCACACTTTGATGTCAGTTTTCAGTAGTTGAGATGACTAAGCATCTTTTATACAAAATGTACAAAGAGGCTGCCAACGCTTCAGAACAGAGGCTGTACACAGTGGGGTGCACAGACTTATGACAATCATCATAAGGCAAATATGACACACACTCCAATGACACACACTCTTACTACGCACAGTTCTATGACATGCACTTCTATGACATGCACGTCTATGACAAGTGTTCCTCCAACACTCATTCCGGCAACAGCTTCTATACAAAATATGCATGAACATATAGAATATGTACATTACAAAGGATCAGAATCAATGTACTCCTTCTATATAAAATGCTATCAATCTCCATGTGCAACCACACTTGCTCTGGGAACAACTTTTGCAATATTATCTGAAGGTCTGTGTCCTCTTGGAACAGCTTCTATAGAAAATGTACAGACAATTTGAACTGTACAACCAGGTGCAAGAGTTTCACAGTTCGCACATTATGCAATTAAAATCTCTTGAAAACACAGTAAAGTCAAGGCTGACTTTGGTGTGATTTTTCAGGAGATTTCATTTGCATACAAGTACATGCTGGCACGCGCTCCTGCGACAAATGCTCCTGTGACAAATGCTCTTATGACACACACTGTTATGAAACACGTGCCTATGATAAGTGCTCTTATGACACATACTACATCGACACACATTCTTCCTATGCACGTTCCTACAATATGTGCTCCTACGATATGCGCTTCTACAACACATGCTCCTACAACATGCGCTGCTATGATACACACTGTTACAACTCACGCTCCTAGGACACATGCTCCAACGACACAAACTCTTACTACGCATGGTTGTAGCTCAGATGACATGCGCTTGTACGATACGCTCCTAAAACACATGCTCCTCTGACAAACGCTCCTACGACACACGCTCTTATGACACATACGGTTATGACACACGCTCCCGTGACACATGCTTCCATGACACATGCTCCCGTGACACACATTCCTACGACACACACTCCACTGACACACACAACACAAAATCTTACCACAAATGCTCCTACGACACACATGCTTACAGCACACACTTATGCCACATACTGTTATGCAACATGTTCTTATGCCACACACACTTAGCGACATGCTATTACAACACACACTGTTAAACAAATGCTCATAATCAATGTACACTTCTATACAAAATCTACAAAGTACATGTAGAAGACGTACATTTCGTATATATGTATGCTACTATACATCTAAAAACGATTGCGTATACGGACTAAATGTAAAACGTATGGCTCTTTTGTTATAATGTCATACACTAATACAGTTGCATGGCAAACACTCATACTAAATTCAGTTATACTACACACAATCACATGCTATGCACTGTACTCCCCACCATAAACCCACTGAAATTATAGATGGATAAAAACCTTTTTTTTTAAATCAAGAGTTAAGGCTAATCTAACAAAAGTCAAAGTATACAAAGAGTGGGAATAACAAGGTTAAGGTCCAAACACTCACTGTACAGGACTACAAATTCAACCACGAAACTCTAAGTATAAACACACACTCCAGACCACCACAAAAAAATCTTCAAACTCACTTCATGTATGAGGCAGGTTACATCAATACCATAATCGAAGTGATGGTTGAGGTTTTATTTGTAGTGGTCTGGAGTGTGTGTTTATACTTAGAGTTTCATGGTTGAATTTGTAGTGGTGTACAGTGAGTGTTTGTACCCTAACGTTTATTCCCACTTTTTGTACACTTAACTTTTTTGTCAGATTAACCTTAATGCTCGATTAAAATAGGATTTATATATATATATTTTTTTTTTATTATACGGAAACATAGTTCAGTAGGTTAATGTACCGGCTTCAAATATCAGTAGGTTGAAGATTATACAAGACTATTCCTGCATTCAATGATAGTTTTGTTTTTATTTGAACCTGTTATTTGTTGTTTTATAAACCCAGAGAAAAAGTGGAAGAGAGTGCTATATAGAAAGAAGGCATTATTTATATGTGATTTCATATCAGCCACAGTCACCACTGTTGTCTCTTTCTCAAGGCGTTTTTGCAACATTTCTAGTTGCACATAGATGTGTCTACAAAAAGGCTCCCCTATACGTCAATAACCACATAACCCCGAAACAGCATGTGCGCCCATGTGCGCCCACTATCATCTGCAGCCAATCTCAACCTGCTCACACCGAGATTCAAATGCAAAAGAGCAGGAGGTGGGAGCTTCTGTGTCACAGCACACCCCCTCTGGGACTCACTACCACCCAACATCAGAAACTAGCGCTCATAACAGACTTTCAGAAAGCTTGTAAAAACATTGCTTTTTAACAAATATGAATAATGACATAATGCATAACTGTATTCTTGCATAACTGCATCTCTGTTCCTTCTACTGTATAAATGCTGTGATACCCCCAGCTGTGGGTGTTACACAAATACAATAAATAAATAAATAAGATTGTGGATTCCCCCAAAATTAGTTGAACGCACATTGTCTTGCGGTTATGAGAACCCTTTTATTAAACTTATGGAATTAATTTATTCTTTTGCATTTCTGGTAGAATAAAATAAGGCGGTCCTCCTTGTGTGTAGGAGCTTCAACTCCATATCTCTATAACCTAACAGTGGTTTTGCTGCGTCCTTTCATAGCGTGTGCATTGGGCTAGTGAAGTTTTGTAGTCCTCTCTACTCCACTAAAATGGAGATCTGTGAAAGAATCTCTACAATAATGAAATATGTTCCCTTTAAAGCATAATTATATCTTGGATGGGGAATCCGTGGGAGAAGCATCCATCAGAAAGAACATTACCATGAGGCAAGTCATTTGTTCTTCTATCCGAAGGTTTGGCTCTGAAAGATAATGTATATAGTTACCATATGTTCCTTTGCATGGTTCCATTAGAAAGTGCTTTGACCTCCCTAGGATGCCACTTGCAGTATTAATGAAATCATAAGTACAGGGTGCTTTTTTTATGCAGTGTTTGAATACCAAACGAGTGACTCTTGATGCACTCCTCTAGGGAAGTTGTCTTCAAACAGTGGGTTTAACCCCTCTAAGTGTCATGAAGCTCTTTAAAATGAAAGGTCGATGGCTGTTTTAAATAGAAAATATAAACAGATCTTGCACTTTGGACCTGCCAACAATATTTTTACGCAAGGAGATGCCTCTGGATAAAATGTTTGGAATCTGTGCATTCTAAAAGCAACCTAGGGCAGCGGTTTATTGGGGAAAAGCCCATGCCTTAAGGTGTCAGCAAAAGATGACGCATGTGTGTTTGGTAGCAAGTTTTAGACACTTTTGCTGCTGCAACCTAGAACACCCTGCCTACCATTCTAACCTGATGAATACTTTGGCCGTCATTAAGAGTTTTGCGGTATGATTAGTGCTAATATGGCTAAATGAGATTACAGTTACAACCAGTGGTAATTGGGAACTTTCTGCCTGATTGAGTGTTACTTGGTTACCATTCACAAGTCCCCACGGACTTCTTTCTAGAATGGCAGTATTCTCATGTGATAATACCTTTGGTACCATTGCCGACATTTTTTGTGATGGTCACAACGCAATGCACATGCAGGCGGATATCTTGCTTACAGGTTTACATACTATGGTGTTATTGTCTGACATTCAATGGCAATAACAGTCAACGAAGTTAGTTAACGATAGGCAACAGAACAAACGTCATGAGAAAAGTCTCTATACCGTACAATGTACCTTGCAACTGACAACCCACCAGAAGAACTCAACACTACCAACGTCGCTAGACAAACCAAAAACGTAATGGGAACCACACAGAAAAAGAACATAAACAGCGAGAAGCAGGAACGACAAAATTGACACCCTTACTCCATATATCAAAAAAACACCTGCATCAAATACAACAAAATTTAGAAGAGGAACTCAAAGAAATAAGCAACACAATAATTAACCTAGCAAACCTACTTAATGATGAGCACTGAAAAACCATCACATACTGAGAGCAACATGGAAGCAGACCAACCTAACAACTGAGAGACAATGCTAATATTAAAAACTAAACTAAACCATGCTGAAAGTATCCACTGCAACCTAATCAATGCAAGATAGATATAAAAACATGCCACCAATATCTATGACCTACTATGAGACGATGGTATCGACATTCTCTTCATTACTGAAACATAGCTAGACGACAACTACAAAATCACACTACACAGCTGCCTTCCTGACAACTTCAAGTGCTTACAGGTAAACAGGAAAGAAAAAGAGGAGGAGGACTTGCAATTGCATACAAGGAGCATCTGAAAATAAAAGCAGAGGAACCACTTAACATCAAAAACTGTGAATCCCTAATCCTCCACCCAACAGTGAACCCCAAAACAAACCTCTAATTAATTCTGGTTTACAGACCACCAACATACGACACAGCACTCATCAACACCTTCACAGAAGCCATCACCAAACTAGCCATTGAACATGAACACATGATAATCCTCGGGGACTTCAGCATCTGGTTTGAAGAAAAAAACACAAACTCGTAAAAATCGCTGGTCGAGCAACTCAAGACAATGAAACTATACCAATTAGTGAAAAGGAGCAACACATACAGCGGGACAAACACTTGATGCAATCTTCACCAACAAAAACCTTATGACCATTGCACCACCAATACAGGTGCTCTAGAGGGACCACCTCATCCCATTTGTGATCATGCTACCTACTAAAGCAGCCAGCCGACAACAAAAAATTTCCAACCATCATGAAACGAAACTGGAAGACCATCAAAGGTAGCAACTTCATAGAACAACTTGAACTCACAAAACCATCAACCACTAACCTGGATGAAGCTGACCTCGATGGAAAAACAGACCTACTTCATAAATGGTTCACCAAAACAATCGACAGCATCTCCCAGGAAAAGCCTTTCACCCCATCAAGAAAGAGAGCAATGGCAAAATGGTTACTCTCCTCCTCGGTGTCCTGAAAAGAGACAGCAATAAACTGGAACTAGAATGGAGGAAAAAATACAACCAGGTAAAAAGATCACAATATTAACGACAAATCTGAACATACAAAAAGGAAATTCAAAAAGCTAAAAAGAAATAATATGACAACCGAATCAAAAAAGCCAGCCACACCTAAAAAGAATTATTCAGCATCATAAACTAAATGAAGAACCCACTTGGTTATAACAACACTCCGGAACCCTCACTGAAACTATGCAACAACCTTGCAGACCACTTCAAAAATAAAATCAGTGGCATCCACCGAATCATACAAAGCAGACCAGTCAATTAAAACACTCAACCCACACCTCCAACCGTGAAATGGCAGCAAAAACTCCAAAGCTTCCCCAAATACCAGTAGAGATATTCTTCAAGCTGGTACGAAATAGCAACAAAGCAAGCTCACCTGTGGACCCCTGCCCTCCAGATATCTACAAGACAATCCTCGCACAGGGCACACTGCTGGAATGCTTCAGAAACCTCTTTAATCTATTGCTCACAACAGGGAAAGTTCCGCGATTGTTCAAATCGGCGTACATCAAACCACTCCTCAAGGACACGGCAGGCAATGTGGGAGATCTCTCTAACTACAGACCTATCTCAAACATTCCCTACCCTGCAAAACTACTTGAAACCTACGCATACAGACTAACACAGAAACACAGAGAAATACACTAGCTGCTAGACCAGGCACAAGTCGGCTTTAGGCCTAAGAGGGGGACCGAGGCGGCACTCCTCTCAATCTGGAACGATCTAAAGATAAAGGCAGACGGATACAAACTCAGCTCTGATACTGCTGGACCTCTCTGCAGCATTCGACATAGTCAGCCACGACATCCTCATCAAAAGACTAGAAGGAATAGGAATCTCTGATTTAGCCCTACTCTGGATTAAATCATTCCTAACCGACAGAATGGAAACCATTTGCATTAAATCTTTTAAATCCACTCCAAGGCAAACCAACTGTAGAGTACCACAGGGATCGTCCCTATCCCCACTGCTCTTCAATATCTACCTGAGCCTATTAATCAAGTGCATAAAAAGACACAGCTTTACGTGCTGCATCTACACAGATGACACGCAAATCATATACAAAATCGAAGATACACAAGAAGAAAACTCAACGCTGCAAGACTTTCTACAAGACATCTCTGATGGATGAACACAAACAGCCTCAAACTCAACCCAGGCAAAACAGAAATAATGGTTATACCCAAAAACCAGGAAAACAACCACTACATCCCAAAGCCCACAGAACTAAGAACAGCATAGATGCTGTTGAAAACAGCAAAAATCCTTGGACAAACTAACACTGGAACTACACGTACATGCAATAACCAAGAAATGCTTCTTCCTCCTGCTACCAATCCTCTTCTTCACCCATAAAACACTTACCACCATCTCCCTCATAATGTCCATAATAGACAATGCCAATAGCCTATACCTCGGAATGCTGGAATGCCTGCTAAAGAAACTGCAACGCATGCAAAATGCAACAGACACACTTCTCCTCAGACTAACCCAAAGGGAACACACCACCCCAGTGCTAAAAATGCTACATTGGCTGCGATCGAACAACAAATCCATTCAAAACAATGTGCATAACGCACAGAGCAATCCATGGCCAAGGAGCAGAATTCCTACAAAAGATAATAACGATCTACCGACCGACAAGACCACTTAGATCAAGCAACGACATTCACCTGGAACCAAAACCTTACACAATAAAAAACTTGATGGGGTCATCATTCTCCCACCTTGCAGCAAAAACTTGGAACACCCTCTCGAAAGAAATGTGCACTATGAAGGATCACCCAAAATTCAGAAGACTACTTAAAACCTGGCTTTTCACAACAGAATCAGACAGGAATAACTAGGAATGACAGACACCACTGGAAACAGAACATACCACAGCAAGCACACACGGAAGGAAGAAGCCAGGGAGGGACACCGAAAAAGACCCACTCCCAGACAATAACCCCACTCTAGCCATCACCCCAGGGACGTGCAGTATAGCTGCAGACAGAAGAACAATAGCCAATTAAATGGCACTCCAGGAGGCCCTAAAGCACCTTCCAGAGGGGTGGGATTCCACACCAACGGCCTGGGGGGAGGTGTTAAGATGGATTTCTGAACTCTCACCTGGTGGGCAGAGGTTCAGAAAGCCAGCCTAGTTTCTTGGAACAGGGTAACCTTCTGGACAAGCCAGACCAATCAAGGTATCATTGGCAGCGGTCAAGACTAGGGTCTCAGGAGCAGCAAGGGTGACTGAAAGCCCTCAATGAGCACACACAGCAAAAGACCCTACAAATCACTCCCAGTCAGGTGTATGTATTAAAAATACATAAAAGGTATTCAAGACCTTTGAAATCAAACACATAGCAATTATCAGCAGTAATACTTCAAACCAATACAACACTACTATAACACATATATACAATACCGAGTGGCCTAAAGGGTTAATACACAAGGATGAGTCCACAACCTAGAAGGAAAGGAGGCAAGCAGAGCAAATAGACTTTGGGCAGTTCAACAATCAATCCCTAACTAAAAGGCAGTCCAGTCCCTACGAAGAGTGGAGCATATCGCTCCAAAATAATTTTAGATGTAGGTGCACGCAAGGGTGCAGAGGAGCGAAAATGGGGTCTCTGGCAGGGGCTGTAGCAGCTCAGAAAGGTGGGTGAGGCAATGAACAATAGGTTCCCATTTTTGAGGAGGGTCTCCCCAAAAGGGCAGGAGAGGTTCCAGGAGTTTGGAATCAGGAAGTAGCACAGGCTACCTGTGGAAAGGTGAGTGGCCCTCAAGGGACACCCGTGCGTAAAAGTGGATGGATGCACTAGGGGGCACCGGTAAGGGTTGTGAGTACTCACCAACTCCCAGCACACTCCGAACCAAACTTCGGCAGTCGAGTACACTTTGGTTGCTGGTTCAAATGTGGCAATTGTGCAGCTCTGTGGCTTTTTGCAGCTGAGATACAACGATGATTCCGTTGCAGGACAGTGGTGATTTATCTGCTCCTGGTGAAGGGATCAGGCCAGTTTCACTGCAGCAGGTTTCAGGGCACAGAAGGGCACAGCAGCAAGGCACCTGCAAGGTTCGTCACCACGGCTGGGCGACACAATGACTGTGTGTACTCCGGTTCGGGCGCTCTCTCTTCATTGCAGACCTGGGAATGCTAAATGTAAGAGATTCGGTGTGAGAGTGCCGTGTACAAAGAGCTTACAATCTTCCAAGTTTCAAGTGTCAACTCGAAACGGTGGCTGTTTCAGAGTAAAGGTCCTGCGCAAGCTGGTCAGTTTGCTTGTTGGCCCAGGAACACTTCTGAAGAGGCTTGCTTGCAGGTTCAGATGAAGGTGCCGTGAATAGCTAGTGCCACTATTCAAATGGGTCGAAGCGCCTTTGCAGACCTTCTGGTTCGATCAGATGCAATGGGGGTCCAGCAGGACAACAGCGGGCTCAGGGTGCCAAACCTTCCAGTGGGTCACCAGCGGTTCCTGGACTTGGCTTCTTAGTTTCAGGATACTTGGATCCTATCCTAGGTTTGGTGAAAACTCAAGAGATCAACCTGGTATGGGTGCTTGGAGCCTTCTCTTATCCAGAATCTCCTTCGCACGAAAATGAAGAGGACCCTATGTGAGATCTGCTCACATACAGGTACACCAGACGTGGACCAATCACGGACCACAGTGGTCCCAGTCATTCCCAGCGCACCAGACTCTCTGGCACCCAGGATGTTTATTGGAACTAGACAGTCCAGCCCACATCCTGGAGGCACACACACAAGGCATGCAGAAGCCCAGGAAAGCTTGGCATTTTGCAGGGAAATGCATGACCAAATAAGGACTGACCCAGGTCTGCTCGACCTGGGGAAGGTAAAGGTACAAGATGGCCAAAGGACAGGACAAAGAACTTTGCGCCATTTTGGAGCCAGGCCACCTTCCTGTGCCAAACGCGGCAAACACTGTTTGCATGTCAAGAAAGGGTGAAAAATATGTGAAAGATAAGCGTCCACCAGCCCTGTCCAAGGTACATCTGCACTTCTCCTAAAAAATCCTTTGAGGGAGTCTAGGGCCTTTGGAAACGAAAGAAAGACCCAAGAGCACTGTACTGTAAGGTACTTTGTGCACTTGCAACATGTTGCAGAAAGGTTGCAACATAGGAAAGGACAAAGGGAAACAAAGTCTGCCAGTATTGACTGTCTTTAAGGGCATGTCAGTTTCCCCATAACAAAGTGAGCGAAAGCCCAGTGGAGTGCATTTGAAGGCTGTGCTCCAATGGCAAAAGTCAGACTATGGTGTTTAAATAGCAGCAAAAGGTTGGGGGTACGCAACTGGAGGGAAAATTACATGCAAGTGTAGGCACACCTGTGGCAACCTAAGAGCAAACCCTTCAAACATACCCATCTCCACCCAGGGATGGGGGGAGGAGTTCACCACCTCATGACCACAGACCGCTAGACAGTTAGAGAGGAAAGCCACCACCATGAGCAGAACCCGGCGAATGGCCTGCTACAAACACCCAGCACACAGCACAGGCAGAGACGATGAGCACCGAAGTCAGAACCAACAAGGTAAGAAAAGCCCCACTAACCCAAACACCCTAAAATCTCAAGTTCCACATACACCTCTCAAAAACTAAACAAACGCAACCCCTTCTCTGCACAGCAATCCGCAAGCACTTCACTACACTGCAACAAAACAAAACACACATAGTCCCGCACAACAGCACATGGGAATCTGCCAAGCCGTAAATCGCAACCCAACCTCAGTGAACGGTGCAAACCGAACTGAAGCTGTCAACAGGACATCACAACTCTCCCTCTACCTCTTCCTGCTATGCCCTATTAACCCACCCCACACTCCATCCTTTTCAGATCTGCTAGAGCGCCAGGGGACCACTCCGGCGGTTGTAGTGCACCTTATAAATTATATTCACACTAACATAATTACGATTTACATAACACTTCATACTGGTTTCTTCCAGTTTATAAGCACTGAAATAATCAGTGTCACCATTATTGCCCACGTGTGGCGCTCAAAGTTTCAACCTCAGGAGGATCACAGGCCAAGTCACCCAGATCAGGGTATCGAACCCATGTTTGTCCCCAAGACAAATGCTCTACACTTGCGCTATCCCTCCAACCAAGCTAAATTATAAAACATGGAAACATTTTGGAAAATGATACCCCTAAAAAAATGTGACTTACTATACCCGGTAAGACCGCTCTTGGTTTTGGGGTGACCATATGCCACACAAAAATAAAATTGACATTTATAACCAACTAGAAAGCATTATATTATTTACATTCACTACTAACGCATCACTAGATAGAACCAGACATATTCACTGAAACAATACACACGTGTGCACTCTCTGGAGCTTGAAGCTTTGATATACCTAACGCATCGGCAAAAAGATGCGTCCTGCACACTACAGGGCTCCATTTGAGGAGGCTATAAGAGGACATTAAAGCGCTAAAACGTGTAAACAAGCTCTGGGCCTGAATCATGTAATTTTTAGCGCGTGCAGTGACTTTGCACTGCAAAAATACCCTTTGAACCGCTCTGTGAATCAGGCAGTTTGTTGGCATTGCAAAGTCACTTAGCACCGTGCTGATATTTCCATGAATCGGGCTCTCTGTTTATGTATGTCCACCTCAGCGCCATTTTGGTGTACGATCCCTTGGACTGTCATAGGTGCAGTATAGTGTAACAGCTGACACATGTAAATGTAAGCAGAAGTACCAAGCTCACGCTGCTATACGCCACAGCTCAGGGGACGATTTCATGACGAGGTGTTGCTTGGGAACCCCCAGCTGCCCCAACACTATCTATCCTCTTCCAGCCCTACACCCACATACCGTTCTACCTCACTCCTCCAGTCAGTGTTCGGCATTCATAGGGTGCCAGAATACTGTACCTAAACAACTTGAGTTTGAGTTTCTTTAACGAGGCAAAGAGGAAAATATTGGTTTACCCAGGATCACACACTTTGCTTAAGAAGAGGATAAGCGATTACAACTCAAGTTTCTCGTACCTCAGATCACAATTATTCCCTGTAACACCACACAAAGCAATGGCAAACAATGGTACTGCCTGGCCGTATGACGCCAATACCTCACAGATGCCTGTAGAAAGCCTATATATATATCGCCTATATATACCAGCCTATTGGCTTTGTCACAGCTTGAAGACACTTTGATTCTGTCATGGACAGAGCTTAAGAAAGAAACCCCGACTGTAAACCAAGCTAATGAAATGTCACAGCCTCGGCGTGGCATGCGTTGTGAACTTTTCTTTAAGAAGAAAGGAGGAATTAGTTACAGTTGATGATACAATGAAATTGGCACGCGGATGGATGGGTTTTGGGTGGTGTACTTCCCGCCCTCTCGATACTACGGAAAGGTCGCACGTGAAAACATGGAAAACGTCTTTCTCCATAACGTCTACTTCAATAAAGTCGACGTACAAACTCATTGAACAACGGGGAAGGCATTATAGGTTTAAACACAATAAAGAAGGAACGGCGTTTTACAAAAAAGGTTGCTGTCACACGGAGCCATTGGGCGTAGTGCTTAAAATAAACGCAGGTCTTGACTCGTCGAACCGCCAAAGAGTACACTCCAGGAGTCAACTCCAGTGCGGATCTCAGAGTGCTCAAAAATAGATGCAATTTATCACCACCGAAATTCAGCCTATCGATTATGTTCTCATATATATTGTTTGTGAGAAAGCTGTAAACATAAAAGGGATGTGTTGATTGGAGGGTCCGCGAGTTTAGAAGTGTTATCTCGGTGAACCAACCAGACCCAGATTACAGTCTTTTAAATTAATAATAAATATGATTCTATTAATTCTTGTTCATACTTAGCCCCAGCGGCGTTTGCGAAGGCAGTCAAATGTTCCATGATGCTGTGGCAAGCCGATTACTACTAGACCATTACACCTCAGGCATGCATGCCAAAATGCATTCACATACATGCCATACATATACTATGCACGATAACCAATAGGGAACGGGGTGTCAAGCACTTTCCCCCTGCATATACTGTACCTTGAATAAGTCCGGAACTTGGTGACTTTCTTCTCTTGAATCCGGCCTGCGGTACGTTCAGTGGGGCTGCCTGTCACCTTAACGGCGAGTTTGCGGGCGCACGCATTGTATGGTGAAGTCGCTATCAGTCAGCGGAGCAGCAGCAGGTGCGACTCAAGACGTGGCCACGTCTGAGGTGCCCCGCCTGGCTCTGCTCCAGCGGACTGTGAATCCTGCTCACTGAGACATTGCCATTCACAGGGAGCGCAAGCCGTCACTCCTGCCCACGCCCCGCACCCGCACAGCTGGGAATCTAGCGTTGTGTCTCTGACTGACTCCTCGTGCTGTCAGTTATCTGCTGTTTAATGCCAATTAGAGCCCCTCTCACTCAGCGCGCGCTGCATTGATCAAGTTTAGTGACCTTCAGGCAGACCCGGCTAATTGGTAGCATGTCTGGGGGCGAGGTGGGGGCGATGTGGCATGGCGGCACGGGGAGACATGTGCTAAGGGAGGTAAACTGACCTCCCGATTAAGCAAACACCCACCTCTCTGAAAGTCTATTTCATCAACAACAGGTGTGAGAACCCAGAGTCAACCATCAATCAAAATTGGGGCTCTGCTGGAGAAAAGCCCACTCATTTCCTAGCACGTAATAGTGTATCTAGTTACAGAAAAAAAGTTGTATCGCGATATGAGCTCCTTGTGTCAAAAGGTATGTAGTAGCACTTATAAACAAGCAAGTCATCAACACGTAAGCACAAATATGCAGACTTTTATATGCTATCTTTGTCAAATTTATAATTTTAAAAGGTTAATGCCGTTTCCTGAAGACGTAATACAGGCTGACCTGTCCCTCACGACGCCAATATTTTGTAATGTCTTTGTGGCCTTAACTGGTACATTAGAGACCACACTTAAAGCGTGAGATCTACTGTTGCCATGTCTGAAGGTTCCTTTAGCTGATACAATCACCAGCAGTCTTCAGGAACTGCTGGCAAACTGGTTCAAACCAGGCGTAGAAAGGGTAGGACCTGAGTGGGCAAGGCCCACCCAACATCTGTGAATGCTCACTCAGCCGTGCTGTGTGCACATTTACAGATGTTAATGTCACTGTGGTGGGCCCAACTACATTAGCTTCAGGCCCCACTTGTTAGACAATCCTGGCTACGTCTCTCTGCGAAGGGGACTAAACTGGGGAGGGGCTCTTGTTGTCTGGTCAGTTCGAGATTTCCAGACACAGATGAAGACACACCAACATAGGCATAACCATGTAGGAACGCATCAGTGGTGATTTGGTTGATGATGGTCGATTCGAGCTAACTGAACCTGGTGGTGAGAGAGAGCTGGGTATGCTGGATGAAGGACAATGTACATGACATCACCAGCTGATATGGGGCGGGGACATGGCGCAGGAAGTGCCCAAACATCTGGACCAAGCTAGAGAGCGCAAGTCCTGGGTTTGACCAAGACCCAGTCCCTGTATGAACAAGTTCTGCCAAACTGGGTCTTGATCAAACCCAGAACTTGCGCTCTGTGGCTTGGTCCAGATGTTTGAGTGCAAGTTCTGGGTTTGTGCAAAACCCAGTTCCTCTACGTAGAAGTTCTGCCCACCAAGCCACCACATGCATAGCTTTGGTGATCGGTCAAAGATGGAGGTAAAAAAGGGCAGCTGGATTGGTACAGAAGCTCTGGAGAACTTGGGTCAGAAGTAACATGGAGAGACAAATGACCGATGATGCAAGCTGACATACTGGCCATTATATTGAACAGAATAGTCCAGCCCCTTTGATGAGCAGCAATTACCCTTCAGATGGATGGGGATGCAGATCTTACACATACACCAAATAATAGAGCCAACTCAGGAAGTTGACAAAAGGAAGACTGTTTTAATGTCAATTATCATAAACAGGGAGCATAACGAACATCAATGCAAACGCTAGATATTCAAACTGTACTTTTATAATCAAAATGTGTCATCACTGACGTCTAACATACGTGTTACCGACGTCATCCTACGTGGCAAACTACACAAAACTAACAGAGGGAGTGATTGGCTCTAAGTAAATATCTAAGTATGTGATCCATACTAGTCTAAAAAAGTGTAACTATGTGATTGGTTACTTATCAGGTGGGCAACTAAGCCCTCCTCTAAAAATGACCACTATGAACGTCACTAAATACACAACGTCCCATTGGTTTACACACTATAGGACCCCTGAATATGCAGGTCCTCTATAATTGGTTGGCACTCTATCCATCTTCAGTACTTTTCCACCTACATTAGCAGCCTGCAGGCTGGCGGTCCAGATGCTGGTGAGGTTGCCTTAACTTTAGCTTCCCACCAATTAGCATATCAATCCATCAACACCTGAGTGGTCTGCTGTCAATTAGGCCTTTGAACTTCTTCATTGAGAGTGTTCTTAGCTCTGAGAAAATTATGGAGTGAGAAGCACAGTCTGCTCATGCGTAGGTGTGATCATCTCGTTCATCCAACTTCATGCTTCCATGTGATTAGCGACCATAAAATCAAGCCTTTTGTGTATTTAATATTTTATTCCAATAGACCTCTGATGTCTTCCTTGTTATGTTCACTCCTTCTGGACTGGAAGTTTGTTCTTTCACACGATTTTGTATCCAAAATCAGTTTACTCCAGTTTGATAAGACCATGGCTTCTTGGGGCTCATCCAACCTTGCCTTTCTGAGCTCCGCTTCTGTAATTCAATATCTGTTTTTTAACTGCGACCCACTGAACTGAGGCCTTTTTGCTAATGTCCAACCTGCTTTAATACATTTAGTGGAAACATCCATAATTCTCTCATTCCTATGTATGTATACGTTGGCACTTGCAGCAATCTATTTTACTATAAGCTTAGAGCTAGCTTCACGATTACTTTGCTGCTTGAGTTTCTTCTGAATCTATATTTGTGTAAAATGATTTAATATCTTCATCTGTTTCTGTGGCATAATTTTCTTCACCCTGAGCCCAAGATGTCACTTTTCCTTATTGCTTTCTTGATGCCTTATAGAATATCTGAATTCTCTGATCACTGCATCCTTTTATGTACTTCATCTCCAGCTCCATATAATAAATACTTGGCAATGGCTAGTGATACTACCATTCATCCTTGCCGTTTATTGGTTCTGCTTCTTCAGGAATCTCATTCAGATGGCCATCATATTTCTTTGTATGCAGATAAGGTTTTCTGAATGGGTACCTTGGCTCCCATATTCTCTTAGGTACTGGCCCTTTCATTGGTACTGGACTGAGTCCATATTCTGCTCTTTGTCGATTCAGTTGTTCTGTATACGTCTCATACTCTGGTTTCCAGTATACAGGTAAAAAGGGCGGGTCGATTGAGGGGGGTACTTGGCTCCTTCATTACACTCCCCCCTCTGGGCAATTCATCGACCACTCCCACATCATCCTTCACATCCAGGCAACTTGGCCTGAAGAACAACCTCTTTGGCACCCATATTTTTATTACCCCCTTTAGGCATCCTGCTGTTTTCACATGTTCATCCTTATTCCATGTCATAAATTGGCACTGTCCACTTGGACTGCAGTAGATCCATCTTCCACATTTCTCTTATGATTCTTCGGATCCAGGAACTTTGTCCCCTCAGGTGCATGGATACTGGCTTTCACAAAGTCTCTGATCTCTTCATCTGTCAGGTCTTTGGGCTTCCATCCTGATTCGACATCGATCATAATCTTCATTCCTATGGCTTTCTTTGCTGTCTTCTTGCATTGTGAGATTATTATCTTGATCACACAAAATCCAAGCAATATCATCACTATCAGGGCTCCAAGGCACTTTAAAATGTCTGCCATCCATTGTGGGACCCAAGAGAAGAGTGATCCAAACCAGCTGTCATCAGCAATGTCTTCTACTTCCTCTATCTTCTGGCCTTGGAGTTTTGTCATTATGTCTATGGCCTCTGTCAATGTTCCATTCTCGTCATCATGAGAAGGTATGAATGTGCAACATGATTCTCCGATTCTTGCACAAACACCTCCATCCATTGCTGTCATCATGTCTAGGACATATCTGTTCTATAGAGTCATCAATCGTATGACTCTCATCTCTTCTCTGATTGCATTGAATCCTTTTATTGTAGTGTTAATTGTCTGCAGCAATTCCCACCTGGTGATTTGTAGCCACTTGGGGTTTGCTCCATCCTGAACAACCGGCATGAAGATCAACGTAAACACAGATGAGGTCTGACTAAACAGTCTGTGCTCATATGGAATGGCATCGAAAGCTTCTATTGACTTAGCTGAAAAATAGTTCTCTCTCTTCATCCTCTTCATCAGCTCCACAGATCTCTTCTTCCTCAGGTGAGTATCTGCTTTTGGGAAATTGTCAATGTGTAAATCATCCTTTGGAATCACTAAAGCTGGAACATGGACATTCACCACTGTGCATATTCTTCCCCAATCTGCAGGCAATCTGATATAGGCTCTAGCTGCACAAGCCCGATAATGATCCATGATCACTGCTGTACCGTGTCCCATTCATGGAACATCAAAGATTCAACCACAATTCTTATTTTCTCCAACTTTTCTTGTGCCATTATTTCTGAAGCACAGCTTTGAACTTTCCAAGGGTACAATCGGTAGAGGTCCTACTCTGTCTTCAACCGAAGTCAGTAATTTAGCAAGCCTTGGCCAGAATGGCTTGCAGCCATTCTGCACAATGTCAATGGCTGGTTTATAGCATCAAATGATCATCCAGGCCCTGCAAACTACCACTCCTTCTTCCCATCCATCGGGTGATAACACAGATCCCCAGATCTGCATTTGACCTCTATTCTTCCATCTTCGAGCGCCCTCTGCAGATTTTTCTGCAACCTCCAATTTCTTATTCACCTCCCATCTGATTCCAGCTCCTTTTACTCCAGGCGTCTCATATCTGATCACATGATTCTGGGTGTGGGCTCTGTTTCTTGTCTTGGTATTTTGCACATAGTCATCTTCATCTGGGTCTGTCCATTCAGTTGCCCATTTGAGGTAGGCATCTCGACCCATGAACTGGCCTCTGGTCTTGCAGAATGCTATGTGTGAAAGACAATGAGCTGTCTGGATGTCTATTTCGATAGCTATAAAGATTTTAGACTTACTGTACGGCATGAGTGCACACACAAAGCACTCCTCATTCGAGGTCCTTCTTACTACTTCTTTCATATGCTGGTACCAAAGGTTATTTCCCAAATGTGCTGTACTGTCCAAGTACTCATTTCGCTCGAAATCATCTTCTTGAGTGTTTCTTTTAGTTCTTATTCTCCTCATTTGACCTTCCAGAATCATGTCATGAAGTGTACCAGCATAACTCCTTCTTTCTGGATAAATCATAGGCACATCTGTCAGTGGACGAGGTACACCTGTTAATGTTTCCCTGATAGGAGAAATTTCAGAGAGCTTCCTTTGCTCAGCTGCCTATCGAGGCATAAAAATGTCTTGCATAAACTCCATATATGTCTGTCTTCTAGGAGTTACCTTTGGGTTCTTCATTACAGGAGCAGGTGTAATTGCATGCATCACTTGTATAGGCACATTGTCTGGCACCGTCTTATCTTGCCCATTTTGCCAGACATGCTTCTTGTGTGCAACCAAACTTTCTACAACCTTTCTTGCATGTGAATGATTGCTAATGGTGCTTATTTCAAACTCAGGTAATTGGTCATCTTTCTTTGGAACAGGAATAACTACATAGGGCCCTGGGTGTCTCGTAGTAGCCACAATTGCTACTTCCTTTTGCTAAGGAAGATTCACTGGAGTCTTAGCCCCATGTATATCAAGGTAGGAGGATGTGCGGACTGTGAGTGAGAGCAGTATGATTATAAACAGAATACATCCACAAATAAGCCAAAGGTATGTTGATGTACAACACCTATTCCGTGGACAACGTGAATGTCTTTCTATGTCCGGATCACAAGGTTACTACTAGTACTATCCATTGTTTATTGCCAAAGGAAGGAAAAAGTAATTCTTTAATACATCAGCATTACACATTCGTCCTGGAAGTTGCTGTCCTACCTTGGCACCTTCGTCCTTGATCCACTGGTCTGCTTGCTGAATAACAGGAATGAACTCTCGATCTTTATTCTTCTGGAACTAGATTTTAACCATGTGAAATATAAATGTCTCGAGCAAGAAGAAAGCTGCTCTCAGTATATCTAAATCAGTTCCACATTATATGCCAACTCCCAGTCACTGTGTCGTCTGCTTTAAGCCAGACGACACAGTAAAGCTCTTTCAGCATGAAACAAAAAGTCTGTTTTTGCCAGCAAACATCTCGATCTGTCCCTCAAAGGAAAGTTTCACACCACCGTCCTGTGGGTTCTCTCAGAATATAGGGTTACTTTGATAATTATTCTCTCCAATATCTCACTCAGATTTTCAGTGTTACTGGTATCCCTTAGAAATGTGAGCATATCCGTGTGTCTGCCAACAATATGTGGCTATTCTTCAATCAGGTGAAAAAAAAACTTCCAACAAGTCTGTGTACAGCCTCAGGTGACAGGGGCATTTGTGCTATCCCCAGTATACTCGGGTAACTGCAACACTTGCTTGATAATTGCTGCAAGTAGTCTCCTTACAATCGGGCCATTTTTAGGATCTTGCAAAAATCTACATATATTAGAAGTTCTCCCCACAGTCGCTGGATATGAGCGCAGCACATAGAGAAAAACTTCAAATATAATCCTTGAAACGTTGTCATTGGATAACACCATGGGCAGATCCGAACAAGAACTTGGTATGGAACGAATCAGGATACTGTACTCTCTTCCAGTTATCAAAGCCACAATCAGAGTCTGGCATCTCTCTTCTTATCAAGGCTTAAGCATGCCCCAGTCCAAAGTCAATAAGCTACTGTGGCTTTAAGAATATAGATCTTCCCTTAACCCTGCGACAGATTTGCACAGAGTGTTCGAATTTGCCTCCCTTAACCTTTTCAAAGCCAGCAAAAAGGAGTGTCTCGAAAAAAGCCACAGTCCAACACTTTTAGTCTTTCTTATTTGTCAGCTTCTGTGTCCTTCTTCCTTGTCATAAATCCCATCTGCACGTGCTGTGGTTCTTCCCCAATGTTTGTACTTGCATCTTGGTGGAGTGCGGGGGTCAGAGAGGTTTTTCCATTAAAAATATTGACGTCTCCAATAAAACTCCAAGCACGCCTGCCCTGCACTTTCATAGCAGACGGTGTGACATCTTCTATGATAAATGGTCCGTTGAAATGAGGTTCATCCCACCTTTTTCTCGTGTGGTTCCGAATTAGGACCTCATCTCCTGCGAATAATTGGGGAAGACGTAATTCTTGAGGTTGATTTGTTGAAGCATCTCCTTCTGAGTTCTGTACTGCCCTGTACCCTTGTCTCTGCAGCTGTCCTGAAATGACAGACATACTGGAAGTCATACAGTTCAAATAATCATGCATTTCCATGCCGAACAAATCTGCAGTTGACTGAGCATCACTTTTAACTCTGGATGGAGGCATTAGGGGTGTTCTCATCTGCCTCCCAGTCACAATTTTGTGAGGTGTGAGATGGTGGTCCGAACCTGGTTGGTTCCTCAAAGCATATAATGCCAGTGGAAGGCAATGCAACCACCTGTTCTTCAGAGTAAGCTTCAACTTGGCTATCCTTTCCTTAAGCAAGCCATTGAGCCTCTCACAGATCCCATTTCCTTGCAGATGACAAGCTGAGGAAAATTTCTGTTTTATACCAAGCAACAAGCTGATCTGCTCAAATGTTTGGTGCATAAAATGCGGACTATTGTCTGACCTTATCACCTCGCATACTCCCCATCTAGGAAACACTTCCCACACCAACAATGTAGCTGCACATTTGTAGTCTGGATGCGTACAGGGACCTGCCTCAATCCAGCTTGAAAAGGGACACACCACAACAGTCATGTATCTGTATCCATTACATACTTGAATCATATCGACTTAGTCGATATGCAAATGCTGAAAGGGGCCAACCAATGGGTCTTGGAATAACCCCCCTAACTGTGTGCAGTGTACACCCAGCCATGAATCTTTGACAAATTATACAGTTCGTCATGAAGAAGGCAACGTGCTCTAACAGAATTGGTACAAACCAATCTTCAGCAATCGTTGCAGCAAGGTTCTCCCTAGTTGTGTGCGCAGGGTAGTGTAGCTGTTCCAGTGCCACCCTCAGTAAGGCTACAGGCATCACTGGTTTACCACTGCTGACCTGTTGCCACAATGCTTCAGAGGGGATTAAAGAACACCCTCTTCGTATCCCCAAATCTTTCTCATCTTGAGGTGCTTCCCCCTGAACCTCCATAAGCTGCGTTTTTGACAAATCACTATATTTTTCAACCACATTCATCAACACAACCATTTTTTCTTTTACATCAAGTGATTCAAAGGACATTATATTCTCTGAACATGCAGTAATTTTCGCTTCATCATCTGCTGTTTGGTTCCTGAGTGAAATAAAGTCTGTCTTTTTAGTGTGAGCTGCCCATTTAACGACCGCTATGGCCACTGGGAGTTGTAGTGCCTTGATAAGCCTATGCAAGAAGGCTGTCTGTTGCACTGGCATGCCATCTGCTCGGAGGTAGCCCCTCCTTTTCCAATGTGCTAACCCTGCGCTGCACTGATGACGTCACATAGGCAGAGTCGCTGTACACTGTTACTTCCTGGTCGGCATGATTCTTGAGCGCAAAACAATCAGCGACATTAACTGTGCAGCTTATGCTGAATAGTGAGATGGTAGTCGTGCACTTACCAATGTCTGAAACTCCCCATTGGCTGTGTATTTTACCACAGCGGCACCTGTATATCTCTGACCAGCATTTTGATCGATTCTCGAAGAACTGTCAATAAAAACAATTTCTCCACCTGGCAAGGCATTTTCTTTTACTCTTGGGATTTCATCATAGAACTCTTCATAGTTTGCACAGTCTTGCGCATGCTCATCCTCTGCCAGTGGTTCGGCTACAAACATGGTAGGATTCACTACTCTGCATCAAACCATTTTAATCGCTGGATTTGATATAACTACCTCGTAGGCAGAAGGTCTTTGAGAAGTCAATGTACACTTAGGTTTCTCTAGAATAGCAAATAGTGCATGCTCTACAAATAACGTCATGGAACATCCCATCACTATGCTTACAGCTTTCTCTTTGGTGAATGTGGCGGCAGTCAAAGACTGTTCACACGGGAAGTGACCTCTCATTACTGGGTCTAAAATCCCACTATAATAGGCAAGGGGCTTGTACCCCAACGTGGTTCTCTGCGTGAGGACTGCTGTCATAACAGTGCCATCTGTGTGCGAGAATCAAAAGCATTCCGCAGCATAATTAGGAATCCCTAAAACTGGAGCTGTACAAATTGATTTTTTCAGCTCCTCAAATGCTTCTTCCATTTTCTCAGTCCACGCGATTTTCTCCTGTGTCACCTGTGCTTTCTTTAAAGCCTGTAGTAAAGGCCTTATATATGAACTGTAATCAAAGACCCATGCTCTGACGTAATTGCATAATCCCAAAAACCTCTGCATGTGTTTTATCGTGTGTTTGGTTTTGTGGTTTTCAAAATAGCCTCGGCCCTCTCAGGAGTAACCTTCTTTCCTTCATGTGAAATCAATTGGCTTATGTACAACACTTCTTGTTGACAATACTGTAACTTTTCCTTGTCAACCTTATATCCTTTGTCAGCAAGTATTATCATCTGCTGGACAGAATTGCGTCTGTACTCCGCTGTAATACTGCAAACTCATATGTCATCTACGTATTGCAGAACAACACTTTCCAAATCAATATTGTTCAAGTCCATCTGCAGGACTCTATTGAAAATCGATGAAGACTCACAATACCCCTGGGGCAGCCGAGTGCTTTTCAGTCACGTTTGTCTGAACCTAAATGACGTCAGATCCTGTGAGTCTTTGTGCAATGGTATTGAGAAAAATGCATTTTTCAAATCAATCACAGTGAAATATCGTGCTCCAACAGGTATATAACATAGAATTGTAGACAGGTTCGGGACTAGAGGGAACTCGGCCTTCACAATCTGGTTTATTGGACGAAGGTCTTGGATTAAACGCCATGACCCCCCGTTCCCTTTTTTCACAGGATAAATTGCGATATTACACAGTGACTCTGACATCACTAAGATGCCCTGCTCCATCATGGCAGAAATTGTTTTGAAAATACCTTCATCTGCCTCTCGAGACTTGGGATACTGTCGTGCCCGAGATAAAAATGCTCCTGGTTTCAGTTTAATCTTCACTTCTCCAACCCCCTTCAATAGGCCTACATCGTAGGGGCCTGTAGTCCATAATGAAGCTGGTACTTTTGCCATATCTTCCTCAAAATACTCAGGACTTTGCTGTGCCAACATCATTTTTTGAGGTACCTCTCGTTTGATTGCTCTCACCCAATAAGTAATACTCATCTCAAATACTACTTGGTCATCAGATAGGTGATCGCCAAACATATCCTCATTGGTGGCGTCAGTTAATCTGTAACCTTCTCCAATAGCAATCACTGCACACCATTGTCTGCCTTTGTCATCGTTCCCATCAAGCAAAGCCATTTCACCTCGCACTATCGCTGCTTGTAATTCCAAGGGAAATACTTGCCCTTCTTTAGTCTAAACAGAAATTCATCAGGTATTCTCATTGCCTTGCCTGCTAGGCCTGGCAGATATGCCAATAGAACAAGCACTCCATAATGGAGTTGAGCACACTATGTCTTCATCGGTAAATGAGATGGTCATATTGAACTTTGTCATCAAATCTCGACCCAATATATTGACAGGTGTCTGCCTAGAGTATAGCAAAGGCACCTTCATGTCATATTCTCCTATAGAAACTGGTAACTCTTGGGTGAAAGGAACTCGACTTGTAGCTCCTGAAAAGCGCTGAGTATTCATGGCGGTGCCAGAAATTAAAAACGTTCCCTCACGTATACATGACCGCGTTGCACCCATGTCTACTAAAAACTATTGTTTGTGTTTTTTGCACCCTATAGGGACGTCTACTGTTAGGGAGAATTCTCTGTTTAGGCTGAATTTCCTAACCTAGTGAGTCCCCCAGCAGCTTTGCTGGATTTCTGGAGTTTGTTTTTTTCATCCTGCCAAGAGTGAGACTCTTTTCCTCCCACTCTTGGACATGATTGTGGTTGATTTCTTTGAATGTCAATGAGTTCTATGGGCTATGGGGGCCTCATTACGAATCAGGTGTTAAGGGGTTAACGGCGCCGTAAACGGCGCCAACCCTTAACGCCTGATGCCAAGGTCCCTTTGCGCCATGGTGAGTTTAACGCCTGCTTTTTGCAGGCGTTAAAATCCATGGCGCTAAGAGACCATGGTGCTAATTACGCCACCGTAATTTACGGTGGCGTAATTAGCGCCTTCCCCCCTCCCATTATGCCCTATGGGGCAAAAATGGGAATGGGGAAGGGTAAAATGGGAAATAGGGATTTACCGCCCCACTCACCTTGGAATGGGGCGGTAAATCCGCCATCCACCATGGTGTAAATGTAGTTTACACCATGGTGGTAAGGGCACGACCCAGGCGGTAACTTACCGCCTGGGTCATAATGAGTCCCGGGGTCTTTTACTCCATAGGGCCTCATGTGTTTTGCTATGTGTGTTACACCGCACCCTCCGTGCCGTAACACTGGGGTGTCCTAGAGGATCCCCACCATAGACTCCATACCCTGGGATTGACTACTGTCTCCCAGGGCATGTAAAGTCACCATTGGCTTTACTAGACCTAAATTTACTAACAGAACTAGTACAAACCATCCTATTGTGGACGTACTGGTAGGGGTAATTCGATTACCCCTGGGTCTGTTGTTCGAGGGGGCACTGTCCCGTCTCCCCTCATCGAGTTTTGGCTGGTGGCAGTGGATACTACTTTTTCTATTCGACCGCAAATATATTCCTATGGGATTCTTCCCATTGTTCGAGGCTAATACTTTTTCCCATTAGTCTCTAACATACCGCCGGTTTATTTGTCTTAAATAAATCCACCAGTTGGTATTTTCTGCCAGAACTCAGTTTTTAAAATGGCGTATGTGTTTGCCTCTGTAACTCCGAACCAAAGGTTGAGCCCTTTGTTCCACTTTTGGCGGGCTTCTGCACAGAAGCCCTCCAGAGTGGTGCCATTCTGTCTGGGTACCACAGGGGTTGTGGGAGGGGGTTTAGGCACCCTGGACTGAGTTGCCTTGCCAACTCAAGTCGCACTCTGGTGTGATTGGCCCGAGTGGTGAGCCGCCCCGCTCACCACTTAGCATGTTTGATTGACAGCTAGGCTGAATGAATGGGGGTTTTCTGCATAAAAGCAGGGCTTTTGGGACTGGAACTTCAGAAGTCGCCACAGGACCTAAGAATCCGACGAGGGTAAAGCTGAGCTGATCTGCAACGATGACACCTCCGGTGGAGCCCTGCTGAACCGACTCACCACTTCCCAACGACAGAGGAGATCTCCCTGCTGTAGAGTCTTCTTCCCCTGACTGGTGGGAACAACCAGTCCCTTGCTTTTTCTTTGCTTCCAGGATGTCTAGTGGTCGAATTGCCCGTGCTGAGCACCCCAGCAACCGGATAGCCACTAACCACTGTACCGCGACCAAAAGGTGGTGCCTTGTGACTGAGCACTCCGCGGCTGGTCTATTCCCTGGTGGTGCAACGATCTTCAACTTTCCTCGACGACGAGATCATCTCATCTTCTGGCAAAGCCCCGACTTGCATCCACCACCAGGAACAACTGCCCCCGCCGGAGCTGTCTCTTCACTCTCAAGGTACTGTGTCCGCCTGGCTTCCCTTGAAACGGTTAGCGTGAGGTGTCTTAAATCCTTACCTTTCCATTGGGTCACCTCCAGACCTTCTTAAACGTTTGTTCTAAACTGGTCCAACCTTTCTGTGACATTTTGCTACAAAGACTTGAAGTGCATTTCCACTGTGGTACTTTTGGGACATACCGCCTGGCCTCTCTCCGAGTGGGCCTGGCCTCTGAACTTTGTGATTTATGGTAGACCCTGCCTTGCTTGCCTTGCATTTGTTTCATAAAAGTGTTGGTACTGAGTTGGTTTCATACCCTGCCTTTTTCTCTCCCTTTCTAACGAATACTAGAGTGCCATCTAGGTTAAAGCATTCACCTCTGTCTGCAAATAAGTGGTGCCGTTGAACCTAGACTTGTCGAAATATTGTAGGGGATTGATATATACTTATAGTAACTGTGATTGAAGTTGTTTGCCATATTAGTGTCAGTGTGTTTTTCATAGATGTGTTTTTAAATAAATAATTATATATCTTTACACCCAAGCTCTGATCAGTGTCAGCTTGTTCTACTGTGTAAATTGCCCTATCTTGTATACTCCAAATACGGCCTAACTCGTCTTGAGAGAAGTCTGACTGCTCAGCCACAGCTACCAGGTAAATCTGGGTGGTGCAGACTGCTACCAATTGAGTTTACTGCTAACTCCTGTAGACTTAAACTTTTTGCAGTGGTCCCAGAGGAAACTGCACAGGTTTCTGCCTAACATCTACCCTTGGGTCCTCATGAGGATTCAGCATCACGGATAGGACTGAACACCTCACCCAGTGAGCTGTCCTATTGTGGCCACAGACTCATTCCGTTACCTGAAAACGGATTCCCTCCACTAACTGTGATACTCCCTATGCTAGATGTCGTAACTGCCCTGTACTTGTACTATGTTGAATCTGCATGAGTGAATGCTGCGACTGCACTTGTGGTGGAGCCACTGCTACCTGCTGTGTCTGCAAACCTTGCTGTACTCTCGGCGCTTGCTGCTGTTGCATCGTTTGATTCTGAGCAAACCCATCATTATACTGCTGCGAATATGCAGGCGGGTTTAAAATCCCCCCTCTTGAAAATTGGTCGTTTTGCACACACCCTTGACTCCTACACATGCGAGGAAAATGCCCTGTCATCCCGCATGTCCAACATTGGGGTGGCCACCTAACCTGCCCATACTGTATGTTCTGACCGTTATTCTGCATGTATTGAAACCCACCTTGATTATTCTGAAAACCTCCACGATTATTTTGCCAATTTCCTTGATTATTCTGAAAACCTTTTCCTCGAAATCCACCCCTTCCACGTGGAGTAAACCCGTTATTACTCTGGTCAAACTGCCTCTGGTTATTCACCTGTGGCATGCTTGCATTCTGCTGTGGAATAGGTCCACCTACACGTGTCAACATCACCCCTTCAATGGCATATTTAGACAGCTTTTTCTGCACTAACTTTGCCTTTTCACCTTTCCGGACATCATCTCGTTTGCGATTCTTCTCCTGCTAGAGCCTGCAATAGTGTGCAATGGTCAGCTGAATCTCTGACCATGGTTTGGCTTCAATACCCACTCATTTCTTAAGCTTCTTCTGTACAGGTTCTGGTAGCCCCTGGCATAATATATGATAAAATACTGGTATAGATTTTGCCCAAGACTCAAACTGTTTCCAAAGCCCAAGATTCCTGAACATTTTGAATGTAAAGCAATGGATCATCTCAGTCCTTCATCTTTTTCGTCATTATAACTCCCATATCGGACGTGTCTGGATATAGTACTCTAAGTGCCTTCCAGACCGCTGCCCTGCAGTTATTGAATGGTGCTCCATCGTGAGCAGTGTAAACTATAGTCACACCAGGGTATCCTGCCCTTGTCCACACGTCATCAGCTCTCTCACAAAGTATGGCGATGAGGAGACCTTTAATGTTCCCTATGGCTAACGTGTTACCTCCCATCATTTTCTCTAATTCATGTATCCATTTCCCAGTGCCCGAAGTTAAGCTCGGGAGCTTACACCTTAAGTTATCCTTATCCATCTGAGGCCACGATATAAATATTGTGGTCTGGCCCCTCCTTTTTCCAACAAGGGAAACTGCGAAGCCCCAAACTCATTCTCATCTCTCATAATTTGTCTGTCCAATGCAGGAACGATATTACCACATCGCCTCCTACCAGGCAGTGATCTTAATCTTCTGACATAAGGTGGTGATTCTCCTCTTTCACTAAGGAATTGCCACTTAAGTCGATCTGACTGTGTCAGTGGCTCTGGGGCCCTGGTTACAGGTGTGTTTAAATCTGACCATCTGACTTCCTTCTACATTGAAAAACATCCCAGAGGGCCACATACGTCCCTTCTTCCTTACCCATGGAAGGTGTCTCTATCTTCGTCCGACATTTCCTGTGCCCAACTTGTGCAACTACTTTCATTATCATTTCTGCTCAGAGTCAGTCTATCTAGAGACAGCTCCTTTGGCCTCGTACTACATGAGGCTCCCTCTGTGTCATACAACTGAGAACTCTTGAGTCAATCATTTTTTCCCTTCCCCTTTAACTCTTTATGGGCTTTCATTTCATGATATACTTTATCAATCGCTTCTCCAATGCTCCTCGAGTCAAACTCATCTTCTAGATTTACTCTAGACGGTCCTGGTAATGACTGATACTCTGGGAGAATTCCTCTATATCATCCCAAGCTACTTCTGGCTCAGGGTCTCTTATCTTCTTTTCCAGGCAATCGAGGTTGCGTGCTCTCTGCCTTCTTTTACGTTCTATATCATCATCAAATTCTCTTTGTTTCCTCGTTTCTTCTTTTACTCTGTCTTCCTCTTTTTCTTCATATCCCTTCTCTCACTTGCCCTGCGTATCTCCTCATCTTTTCGCCTTTGTATTCTTGTATCCCTTATGTTCTGTTCCTCTTCTTCTATTCTTTTTTGTTCTATTCTTTCCTGCTCATCGAACGCTCTCTGTCTATTATCACGTTTTCTTTGCTCTTCTGCTCTCTCTTGTTTTCTCAACTGTTCTTCTTGATACCATTGCTCTCTTCTCTGCCTATCCTTTCTTTTTGCTCCTTCGTCTTTCAATCGTTCCTCTCTTTCCTTATCTTCTTTGTCTTGTTTGTTTTGATCTTCCCATTGTCTTACATCCTCAATGTTCTTACCATCGAGTTTTAATAAAATCTGACCACCCATCCATTAATTCTGAAAAAGCGCTACCTCATCAGTTTTGTCTCTTTCTCCTTTCCATCATTTTATCTCTCTTCCTATATCTAGAGATGTACTCGCTCGATCACTCCTTTCCTTATTGCATCTCTCTTTGTCCCTTGGGACCTTAGAGATTACATATTTCTCAGCATTTTTCTCTGGGCTTTCGTCACTGCTTTGCACAGGTGACTCATATGCCGGGTTACTATATCCTGTTGTTGCTTTAATCTCCCTCAATGGATATAACCCATCGTCTTTCTGACTCTCGTTTCCTGTTTCAGCTGGGGCGGGTGGAGCACAAGGCTCCTCACCCCCCCTCTGCATATATTAAGTATCCAATCTATAGGAGGTTCTTCCTCCTTCTCCTGTTGGTACATCTTCCAAAGTTCTGAGCTAGCTAATCGCTTTCCTAACTTCTTTCCTGTGTATGCTGCATGCAGATATGTCATCATATGCTGCAGGACTGCCTTCGATAGCGAGCCTCCCCGTGGCCACGGCATAAAACCTTTATTGGCGGTTCCCTTAACCCATTCCGCACTATACTGTTAAAGCATAGGTGCATGTTTCGGTAATTGCTTACAGAGATGCACAAGTGGAGTAATATCCTCCATTCTTTAACTCATTTACCCTTAGTTTAGTATGTCACTTCATTTTATTTTTCAATCACAGATTTTAAAAATACGTTTCTGAAAAATAACATAATATGAGCGAGAAGCAATCATCGCAAGCTCCAATCCCACTAATCACAATTATTACTTTAATCTTTCTAAAAACAAACATCAGATTCAATTCTAAATATTCAAATAATTTTTTCAGCTGATGACATCACCATACACAAAATCCACATAAAACAAACAGACAAACTCAACCGGTTACATAGACTTCCTATAATTCTCTTCTTAATACTCGTTAGCCCTCTAAAAATACTCTGACTGGTGTTTAAGTTACCCCTTCGATCCCGTCTTTAACCGGGATTGTCCCCTAATATTCCGCTATGGAATTATGGGTTCAAACTTCTTCTGTTACGTCATAAAAAACACAGGCCAGAGCGTTTTCTCTTATTGTGGCATCTCTCACGATTTATCTCATTGCTCGGCCACACTCGAGTCAATATCTCATTCCCCACAAATATTATACATGTACTCTCACGTTATATTTTATCCCGCCTGCCTCCATTACTCTCTTTTTTCTTCACTCATCCCCCATGCTTTTGCCAGCCGGCTCAGGTTTTTACTCACCGATATCATCTTTTCATCTTCCGACTCTCGGGATCGTCCGCCTTTTTATTGCCTCTTCAACCTTCCGATCGATCCGCTTCGTGTAGACGTGGGAGGAGATTCTATCTGAAAGTAAGGGACCCATCATACCTGGTCTTGCAAGACACTTGTTTGGTTTTATGCCAGCCACTATCTATGGGGAGCTTCCCTGTTGAACGTCATCACGCTCCCAAGTGAACTAGATAGTCCAGCCCCCTTGAGATGGATGGGGATGCAGATCTTACTCATACACCAAATAATAGAGCCGACTCAGGAAGTTGACAAATCTAACCTACGTGTTACCGATATCATCCTACGTGGCAAACTACAAAAACCTAACAGAGAGAGTGAATGGCTCTAAGTGAATATCTAAGTATATGATTCATACTAGTCTAAAAAAAAGTGTAACTATGTGATTGGTTACTTAACATCAGATGGGCAACTAAGCCCTCCTCTAAAAATGACCACTACGAATGTCACTAAATACATGACGTCCATTGGTTTACACACTAATGGACCCCTGAATACGCAGGTCCTCTATAATAGGTTGCCACTCTATCCATCTTCAGTGCTTTTCCACCTACGTTAGCAGCCTGCAGGCTGGCTGTCCAGATGCTGGTGAGGTTGCCTTAACTTTAGCTTCCCACCAATTAGCATATCAATCCATCATCACCTCAGTGGTCTGCTGTCAATTAGGCCTTTGAACTTCGTCCTTGAGAGTGTTCTTAGCTCTGAGAAAATTACTGAGTGAGAAGCACAGTCTGCCCCATGCGTAGGTGTGATCATCTCGTTCATCCAACTTCATGCTTCCATATGACTAGAGACCCTAAAATCAAGTCTTTTTGTGTATTTAATATTTTATTCCAATAGACCTCTGACGTCTTCCATGTTATGTTCACTCCTTCTGGACTGGAGGTTTGTTCTTTCATACGATTTTGTATCCAAAGTCAGTTTACTCCAGTTTGATAAGATCTTGGCTTCTTGGGGTTCATCCAACCTCACCTTATGAGCTCTGCTTCTGTAATTCAATGCCTGCTTTTTTAACTGTGACACACTGAACTGAGGCCTTTTTGCTAATGTCCAACCTGCTTTAATACGTTTAGTGGAAACATCCATAATTCTCTCATTCCTATGCATGTATACGTTGGCGCTTGCCGCAATCTATTTTACTTTTTTTTTTATTTTTTAAATGGTATAGTTTAATTTTTAAACTTTTCATTTGTCTCCAGGTTTCCAATGTTTGTTTTTAACTTATTACAGGTTTGCCAAGACTTAGAATTTCTTGTAAAAATTGTCATATTGTCAAGATCAGTTTTTGCAATTTGCCGTTGAGCATCTCCATCCATCTTTCTTCTGTCTCCATTAATTGCTCTCTGATCTTATAGTGGCTGCCGAATCTACATCTTTGTTCTGAGAGATCGTTGCATTCCATTAGTAGGTGGAACAGTGTTTCAGATTTTTGAGTGTCTGAACAGAAGCGGCAAAAATGTTCTGCTGGAGCGATTTGTCTGGTTTTCGCTAGATAGAAGCGTGTTGGTATGGTGTTCGTTCGGACTTTCAGATATATTGCACAGATTTTGGCATTAGGAAAGTGTGGTATCCTGGTATGCTTGTGGTGAATGGCTGAGTGTATGCAGGGGCCTCATAGAATGTTGAAGTGGAGCTTGGAGTGTGGGCGGCCTGAGGATTCTAGAGAATGTCGGTTGGGACTTGGAGATAGACTGGGAACCAGGGCAGAGGCTTATTACTTACACTCCTACCTTTCATGACTATGCTATGTAACCAAGAAGAATAAAGCCTGTTCCTTTTTACACTTACCTGAGTCAGCCTGGTTCCTGCTCCATGTCATTTCCTGACTCAGATACATCATTTTGGCGACGAGGATTAAGCTAAAAGAACCCGGAGCAAAGTGGGAGAGCGAAGCGAAGGAGAAGGAGAAAGGAGAAAGCTAGATGTCCGTGCACCAACTGGGAGAAGTGCTGTCGAGATGGCGTTGTGCAGCATAGTTGGTGTCAAAGTAATAAGTGACTGTGGCATCAGACAGGCTGTGGATGAAGCCTGTAGCCCATCCTTGGGGCAGGAGGAGTGTCAGGCCTTGATGAAGCTTGGTGGCCGTGTGGCAGAAGGAATTAGCCACAAGTGAGCTGTGTTTGAGGTGCTGGATATCCGAGCGCCGTTGCGCTCCTGTAGTGCAAGGACTTATGGGACCTGTAGTCCTGTGGAGGAACAGCGAGCATTAAGGTACTGCATGAAATGCATGATTTGGGCAGGTGTGGAGGGTCCTTGGGGGCCGTGGGTGGCGTGCACCCAATCATGCCCCCCCTGCGTTCCAGCCGTTGCCGTTGGGCTGAAACGCATGGAAATTGCCCTGCGCAGTTGTTCCTTTAAGTTGGATCCCCGGAGCTGTTAGTGATTGCCGGAGGCCTGCATTCGAGGAATGGTCCTCGCAACGTGTGTGGAGCGTGATGACGTTCAACAGGGAAGTGATTGCCAGATTGGTGTCGTAGACAAGCGTGATGACATACCCGCAGGAGAAATGAGCGTTTGAAGTGGCAAGGCGTGGGGAGATGCCTCTGCATTATTAAACATGCGTCGGAAGGTCTTAAGGAAATAAACGCTTGCATGAAGCTGCAGCGGACTGCCTGGAGAAGTGTGAAATGCAAGGTACTTTGATCATTTTGACCTTTACCGCGGCAATAAAGATTAAATGACACTCTTTGGAGAGAGAAGTTCGCAATCATCAGGAACAGATGGCGTTCCGTTTCCTTTTATTGAAGCAAAGCACAGTTTTGTGCTGTCAAAGTTTAATGAATGTGTTTAAATTAAATCTGGCTAACTGGTGTTGAGTGGAGCAGGACATCAACGCATGTTGTGGAGTTAATTTACATTTAAGAGATAAAGGTGATTATGGCAGCAGTGATTTAGCAATGTGGTTTTGAAATGTTCTTTTTGATTACCAACATTTTGCTTTCAGGAGGGCATAAATACAGCGTGCTGCACTACTAGAAATGTTATGAGAAAATGTTTGTGCAGACTTCTAGAAGTTACAACTGGAATTTAGTTTCCATGATTTATATGCAGATTTGGTGAGCATGTGTTATATGTGTACTGTGGGTCATTGTTGGACGCTATAACTGGTAATTGCATATAAGCATAATTTTGCACTGCAATTGGGCATATGATTTGCCCATGGGTTATTTTGGGGTATTGAAAAAAAAAAAAAGCAAAGGAAAATGTTTTTTATTGATGCACTCTTTATTGATTATTCGCAGAACTTTGAAAGCAGGTAGAAGCTTTCTTTACTAATGATGTCTACATTTTAAATGGTGTTGAAGTATGGACTACCGAAGTTTTGACCATATGTCCACAGAATTTCATTTAGCAGATTATGCAATTTGCAGGGATGTTGTTAAATTTTGTAGAATTTTGGAGAATGTTCACATTGTGAGTTGGGAATCACAAATCATTTTTTATTTTTGTGGAGATTTGCGCCCCCAGCATGGTGGCTGATCACCACCATGGCTGGTGGTGCAACACATTCCTGTTTTAGGAGATGTAGGTTTTTAAAATGCACAATTGTGAGTAGAGTTGCATGTTGTGTGGACATGTAAGTTTGGAGTTTGCAATTGAGTGCAAGGTTGTAGTAATTGTGAGCATGTGACATATGGGTGTGAACATGAGGAAACATGTCAGCGTGATTGTTGTGTACGTGTGAATGGCTACACGTTTGTAGGGGAGTGGTTGTTATACATGTGTTAGGAGTTAGATGTATTTTGTTGGGGAGGCTTTCACATGCCGGCCGGGTGTGTTTTGCCTTTGGAAAACCTTTTGTAGTAACCTCAGAATTTTTTTGGAGGTTGGACACTTGTGATAGTAGTGCTCCAGTTGAGGTTAACCCTTTAGTAGGGTAGATAAGTAGACACCAGGGCAAGGGCCCCATTTTTTGTAGTTTGGGGGTCATGTATATGCATTTTGCATGGGAGTTTTGGGCAGGAGGCCCATTTTGTAGGTATGTGCGTTTAAGGTGACCGCACATGGTGGTGTCTGTTAGGAGTAGTTAGACTCCTAGAATGTTGTCTGCAGTGCCAGGTGGTGCAGGGTAAATTCAGTTGTTTTGCACGCCAGTTGATTTTTGTGTCTAATAGGTTTTTGGAGTGGCACACAGTTTGTAGGTCAGTGTTAGATTTTTTGACTGTGGTTAATTCTTTTTGGGTTGTAGTTGTGGTCGGTGGAGGACCAGTTTAACCATGCACTGACAAATTTTAATTGTTTAAAATTTTTAACATCAAATGTTTATTACATTTTACTGGGAGCTGTGGAATTTAGCATGACAAACATTTTTTTTGTTGTGTTTTAAGAAGAATTCCAGCATTTTTATTTTCACCATATGTATACCGTTTTTTCCAATATTTACGGTTGTGTTACTGTTATCTTGCATGGTTTTTACCGTGTTTGGGTCAACGCACCATTTTCTTTCTTTCTATGGTTGCGTTTGTGGTTCATGTGGTCTTTGTCTAGTTAGTCCTTTTGCTTCAAATTTTTCATCCTTTTCTATGTTTTCTTTAGGGGAGAAGGGATAAGGCGTGGTTGACTTTGGATACTGTAAGATTGTTGTTGTTGACATGTTAGGATTTTGTTTAGGCCAATTGTGTACGTGTTGGTTACACTATATTTGGAAGGTATGCTGGTCTCGCTTGGGACATGGTTAGTGCTCAAGTGTGGCAGACTTGAGGCCAGGAGTGGCAGTTCTGGCAAAAGGTGGTAGGTTAGGAGGGTTTATGATGGTAGTTTAGTTTTTATTGTCCATGCAGCAAGGTATGCGCTCAGTGGTGGCAGCACAGAGACCGCGGTGTGGCAGGCCGGGGTAGAAGGTGTTTTTGTTTGTTTTAATTGTGATCCTAACATGATGGTGAGGATATTCTGTTTCTTAGTTTGTTAAGGAGGGGGATGTGTGGTATCCTGGCATGATTGTGGTGAATGGCTGAGTGTATGCAGGGGCCTCATAGAATGTTGAAGTGGAGCTTAGAGTGTGGGCGGCCTGAGGATTCTAGAGAGTGTCGGTTGGGACTTGGAGATAGACTGGGAACCAGGGCAGAGGCTTATTACTTACTCTCCTACCTTTCATGACTATGCTATGTAACCAAGAAGAATAAAGCCTGTTCCTTTTTACACTTACCTGAGTCAGCTTGGTTCCTGCTCCATGTCATTTCCTGACTCAGATACATCAGAAAGATGGTCAGGTAGGCTGGTAATTCGTTAATGGATCGAATGTCTGTCACATTGTAGGTTGAGGGAGTATTTTGTTTTTTCTTCAAGGGTCTTTATCCAGTCATTTTCCATTATTTTTATTTTTGCGTGTTGAGGTCGCATCGTAAGCATTTCGTGTGAGATTTCTTCTGTTTACATGAATTGATCCAGATTGCTTTTCCACTTAGCGAGAATTGTGTTGTTCATTGCTCCGTCGTGGAACTTCAAGATTTGAATTGCTGGTGTTTTCTCATCAGTGAGGAGCTTGCGGTATAGGTCTAGTTGTTTCCATAAGACAATTGAACTGATGGACTGTAGTGCTACATCGTGTCTGATTCTAGGCATTGGAAAAGAAGGTGGCAACTGTAAGATCTTACGCCAAAAGAGGGCTTCTAGCTTTGTCCAGCTATAGTCCGTTGCATGTATTATGGCTTCTGTTCCATAGACTATTGTCGGAATCACCTTTTGCTTGTAATATGTGGTTATTGGTTTGAAAGAATATTTGCCGAATTTGCGCTGGATCATACAACCTTGTCTTGCTAGAGATTGAGTCCGTTGTTCCAGTTTCAGAGTCCACTCTTTTTCGGATTTGGATTGGTTTATGTGGATGCCCAAGTATTTGAATGTTGTTACTTCTTCAAGCCGATTGTCATTTAAATGGATTTTCAGTTGTTTCCGGTTGTTATTGGTCGGTCTGGTCAGTTGCATGATTTTTGTCTTTTTTGTATTGATGGTGAGTTCGTTAAGATTCATATAAAGGCTTAGTTGGCTGAGGCTGTTTTGTGGACCTGATCGTGTCTTGTCCAGGAGAATGATGTTGTCCGCATATGTCATGATTGTTATGTAACGCTCACCTGATTCCCACGGAGGCGCAGGTCTGGCTTCGAGTGCTGATGCTTCTTCAATGGTGAAGCGCAGGACTCTGAAGATGGGACAGGAAGGGCCCTCTACTCTGGCTTCTCCGGCTCGCAGGAATATTCCCCTGTGCGTGAAAAGGGAGTATTACCTACTGACTGAGTTATGCTCAAGCCTCCCACTCTCTTCCAACCCTCCGCGATACCCTTCCACGATTCCCCGTGAAGTCTCACCTTAGGGTCAGGAAGGATGAGCTCTCAATCCTGCTTCTGATGCAGGGGCGCGTTGAAACCCAGTTACTTCACTGGATTGAGGATTGATGGGAGTTCAGGTAAGCTTGAGTATTCAGGTAAGGCTCTGTAAAAGTTCTGTTGCAAGTTCAAAAGTCCAAGCTTAATAATAATGTTCATTGTCTTTTTGCAGCAAGCGCTAATGCTTATGTCTTTTTTCCCCTTAGGGGCCGGGGTTCGGAATGCCGGAGATATGGCAACGACCCGAAGTGAAACGTGCAGTTCCAGTTCCAGTAAATGGCAGGTTAGTTCTGGATGAGCGCTCGGGAACTGTCTTTGCATACGCTCATTCAATGTCTTTGTCTTTTTTCCCCATAGGGGCCGGGGCCCGGAAAATGCCTGGAAGCGGCAAGACCCGAAATGAAATGGGAATGACCCAACAGGTAAGTCTTATTCCCTTCCTTCTCTCACCTCTTATTCTTGTCTTTTTCTCTAGGCTCTGGGAAGTGGCTGTGTATCCGGATGATCGCTGCTGAAGATGGAGGAACCCAGGAATGGTGAATGAAATGCAGCGCTGCAGCGATCGTAACGAAATGCTTTTAAAAATAATGTCTTCCCTTTCAGGATCGTCGGTGATGTCTCTGTGGTGCAGATTTAGCTGGTAAGGTCTCTTGTCTCCCTTTGCAGGTGACCCAGGATGCTGACAGGCGTGGCTGAAGTCCAGATGCAGGAGCTGACGCGGTGAGCGTCCAGCTGCGAGGAGCAGAACAACGCGAAGCGTGAGTTGCTGATCGGGTGTGGTTTAAATAGCTTTGGAAGAAGTCCCAAGTGTGTATCCTTCCTCCGATCAGGTATGTATCCTTCCCCGACCACACCCGGGTGGAAAGTAGTCCCACAGGTAAAGTAGTTCCATTCAGGCCTCAAGAGGGCCTGGATGTGGCAGCATGGTCTGCATCAGGTAAGTGCACATTAAAACACTTGAACACATGTCTAGCTTTATGAGCCTGGCGCCTAAGGCGCCAGGACAGAGGTCCAACATGAGCCTGGCGCCTAAGGCGCCAGGTCTGCGCCCAAAGGGCCCCAGCTTGGGCCCGCTGGCACTCCGCTGGGGGAAATGATGCCTGCCTCTGGGGTTGCTGGGTCGGACCTGGCTTCTTGGAGGTAGGCATCATGACAGTACCCCCCCCTCAAGGCCCCTCCCAAGGTTCTTCCCTCCGGGGGTTTGGGCTTGTTCGGAAATCTCCAGTGAAACCTTTGTACTAATCGAGGTGCGTGGACATGGTTACTAGGCTCCCACGATCTCTCCTGAGGTCCATATCACTTCCAGTCAACAAGATAGAAGAGTTTCGACTTTACCACCTTGGAGTCTAAAATGTCTTTAACTTCGAATTCTAATTCCCCTTCAATTTGAACTGGATCTGGAGGCTTGGACAATCGGGTTCCTGGTTGCACTGGCTTCAAAAGTGATGCATGAAAAACTGGATGAATACGCATGTTGGACGGTAGATCCAGTTTAAAGGCCACTGGGTTGATTATAGCTTTGATGGGATAAGGTCCTATGAATCTGGGATTGAACGTTTGCGGGCCCTTGAGGGGTAAATGTTTAGTTGCTAGCCATACCTGGTCTCCTACTTGGTAAGGAGGAGTTTTACTTCAGTGCAAATCAGCGTTTTCTTTATACTTTTTCTTGGCTTGCTGTAAATGAGTTGCAGCTTCTTTGAAGGCTCGGGTTATTGTGGAATGCAGATGATTTACTGCGGGCATTTCCAGGGTCAGAGGTGGATCTAGGTCAGAGGTCCGAGGATGGTGACCATGCAAAGTATAAAAGGGGGTTTGTCCAGTTCCAGAATGCACTGAATTGTTGTATGCATATTCTGCGATCCAAAGGATGTCTTTCCAATTTAACTCGGATTGGTGTAACATGCACCGAAGATATTGCTCGAGAGTCTGATTGGTTCTCTCGGTTTGTCCGTCGGTCTGGGGGTGGTGGCTGGTGGATAACCGCACATCTATTTGTGCTAGTTGGCAACACTTCTTCCAAAAATGTGAGATAAATTGACTTCCACGATCCGAGACTAATATGGAAGGGAAACCATGTATGCGAACTATATTCTCCAGGAATTCCTTGGCCAAGGTGGAAGCTGAAGGCAAACCCTTTAAAGGGATAAAGTGGGCCATTTTGGAGAATAGGTCCACAATTACAAGGATTGTGTTGTAACCAGCACAAGGAGGCAGATCTGTTATAAAGTCCATTGACAGGGTGTGCCATGGCGCCGGTGGAATATCCAAGGGTTAAAGTAGGCCGGCTGTCCTCTTCTTTTGAGCCTTGTTTTGGGCGCAAATTCCACAAGACAGTACAAAAGACTTTGTCTTTTCTCCAAGAAGGCCACCAGAAGTGGCGTTTGATTTTTTCCTCTGTTTTAGCGATACCAGGGTGTCCTTCCATTGAAGATTCATGATGTTGGGCAATAACAAGTTCTTGCAATTCTTTACTTGGCAGAAACAACCGCTCCTGGAAGTAGGGTAAGTCATCCTTAACGGTGTAATGAGGACCCTTTTGACTCCATTCCAGTAAGGTTGAAGAGTCTAGAAGTTGTTTTACTTGCGTTTGGATATCCTCAATAGTTTGCAATGAAGTTAAGCCTAAGATTCTTTGCTCAGGTATGATGGGCACAGGTTCTAAGCTCGAATTAGGTTCTTCCATGCCAATCCGGGATAAGGCGTCCGCTTTTCCATTCTTGCAGCCAGGGCGATAGGTAATTACAAAATCAAATTCCGCAAAGAATAGAGCCCATCGGAGTTGTCGTGAAGATTGAGCTTTGGCCGTTTTTAAATACTGTAAGTTTCTGTGGTCCGTAATTACGGTGATGGTGTGTCTTGCCCCGAGAAGGTAGTGACGCCAAGCCTTGAAAGCAGATTTGATGGCCAGTAACTCTTTATCGATAATTGCGTAGTTGATTTCAGGAGGAGAACATTTTCTGGACCAAAAGGCCACTGGGTGTAGTTGGTTAGTTTTTGGGTCTCTTTGCGACAAGACAGCTCCCATGGCCGAACTGGATGCATCGGTTTCCACTATGTACGGGAGATCTGGGTGCGGGTGCTTCAATACAGGTGCAGAGGTGAATTTGGTTTTCAGGTCCTGGAAGGCTTGTTCGGCCTCAAGAGTCCATTCGAAGCGTTTGTTTTTCTTTAGGAGAGCGGTGATGGGTTGGACTGTTCGGGAAAATTCCGGGATGAATCTTCGATAGAAATTGGCAAAGCCGAGCATGCTCTGAACTCCCTTCACCGAGCTTGGAGATGGCCATTTGAGGATGGCGTCCACCTTTCGCGAGTCCATTCGGACTCCTTGAGGTGTCAGGATGAATCCGAGAAACTCAACTTCTGTGGTATGAAAAACGCATTTTTCGAGTTTTGCAAATAATCTGTGCTGGCGCAGTTTCTCAAGAACTGCCCTAACATGTTTTCTGTGATCAGATTCTGAAGGAGAGTACACCAGGATGTCGTCAATGTAAACAATGACACAGACATCGATAAGTTCCCAAAGAACATCATTCATAAAGTACTGAAAGGCGGCAGGTGCATTGCACAAACCGAAGGGCATCACCTGATATTCGAAGAGCCCAAACTTGGTGCGGAATGCAGTCTTCCGTTCGTCGCCTTCTTTGATGCGCACCAGGTGATAAGCTCCTCGGAGATCTGACTTGGTGTACACACAAGCGTCTTTCACCTGGTCGATAAGCTCAGGGATCAAGGGCAGAGGATAACGATTCTTAATCGTTATTTGATTTAGGGCGCGATAGTTTATACACGTTCTAAGGTCACCTTCTTTTTTCGGCACGAAGAACAGAGCTGAAGAGACAGGAGACTTGGACGGGTGAATAAAACCATTGGCTAGGTACTGATTTAAATACTGACGCAAATGCAGGTTCTCCGGTTCCGTAAGAGCATAAATCCTACTACAAGGTAGTTGAGCATTGGGTACCAGATCGATTTGGCAATCATAAGACCGATGGGGAGGTAACGCGTTAGCCTGTTCTTTCTGAAAAACGTCTTGGAATTCTTGGTATTCTGACGGTAGCTGTACAGGGGTGGAAGTTGCTGAGGCTAGACCCATAGCTGGATTTCTTGGATAACAAGTTGGTTCACAATCAGGAAAACTTATCTTCTTTGCTCGCCAGTCAATTCTGGGATTATGTGTTTCCAACCAAGGAATTCCAAGAATTACTTGAAATTGTGGGGCCTTGATCACATCAAACACGATTGCTTCCCGATGTCCATCCTGACCCACCAGTGTCACTTCAACAGTGGAATGCGTTACAGGCCCTGAGGCTATTTCGGTTCCATCTACTGTAGTAATGACATCTTGGGTTACTTTCGGGCGGAGAGGAAGCTTAATCCTGGAAGCCAATTCACGGTCTATGTAATTTCCAATAGCTCCACTGTCGATGTATGCTTTTATAGCATGCAACTGCTGAGGCTGTTTTGGGTCCACGAGCACCATTGGCATGACAAAATGCGAGGTCAAAGAGTTAGTTTTCAAGCTCGGCAAGCGGACCCCTACGCTTGCCGGGCTAGGTCATTTCCCGAATCAGGTGTCACTAATTTGTTATCAGTAGCTCCAACCACCTTCTTAAGTGGTTTAACTGGACAATTTCGAAGAAAGTGACCGGAAGTCCCGCAATACAGACAAAGTTGCATTTGCCACCTTCTCTCTCGTTCTTTCTGCGTTAATGGTCCTTTAACACCACCGATTTGCATAGGTTCAGATACGTCGGTACTCTTGGAGTTAGCGTGGGTTTTGATCGGTGCTCGGTTTTCATACTCGAACCGATCTGCTTTTCTAATTTGAAGTCTGTGATCAAGTTGAACCACCAAGTCAATGTAGTCTGCGCAGACCTGGGGTGGATTTACTATCTGAGCTAGAACATCCTTAAGCTCTCCGCGCAGGCCTCGATGAAACAATGTGATCTTTTTGCTTTCTGGCCATCCAGTTTCCACAACCAGTCTGTTAAAGGTGGCTATGTAGGACAGAAGATCCTGATTACCTTGTCGTAAGGATAGCAGTTCGTTATCAAGGGCCTGTCCTTGAGAGTGTCGAGCGAACAATCTTTCCATGCTGGCCTGGAAGCCCTGAAAATTCTGGAGAATGGAATCATCCTGATTTACCAATGGAATAGACCAATCGGCAGCACTGCCACTGAGGTAAGATAGTATAAAGGCTACCTTGGTCTGGTCGTTAGGGAAGGCTCCAGGTCTGCATAGAAAGTGTAAACGACATTGGTTCATAAAGACGGCATATTTCTTGGGATCCCCCGCAAAACGTTCAGGCGGGGCCAAAGTCATGTGTCCAGGTAGATTCATTTGTACCGGGTTACTCAAACCCATTGATGTGGAAATGTCACGGGAATTAGGTAAAGGAGTGTGACCTGCCTGGGCCTGTAATGACATTTTGGCTAGATCATCTGTTCTTTCCTTGGATAAAATCAGTTCTCTTTTGAGAGCGTTAGTCTCCTGGCGGGCTGAGTGCACCTCTGCCCGTAATTCCCCCAAAAGCTGGGCCAGCTGGTCAGTCTCGGAAGTCTCCATAGCGCCCGGGTGGGAAATTGTGGGTAGGCTTCGCGTTCTGTAACGCTCACCTGATTCCCACGGAGGTGCAGGTCTGGCTTCGAGTGCTGATGCTTCTTCAATGGTGAAGCGCAGGACTCTGAAGATGGACAGGAAGGGCCCTCTACTCTGGCTTCTCCGGCTCGCAGGAATATTCCCCTGTGCGTGAAAAGGGAGTATTACCTACTGACTGAGTTATGCTCAAGCCTCCCACTCTCTTCCAACCCTCCACGATACCCTTCCACGATTCCCCGTGAAGTCTCACCTTAGGGTCAGGAAGGATGAGCTCTCCATCCTGCTTCTGATGAGGGGCGCGTTGAAACCCAGTTACTTCACTGGATTGAGGATTGATGGGAGTTCAGGTAAGCTTAACTATTCAGGTAAGGCTCTGTAAAAGTTCTGTTGCAAGTTCAAAAGTCCAAGCTTAATAATAATGTTCATTGTCTTTTTGCAGCAAGCGCTAATGCTTATGTCTTTTTTCCCCTTAGGGGCCGGGGTTCGGAATGCCGGAGATATGGCACCGACCCGAAGTGAAACGTGCAGTTCCAGTTCCAGTAATGGCAGGTTAGTTCTGGATGAGCGCTCGGGAACTGTCTTTGCATACGCTCATTCAATGTCTTTGTCTTTTTTCCCCATAGGGGCCGGGGTCCGGAATATGCCTGGAAGCGGCAAGACCCGAAATGAAATGGGAATGACCCAGCAGGTAAGTCTTATTCCCTTCCTTCTCTCACCTCTTATTCTTGTCTTTTTCTCTAGGCTCTGGGAAGTGGCTGTGTATCCGGATGATCGCTGCTGAAGATGGAGGAACCCAGGAATCGTGAGTGAAATGCAGCGCTGCAGCGATCGTAACGAAATGCTTTTAAAAATAATGTCTTCCCTTTCAGGATCGTCGGTGATGTCTCTGTGGTGCAGATTTAGCTGGTAAGGTCTCTTGTCTCCCTTTGCAGGTGACCCAGGATGCTGACAGGCGTGGCTGAAGTCCAGATGCAAGAGCTAACACGGTGAGCGTCCAGCTGCGAGGAGCAGAACAACGCGAAGCGTGAGTTGCTGATCGGGTGTGGTTTAAATAGCTTTGGAAGAAGTCCCAAGTGTGTATCCTTCCTCCGATCAGGTATGTATCCTTCCCCGACCACACCAGGGTGGAAAGTAGTCCCACAGGTAAAGTAGTTCCATTCAGGCCTCAAGAGGGCCTGGATGTGGCAGCATTGTCTGCATCAGGTAAGTGCACATTAAAACACTTGAACACATGTCTAGCTTTATGAACCTGGCGCCTAAGGCGCCAGGACAGAGGTCCAACATGAGCCTGGCGCCTAAGGCGCCAGGACTGCGTCCAAAGGGCACCAGCTTGGGCCCGCTGGCACTCCCCTGGGGGAAATGATGCCTCCCTCTGGGGTCGCTGGGTCGGACCTGGCTCCTTGGAGGTAGGCATCATGACATGTTACCGGAGTTGAGTTGATCTTTGGGGGGTTGAGAGCATCGGACTGTAGATGGGTCTCGATGTCTGCAGTAAAGAGATTATACAATGTGGCTGCAAGAGGGCATCCTTGTTTTAGACCATTTTCGGCTTTTATTTTTGGTGTTGTATGGCCTTCTCTTGTAAGTCTTATTGCAATGGTGGTGTTTGAATAAAGTTGTTTGATTGGGCGTAGTATGTCGTTGGGGCATTCCCATATTTTACTATAAGCTTAGACCTAACCTCACAATTACTTTGTTGCTTGTGTTTCTTCTGCATCTGTACACGTGTAAAATTATTTAATATCTTCATCTGTTTCTGTGCCATACGTTTATTCACCTTGAGCCCACGATGTCACTTATCCTTATTGCTTTCTTGATGCCTTATAAATTATCCACATTCTCTGATCACTGCATCGTTTTATGTACTTCATCTTCAGCTCCAGATAACTTATACTTGGCAATGGCTAGTAATACTACCATTCATCCTTGCCGTTTATTGGTTCTGCTTCTTCAGGAATCTCATTCATAGGGCCATCATATTTCTTTGTATGCAGATAAGGTTTTCTCAATGGGTACCTTGGCTCCCATATTCTCTTAAGTACTGGCCTTTTCACTGGTACTGTACTGAGTCCATATGCTGCTCGTTTCTTTCGATTCAGCTGTTCTGTATACGTCTCATACTCTGGTTTCCAGCATACAGGTAAAAGGGGTGGGTCGATTGATGTGGGGGGCACAATATTGCAGGCATGCATACTCTGGGTAATGGTTTAGCAGGCTAGTGGTCACAGCTGGTCTTTTCTAATGGTCCAAAGTAAAAGCATATATTTAGGTTCAGCAAGGGTGGTAGGTTGCATATAATTAGAATAAAGGAGGTGTTGGTTGATGTTAATATGTAGGACTCACATGGGCTCCATTAAGTATAAACAAAGGGGCTTAGTATGAGTCCAACACTTAAGCAAAGTCTATTGACAAGAGAATAGCATTATGATAGAAAAAGGTTCAGTTGGTGCTGTAAAATAAAATAACATAAAGAATTAAACCAACATTGTTGGAATGCCAAACCAGTATTTTGCCAAACTCAAAATGCAGATATTCTTTAGAGGACAGAACCTTTCTTGGATAGCTATTGTCGAGTGCAAATTATTGTATCACCAACAGCCCAGGTACATGGGATTTCCCATGTCTTCCCAGGAAATAATAGACATGGGTGGAGGAAACTTATGACGTTGTTTATGTGTACCCTATGTAGTCGGAAACATGTCCAAGCAGCAGTTACACAAATGAATCAAAGAACCTGGGACGCAATAGGCAATGCCATTTGGTCCTTTGTCTCCATGCAGGAAGCTAGCAACTAAGTACTGTGGGGTACATTTACCAGCCCCAACAGAAATTCCCTGCATCACAAAACTGCATTTTAGCAGTCATCCAAAAATGGCTGTGCTTTTGTTTGCTAAGCACATATGGGGTGAGATTAAAACATAGCCACCCCAAGAAAGGCTTAATTGTGTTTTCTTCACGTGAATCCAGAGAGAATAACTTCAAGTCAGAATGGCTGTGCATTTCTCTTCTGTCACTTCAAAAACACCAGGCGGCACCGGAAAATGACCTGTCTTCCAGATGGCATCGCACTGGTGCCTTTTTCGGTTTAAACAGCACAAAATGTGTTTTATTCAACATAAACCTGTCTGTGTATTGCATTTGAATGCTATTAAATAAGACAAGCTCTGTAGAACGGCATTGTTATGCTCAACTAAAGTTCATGAAGAGCAGAGAATCTTGTTAAAATCCGCATGGCGAGGATTCACTTTTGAAATAAATCAACACACGCAAAGTAATTCAAAATGCTACAGTGTGGCTTTCTTTCTGGCCTTGTGTTAGTTACAAAGAAACTATTTGCAAGCATATTTCTGTGCCCAGAAACTGACCAGATCTGTAAAAGCCTTTCAGAAAATTAATGCCAAAGAAACCGCATTTTGTGAAATGAACAGGAGACAAAAAGAACACGCGTAAACCCGCTTTTGCAAAGCAGGGAAATTACATTTTAAAAACTAAATGTGAATAATACCATAACTCGCACAGAAACAGTATTATATGTGTGGGGATGGGTTTTGGTTTAAATGCAAATTATGCTTATTTCCAAAAGACTTGGTTTCTGTTGAAAGAAAGAAAAAAATGTTTGTAATCAGCAGAATCAGTTTGGCGTAGGCAGGCACTTCAAAGGTACCAGCCCCACATGGGAAAGGAATCCCCTACACAAATATGAAAGGGCCAAAGTGTGGAAATGTGCTACCTCGTCAGACTGCCCGGTATTTCTACAGCAAGGGACAATGGACCCAAGGGGAACTAGCCCTGTCACAAAGAGGGGTAATTTCCTTTGACACCCCTCCTCAGCTTCAACTGCCTGGGATCAAAGGGCGCCATGGAAACCCTGTTTTCAGACTGACACAGAGGGGGCAGGTTGGCTGGGGAGATTTGAAGGACCGCCCATACAGTGACAAAAGCCCTCCATAAACTTTAAAGAACTTTTAACATTAAGACATTTCTTTCAATTCCCTGAATAAGCAGTAATGTAATATTATGACCGTTTTCATGGGATTTTTAGACACACAGAATGAGACTGGGTGCCCTTAGCCCATGGTGAACTGGAATAACAGAAAAAATGTATTTCGGTGTGAATCATAAATGGGCGTAGACATAAAACACAATGCTAGGATGCATGTATGTAGCCAGTTGCAGAATTTTAGGTGTTCTGTGCCCTTAGCCAAGCAGCATCGCACAGAATTGGCGTTCGAACCGGCATATTCCTTGTGAAATATGGGATCTGCCTATCTGATTTGTATTATGGTGACTATTGTTAATATAAAGTTGTATTCCATAACTCCTTTTTGTGAAAAATTAGGCTTGTGGGACAAAAGGAGCCATAAAATGCATACACCTAAGGGGAGTTCATTTCCTTCAAACCAGTAAGCTCGGAGGGAGGAGGCGACACTAATAGCCTGGCCTCTCCGATTCAAGGGATATGTCGAGACTACTTCCACCCATATTGTAAAAGTCTCTGATGTTATTCTGCCTATATAAGTAGGAGGCAGGGAAACATAAGGGACTAAACTGGCTGCACTGACTGAACTGACTGACTGCCTGCTCTGCTGACCTGCTGACTCAGACCCAAATCCAGATCCAGAGACAAACCCCTGATCCAGATCCAGGCAGAACCATCCGTCTCGATCTAGGCAGGACCACCTATCCAGAACTACCTATCCTGAACCACATATCCCGATCCACCCCTCTGGATCCCGGCATACCCTCTAATCCAGGGTGAAAAGAGGAGAGGCCGCGAATCCAGGGACCAGACCCCTTTTGCCCAGCTGTTGCCATAAAGGAGAGCCCAGCCGCTGTCCAGTGACCAGATCCTTGCCTCGCTGTCCAGAGACCGGCCAGCTGTCCAAATTACCCAACTAAAGTGCATTTTGTAAGTATCACCTTCCCCAGTACCAAAGAAATGCATACCCCTCTCTTTTACCCTGCATTTGGTCCAAATCCTATTAAAACCCCATAAAAACCCTAAATCATACCCCAAAGTGTTAGTACCTTCTGCTTATCATTTCCTTAGAAGCATCCCTGTTATTATATCCCTGTTAGCATAGTTCTTTCCTAAATTCTTTCTGTTATCTGTGTAAGTCCTTAGTACCGTTTTTGAGATAAATTAATTAATTCCCCCATAAGGAGGTATGTGGTACGAGCTGGTTAAAATTGCAAATTAAGCCCCTGCGTGCAGTCCTTCTTTAATAATCTAGCCATTAAAATATAGTCTCAGTAGAACCTGTCATTGTACTATCAAAACCGATTTTGACTGTGTAATTTCTTTCCTTAAAAAAATCTGATTTTCATTTCCTATAGAGAAACCCATACTGTCACCCCATAAAGAGTCATCCTTTCACTGCACAGCACCTTCTGTCCAAACTATCCATTAGAGGGGAATGGGCAGAGCAAGATCAACAGGTCACCTCCGTAAACATGGATGTGTGGCGGGACAGTGGCCTATTGCATCAAGCCCTGACTGTGTTTTATATGAGTATCAAAGATGAGCAGTTTAAGTTGGTCCAACTTACTGCGTACATATATCTGCATCTGATAGTCTTAGAAGAAAAGTATAGAGAAAGTGCAACCTTTGCGCAAAATCAGTCTGAGCTCATAAACCAAATCCAGAGTGATTTAAAGGTGGAAGAAAAATTGCAAAAGAGCCAAAATTCAGAGGTAGAATTTGAAAACCACATCAAACTGTTGAAAGAGGAGTTGGCAGTAGAGCAACAAACCAACTCAGAACAAGAGGCCCAATTAGCTACATTAAGAAAAAGAGTGTCAGGAGAAGGTTGATTCACTGAAAGATAATCAACAGAAATTAAAATAAAAGTAACATAGAATAGAATCTGCTTAGAGGACATGGGTGCTCTACAAAAGCAGATTGAGAAATTGGACAAGGAGAATAAGGAGTTAATCATTAAAAGAGTCCATTCCCAAACAGATTTTGAACAAGAACGCCAGAAATTAGGTGCAATAAAGCAACAGAGGGATGACCTGGCTGAACAGGTTGGCACTCTGTATCAGGAAAAAGATGCCCTATACCAAGAAGTGTGCAAATTCAAAACAGACCTACAGAAAAGAGAGTCAGACCTTCTGGAACTGACTGACCTAAAAACTGAATATGAAAATGTATTGCGGCACATGAGACAAGTAGAAGGTGCTCTAGAAGAGACCACCAAAGCCAAACATGTGCAGAGTCAGGAAATGTGCCTCCTGCAACAAAAATTGTCTCAGTGTTCCCAGGCAATACAGGCAGCACAAAAAGACAACAAGGCACTTTGCGATGAGAACAGTGGACTCCAGAGCCAAGTAGCAGCCCAAGAGAAGGCAATAGAGGCCAGCCAAGCCCTGATAGCAGAGCAAAATACTCAGGTCTTTGCCTACTCTCAAGAGGCAGGGGCTGAAAAGGGAAATCTTGGAAAGTTAGAAAAAGAGTATGCTAGGCTGAATCAAAACTTTAGGGACCCTGAACAAGTAGAGAGGGACAGGGCCACCCCTGATCAAAGTGTGATGCCCTCTGTACCAAGGACCTCAAACCCATTTAACCCCTTGTATACCCAATACAATGCTCACTTCCTGTCTACAGGTTCACATGACTCAGAAACCATGAGGCGACCAGACTTCAATAGGCCTAGCAAAATTGAGCTGACAGACAGCGCCCATCAGAGACTGATGGACAGGCATCCCTGTTCAGGTTAGAAAATGTCATGTTTGATGTATCTAACCAGGAAGACTCCTATGAGGAGACAATCAGGGAGCTAGACCTGCTGTAACATCATCTACAAAGGGACCATTTGGTTCGCTTTGCAGCGAAAAAAGAGCATGAATTGAGCCCAAAAAGAGTATTCTGAAAACCTCCACCCAATCAGGGCAGTGGGGGGATTCTCCACCAACCCTGGAAGCAGGGTGGAGTCAGAAGACTACTCTCCTGTGCGAAAGAGGGAGTCAAGGGGGAGTGACCCAGAGAGCCCAAGACACAACAGGGGAGATGAGACTAAGCCCCATCATTCTGGGAGAAGCTCACAAGCTCAAAGAATTAGGGAGCGCATAGAGGATAATGAGTGGACCTCAAATACCAGCAGTTTTGAGTCTGAGGGCGAATGGACTCAGGTGAAGCGGCAAAAGAAGGCCAATAAACAAAAGAGAGCTCTGGTGAAAGACCCCATTAAACAAATTAAAGCTATTAGGAGTTTCTTGACCTTGTACCACAAAAATGCCAAATATTCTGTCTCGGAGCATCTGGAGCTATATGAACAGATGATGACCTCTTTTGACATTAAAAAAACAGAATTGCATAGAATTTGCCAAATGGATGTTCTCTCCAGAGTACTCCAGCTTCTTTGCTGGGCTGGAAGACCAGAACATTCAAGGTGGTCCACCCACAAGGCGGCCATCTTGAAGCACTTCTCCACACACCGAAACCCCCAGGAGGCCCGCAAGGCAGCCTACAATCTGCAGTGTGGAGAGGATCAGGTACCAAGAGAATTTGTACTGGAGCTAAAACTGGCATTTGCGCAAACTGCTAGGCGGGTGCGCATCAATAGTAGGGAATTTATAAACACCTATTTTCAAGCACTCCCAAAATACATCATGACACAGCTTTCATGATGACAGGACCCTGGACTGGGTAATAAAGCAGGCTACTCGGATCTATGAGGTCCAAAAACCTGTAGAAAACAAAAACCTAACCAAAAACCCCAAACCAACCAACACCCCTGCTGCTGCCAAGGTGGCGGAGGTAAAGGTTGCCCCCATTTTGGACCTAGAAATGGGGGGCCTAAAAATACACCTTCCCAAAACCAACCAAATCAGAGGCAAAGAAGACCCTGTGATCAATCACATAGAGGTGGTAGTCAGGCAGGCTACCCTACAAATGTGCCCCCTAACTCTGCCAATTACATCAGTCCCAGGTATAAGGGCAACAGACCCATCCTGGGGTACGTGTGGACTCCCCCGGCCCAAGGGGGGATCCAATCAGGTGAGTACGGACACAGGGAACATCCCTCCTAACTTCCCTCAGTAGGGCAGTAATCCTTCAAATTCTGGGTTAAGTTTCTTCCCCCCGTACCTTCCAAACCCCAACATCCAGGACAACCCTCCTTACTCCCCCTGCTTTCAGGAGTACAGACCACCATATCCGGGAGAAGGTCCGCCAAGGGTGGAGGGCTACCAGGGGAGCCCCCAGTACCCAGGTTACTCCAGGAGAAGGGACAGTTACCCTTCCCGAGAGCAACCAGATTTGATTCAAGACCCCCATACCAGCCAGAGCTGGTGTCCCAACTGGAGCGCCAGGTCCAGAACCTAACTCAGGATCTGAGTCGAATGTTGAGGGCTCAGCAGAACCCTCAGATGCACGGGGCGGCTCAGAATACCTCAAACCAAGGGTCTGGCACCCCGGAACAATGACGGGAAGAGAACCCTGATAACCTATAGGTTCCAGAGGAGGAGGCACGGGAGGAAGGGGAGGTGCAAAGCCCTAGGGGAATCTTCCTTCCTCACCTGTGAAACACCCCTAGACACCCCGGAACCCAAACTAAAATCTCCTACCCCTGAAAATCTGCAACCGAGGGAATAGAGGGTGGGTAGGAGAAACAAAGAGACCAAAAAGGCCCATTTTGTGGAGGAAGTCAGTGTCCTCCAGTTTGAAGGGGAAGAATCCTTGGAGGATTATGGGAAGACAGTCTTCTCCTTCAGGGACGGGGGGATTCTTCCCAAAGAAAAATGAGTCCCAAGAGACCAGAACCCAAACTGGGTAGGTGTGGGGACTGGTTCAGAATCACCCATCCATGACACCCCAGAATTGTTTTCCAGCGAACATAATGACCACAGAGGAATCCTCCCCACAAACTGATTCTAGTGACTGCCACCAGGTAAAGGGGGACAGCACAGCGCTAAGGGAAAAAGGGGATTCCGAAAATCCCACATATTTCAGGATGCCAAATTTTCTAAACAGATTCCCAGACTCCGACACCAAAAAGTGTCCAAAAGCTCAACGTGTCGGAGTCCAAAATAAAGAAATTAACCGCCCAGCTTGCCCAAAATGCCCATTACCTTTGCCCATTGGAAGAGAAAGAAGGTCGATTCTACGCCCCTGTCCAAGTGCAAGGGCAATGTGCATTTTTGGTACTGGTGGACACTGGATCCCAAGCCACTCTTCTGTCCAACAGGGCCTTTGAGCAGCTAAATTCAGGAAGGGGGAGAGACACCAGATCCCTCTCATCCCTCCTCCTGGACAACTCCAGAACTTTGACGGGAATGAAAATCCTATCGAGGGGACCGCGGATCTAGAAATTAAAATTGGGCGACATAAGGTGAAACACCGGGTCATAGTCGTGACTCCAAAGGGAACCCCCTGTCTTTAGGGAATGACATCCTTCGGAGGTTGTCTCCCCTAATAGGCTGTGTGAACAAGGTCCTCTGGACACAGGCTAACCGGCCAATAAAATTAAAACAAAGCATCAACTATGTCAGTTTAAATGGCACATGCCACCTGGTTGAACAAAAATCTGATCAAATTGAGTTCCATCTCCAAAACAATAAAACACCTGACATTACAGTAATTGCTGTAGGACAACAAACTGGTGATGGGAACCCCTCGCCGTTCCTGAAAATCAACCTTCCTTCCAGTTTCAAGTGGCATTCCACACTGGAAGGAAATCCCCAATCTGAAAATCCAAGTCCTGTAGTCAAAAGTGATGAAAAACCAGCTCAAATCTTGGCTGACATTCAGAAGATGAGAGAACAGCTGTTCCACCCTATTCAGTTAAATGAGGGGAGGGAGCCTGTTCTCGCCAGAGTGTGCCTGAATAATGGAAAAAGCTTAATCAGCGAAGTGTTGTTCAGGAAACTCCCTAAAGATAAGACCATTCCCACATTTAAATTGATGGATAAGTGGGAAATGGGCCTGGAAATTCCAAACATCTCCTACCTAGCAGGTGTGTGCTAAAAATGTCCATAAGTGATAAAAGCATAGAGCATAATTATTGGGTCGTGCAAGATGTCCCTGCTGCATTCTATTTAGGCAGTGACATTCTCAATCGGTTTGCAATTAATTTGGACCTCATAAATTACAATGCCTGGTCCCAAGAGGGGGGCAACCCCATGGGCTTTGATGATTCTGAAAAGGCATTTTGGTCAGCTCAATTGCCGCCGTATGCGATTGAAGTTCAAATTGGAGAGGAGGTCACCGTCCCAGGACAGACACAACAATTCCCACTTGACTTAAAACTTAAGAATTACAAAATCCGGAAGCCTATGTACACCTCAATGCCCATCTTCAACAGCCGGGGTTGGGTTTAAACCCAACACCATTAGTCAACGCAGAACGCAACACCATTCCAATAGTGGTGGATAACAGCAACCCTAGGAGTATCACTCTGGGCACAGGCACCTTTATTGTAATGGCGGTTGATGACCAACATTTTTCCCTGGATTTAGGGAATGAAATTATAGGACCAATCCCCAATGACTGCTATGACTGTGACGATGACATACCGCTAGAAAGGATCTTCACCCGGCAAGGGGGGAATTTCCTGGTGTACTCTTCCTGCCCTTACGGGGGGGGAAGAGGTGACCTGTGAAATCAGGAAGGATGAGGTGATATTCCAGGTCCACAATGACTGCCTCTCCTACCTGATACCCTCTGTCCAGGTCAGCACCCTCACCAGAGACCTCTCCACACAGCAGGAAGAGGCAGCTGATATCGCGAAACCCGAAGTATTTCCATGCTTCAGACAGATGGTTGAAGAACGGGTCAACCTCGCTGATGCCTGTGAGACAGAGGAACCAAAGCAAAAATTGAAACAGGTGAGGTGTTTTTAGATTTTCATGATATCGTTGCTGTGGACATGTACGACTGTGGTCGCACCGAGATACATACTACCTCAATTCCCATGGACCCTGGAATAACTCCCGTATTCGTGAAGCAATATCACTTGCCTCTCGCGTCTATGGATTCCCTTACAGAAATTATAAAAAACCTAGGGTCCCATGGGATAATTCGTCCAGTCTACAGTACCTTCAATAATCCGGTACTGGGGATTTTAAAACCAAATGGCCAATGGAGACTTTGCGCAGACCTTAGGGAGCAGACCAAACGAGTCCACATGTCCCGATGGTTTCTTCCCCACATTGACATGGGACTAGCCCAGATCCAGGGGTGAAAGTGTGCACCGTCATTAACTTGCCAAATGGATACTGGACAGTACCCGTCAGTAAAGAAGACCAGTACAAGCTGGCCTTTACCTTCGGGGGGCAGCAGTACACATGGACCCAGACTCCCTTCGGATACATAAACTCTGGCAATTAATTCAACATCTTTACACACAAGGCCATGCCCGACTTGGGTGAAAGGGGTAACCAGGTCTATGTGGATGATATCCTGATTAAAAGCTCAACTGTGGAGGAACACATAGCGGAAATCCGCTATGTTCTGACCCAGTTGAGGGTTTGCCGGAGCAAAACTGTGCTTCCATATGGCACAGTGGTGTAGGACCCGTGTCAATTTCTTGAGACATGAAATCACCCCTGAGGGCCTCTGTCCCCAGGCGAAGAAAGTGGAAGCACTACTAAAACTGAAAGACCCCACATTTCTGCGTGAATTAAGGAGCCTTCTTGGACTGACTAATCACAGCAGTAAGTTCATTGAGGATTACGCAGAAGTCACAAGACCCCTGGTCCATCTGTTGAAGGGGGGTCAAGTGGGAGTGGGGTCCAGAACAAGCCGAGGCAGTAAAACAACTCAAAAGAAGCCTCTCACAAGCGCCTTGTCTAGCTTACCCTGTCAAAAACAAGGAGTTCTTCTTGGAGACAGGGTTCTCAAATACATACTTAACAGCAGTATTATATCAAAAGCATGACAAGGCCAATAAAGTCAGCTCCTATGCAAGCAAGCTTTTATCCTCTGTGGAGGAAAAATTCAATGACTGTGAGAAGGTACTCCTGACAACGGTGTGGGCATTGAAAAATGACCACCCGTTCATTCAGGGGGAGCACATCATAGTGGAGACTCCGCACCAGCCTTTGCAATACCTCCAAAGTGACAGAATGCAGGCAGGAAATGTGAGTAATTCCAAAATTACTTCCTGGATTCTGTCCATTTAAGGCTTTCCTGTGGAGGTCAGATATGGCCAAAACAAGAAGAGTCCCATCGCGCATGGATTGGCTGACTCGTATGATTGTGCCAGAGAAAACTGTCTCGAGATCGAAAGTCTCAAAACCCAAGACAACATGGAGGCGTATCTGAATTCCCTGCACAAGGTCTATGAAGAAGACACGTACCAGGGGATGCCCAAAGTATATGTGGACGGGTGCTACTACCATGATGACAACAACAGGGAAAAGGAACTGGTGGCCGGTGTTGGGAATGCCTGGGTGAATGTTGCCCCGGAACCCTCCGTGGGTACAAAATTGGTCCCCTCAGTAGACAGGGGGCGGAGTTGATGGCAGTTCATCAGGCCATCCTCACTGCTGTGCAACACTGACTCCATGAACTGGTCATAATCACCCATTCAGATTATGTCCGGAATGGGTTCGTGCAGCACCTGATCAACTGAACCAGAGGCATGCTGTGTGGCAATAATGAACCACTTAAACATGGCAAACTCATACAAAATATTGATGATCTGGTCACTTCTACTGGGATGACCATCTATTGGAAAAAGATTAAGGGTCATTCCAGAATAGAGGGACCAGACAAAACTGGAAATGTCCTGGCTAATCAGTTGGCCAAAACCTGAGCCATCCAGGGGGATCTCCTTGAGATCGAGTCCCTGCTGGGGGAAATCCAAGTCACTGCTGTCACCAGGTCCCAGACAAATGCTCATAATGAACTCTCAACTGTACAGTGGAGCAAGGAGACCCCAGATGCTGATTTAATCACGGCACAAAAAGAGGATCCGATTATTGTGAAATTGTACCAACACATTGAGGACCGGGTGAACTTTCCTCTGACGTAAACCGATCACATTGGAAAAGAGGACCTCAGGGTGTTGATGAAGTTTCACAAAATGTTCCGAATCCAAGACGGTTTGTTGGTAAGGAGATCCATGTCTGGATGTGACCAGTGGGTGGTACCTACCTCATTCCGAAGCCTGATGCTAGGTCACGCCCATGATGCGGACACAGCCAGTCAACAGGGGTTTCATACTACTCTAGAAATCTTGTGGGAGGTTGAATACTGGCCACACATGGGGCAGGACCTCGACCAATATTTGAAGGGGTGTTTTGTGTGTGCACACTTTCAGCCAAGTTCACTCACACACTGAGCTCCCCTCCAGAAGAGGGGGATGACACTGCCTTGGTCAGATTTACAAGTAGATTTCATTGGGCCCGTGATTCGCTCCTTTAGGGGGAACAAGTACATCAAAACAGTAAGATGCTTGTTTACCAAATGGGTGGAATGTCTCCCGGCTCCAAATTGCAAGGCAGAAACAGCAGCTGCCCTGATGATACACCACATTGTCTTGCATTTTGGCCTTCCCCAAAGGAATGAATCAGACTGAGGAAGTCACTTCACCAGCGAAGTGATGACAAAGATGTGGGAGATACTTGGGGTAAAAAGGAAACTCCATATTGCATACTGCCATCCTCTATTGGGTGAGTTGAGAGGTATAATAAAACCATTGTGAGCATTCTCAAGAGGTTTGTGGCAGATTCTGGGCTAAGTTGGGACATCCAATTACCGCTTGTCCTGATGGCCATCAGATCTACACCATCTTCTGCGACCAAAATGTCTCCATTTGAGCTATGACTGGAGGTAAAATGGTGCTACTTCAGCATCTACTTTATAGAACACAAGAGCAGACACTGATAAATGCCTCCACAACACATGAATATGTTGGGAATCTGAGAAGACACCTTCAGCATGCATTTGCGTACGCTCAGCGGAATCTGTAGAAATCGGCAGAGGGGATGAAAACTCATTGTTCAAAGGAACCAGACTAAGGAGCAGAAATTCCTCCCCTCCTGGCGTGGTCCCTTTGAAATTGTAGACAAAAGCTCACCTGTTGCCCACAGAATCCGCATCCCCAAAGGAGAGCTGTCAGAAGAGAAATGGGTCCACATCAATCAGTTAAAAAGTTGTAGCCCAGACACACTTTGCAGCTGATTGATGAGCCAAAGGAAAATCAAACAGAGGAGACCTCTGAAGAATAAGAAGAAAGAGAAAGAAAAAAACAGAAGGGAATATGTAGGTCCATGGGTATATCTATATAACAGGGATTATTTTTCTTAATTGTTGTTGGAAAAATGAAAAAAATGTGTTTTAAAAAGTCCAATTATGTCCTTGCATTGTTGAGTAATTTGTTTGATGCTATTGTTCAAATACCACAGAAAATTGTAACTGTATGCATTGTTCCTCCTTTGTAACTCTTCCAGGAAGATTGCTAGTTAAATATCCTAAAACCTGTTTTTTATCTATCTCCTATTAGATAATTAACTCCATTAGATCCTAGCTGGTGAGAACCTCGCCGTGGACCTGGAAAGAAAGGGAAGGAAGGAAAGGGGGTTCAGCTCCATACCCTCCAACAGAAAGATGGAAGGAGATCTTGGCATGCTGCTCCCTGATGAAGAAGAACTCCACCATATGAACCCCACTTTGCACTACTCTCCCTCAATAAGAAGTCACAGGAGAGCAGGGGGGGATTATGTGGGGTACATTTACCATCCCAAACAGAAATTCCCTGGATCACAAAACTGCATTTTAGCAGTCATCCAAAAATGGCTGTGCTTTTGTTTGCTAAGCACATATGGGGCGAGATTTAAACATAACCACCCCAAGAAGGGCTGCATTGTGTTTTCTTCACGTGAATCCAGAGAGAGTAACTTCAAGTCAGAATGACTGTGCATTTCTCTTCTGTCACATCAAAAACTCCAGGCTGCACCAGAAAATGACCTGCCTCCCAGATGGCATCGCACTGCTGCCTCTTTTCATTTTAAACAGAACAACATGTGTTTTATTCAACATAGCCCTGACTGTGTATTGCATTTGAATGCTATTAAATAAGACAAGCCCTGTAGAACGGCATTGTTTTCCTAAACTAAAGTCCATGAAGAGCAGAGAATCTTGTTCAAATCTGCACGGCGAGGATTCACTTTTGAAATAAATCAACACACGCAAAGTACTTCAAAAGGAAAGCTACAGCGTGGCTTTCTCTCTGGCTTTGTGTCAGTTACAAAGAAACTATTTGCAAGCATATTTCTGTGCCCAGAAACTGACCTGGTCTGTAATAGCCTTTCCGAAAATGAATGCCTAAGAAACTGCATTTTGTGAAATGGACAGGAGATAAAAAGAACATGTTTAAACCCGCTTTTGCAAAGCAGGGAAATTACATTTTTAAAACTAAATGTGAATAATACCATTACTCGCAGAGAAACAGTATTATATGTGTGGAGACGGGGTTTGGTTTAAATTTATATTATACCTATTCCTAAAAGACTTGGTTTCTGTTGAAAGAAAGAAAAAAAGACATTTGTAACCAGCAGAACCAGTTTGGCCTAGGCAGGTACTTCAAAGATACCAGCCCCACATGCGATAGTAATCCCGTCCATAAATATGAAAGGGCTAAAGTGTGGAAATTTGCGACCTCATCAGACTGGCCGGCATTTCTACAGCAAGGGACAATGGACCTAAGGGGAACTAACCCTCTCACAGAGAGTGGTGATTTCCTTTGACACCCCTCCTAAGCTTCAACTGCCTGGGATCAAAGGGCGCCATGGAAACCCTGTTGTTCAGACTGAGACATAGGGGGCAGGTTGGCTGTGGAGATTTGAACGACCGCTCATACAGTGACAAATGCCCTCCATCGACTTTAATGAACTTTTTACATTAAGACATTTCTTTCAATACCCTGAATAAGCAGTAATGTAATATTATGACAGTTTACATGGGATTTGTAGACACACAGAATGAGACTAGGTGCGTTGTCTTAGCCCATGGTGAACTGGAATGACAGAAAAAAATGTATTTAATTTTGAATCATAAATGGCACAGACATAATACTTGATGAAAATATGCCAAATGCTAGTATGCATATATCTAGCCAGTTGAAGAATTTTAGGTGTTGTGTTTTTCCTGAAAACAGCAAAATTGTGCCCTAAGGCGAAGCAGCATCACACAGAATTGGTGTTCGAACCGGCATATTCCTTGTGAAATGTGGGATCTGCCTATCTGATTTGTATGATGGTGACTATTGTAAATATAAAGTTGTATTCCATAACTCCTTTTGTGAAAAATTAGGCTTGTGGGACAAAAGGAGTCAGGTCACTTCCTTCAAACCAGTCAGCTCGGAGGAAGGAGGCAACACTAATAGCCTGGCCTATCCGATTTAAGGGGTATGTCCAGATTACTTCTTCCCATATTGTAAAAGTCTCTGATGTCATTCCGCCTATTTAAGTAGGAGGCAGGGAAACATAAGGGACTAAACTGGCTATACTGACTGAACTGGCTCAGTTTCCTGACTGACTGATCTCCTGACCTGCTGACTCAGACCCAAATCCAGATCCAGAAACAAACCCCTGATCCAGATTCAGGCAGCACCATCCATCTAGATCCAGGCAGAACCCCCTATCCAGAACCACATATCCAGAACCACATAACCAGAACCACCCCTCTGGATCCTGGCATACCCTCTAATCCAGGGAGAAAAGAGTAGAGGCTGCTGATCCCCTTTAGGAGAATCCAGGCACCAGACCCCTTTTTCCCAGCTGTTCCCATAAAAGAGAGCCCAGCTGCTGTCTGGTGACCAGATCCTTGCCTCGCTGTCCAGAGACCCAGCTCGCTGTCCAAATTACCCAAAGTGCATTTTGTAAGTATCACTTTTCCCAGTACCAAAAAACTGCATACCCTGCTATTTTACCTTGCATTTGGTCAACTCCTATTAAAACCCAATGAAAAACCCTAAATCATATCCCAAAGTGTTGGTATCCTCTGTTTATCCTGTCCTTAGAAGCATCCATGTTACTCTATCCCTGTTAGCATATTTCTTTCCTAAATTCTTCCTGTTCTCTGTGTAAGTCCTTAGTAACGTTTTTGAGATAAATTAATTAATTCCCCCATAAGGAGGTACGCGGCGCAAGCTAGTTAAAATTGCAAATTAACCCCCTTGTGTGCAGTGTCTTTCTTTAATAATCTAGCCATTAAAATATAGTCTCAGTAAAACATGTCATTGTACGATCAAAACCGATTTTGCCCGTGTAATTGCTTTCCTTAAAAAAATCTGATTTTCATTTCTTATAGAAAAATTCATACTGTCACCCCATAAAGAGTCATCCTTTCACTGCATTATCCTAGCTGCTATGTGTCTTTGTTCCCCATCATAAGAACCGATTTCCGATTTTGACTGTTAGCCTATATTTTTAGTTGTTCGCTTGTTTGAAGTCTTTGTCAAATAAGAAATTACAATTCTGCCACGTGTGATATTTGCTGCATTGTTTTCCGTCCCAAAGTCGATTTTCTAACTGTGTTCACGTCACCTTAATACCCTGCCCAGTATCTTTTAAGCTTCCTTGCCTCTTTAGTACAGCCACACAAATTCCTGTCCTATCTATTCTACCGCTAATGTAAACTGACCTCTAAATATCCAGTGAACTTCGAGTATGCCATTTTGCACCTTTTCAAGGTTTTCATGTTCGTTTTGGCCTCCCATTCTGGGGTGGTAGATCAAATTTAAAAACCGATTTTTCCTTCTTATTTCTGACTCCTTGCTACTCTCTTCAATCCACACAGAATTTAGTCAGCAGGTGTTTGGGGGAGTGTTGCAGGGGGAGTGCATAACATAAGCACCATCTATGAGTGTGACAAAAAGTGATCTTACTTTCATCTCCATTTAAAATTTAGGTATCTGATGTCAGAAAGTTAAATTAATTGTATCATAACATTTTGCTGTATATTATCACCACACTGGTGATTGCTGCCCTACATTTGATTTGGTTAATTTTGCATTAGAATTTTAAAAATAAATAAATATTTCATTGTCACACACCGGCCTGGTTTGTGGTCCATTGCAACACGGGGTATTTGTCAAGGTGGGTGTGAGATGGGTCGGGTGCCTAGTCAAAGTAGAATCCGAAATCAATACAGATAAAAAGCGTTTTTATTGTGCGCCACATTACTTGCCAGTGGGAAGAGGCCTGGTCTGGAGTGTGAAGTGTCTTAAATCTGCTACAGTACGCCATAAAGAGGCTGTGCTGTTACGTACATTATCTTTTGACTACTCTCCAACACAGATCTTTCAGCTACATTCCCCAGTGGGGTGGAGGAGGTGCAGAGCTGGCTAGCAGGATAAGTCCCATTGGTGCCCCCCACTTCACGCAATCTGGTAGTCTAAGCCAACCCAAGGACAGAGGAAGGTTCAGGTAGACCAGGACGTTTGGAGTGGTGTGGAGTGTTGCAACCGTATGGTCATACAAGTGATCAATGAGACTTCAGAAATGCTGAGACACAACAGCTAGAATTACACACACATTATGGCCTATCAGGAAGATATATCCACTCACAACCTACATGGTACCTGTAGCTCATGCCCAGTGTTCTGTAATGGTTACCCCTAAGACAACAATAAACATTTCAATTCTGCACACAGAAGCATCATGCAGCGCCTGAAAAGAGGGATTGCAAATATAATCGGCAATTCAAATCTTGGCCACCAGGCAAAGTGTTGTTCCCAATACGATAGGCTACATATTGTGATACACCGCTGCACTTTAATTATTTGTTTCTACTGTCAGTCTGCGAGTGTGCTCAAAATAAATAAAGAACCACCTTCATATCAGACGCCTCCAACAGTGTGGAACCATATGGAACAATTTTTTCCTTCATAGAGCCGCCCTATTGGCCTCACAATTTCTTTTTTTTGAGTTTAAATATTCTATATTCAATTCTTTTATTATTAATTTATGTGCAGGGTAGAACAATGCTCTTTTGAGCGCAGAAATGTACAATAGATATCGGATTTGTTGGGAAGCAGTGAGCTACTTACAATCGGTTGAGTTCAAGTGACATTCTGACAGGTTTTGGCGGGGAGTAAATGGAACAGTCACTGGGGACAATGCATGGATGGATTTACATAGATTAAGGATAATCAACATTAGACATCTTTAAACATAGGTAGGTAGTCCAGCCGGCTATTTTAGGGATGAGACCATGATGGAAGAAGTCTTAGAGTGAAGGCAGAGAAAGTGAAGGATAGAGGCGGGTTAGAAGCGAGGGAGAAATGATAGCTCAAAGGCAAATGAGAGGTAGCTCAAGAGAATAACTCAGAAGAGAATAACTCCGAGGCGAGGATTTAGGCTTTCAATTTGGCTTTGAACAAATCAGTTTGGACTGTTTCTCTGATGTCCGTGGGACAAGAATTCCATGCAAGTGCAGCAAGAAGAGAGAAAGAGCGGAAGTGAGAGGAAGCACAGGGAGGGCGATGTGTCACAAGGGTAGTCAAGGAGGAAGAGCATAGAGTACGAGAAGGCTTGTAGAGTTGGCTAAAGGAGGAGGATAGATACGGTGGTGCCTTACCGTGGATAGATTTGTAAACCAGGAAAATAAATTTAAATCTGGCCCTGTTTTGCATTGTCAGCCATCCAGCCTGGTAATGGTAAGAAGAAGTAGATATGAAGTGATGGAGTTCAAAGAGAGTCCTGGTATCGAAGTTACTGATCTTTTTGAGAGCACAGGAACCATATTTGGGTAGACCAAAGTAGATGCTGGCACAGTTGTCCAGTTTAGAGACGACAAGAGTGGTTAAGAGATGCTTGGCGGTGTTGAAAGGAAGGAGGTGCCTGGTTTTCCTAATATTTAGGAGATTAGACTCTCTCCTGACCTTCCTCACCCTTCTTTATCCTACACTATACCCTCTGTCTACTCTACCATCATTCTCTGCCTCTATCTTCCACTTTAGTCACACCAACATTGAAGAAGCACTATCTCTCCTGATGAAGGTTAACCCCTATTTTGGGCAATCAGATCCTCTTGCTCTTCAGCTAGTCAAGCCTATTGCACCTTTAGTGGCCTCTCTACTCGCTGAACTCTTTCAACCTGTCCTTCGACTCCACTGGCCATGGTCATGCCTTTTCTAAAAAAGAAAGGGGCTGACCCAAACCTGCCAGCAAACATTTGCACTGTGTCTCTCCTTCTGCACTACTATAAAGTGCCAGAAAGGGTAGTGTTCAACCGTTTTAGCATTTTCCTAGACATCCACAACCTTTGAGACCCCCTACAAGCAGGTTTCCACTCCTGTCACTACACAGAAACTGCTCTGAGGAATGTCTCCAACTTCATTGTCTCTGCTAAACACTCCAACCTTTGTGGACAATACCCAAATCGTCCTCTCTTTTCCTGAACTCTCCTCTGATCTCTCTATCAAAATGTCAAACTGTCTCTCTTGCATTAAATATTGGATGGCTTTGCACTCTGATGGTAAACTCTTACAAAACAGAGGTGCTCTTCCTTCCTGCCGCCGGAGTCGTTTTTCTACCGGCGCCCGGCAATGGGGATGAACCGGGGCGTTCCAGCCCCGGCAGACCCGGTACATCGCCATTGCCGGGTGCCAGTGATAATTACTCACCATTCCCATTGAGCCCCATATGGCTCAATGGGAATGGGGAGGTCGGATGCACCAGCACCATTCGTGAATTGTGCTGGTGCATCCGACATGCTCTGCTCGCGGGTGCCGGTACGCCTGCCAGGTCAGACCTGGTCAGACCTGGCAGGCGGAAAGGCACCTGCGAGCAGAACTCGTAGTTTGCCGGTCCGGTAGTAATGGTGCCAGTAGCTTACCGGCGCCGTTACTACCAGACCCTCAAGCTTGTAATGAGGCCCACTCTCTCTTATCTCCTCCCCTGCCTAGCCAGTTCTCACCTGACACTCTTCAGCTAGAAACCTTGGCATCATCTGTGACTCTTCTCACACCTTCTTCACTTTCATCTCTAAAACTGCAACAAAGTCTCACCTCAAGATATTCAGCTAGGCCATTAGCTGTGAGAGTGGACTTGATAGTCATAGGATTAGGAGGACTGAGGAGTGCGTTTAGGGTGCCCTGTAGCTGGCAAGGATGGTTGTAGTGAGAGTTGATGAGGGTAAAGTAGAATTTCCTTTTTGCTCTATCAAGAGAGAACTGAAGAGAGTTCAGGGCAGAGAGGTAGACTATAAGGTCCTCATGCGAGTGGATACACTGCCATTTGAGCAGCCAATGCATGTCATTGCGGAGACAGCATATGTTATGTTGTGTTATGTTATAGTGCATTTGTATAGCGCATTATGTACCATTGGTATCACCTCAAAGCGCTGAGGGTTGAACTCCCTCGGGGAACATGGTCTGTATCAGTTGAGAGGGTAGTGTAGCATATAGTTCTTGGGTGCACTTGGTATGTGATCGGCCAGAGTGGTTTGCGTGGGTTGGCTGCATTCTAAAGATAAGTGTGGTGTGGTGGATGTGAGAGATCAGTGTTATGTGCGCAGCAAGGAGGGTGGTCTCCGAGTCTGCATTTGGGCTGCCGTGGGGGATGTGTAAAAGATTATTTATTCGTGGGGGATAGCTGCGTTCTACTAAACTGTTGAGGTGTTCTATGAGCTATGTAGGTATATGTGCAGCTAGGCCGAATTGATCGAGGGGTGTGGCTGTGTTCTATTGTTTGTTGATGTAAAGTGGAGAGTGATCGTATTGGTAGGAATGATTGTCTGCTGTTATCGGTGGATGGCCCCCTTACTTGGGATGCTTTCAGAGCTCAGTGCGCAGGCCATGTCTGCCATGGGGGTTCGTGGTAGTGGATTTCAGAGAGAGGTGAGTGAGAACTGTAGGCCAGGGAAAGGGAGGAATGGCAGAAGGTTTACATGTACTTTTAGTAATAGTTGAGGCAAGTGATCAGGAGAGGTCAGAGGGTGGAAAGGAGATGGTGGTGGAAACAGAGTGATCTGATTGGGATGGTGTGACAGTAGTATTAATGTCTGCGAGCGAGGATGAGATGAATAAGAGATCCTAAAAGTTACCCCTGGTGTGGGTTGGTAGGTTATGTATAGAGTGGAGACCAGGGTCTCTAAGAAAAGATAGAAGTCCAGTGGTTGGAGAGGAAAAGCTAAAGTCACCTAAGAGAACAAGGTAATGTTTAGTGAAAGAATGGTCCAGGGGGACCAGGAGGGTGATAGAATGGAATGATGTGAACCAAGTGAGGAGGTGTAATAGAGATGGTGAATTCAAAAGAGGTAGTCAAGGTAGTTGCATTGGAGATTTGTGAGGCGGAGAGGCAGGGAGAGAGTAGGTGTCCGACAGGAGAGTGAACAAAGGATTATTTGAAGTTGTTTAGGGCTACCAGGGTGGCAGAGTCAGATGGAGAAATCCAGGTTTCAGTGATAGCAAGGAGATCTAGGGGAGGAGAGCTGGCCTGAAAGTAGTCATTGATAAAGGAAGTTTTGTCCCATACAGACTGAGGATTCTAGAGTGCAATGTTCAGTTGATGTGGTAAGGAAGAGTAGAGAAGTTGAGTCTCAGAAGAAGAGAGGCAAGGTGGATTGGTGTTAGAGAAGATGCGGTTTGCTTGGTGACCTTGTTAGAAGTAGGATGTGCAAAAGACATGGAGCAGTGGGCGTTTCGAGACGTGAATTTTATAAGAGATAGGAAAGGAGGAATTTGTAGCATGATTGGAGAACGCGTAGGCAGAGGTGAGTTGGAGGAGCAGCAGGAGCAAGTGCATTGTAGGTGAGTACCGCAGTGTGGATAGCACAGTAATTAGCAACCTAGGGGTACTCACAGATGCAGCATGTAGGTAGGCAAAAGCAAAGGGTTATAGGCGAAAATGCAAAGAGGCAGGTCAGCGCTGGTCTTTGCCCTTTACTATTCTGTCTTTATCTGGGATGCCCCTGGGGAGTTCAGATAAGATGCAACACACTCTCGTAACCTGATAGCCTAGTCAATCAGTGATTGGTCTCTGTGATTTAGCTGCTGTGTTTGCTTTGATGAGGTGATTTCTTCATGTTTTATGTTCCCAGAGGAGTCTCTTGTGGCATTTTGCTGGAGGTTGTGCAAAATTAAGACCACTTCAGGAATTGATGTCACAGACAAGAAGTTATGTCACTGACAAGAAGTGGTGTCAGCGACAGTTAGCGTGCACAGGTCATGGACTGCAGCATTTGTTGGAACAGGGAGAGTGGCTCCTTTGATAGAAATTGGGGGGAGCATACTGGAATGATTCAGTAGAGGTATCATAGTACTTGCCAAACAATGACAGCCTACAATACGCAACATATATGGCCACATATGCAGCTCCCATGAACCGGTTTTCAAAGCTGCAAAGATGTACTTTGCTGGAAAAGTGGCGGCACTGAAAAAATGTCTCTGGTCATGTGACCTTGATATTGCATTTATGGCCAGAGCTTGAGAGTTCTGAGGCAGATGCAAATGTTTAATTGGTTAAGGTTGTGTACTGCACACTATTTCCTATCCTATCTCTTCAGTGACCACCATTTGGAAGATACAAATTATTTCTTCTGTCGAATGCCCAGGCACATATCCTTAATTCTTTGTAAAGAAGGTAATTTAGCATAACCTTTTTCTGGAAGCCATTGTGAAATATGGCCATCACACACAGCATGACATCAGTAACGTTTACAGTGATTACATCAGCTGCAGTTAGTTTGTGGTGTTTTAGTTTGACACTTGTAAGGCAACTTTTTATTTCGTTTTTTTATATAGTGTGCATGTGTCTGTGTGTATGTGTCTATGTGTATTTTGGGGAAAAGGGTAGGAGAGGAGCCAGGGAAGGATGTAAGGGAGGGACTCCCCTGAAGAGCGGATCCCTGGAATGGCCCTCGTGCCTCCTGTTCATATGACTAGCCGAAGGACGAGAAATTATAGATGCCAGTCACTGTTTGGCCAACCCTCAGGTGGACCGGTGCATTCCACGTATGTGAGCAGATATTCACTCAGACACCGTTCAAACCCTACCCAGCTGATATCTTTGCAGTTGCAGGTGCCCCATCACTGCACCAGACAGACTAATGATAAAAATCCAGCCGTGCTGAAGCCATTAGTGACATCACAACATAGTAACATTAGCCACGAAGTAAACTTGCATCCCTGCACGAAGTTACACAGACAGACACATGCACACATGAAGAACATGCATACACAGTTCTGTAGATAGAGGACAGATCCATGTACATACTGTCAGAAGCCTTTCTTTTCACTAGCCAAACGCAGAAACGCAAGAAAGCAAAAAGTCACACTGAGCAAGCTTGCAATCGGTTCACTGTAACTCATCATATGGAACTACAGGGACATCTAAGGAACCTGCAAGAGCCGAATACTACGAACCCCTAAGGAGAATAATAGAATATATATGTAGATAAACCATAAAATGACTGTAGTGAATTCACATGAAGCCACAGGGCTCAGAATGAGGGACAAAGAGATGCAGACTCTGCAGCACGAAGCACAAGGCCACTGCGGGTGGAACATTCCTGGCTCGTGGGACAGGGAGCCACCTGTAAAATAACATAATAAATTCTCACTCATTTCAGACCGAAAAGCTCAGTTTTGCAGTCCTCACCCACGTGACTCAGCCAAGCCGAACAATAGCCATTTCCCCATGGTGGGAAGAGAAGCGGTTCCCAGCGAACACCGACAGAATTGTTACATGAGTTGCCCAACGAGCATTGCAACCTGCAGGCACTGTCCCAGGCTAGGTGGCTATACAAGTGCCAACAATTGGGACACACAATCTTTCTCATTACCTTGAGAAGGTACACTGAGTGCTGTGAACAGAGCAGGGTCCCAGGCTTGGGGAGCCCCACTTCAGCCAATCAGGGCACACAAATCCTAGGGTGGTGTGTAATGGGGCAAGAATCAATGTTAGTCCTGTGACCGTGCAACAATGTAATGTATCGTTTTTGGGGCAATCTCAGGAAAGCCCATATGACATGAGTTAGGCCACTCATGTAGGGGACACCTATAGGTGATAGTACCCGAGCTACCCAATACAGCTTACTCTTAGGTTTTTGGGGGAGGGTTATGAATTGTGATGTCATAACGGGATAACAGCTCATGATAAGGGGTCAGCAGCTGTGATTGCTGGAGATTGTGTTATTTCCTGTATGATCCCTGTTTGCTTTGGAAAATAAAAGACAGTTCTGCTTTGCTCCATTGCTGAGTCCTCCGCCATTGCCACGGGAGGATTCGGTGGGCCCAGGGTACTCTGCTAAAGTGTGATTTGTGGTGTGAACCCGAGATCCTCTGGACTACTTTACAAATTAGTAGCAGAGGAGGGTAGCTACGTTGGATCGGCACAGAGCCACCTCTTCCGTCGCAATGCCTGGAGGGTTGTGAGGTGACCCATGGAAAACTAGGGCCACACGGAGAGTGCACCCTGTGAAGAGGCCGTGTGGAGCCGCCTTGGAGAAAATCCTGCCCAAGGTCTGTTGGACGCCCAGCTGACCAGAAGAGTGGAGTGGCAGATTTGGGGAGAGCTGGTAGCCGAGCAGCATCAGCAGATCCCAGAGTGTAAGTATTGACTCAGCCATATGGCAAATAAGGGAAGTGGAGAATAATTGTTAGATGAGGGGTGGTGTTAAGTATTGTTGAGTATTGTTAAGTATTGGGTGGTACGAAGTGGAGGTGGACGTTAGTTATCTGTGGTTAGAGAGCATTCAATCTTGAGGTGATTAGTTGCGGCAGGTGGCCTAGACGATCAACTTGAGGGAACAAATGACCAAAGTTATGTACATATTGCATTTCCTGTGAGTTGGGCATTGTAGCTCGGGTCATAGATGATGGCATGCCTGTGTATAGGGCTTAGCAACTGAAGCTAGCTTGAATTACGGATGGTGGTCTTCTGGTTAAATTTCGCGGAGGTGTTTTATCTTCCAGGCGCTACTGTAGGTACAGATTGAGCACGTGAAATATTGGAATCCCCTGTTAGGCAGGAAGACAGCCGTGGATATATGTTGTTTGTATTTGTCGAGGTCTCAGTGTAATTCAGAATTGTTTTGGGTAATGTTGTAAGGGGCGGGAAGTGGGGATTCTGTGTCCTTCACCTACACATTATTGAGGTGACGTCACCAGTGAGGTTTGGGTATAGGACTCAAAGAGCACAAGGAGGTGCAGAACACTTTTTTTGATGATCGATGCTGAAAAAAGTTGTGGCATTTTTGAGGCGGTTAAATAAGTATCCCGGTCCGTTCCACGATATAAGGACATAATTCATAAATATAGTGCAGAATGGACACAGACCACAGAGGGCAGACTGCCTAAGCCATGGCCAAAAGGTGGCAGCTTCTCCAAATGTGAGCAGCAACCATCAGACGCGCATATTCACAAGGTTAACAAGGGGAACAAATTGAATATGTGAATGGCTGTATTAGAACTATGGAAAATGTTCCAGGACGATGGAGGGGATGTGGCATGGCATCATTGTATGCTGAACCAGCAGGAGGCCGCAGGCAAAAACCCTTAAGCTCCCACCCCTCCTCCTCCTGAACATGAAAGAGAAGGCACAACAGCGGGGGTTCAGGGGTTATACCCAGCGAGGGAATTGAGAGCAGTTGTAGGGTACACAAATCCAGTATTTGCACCTGCAGCATAGAGCAGAAGGGAGAGGCAGAACAATGCAGGACAAGCGGCCACGGAAACCGAAAGCACAAGAGTGGAAAAATGAGAGAGCAGTGAGACCCACGCATGCGTGAAGAAGCGCGACTTGAGAAAAGAGGCGACACAAGAAGCCTGCAGAATATAGCATAGAACAAGTGGGTAGGGGGACAAATATTGCTTAAATTAGATGGGAAGTCAGTGGGAGAAGCGCAAGGACTGGCTGAGAAAGCAAAGGGATGTAAAGAATGGGCAGAGATAATGAAAGAGGTAGAGAGATGAGAGAAGGAGGAAAAAGAAGAATGCAAGAGAGTGCAAAGGGAGAAACATAAGGCAGAAGGGCAAGAGCACGAACAGCGTGAGATGCAGAGGTAGAGAGAGATCGATGAGATGGCAAGGAAAAGGGCAGAAGAAGAAAAGGAAAAGCAAGTACAGATAAAGAAGGAGAAGAGGAAGTTAGAAGTAGAGTGGCTTGTAAGGGAGCGATAGCGCAGGGAAGAGGAAGAGCGCGCTGTGAGAGAAGTGAGAGTAAAGTTGGGTTTAGCACGTTGTGATGATAACGTGGAGAGGGAATAGCAAGGAGAGTGAGACCGAAGCAGGATATACAATAGGGCAGCTACACTGCCAGACAGAGGTAACACCGGGAATCTCAAACTTGCAGCCTAATATGACAAACTGCGGCAAGTGATTGGTAAAAGTATTTGTTTTTACTTGTGGACTAATTGGTTGGTGCTGCCTTTATTTGTTGTTTGTTGCTCTAAGGGCTGCACAGAGCTCATAAATACAGTTTAAAGATACAAACAATGTTGACAGGCGCTCCAAAACAAAATTTCTTTATTTTTCTTCGTATTTCTTCAAATTAGAATAACATCACTAGCTATAATTAGCTGGTTTTAAACAATATTCATGACCTCAACATGTGCTACCCCATTTTCATCAATGGTTCATGAGGAGGGATAATAATATAAGCCTTCGTTTACTTCAAAAAATAAAGTGAACAAGAAAAGACTCTACATTAGTCTGCTTGATTCATTGGTTTGTATTATGACAAAAAACATATATTCATGCGCTTAGTGGCTTTTTTAGAAAAATGTGCAATGTTACAAATTTACATATTAGAAATCAGCTATTCGCCGTGTCCTCAATTTTGGATCGGGATTAGATACCCGTTCTTACTGTGAATTCCGATCGGGTTGTTCACACTGTGCAAGTTATTTGTTCTCACATAAATTCTGTTTTGTTTAGATGTTTGATTAATATGAATTTACTGATGATTAATTGTCGGCATATGAGCGGATTTCCAATTGTAAAAGGAAAATAATTGTATATTAAAACATTTAATTAAATTACATTTATTCGCTATACACAGCGCTTGGATGGAATTAGTGATCATGGCTTGTCCTTATGTGGAAAAAACCTCTCATATCCTAAATGGACTTTCAAAGTTGTAAAGTAAGTGAATGAATCTTGAAACAGATATTTTCAATATAGATTCATAGACATCAATTATTGTCAAGTCAACAAAAATCAAAAACAAATCCAAAAAATCAAAAAATACAAAAAAATCAAAACAATCAGTTTTAGTCCAACCAAAGAAATGCAAGGAAGCAAATGAATAAATTGAATGAAATTGTGAAAAGAGTTTCCCCATGATAAGAATCTATTCTTTTGATTTAAATAAAACTGAATTCACCGGGTCCTCTGTGAGAGGGGACTGCAGAAGCGTGATTGACATAGAGGAAACGCAGCAGGGAGGTGCAGTATTGAGTAGACTAAGCTTCCAAGGCAGTATCGAGAGTGATTGAATACCCCTTTCAACGAAAAGTTGATGCCGGGTCCTGCCTTGTAAAACTCTACATTCACGTACGAGTGGACAGGAGTATTAGGGGTATTAGACTCAGACACCAAGGGTCTGAAGTCATTCTCCAATTGAAACTCATTGTGACTGACATCAGGAATTTAATTTTCCACCGCACAATTTGCACCCTCCGGCGTTCCTGATATGCATCCAGAGGCTGCTTGCCCTGGCAGGATGAAGTGATTATTCATCAAGGCACTTTCTTTCGACCCAGTAGTTAAAGATCTGAGGTGACCACCTACATTTTACCCAGTTTGAGTTGACTGAGGATTCCAGCAACCTCAAGCATTTGGGATTTACTTCCGTGGAACTTATACTATACTCACCAAGTGGTGAGTTGAGGGAATCGGAAACCAAAAAGAATTCTTCTTTTTTCACTCTCCTTCTACACAGCTAAAATTGAAGTATGGCAGTAACCACGCTTGTATCTGTCCTGAAGAAGGTCCTGTTGTACTATGTGGCCATCATTTGTTGCTGGAACTTGACCGAAACATATGTAGACGTGACAAGTCGACATGAATTACATGTGGACATAAATGTTAGATCTAATTTTGACTATATGTACAATTGTATAAATACCCTGCGTTGAGCAATAAGAAGGTCTTTACGTTGTTCTGACTTTCCTGTTGTTTCTATATGTCAGTGTGCGAGTGGACATTTGTTGGTGTGCCTGTGTATGTGTGAAGGAATATTGGTTGAGTGATGTTTTTTGGTTTCTTAGGTAGTGATTTCTATTTTTCAAGTGCATTTAATGTGTCTATGAATATTGGTTGTACAGAATACATTTATATTTTGTGATAAGTATTGTGTGAGTCTATTGGCTATCCAGCCTCCCCAATCACGGTTCATTTGTTCTACTATTGTATGCTAATACAAGAAAAGGTGAGGAAAAAGACAGAGAAAAGGGAGCAAGAAGAGGCAAAGTTAGTGCTGAAGAAATTGTCCAAATATGCAATGGAAGGGGCAATGCTGACAAGTGTAGAAGGGCAGAGCGCACTGCATGTACAGTATGGACTGCCGCCCATGGGGGGAGGTTTTATGGGGTGGGGCGATGCACAGCACGGATTCAGAGGAAGAGGGGGCCCACTAAGGGGTCGAGGGTATAGGCACCCAATACAATAAGGCCCAGAAGGATTTTTAGGAGAATATTTGAAGCAAATGAGGGAACCAGACCAGTGTTGTGTGTGTGGACAGATAGGACACATTTCCAGGGTATGTAGAAGTAGAGGGGGTTTACAACATAATGGGGGGATGCAATACCAGCCAAGATATCAAGGAGAACAGACAGAGTACTATGCTCAGAACCAAACACAACGACAGGTGCAGTCCTCAAACGCATACCCACAGGCATACCAACCCATGGCAAAGACACCCCAGATGCAGGCGTCCACACAGCAGTACTCATCGACACCATACACATCGCATATGCAGAATAACACGCAGTCACAGTACATAGTACATCCCCACAATGGGACACTGCCATGCACTGGCTCTATGGGAATGACTCCCAGTAGAAAATTGAGAGGGGCAACTGTGGTGGGGGTAACCCATTCACAGGGAATGGAATGCCATTATACCCACAACAGGACAGCCAACAGACAGACCTGATGTGTTCCATCCTATCGATTACACCTAATCCGGCAGAGGAACCATGTATAGGGGTGACAATAGGTGACAACACCTTTTCCTCTCTCATAGACACAGGAGTGACTAGGTCCTGTATCACGGAGGGAAGTTATCCAATATCAGGCGATACCATGAATGCACAGGGATTTTATGGGGTGACATATTTGTTTCCTTTTACCGACAATCTTACACTCTCTATACGGGAGCATGACTTAGCTTTAACCTTATTGTATTCCCGACAGACACCAGTAAAAATAATGGGGGCAGACATCATGAGCAAACTGAACATGGCCGTCTCATTTGTAGAAGGGCAGCTGAGTGCCTCTATAGGAAGTCCTGCCCCTCTGCTACCTGTACTGAAACCAGAAGTTGTGCCAAACATGATACCAGTGACTGTGACTATTCTGCTGAGATTTTTCGAGACGAAGTATCCACTAAGAAAACTATATCTAATGTACCCCACGGAGAGACAACAATCTCCTGGAAGAAGTCCCTGAAGGAATATGAAAATGAGAGAAAGAGAAGCTGGTGACGTCACAAGAAGTGAGAGTGACGCACTGAGAAGAGAGACTGAAGGAGAGGATACATAATCCTGATAGAATCTGATGACAAAGTAAAGGATTGAGTAAACTTTCATATGTGCAATGAAGATTGCAGATGTGAAGGGCACTGCAGAAAATGCAAGTAATTTTATAACTGTACAGATGCAGCAACGCAAGGAGACTAAATAATCATAAGGCTGGCTATATGTAGTGAAATAGACTGCAGGCGGTGCCGCCATTATATAGAAGAATCTGGATGTTCGATGTCACAATTTTAGTAAGCTCAAACCCACGGAGAAAGAAGGATTGATATCTATGCGTGTGTCACAGCAAAGAAATAAGCTGAAGCTCGAAGGAAAAACTAAGGAAGGCTGTCTGGCCTGGTGTCAAAGGCTGAAGCAGCCAAAACTGATTATCAGTCCTTGAAGAACAGTGAACGTGAGATACCGAGGCATACCTTGTTAAGCTGCAAAGAGAGAACACCATGCGTGCCAAGTATATAAATTCAAGACAATTAAATGCTGCAAAACAGGACGAAATACGGTCTCCTATCACGTGAGCCATGGATGGAAATAGGAATTGGGGTGCACAGACCAGAACTGCGATAAGAATTTACTCATGCTCCCTTTTTATTCTCAGGAGCAGTGATACTTAGCAAGGACAAGTTCAAAGCTAATTTGAGCGATGAGAGATGTAGGGATAATTGGGTGGGGAGACACGGTCAAGTCCACTCACTGGCACCTGGGTTACCAGTTTATGTGCTGCTAGTGAATCTAATGTGTGCCCTAGCACTCCCTTTTACCAATCTGCACACCCACAGCTTTACATCTGGTAAACTGCATGTCCATAGCACCACTATCTTCAGACCCATGTGCCATACAGCGTGCCTGTAGCACTACTAGCAACTTTCAATCTGGGCTTAAGCGCCCATAGCACCCTGCCCACATCCACATCGCCAATCCTGCATAGAAGTAGCTACAGTAACTTCGCACCAATGCTTACAGATTGTCACGCTCATCTAACACAACAACTAGACTTGCCCTGCTCGAACCATGATCATTTTCTTACTCATTACCACCTACATCATCACCGTTCTCCACCCACCACCTGACCAACTTTCGTCAGCCATACTAACCCACTTGCCACCTAACAACAGCGACACCAGGTGTCCCCACATGCTTTTGACCACTACCAAGAGGACAATGCCTATCTCAACTAGTAGGTTGCTTGCCACACAGAATAGATTACTACCCCACGCACACATACCACCTAGCTTATTCCTACCACAATACGCATTAACAGCCTCCAAGCCCCCCTTTAACACACCAGAATGCCCCAACAATCCCTATCTCAATGCACCATACCTTTGGATCTAACACTTCACTAAAAAAACTACACCCAACAAACCTTGCCTATTCAAATCAAGAAATGAAAGACTAGGTGCCAGACTCGCGTCTCTCTTCAATCTTCCCTGCCCAATCAAATCAAGAAACAAAAGACTAGACTCGAGATTCACGCACTCCCGACCCCCATCTAAAAATAGCATTCCACGTTCCGGACATCACCACACTCCCGCTGCCACTAGCATTGCCAACATTTTGCCAACCTTAATCAAGGGTGAATTGATCAACGCCAGATCCTTGCCAGCCCACGCCCTCGACATCTCCGACGTCATAACGTCTCTAGACCTTGACTTCCTAGCAGTTACCGAAACGTGGCTCCACGCCGCTGCCAGACCCACACTCTCACTAGCCATCCCTGACAAATACTCAATCATTCGACTAGATAGAGACCTTAATCAAGCCAAAGGAGGAGATGTCGCATTCATCTCTAAAATGCATTAGGTCTTACTAACTGCAACCAAACCGTCCTCTCAGCAAAACTTCTAACTGTCAAACTACCCTTATCGGACTCCCATACCATTACCATTCACCTTGTCTACAGACCGCCAGGCCAGGTCTCCAGATTTGAAGAAGACATCATTCTTCTACTGTCTAACAACACCAAGCCAGGATCCCAAATTATCTTACTTGGCGATCTTAACTTGGTTTTCCAAGATGCCAAAGACACGAAAGCTACTACTCCTGCCAGTTCCATCTATGAACTAGTTTTCAGTCATCGAATCACAGAACCTACCCATATCAAAGGCAGGACTCTTGATTGGATCATGGACCTTAATTGCAACATAGACATCGTGTCCAATATGCCTTGTGCCTGGACAGACCACCATTTGATCACGTTCACTTTAAAGGACAACAGTAACCAGAACAGTACCGCCCCCATCGTCGCTCCCCCTACTCACACCAGGAACTCTCGCAACATAACAGTGGAAAAGCTGCTCCCATTACTGCAGCCGCTTTTCGATGCCACTAACACTAAACACTCAGACCCCACAATCTTAGTAGACTTGTACAACAAAACATTACTCAACGCCCTAAACACCATCGCCCCACTCAAACTACGCAAAGCTAAACCACTTCCTCAACTAAATTCACCCCACATCTCAGATCATTGCGGAAAACCAAAAGAAACACAGAAATGCTCTGGCACCCATCAATAAAGAGAACTTCCAATCTGCCTCACTAATCTACAAAGAAGCAATTTTACAATCCAAAAGAGAAACTTATAACACATGCATCACACAAGCCAAATCAAATATGAAGGAACTCTTCAATGTACTATGAGAACTAGAATCACCAGCATCTCCACCAGTCACTTGCATCAAGGACGACATTTGCTCGGCACCCATCATTAAATAGGTGGCCAAAGAACTTGCACCATTTATTACGTCCCTCATTAATACATCCTTCGAATCAGGCATAGAACCAAATAACCTCAAAGACGCCTGGGTCCTCTAGCTATTTAAAAAAACCCTCCCTAGACACTGCCATACCCACTGACTATAGACCAATCACTACGGTCCTTTTTATGTTAAAAATTATTATTGATAGAGCAGCTTACCTGCAAATCCAGGAACATTAAGAAATCAACAACCACCTTGGCCTCAGGCAATCTGGCTTCAGGCCAAGACATGGGACAGAAACAGCCCTCATTGATTTAAAGACACAAATAGAGGAGATCAAATATAAAGGTAATTTAGCTCTCCTCCTACTTCTCGATCTGTCGGCAGCGTTAGACTTAGTAGACCATAATAACCTTTGTGCTCATCTGAGGACCTTAGCACATTTCTCTCATAAAGCCACAACGTGGATCTAATCCTTTCTAGACAATAGGATGATGAGAGTATTCTCGCACACAGCATCAGCTAACCCTGAACCAGTCACATGCAGCGTCCCACAAGGCTCCTGCGTGTTCGACGACCTTGACTGTCTGGGTGTCACCTCCACTAACTATGCAGATGACACCCAGATACTCATACTCGTCACTGGCGACTATGATACCGACACCAAATGCTCAATGAGATCTATAGCATCATCCAAGCCTGGATGGCAGAACATGGACTCTGTCTCAATGACGAAAAGACAGAGCTTCTCCTGCTAGGCTCGAATCTCAAGCTCAACAAACTCAGCAAGCAGTTTGACACCTTCACCATCAATGGCAATCCCATCAATGTCTCCAAAGAGGTGAAAACTCTTGGCATATACATTGACACCTCACTAAAACTAACGAGACAGGTCAATGCAGCAGCCTCATCCACTGCCTATACGTGCAAGTTCATTACAGCCAGCAGACCATTTCTCACTACACCCAACTGCATTACCATAGCCAGAGTGTTAGTACTCTCCAAGTTAGACTACTGCAGCGCACTCTATCTTGGAACTAATCAATGAAACCTGAAAAAAGGCAAGTCCTTCAAAACAGCACCATAAGGGCAGCCCTAAATATTCCCAGATCCCACCACATCTTGGAGGTGAGACAGAATCACAGCTGGCTTTCAATCAAGCAAAGGATAGCCCACAAAACTCTCTAACACACAAATGCCTGGTCAATTTAGCTCCTCCATAACTGACAAAAAACATTGCACGGCATACATCAGACCGACCCATGAGATCAACCCAGGCACACTCCCTCAAAATCCCAAACTTCAAATGACAAAAGGCAGGAGGGAATAGTTTCCCAGTACTTGCAGCCAAGTTATGGAATTCACTACCCCTCTCACTAAGATCCGAACCAGCCTTCCACCCATTCAAAAGTAACACCAAAATCTGGCTCTCAACTCAGCAACCTTAACTCATGTGGTAACCAGCCTGTAACCTGTAAACTAATGGAATACCTCCTCACCCACACTGTGTAAAGCCTTATCTTGCAGCTAAGGCAGCATCCCACAGCTATGCTCACTGCATACCTTTGTAAAAACTGTAAATATAAGATTGCAGTAACTTATGCTTTCACACACATTGTAACATGTGTAACATTCTGTAAAACACTGCTGTACATATAAGTATATCATGTAATCTATGTAGCCTGTATATTTCAGTACCTCTTGCAACTATGTTGTAAGAAATGCACACAGATCCCTCCGGGCTGGGAGTGCAATACAAATAAACAAATCAAATCAAATCAAATCAATCGAATATTCTAGAAGGGTACACACATGCCAACCAATTGTAGAAGGCCATATAACGCAGGGTCATATCGTTTGAGAGCCAATGATATACTATGTATCTTATAACTGATAAAGATGACTTGCACTAGGGGTGGACATAAGTTGTCACCTGACAGTAGATATCCTATCACAACCAAACCCCTCATAGAAAGTATACTTGGATGTTGTCCTTAAGCCAACCACAATCCCACATAGGTTTTTCTTGTTTGCCACGTAGTAAGACGTCACGTATGATGATTTTTTGCTATATGAGAATGCTTTTTTATCAAATGCGTTGAGACTGTGCTGTGTGACGTCTGTTGATGTCCACTGTACCTCCCCGTTTTAGAGAATTGAAAATAAAACAGTTGAGAGAGACAGTTTGCCAACTTCCTGAGTCGGTCTTATTATTTGGTGTAAGAGTTATTCTGTATCCCATCCATCGTACAATGTGTTAACTCATTTAAAGGACCATAAGGGTTCACTTGGTAGCATGTCGGATGGTTTGGAAATAAGACCCATCGACCTGCATACTCCAGAGTTTCGGACGATTGTACATCCTTCGCCATCTAGCTGGAAGATAACAGGGTTTCCTGTGGAGAGCAGCCGATATAGAATTTGTGCAATAAAAATGAAGACGGTCGGCAGGGCCCCTCTTTGATGAAATCCCTACCTGGTATGCACAGGCGCTTTCCAGACGGAAGGCAAAAGTTGTCGATTGGAGGAGGTGACAATACTGAAGGCCTCGAGCAAGACAATCGAATGGTGAGTAGACTAAGGAGAATGGCAAACTGAGATAATGGGATTGTGGTAATTCAGAACGTAACAGGAAAGTAACAGGAAGTAAATAAAGTAATGAGAAAGTAACAGGAGATTTATTTTGTGTAACGAGAGAGAGAAGTGCCTGAGATTCCTAACCCAAGGGGTTTTAGAAGAACTTGTCTCACACTCGGATCAGAGTAAAATAGGATACGTGCAGCACAGGTCCACATAAGGAGATAAGTTAAACTCTGTAATGGGTGCAATTAGTTAAGTGAATGGAACGTGTGAAGATGACGTATGTGGATGGTGATGCCTGGAGTAAGGATAACATGGGTAGAACAAATGAAACGAGCAGTGTGAAGATGACGTTTCTGTATGGATGATGCATGCAGAAAGGATTACGTGGCTAGAACGAATGAAAGGAGCAGTGCATAAAATGATAGAGTGCATTAAATGGTTGTATGACATGGAACGGATGGGGGTGCATGGAACGGATGGGAGTGCATGGAAAGGATGGGAGTGCATGGAATGGATGGGAGTGCATGGAACGGATGGGAGTGGGCGGAATGGATGGGAGTGGGTGGAATGGATGGGAGTGGGTGGAATGGATGGGAGTGGGTGGAATGGATGGGAGTGGGTGGAACGGATGGGAGTGGGTGGAATGAATGGGAGTGGGTGGAATGGCTGGGAGTGGGTGGAACTGCTGGGAGTGCATGTAACGGATGGGAGTGCACAGAATGGCGTGACGTACATGGAATGTTTTGGAGGACATGGAATGTCTGAACGAGTTTTGAAAGGAACAGTCTGAGTGTCTGAAACGGTCATAATGCATGGAACAGTCGGAGTACATGGAACGGATGAAGTTCATGGAACTATTGGAGTGGGCGCGATCTCAAGCACCTACAGTAAACCACCGTATCCACATCTCCATGCTTACTCTCTTCTTTACACCACCGCTCAAATTGAACACAGCGATACTATGACACCATTCGGTATAGCTGTTCTTATACCAACATCTGCCTCAAACCCCCCATCACTCTAACTAAACACTGCTGGTTACACACTCCCCAGCCAGGCGTTCTCCTCAGGCCCAACGCAGCCACAATTGGTCTGGATAAATCCTGCCAGAACGAACACATACTATTGACCTCTCAACCACCACACCTACCGCTAAGAAGCAGCTATTTCATGAAACCACTCCAGCTGCACACATATCTGGTGTTCGCACGCACCTTTGACTCTCTCTACTGACCTGAGCTTCGGTTCCCAAGGGCGTTCAACCTACCAGCGCCTTCAGACCATACCAATGGTACATAAGGCGCTATATAAATGCAAAGTAACATAACATAACATAACATAATCAGGGTTTATGATGAGGGCGATCACCATGATTTAATGATTTAATGTAAAGAGTCAACTAGTCTGTCTGTTTATGTATTTGTGGTTGAAAAAAGGGTGTCGAAGACCGACATATGTGTAAGAAATTTGAGTGAAAGTCAAGAAGTCATATTGTCTATCTAGGGAAATTATCATACAAGACAAGGAAGAGAAAAGTGAGCGATAGAATATACTGACAGAACTAGAAAGAGAGATCATGAGATGGAAGGGAGAAAAGGATAAAAATGACGAGGTAACGTTCGTACAGAGTGAATGGATGGGAGGGCAGATATTACTCAAGCCAGATGGAAAGCGCATCGAGGAAGTTAGGCGAAAAGAGGACAAGGACGAACAAGATAGAAAAGACAGGGAACAAGAAAAAAGATTAAAGGAAGATGAATTCAAAAGAAAGAGCAGACAGCGGCGGGAACAGATGTATCAGGAAGAGCAACAAAGGAAAGAGGAAAGGGCAGAGGAGCAAAGAAAGTATGACAACAGGCAGGGAGCAATGGAAGAACGGTACAGACAAGACAGCAAGCGAGAAGAGGAGGAAGCACAGAAATGAAGGGACAAAAGACTACAGAGACGAAAGGAAGAGGAAGAAAGGAGAGCAGGAGTAATTAAAACTATTTCAGCACTGATGGAACAAGATATTCTGGTAATGTCAGAATCATTGTGCAACACTGCTGTGTACCCTGTAAAGAAATCAAAGGGAGGGTCATGGAGATTTATACAAGATATGAGACCGATTAACCAGATTGTAGATCCAGAGTTTCCTCTAGTTCGTAATCCTGCGATGATACTATGCAGTATCCCAGTAGAAGCACAATATTTCACAATGATTGATTTGAAAAATGCGTTTTTCTCAATCCCGTTGCCTACGGACTCACAAGACTTGACTTCATTTACATTTTTCCAGACTCGTCTGAAACATACTAGGCTGCCTAAAGGACATGGTGAGTCTCCATTGATTTTTAACAGAGTCCTACAGATCGACCTAGGTAATATTGATTTAAAAAGAACTGTGATACAGTACGTAGAGGACATTTTGATTTGTAGCATGACAGAAGATGAGTGCAGACAAGACTCAATTCAGTTGATGACTATTCTAGCAGACAAGGGATACAAGGTGGACAAAGAGAAGTTACAGTATTGTAAGGAAGAAATGTTGCAATACAGTATTGTAAGGAAGAAATGTTGCATATAGGACAGTTGATTTCACATGAGGGAAAGAAAGTGACACCTGAAAGAGCTGAGCTGATCCTGAAGAGTGCAAAACCGCACACGGTAAAACAGATGCACCCGTTTTTGGGACTATGTAACTATGTAAGAGCATGGGTGTTTGACTATATTTCATAGACAAGACCGCTTTTGCAGGCTCTAAAGAAAGCACAGATAAACAAGGAGAAAATAGAATGGACTGAGGAAATGGAGGAAGGGTTTGAAGAGTTAAAAAAGGGCATTTGCACAGCTCCTGTTTTAGGCATTGCCATTTATGCTGAGGAGTTTTTCTTATTCTCTCGCACAAATGGGACAGTCATGACTGCAGTGCTTACACAAAGAAATACATTGGGGTAAAAACCCCAAACATATTAGAGTGGGATTCTAGACCCAGTAATGAAAGAACACTTTCCTTGTGAACAGTCATTGGCAGCCGCAACTTTCGCAATAGACAAAACCACAAGTATTGTAATGGGCTGTTCTATGATGCTTTTTGTAGAACATGCTTTGTTTGCCATTTAGAAAAATCAAAAGGCACATTGACATCACAGAGAGGTTCTGTTTCTGAACTAATGATCTCAACCCCAGCAATTAAAATTGTCAAATGTAAAATAGTGAATCCCACCACATTTGTAGTGGAGCCAATAGCTGAAGGCGAGCATGTGCATGACTGCGTGAATTATGTAGAGTTTAATAATGATATACCGCGTGAGAAGGAAAATGCACTGTCAGGAGGGGAAATTCTCTTTATTGATTGATCAAACTAGTGGAGAAAGACATTCTGGCGCAGCTGTGATAAGTCATAGAGCAAATGGTGAGTTTGAGGTTGTAGCAAGTGCAAGACTACTGTCTCACTTTTAGGCGCAAGCGGCAGAATTAGTAGCGCTCATTGTAGCGCTCAAGAATCATGCAGACAAGGAAGTGACAGTGTACAGTGACTCCGCCTATGTGACGTCAACCGTACATGCAGGGCTCTCATATTGGGAAAGGAGGGGCTACCTCCGTGCAGACGGCACTCCAGTGCAGCACGCATCCTTATTGGACAAGCTTATTAATGCACTACAACTCCCAGTAGCCATAGCAGTCGTTAAATGCACTGCTCATACTAAGCGCACAGATTTTTATTTCTTGCAGCAATGAAGCCACAGATGCAGAAGCAAAAAGGGTTGTGTATTCTCCAGACATTTCAAGTTTTGATACTCCAGATATAAAGGAGAAAGTAGTCATGATTATGATAGTGACAGAAGGATTTAATCATTTCCGAGAAAGCAATAAATGGAGATTCAAGGAAGTGCACCACATGAAGAGCAGGAATTATGGAAACGAAGGGGGTGTTGTTTATCCCCCACTGAAGCATTATGGCGACAGGGCAGCACTGGAAAACCGGTGATGCCAGTTGCATTACTAAGGATAGCACTTGAACAGCTGCACTACCCTGTGCATGTAACTAGGGAAAGTCTTGCTGCAACAATTGCAGAAGACTGGTTTGTACCAAATTTGTTAGAACACGTTGCATTTGATGTAGTATACTGCATCGTATCTCAAAACTTTACCACTGGGCATACTCTGCAAACAATTTAGTACGTGAAGTCTTCCCAAGATGGGGTGTGTGTGAGGTGCTGAGATACGATAATGGGCCACATTTTGTTAATTAAGTATTTGAACAAATAGGATTATTGTTGAGCATTAAGCACAGGTTTTCCTCTGCTTATCACCCGCAAGAGAAACGGATATGTGAGAGAATCGATGGCCTCCTTAAAGAGAGAATTGCCAAGATCAAGTTAACGCTGAAGAAGGGATGGCTGCATTGCCTGCCCTTATCATTATATTCCTTGATTAATCAGCCCAACTCTGATCACCACCTCACACCCCATGAACTAGCGACAGGAAGGCGAATGAGAATGCCTCTGACTCCTCCATCAAGGAGTAGAAGTGATGCCCAGAGTACAGCAGAAATGTTAGGAAATTAGTTATGTACATATTTGACATGTATGACCGCTAATACCTCTGTCATTTCAGATCAACTCAAGCACCAGGGGGGGTCCGTCTCAGAACACAGGTGAAAACCATTCAGAAACCAGATCTTCAGAATTATTATCAGCTCCAAGACTATTTCCTGGCGATACCGTGCTGATCAAAAACTTCACTAGGAAGTGGCACGAGACAAGGTTCGATGGTCCTTTTATAGTTGAGAATGTTACTCCCTCAGGGGTAAAAGTCCAAGGCAGACGAGCGTAGATTCATCTCAACGACGTTAAGCTATATACCGGCGAGGCGGCAGCACCCCCAGCCATCGATTCAGAAGCAAGACAAGAAGAAGAATGTCAGCGTGTGCAGACTCAATCAATGACAAAGAAGCACGATAAATCAACTAGCTAATAATAAATGCAGATTTGCATTTGGACTTTGGCTCTCCTTGGACACTCTTTATAGATATTACAGCAGGGGTGCAATTATTTACTTGAGTCACAGGAATCTTTGAAAAATGAACTTTAGAAAGTTGTTGATGTATCACAAATATGTCTGAACTGGATTTTGAGTTTGGATTTGGTAACTGGAAACGTGAGCAGTATCCTGTTTAATTTCTTACTGCATAACTGTTTGATTAGCTCTATGGTCTTGACCAACGGAGATGCCCATAGACTTCGACTTGCTGTCTTTGTGTTTATTGTTCAAGCTTATCCTGCCCTTGTCAGAAGAGATGTGGACATTCACACTTTTTTACATGATCCTAAGAATGGCCCTGTGATAAGAAGGCTGCTTATAGCGATAGTAGAGGAAATCCTGCAACTACCAGACCTATCATAATTGCCTGTTTAAAAGGTGTTTTTCCTTCCTTAATTGAGTACTGCGAACATGAGGAATACTGAAACTAATACGATGGTGGAGAATAAACAAGAGCAGCCAATTCCCGAGTGGCATAAGTGGTGGGGATTAATATGTTGGCTTATGATATACGTATTTACAGTAATGCTTTCTGCCTTTCTGTTTCTCTTGATTCATTTTTTTATTATTTTGCTGATCCAAAGAAAGCAGATGTCCCTTTGATCCTCCCCACTCCAGAAACTGATGTAGATTTCCTTATTACCAAAGAGCCAAGACCCTTCGTGCTATCCCCCAGAACAGAGCTGCTTTAGTTATTTCCATGGGTTGCTGACAAGTTGAAGGGGAGATACAGGAGAAGTGCAGAGGAAGACAATGATGGGATAAATAATTATCCAGATAGCACAGCACATTTGGGTCATAACATGTGGTACTAGCACATGAAACAGGTGGGAGAGAGAACATCCAACGAGAGTTGTTACATTTGTGCTCTCATCCCTTATGCCATGAATGCTGCTCAAACTTTTATTGCCAAAGAAATTCCAGAACATGATGCTAGATTTCTTGTTCACCTTGCTGCATGTATGACTCGAGGACAATTCCAAGGAAGTTGGGCCACTCTACGATGGAGATCAAAATAGTCATTTCCATTTCAAGATGATTATATCAAGACCACGCAGATGGAAAAGGTGCCTGCATGGGAAAGCAAGATGCTCACGTATCGTCGGGCAGGACAGGATGAAGTGGTCATAAAAGAGATGAAGAGGATGGACTGTCCTGATAAATCGGAAACACCTTGGGTGACTGGATGTTCGGAACGATCTCAGACGCTAGTCTATGGATGAGTGAAAACCAAGAAAGGATCGGAAGAAGGACTGATGTCCCGTGCAGCTCATTTATTGAAGTTAGAATGTGTGCGAGAAGTGCAAAAAGTGAATGATGAGTGCTCAAAGTCATGGGCCGAATATGCTAGGCTGCTGACATGGGTGGAAGATGAATCAGGTCCAATGATGGTGACCCCATTGACAAATGCGACATTATGTTTCCGAAGAGAAGGAAAAAAGCATGTGGGAACTAACATAGGTTGCAAGACGACAGTTGGTGTCTCTAAAATGGGAACAGGAACAGCTGTCTTGATGGATTGGTATTGGGCTTGTGGATCCAGAGCTTACATGAAGCTGCCCAAAGATTGGGGAGGAACGTGCTCCTTAGTGATTATTCATGTTCCAGCGTTAGTGATTCCTCAAAGCGACCTGAACATTGGTGAATTTCCTAAGGCGGATGCCCATTTGAGAAGGAGAAGATCACTTGACTTTCTCAACCGAACAAGTAGAGAGAACTATTTTTCAGCAAAATCAATAGAAGCCTTTGATGCTACTCCGTATGAGCATAGGCTGTTCAGCAAAACTGCTTCAATCTTCACGACTATCTTTATGCCTGAGATCCAGACAATGGCAAATGAAAAGTGGTTGCGAATCACTCACTGGGAGCTCCTGCAGATGATGAACACTACCATAAAGGGATTCAATGCTATCAGAGAACAATTGAGAGCCATAAGACTGATGACTCTCCAGAACAGATATGTCCTTGGTATGATCACAGCAATGGAAGGAGGAGTTTTTGCCAAAGTCGGGCCATTTTGTTGCACGTTCATACCTTCTCACGATGACGAGAATGGGACCTTGACAGAGGCCATAATGTTGCAGACGAACTTGCACCGCAAGATGGAAGATGAGACAGAAGACATTGCAGATGACAGTTAGTTTGCATCTATCTTCTCGTGGATTCCACATTGGATGGCGAGTATCTTCAAGTTTCTTGGAGCAATCTTGGTAATGATAATGTTCGGGTTCTGTATGATTAGGATAATAATCACACATTTCAAGAAGTCAGCAAAGAAGGCTGTAGGAATGAAGATCATGATCAATGTTGAATCAGTGTTTAAACCCAAGAAATTGACAGATAAAGAAATCAGAAAGTACCTAGAAGCATCGTAGCACCTGAGGGAACAAAGTTCCTGTATCTGAATAATCATAAGAAGTACCTGAGCCGATGGGTCTACTGCAATCCGAATTGACAATGTAGCTATATAACCTGGAGTGTTGATGCACACATGAAATCAGCAGAATCCCTGAGGGGAGTAGTGAAGATCTGGACCCCAAAGAAGCACTTCTTCAAAAGAGGATGTCTTGATGGGAAAATCGATGAAGGTGTGGTTGATGTATCAACCAGACGGGGGAGTGTAGAGGAGCAGCCAAATGCCTCTACAGGAAGTCCCGCCTCTCTGCTACCTGTATGCTGGAAACCAGAAGTGTGACAATCATGATACCAGTAACTGTGACTATTCCGCTGAGAGTTTTTGAGATGAAGTATCCATTAAGAAAACCATATCTAATGTGCCCCCAGAGAGATGACAATCTCCTGGAAGAAGTCCCCGAAGTAATAAGAAAATAAGAGAAAGAGACGCTGGTGACATCACAAGAAGTGAGAGTGACAATTTGAATGGCAGACAGCATGTGCAGTGAAGGATGTAAGGCTAATTGGGTGGGGGGATATGGTCAAGTTCACGCAGTGGCACCTGGGGTACCAACTTACGTGTTGCTAGTGAATCGAATATTCTAGAAGGGTACAAGCGTGCCAACCAATTGTAGAAGGCCATATAACGAAGGTCCTTATAGTTTGAGAGCCAATGATATACTGTGTATCTTATAACTGATGAAGATGACTTGCACTAGAGGTGGGCATAAGTTGTCCTCCTGACAATAGATATCCTATCACAACCCAACCCCTTATAGAAAGTGTACTTAGCTGTTCCCCTTGAGCCATCCACAATCCCACATAGGTTTTTCTTGTTTGCCACATAGTATGATGTCATGTATGATGATTTTTTGCTAGATAAGAATGCTTTTTTATGAGATGCGTTGAGACTATACTGTGCAACGCCTATTGATGTCCGTTGTAACTCCCTGTTTTAGACAAATGAAAATAAAACAGTTGAAAGAGACATTTTGCCAACTTCCTGAGTCAGTCTTATTATTTGTTGTAAAAGTTATTCTGCATCCCATCCATCATACGATGTGTTACCTCAATTAAAGGGCCATAAGGGTTCACATTCACTGACCAAGGGATAGTGTGTTCCACACCAGGGATTCACCTCCAAAACGTGAGGGAAATTATTCAAGCCTACTGCAGACGCATGGTACAGAGGGGGTGCCAGCAGATGAAGAGTTATTCCGATACGTAGCTGAAGTAATAATAGCATGGCTCACAAAAATACAGGGAAAGCTATGCCGCATTCCAAATGAGTACATATTCAGAACAGAACTACCATTAGACGAGAAAGTGGGGGCGGCGATCCCACTAGAGCTAGATGCAGTAATAGAGGGGAGGACAGAATAACACTGCATGGGACAGATGACACTCGACGAGCATGGAGAACAGTGATCACAGTGGCAGAAGGGCACAGGTTGACTAGAGTCACTGATGAAGAGCTTTTCAAAGACAACCGCTCAGATCACAAGGCAGTGTTCGACATCAGTATTGCATACTCGGTAAAGATACACTACAGAGAGGTACCGCAGAGAATGCCGATGGTGCTGCCAGCACCGCCATCATTTCTCATAGAGGACTTTGCCAAGGTCCCCAGTGTTTTATGGACCACAAGTCCCTATGACATGGGGCTTCTCAAGGGGATAGGATTGGTGAAAATAAAACTCAAGCCAGGAGCCATTTTACCAAGAGCAAGGCAATACCCTCTGTCGGGAGAGGCAGATGAGGGTATTTACAAAACCTTTGCGGCCCTAGTTAGGCAAGGCATTTTAGTACCATCAGAAACAGCGTGTGACACGGCAGTGTACCCTGTGAAAAAGGCAACGGGGGGTTGTGGCATTTTATACAGGACCTATGCCCTTTAAACCATATTGTTGAGGCAGAATTTCCTTTGGTTTTGGATCCAGCGACAATTTTGTGTAGCATTCCTGCGGAAGCTACCCATTTTACGGTTATATATTTGAAGAACGCCTTCTTCTCTATACCACTCCATCCAGCCTCACAATATTTGACTTCATTCATATACAGAAACAATAAGGGGAAACACTTGTCTTCCTCAACGGTACTGCGAGTCCCTGTCTATATTTAACAGGGTCCTCCAGATGGATTTAGGGTGCAGGCCGAGAGTGTTGTTATACAATATGTAGATGATATGTTGATTTGTAGCAAAACAGAAGCACAATGTAGAAATGACTCAGTGCACATGTTGACCGTATTAGCAGAAAAAGGGTACAAAGTAGACAAGGCCAAACTACAATATTGCCAGGAAGAAGAATTATTCATTGGGCAACTGATCTCAGAAGAGGGGTGGAAAGTGACACCACAAAGGGCAGAGACAATTCGTAAGACCCAAAACCCACAACCATCAGACAAATGTAGAAATTTCCAGGACTATGTAACTACTGCAGGGCATGGGTGTTCGACTACAACACATACACAAGACCCTTGTTGAATGCACTGAAAGAGGGAACTGTACATTACAATGGACAGAAGAAATGACTGAGGCATTTGAAGAGCCGAAAACGGCCATAGACACGGCTCCAGTGTTAGGGATCCCAGACTATCAATGGGAATTTTACTTGTTCTCACACTCCAACAGAGTAGTAATGACCGCAGTACTGACGTACAAAACAACCATGGGCCATAAACCATTAGCACATTACAGTGGGAAATTCGACCCAGTAATGGGAGGATACTATTCGTATGAACAGGCACTAACAGCTGCCGCATTCACAGTGGAGAAATCAGCTGGTATTACCATGGGATGCAGCGCCACTCTCTTTGTGGCGCATGCTCTCTTCACAATACTAGAGTCAAAAGTACACTGAAAACACAGAGGGCTTCTGGATATGAGATAATAGTATCAAATCCAGCTATCAAGGTAGTGAGATGCCAATTTATGAACCCAGCGATATTCGTCGCCGAACCTATAGAGGAGGATGACTGTATGCGACTGCACCACAAACATAGAAAGCCATGATGACATCCCAAAGGTAAAAGAGGACGCACTTGAGGCGGGAGAAGTACTTTACATTGACAGGTGTTCCACAATAGGCCAGACCACAGGAGAAGGGCATACTAGGACGGCAGTAGTGAAGTTAAAGGAGGATGGAACAAGTTAGATGGTAGTAAGTGCACGATTACATCACATTTTTCAGCACAATCTGCTGAGTTGGTAGCTCTAATACTGGTGCTAGAGCGAAGTAAAAACAAGGAAGTGACAATATATTCAGATTCAGCCTATGTGACATCCACAGTGCATTCTGGGATGTCACATTGGCTGAGGAGGGGTTTTAGATGCGCCGACAGGTCACCAGTGCAGCACGTGCTCCTATTGGGCAGACTGATAGAAGCACTCCAACTACCACTGCGCATAGCAATTGCGAAGTGTCAGGCCCACACGGGGGGATCCCATCTCCAGGGGTAACCAGGCAGCAGATGCAGAAGCAAAACGTGGGGCATATTTTAATGACATCTTAGAAATGGACACCCCATCCCAAATGCGTAATTATTGTTAGGGAGAATTCTCTGTTTAGGCTGAATTTCCTAACCTAGTGAGTCCCCCAGCAGCTTTGCTGGATTTCTGGAGTTTGTTTTTTTTCTCCTGCCAAGAGTGAGACTCTTTTTCTCCCACTCTTGGACATGATTTGTGGTGTTCCTTTGAATGTTAATGTGTTTTATGGGCTATGGGGTCTTTTACTCCATAGGGTCTCATGTGTTTTTTTCTATGTGTGTTACACAGCACCCTCCGTGCAGTAACACAGGGGTGTCATAGCGACCCCCCCACCATAGACTCCATACCCTGGGACTGACTACCGTCTCCCAGGGCATGTAAAGTCACCATTGACTTCACTAGTCCCAAATTACTAACAGAACCAGTACAAACCATCATATTGTGGACGTACTGGTAGGGACAATTCGACTGCCCCTGGGTCTGTTGTAGAGGGGGCACTGTCCCGTCCCCCCTCGTCGAGTTTTGGCTGGTGGCAGTGGATTCTACTTTTTATATTCAACCGCAAATATATCTCTATGGGATTTTCCCATTGTTCGAGGCTAATACTTTTTTTAACATAGCCTCTAACATACCGCCGGTTTATTTAATTAATACTAATTCTCCGGTTGGTATTTTCTGCCAAAACTCGGTTTTAAAATGGCGTTTGTGTTCGCCTCTGTAACTCCAAACCAAAGGTCGAGCCCTTTGTTCTACTTTTGGCGGGCTTCTACACAGAAGCTCTCCAAAGTGGTGCCACTCTGTCTGGGTACCACAAGGGGTGTGGGAGGGGGTTTAGGCACCTTGGTCTAAGTTGCCTTGCCAACCCAAGTCACACTCTTGCGTGATTGGCCCAAGTGGTGAGCCACCCGGCTCACCACTTAGCATGTTTGATTGACAGCTAGGCTGAATGAATGGAGTTTTTTTGCATAAAAGCAGGGCTTTGGGGACTGGAACTTCAGAAGTCGCCACAGGACCTGAAAATCCAATGAGGGAGAAGCTGAGCCGACCTGCTATGACGACACCACCGGTGGAGCCCTGCTGAACTTACTCACCACTTCCCAACGACAGAGGAGATCTCCCTGCTGGAGAGTCTTCTTCCCTTGACTGGTGGGCACAACCAGTTTACCTTCTTTTCTCGCATCCCAGGACGTCTCGTGGTCGAATTGCCGTGCCAAGCACCCCGGCAACCGGATAGCCACTTACCACTGGACCGCGAATAAAAGGACTGCTCCTTTTAATTGAGAACTCTGCAGCTGGTTTCTTCCCTGGCAGTGCAACGGACTCCTGTTTTCTTCCACAACGAGATCCTCTCTTCCCCCGGACGAAGCACCGACTTGCACCCGCTGCCAGGAACAACTGCCCCCACTGGAGCGTTCTCACCATTTTAAGGTACCGTGTCCGCCAGGCCTCCCTTTCTAAAGATTGCTACAAGGTAACAATAACCCCTTAACCTTCTGGACTGGGCTGGCCGCCTTGACCATCTAACTGGTCCCTTTCTTTTGGTCCAACTCTTTCTTAACCTTTTAGGAGACTTTTGGGCACTTTCAACCGTGTGACCTTGGACACATTTCGACCGGAGCCTCTTAAAGTGGGTCGGGCCTTTTTGACTTTGACTTTACGGTTTTAACCTGCCTTCTTCTCCTACTGTGTTCTTCCGAAAGTGTTGGGATATGTTTCTATCTTTGCTCTGCCTTTCTCTCCCTCTTAACCGATTGATTAGAGTGCCATCTTCGTTAAGCGCTCACCGCTGTCTGAAAATAAGTGTTGCTTTACTTAAGACTTGTCGTATAATCATTGAAGGGAGTGTATATATTTTAGTGACCATGTTTTTGAACTGCTTGATATTAGTGCCTGTGTGTTTAACTAGATGTGTTTTTAAATAAATAATTATATCTCTTTTACACCAAGGTCTGGTCAGTGTTTGCTTGTTCTACTGTGTTCTTTTGACCTATTGTGAATACTCTCTATACTGCCTAACTCTTCTTGAGAGAAGTCTGACTGCTCAGCCACAACTACCAGGTAAATCTGGGTGGTACAGACTGCTACCAATTGGGTTTACTGTCAACCACCTGTAGTCTTAAATCTTTTGCAGTGGTCCCAGAGGGAACTGCGCAGGTTTCTGCCTAACAATTATGTACGAACAATGGTGTTGAAGGAGGGGTACAACGCATTACCAGTAATGCAGATCATGGAATTGCAGGGAGCTGCACCCAGGGAAGAGAAGGAATTGTGGTTGAGAAGGGGATGCTCCATTACCCAACAGACGCCCTATGGCGACAAGAAAAAAACAGGAAAGATAGTGATACCATTATCTTTATTGTACACAGCACTGACACAACTTCACCATCCAACCCATATGGGGAAGGGTGTACTTGCTGCTCATATTGGAGAAGACTGGTTTTGTCCCAAACTTATGCAACATGTGGCAGAATGTATGATTAATTGCCTTTTTTGGAAGCAATTTACAGCAGGCCATACACTAAGGATAGTGAGACGAGCCATACCTCACCCAATGGGTCCATTCCAACACCTTCATGTCGATTATGTTGACATGCTCCAAGTACGCCAGGGCTACTGCTACATGATGGTAGTTGTGTGCCCCTTTTCTCGGTGGAGCGAAGCCGGTCCCTGTTTCCATCTGATGCCATTATGGCAGCAATATCCCTGGTTCGGGAATGTTTCCCACAGTGGGGCATGTGCGAGGTCCTGCGGTCTGACAACGGCCCTCACTCTGCCAATGAGATGTTTCATCGCATCACAACCCTGCTAGTTGTACAACACAAATTCTCTTGCGCGTGTCACCTGTAAGCGAACGGGATGTGTGAGCGCCTCAACGGACTACTCAAAGAAAGCATAGCCAAGATAAAGAAAATTATGAATAAGAGCTGGCTACATTGTCTACCGTTGGTTTTATTCGCCTAGCGCAACAAATCAGTGCCCGACCACCATTTAACCCCACATGAGGTAGTAACCGGGAGGCACATGCGACTTCCCCTGGCTCCTCCCACTAGGGCATTGAAAGATGCAGAAAAAATGCCTGATGTTTTGGGACACAAAATGTATGAGTACACTGCTTCCTTGATGGCTAGTGCCTCTTTTATTTCTTGCCAACTGCAGAGAAAACGGGAGATGCCCAAAGGTAAAGAAGAAAGCAACAATTCAGAAGCATACAGGGAACGATTAAAGCAACCGCCACTTTATCCTGGAGAGGCTGTCCTGCTGAGAGAATTCAACAGAAAATGGTTTAAGCCAAGGTTCACGGGCCTGCACATCGTTGAGAAAGTAACAGATCGAGCAGTGAGGCTCCAAAGTAAAAAAGCATGGAATTACTCTCCTAGCAAGGACAGCGAAAGCACCAACGTTCCACAAGAACGCCCAGGAGAGGCCAATCCATGATAACTTGCTCCAGAGGAAAAGAGATAGGGAAAGAATTACCTAAACATCCAGAGTGAGGATACACTGTTTGTTTACTATTTTTCTTTTCGCACACTTACAGCATTCATCGTGAAAGTTGCAGCTGTTATTGCTCCATTGTGCCATGCTTCCCGAAGATCCTCACCCTGTGACCTTCCAAGGCCAATTTGCCCTTTTTGTTAGAAATTCCAACCGTACATGAAGACCCTCTCCAAGTTCGTTTTTTCGTGTTTTCTGGCCTATTTGTCCCAAACATACCCACAAATGAATAGAGGAAATCCATTGGTACTTGCAGTACTACGTGACCCTAGAATATGCATTGTGTGGGAATAGTAATTTCTTATTGCACTAGCCCAACCTCATGACTGCAGAGCTTAAAAATAATAATTACTAACATGATATGATATGATATGGCATTTGTAACGCGCCTATACACAAGTGTTTCAAGGCGCGAAACACCACAATAATGCATTTCTAGCACATTTCAGGTGGTTCATCAATATCTTCAAATCTGCACAAGGTTCTGAAGTGCAGTAAGTAATGAATGCAATTATTAAAAGTGTGCTAATGGTGTATTGTGTCTTCTTTTTGTTTGGTATCTTTGCCTTATTTTTTGGTGAGTGTCTTTTGTTATAGGAAATAAATATCAGATCCCTAATAACACAACACCGATTCCGGCAGGTATGGCTACCATGTCAGGTGGGGAGGTAAACACTGAAAGATCAGTAAGAAAAGGTAGACGCAGTGCTGATGTAGATGTAGGAGGGGTTGATCACTATCTCGTTGATACCGCTCTACTATCCAATAACATGTGGTACAAGCACATGTCTAAAGTAGGTAAACAAACCACTGGGGAGAGCTATGTCTGCTCTCTTAACCCCTACACCATGAGGACCTCCAGAACATTTGTGGCAACTGAAATACCAGCAGCAAGAGCACAGTGCCTTATGTATTTTGCGATATTTACCACCCAAGGAAGATTCCAAGGGCAAACAGCAACCTTAAGATGGATGCCCAAAGCAACATTTAACTATGAAGATAGCTATATAAAGACACTAAACATGATGGACAATTATTGGAAAAAAGACCAAGCTAAACAATATATCACTGACGTCCCACAGAAAGGGGAGACGAAAACAATAACATTGAAAGAATGGCCATGTCCGAAGAACGGGTGGGTAAAAATAGGAGGAGAGCCATGATGATGGGCAAGACCACAGATGCTTGTATATGGCCAGGTTTACACAGCTGAAGGGTGGAAAGAAGGAGTAGTAGTGAGCAAGACACAAACGCTCCCAACAGTTCCTGTTTGTACAATTCAAGAAGAAAATTACAAATGCCTAAAGGAATGGGAAGCGAGTGCGAAGTTACTGACCTGGGTGGAGACTAAAGCTGGACAATGCCCATAATACCCCTGAAGAAGGCGGCATTATGTTTCCAGAAGGATGGAGCAGTAAAAGTTGGAGAAAACACAGAATGTAAGCAGACAGTAGAGGTTCCATGCATGAAAGTTGGGACAGCAGCATTAATGGATCATTATTGGGCCTGTGGATCCAAGTCATAGGAGAAGCTGCCATCCAACTAGGGAGGAATATGTTCACTGGCACACATCAACACGCCAGCATAAGTAGGTCCAAAGAAAGACATCAAAACAGAAGACTTCCCTAAAATGGACAATGCCAGAAGAAAGAAGAGGTCAGTAGAATTAACGAGGGTGAAAAGGGGGAACTACATATTCTCAGCATCAGAAGATTCTCTGGCCAACATACCACCTGAGCACCAGTTGTTCAGCAGGACAAAGATGTTCTTCGCAACAGCAGTTCCAGCAGTACAGACATACAAACATGCAAAATGGCTCCAGATTACGAGGTGGGAGCTGATGCAAACAATAAACTCAACAGTAAACGACTTCAACGTCCTCAAGGAAGAGCTCTGAGCAGTAAGTTTGATGGCACTCCAGACCAGGTATGTCCTGGACCTCCTCACAGCATTGCAAGGAGGAGATTGAGGCAAGATCGGATTATCTTGCTGTACGTTAGTTCCAGCAAATGATGAAGCAAGCGGGACACTGACTGAGGCAGTTACTAGATTGTCATGAATGCATGCCAAAATGGAGGAAGAAGCAAAGGGTGCAAGAAAAGATGAAGATTGGCTGTCATATATATTCTCATGGATACCTACATGGATGGAGAACAGACTGAAGGTATTGCTAGCAACACTAATACTGGTGCTACTGACACTGTGTGTGATCAGAATATGCATCACACAATGCCAAAAACTGCAGAGTAAATGGTAGGAATTAAAGTATTAGTAGAAACAACTTCCGATGAAGATAAGATAATAGAAGCTCAAAATACCCTGAGGACTCAAATAACAGGGTACCCACTGTTCCCGACTGGAGTAGTGTTAGAATATCCCAACAACTATAGGACTATAGGAGTAAATAGGTGTGGTGCAACCCAGAAGGAGACTGCTGTTAGATGACATGTGGATTAGATGATCAAGCGAAACGTTGACTGCCAAGAGCAAAGGTGAATAGGTTTGGAGAAGTGGTCGACAGGTTGACCAGAGCGGGGACTGAAGAGAGGGTCCCTAGAATGGCCCTCGAAATCCCCTAGTCACGTGACTTCCCAAATAACAAGAAATTATAGATGTGAGTTACTTTTTGGTCAACCCTCAGGTGGACCGGTGCATTCCATGTATGTGAGCAGATATCTGCTCAGACAACCTTTAAAACCCTATCTAGCTGATACCTTTGTGGATCCAGGTGCTCCATCACTGGACCAGATTGACTAATGATAAAAATCCAGCAGTGCTGACGTCATTAGTGACATCATGACATGGTAATGTTAGCCACAAAGTAAACTTGCATCCCTGCATGATGTTACACAGACAGACACGTGCACATATGAAGAACATGCATACACAGTAATGTAGATAGAGGACAGATACATGTACATACTACATGTACATACTGTCAGAAGCCTTTCTCTTTTCACTAGCCAAGCGCAGAAATGCAAGAAAGCAATAAGTCACATAGAGCCAGCTTACAATCGCTTAATTGCAGCTAACCATATGGAACTAGAGGGACGTATAAGGGGTTCTATGTCATTTCATTGACGGTCAGAATTTTTTTACGAGTATTGTTTACCTAAAAACCTCCTCGTAATCGCTATTTTTTAATTTTTGGGATGTTCACCCAAGCCCCCATCCCCTATTGTTTTGTAACTTTCCCCGGGACCCACACCCCTTATATACACTTTCCCAGAACCCTATATATTTCGATTAGTTTTTTCAGTAAAAAAACCCATTGAAATTTCAACCGTCGATGAAACGATGTTATACCGTATATGGAACCTGGAAGAGTCAAATACTACTAACCCCTAAGGAGAATAATAGAACATATATGTAGGGAAACCACAGACTGACTAGTGAATTCACATGAATCCACAGGCCTCAGAATGAGGTACGAAGAGATGCAGCACAAAGCATAGGGCCAGTGCTCACAGCCAAGGACAAGGGGGGGTGGAACATTCCTGACTCCCAGGGCAGGGAGCACCCGCAAAATAAAATCATAAATCCTCACAAATTGCAGACCGAATAGCTCCGTTTTGCAGTCCTCACCCACATGCCTCAGCCAAGCCGAACAGTAGCCATTTACCCGTGGTGGGAAGAAAAGTGGTTCCTAGCGATGACAGACAGAATTATTACATGTGTTGCCCAACGAACATTGCAACCTACAGGCACTCTCCCAGGCTAGGTGGCTATACCAGTGGCAACAAATGGGACACACAATCTTTCTCCTTACCTTGAGAAGGTACACTGAGCACTGTGAACAGAGCAGGGTCCCAGACCTGGGGAGACCCACTCCAGGCAATCAGGGCACACAAATCCTAGGGTGGTGTGCAATGGGGCAAGAACCAATGGTAGCCCTGCGACCCTGCAACAATGTAATAGATAATTTTTGGGGCAGTCTCGGGCTGACCCACCTGACATGGAAGGACCAGTTAGGCCACTCATATAGGGGACACCTATAGCTGATACTACCCGTGCTACCCAATAGAGCTTACTCTTATGTTTTTGCGGAAGTGGTCTGAATTGTGATGTTATAATGGGATAAAAGCTCATGACAAGTGCTCAGGAGCTGTGATTGCTGGAGGTTTTGTTGTTTCCTGTATGAATGCTGTCTGTTTTGGAAAATAAAAGACAGTTCTGCTTTGCTCCATGGCTGAGTCTCCGTCATTGCCTTGGGAGGGTTTGGTGGGTCCAGGGTACTCTGTTAAGCTGTGATTTGTGGTGCAAACCAGAGATCCTCTGGACTACTTTACACCCCATTTAACCCCCCCATTAAAAACAAGTCGACTTGCAGGCATTGAAGTAGAAAACCACAAACTAACTGTTGTCGATGTAATGACATAGAATCCATCATTTTGCTCACATGAGTGTCTGACGTCAACACTTTGAGGCCGATGTTGTTATGCACTTTATAAGGAAAGCAAAGACGTGCGGGGCGGCATTTTTGTGCTATCAATAGGCACAAGTTGAATATCCCTTTATTACAAGGTAAGAATTGCTATAAAGAGGAGTGTTTTTGTGAATCCAAAGATGGATATTTTTATACAGTTAGAGCCAACCTTCCTTTCCCGTTACTGAGAGAGAATCAAATCATTGTTGGGCAAAGAAGAACACAAACCCACTGTTACATAAAGCTTGCAGAATATGAGCATTATCATTGCATGTACAGAATTTGATATTGGTAGTAAAATCTCCAAGATAAGCCACCTGTTCACGTTTCAACCCACAGGTGATTGACGTTACTTTTTTTGCATCCCTTTTAGAGTCATTCTGATTACTATGGCAACCTTTCTGTATTTCTGACAGATATGGTGTATCAGGAAAGATAATATTGACAAATGAAGTTACATATAGACATTCAGGTAATAATAACTGCTCAGCCCTTTTTGCTATAATGCAATTACAAATAAGGAATTTAAGACATATGATATTGTTTTGTTTACACACAGAAGATACTACCAACTTGAGCTATTATGAAAAGTCTAAAAATTACAATGTTTACACCTCTGGTGAAACAATCGCCTGCAGGCATGTTTGCTAATTTCTGCTCCTGAAGAGAATTGCAAACTTGATTAGAGGAACATAAACATGATGAGCATAATGTTGTGCAATGCATATTTGTATATGTTGTTCACATGGGCATTAAATGGCATTTAAAAAAGATGTGCCTTGCTTGATATTTTTAGATGACACATGTTTATTGAAGTAAGGAATGCAAATGTGTTCATTAATACAAACAAGAGTGGGAACTGATTGTTTTTTTTACGGTCATATGTAAGAACTGGTGAATATGTTTTTTACAATAATGTATAACAGGATTGTATCTTTTTAAGTATTATGTTTGTAAGAAATAAGGGTATTAAAAATAAACAGAAATTCATGTGAGACACATTGGCCTGCCTAAACAGTATCGTAGACAGATTTTTAAAATCAATATTTTACTTCTAATGGATATTAGTGCATAAGGATTTTGTTTCCCCAGAGTCCTCATTTATTCATGGCCTCAGTGTCACAAGGATGTTTCTTGTAATACATTAAAATGGAAAGTATTTTCAATGTTCTTTCTTTTTGGTTGAGTGAATTGTAAAAGCATTCACAATCGCTGATGAAAGGTGTTTCATGTTCAGCAATGATTACGCTAAAGAGCTAGTAGAAATGGTTTCATTGTTATGAGATGAAACAAGAGAAAGTGCAATTTCCATTGCAAACAATTGGCATGAAATGAAACAACTCAGGAAGAAACTTATTAGAACAGAATTCCATGGAGCAATTATGTTGGAACTAGTGGAAAAGCATGTGTACACAGGCTAATGTGCGGAAAGGAAGACATTTTCAGAGTGTAAATATATCCTGTGGTGAAAAGGATCTTGCTCCTTTTACGTGGAGGTGTATTAACCTCAAACAAAATGTCACAGAATCCATTGAACATTCAACATAGTACATACAGCCAATTGTTCTATCAGCTCCTCACTGTCTTGGATTCCACTTACGGGTTTTGGACTCAAATATATAACGTTGGGCGATGTCAGAGTAATACAATTCATGTGGAGCATGATTCGGAGTAGACATAAGATCATAAAATAAAGTACATTGATATGATAAGATATGATATGATGTGGCATTTATAACGTGCCTGTACACAAGTGTTTCATTGAAGTCAAATTAAGTTTATAACATGAAGAATATTCTTAATATAATAATACATACAAAATATTACAATGAATAATTACATAATACATAAGTACATGGAACACATTTTATTTTGTTAGAGAAGTAGTGCTTAATCAAATGAATTTCTATTTATATGTTTTTCTAAATGTATATATTTTCTTAGTGTATGCAACTTGAAGTATTCTGTTAAAGTAGTATCCCTGTCTTGGGCCTTTTCTTCAGATAATTGTATGTTATCATTGTTGAAATACGCATTTTGTTCACCTGGAAGATGAACTTGAAGTCGTATTGTTGTATGCATAAGGCAACAGCTCCCTCTAGTGGTGATAACAGGCAAAGTGGGCAGGATGGCTTCGGACAAGCATATATCTGGCCTTATATTATATAGTATGAGGATATTTAAAGAACAAAGTTTTGCCACAAGGCCGAGTGGTGCACAACAAACCATGCCTGTTCTTATTCAAAGAAAAGTTCAGGGTAAGGTAGAATTACAGCACCAACACGTGCGAAAGAGATTGGGTTATTTTTATTATAGAAACAGCTAAAGAAACAGCACAGAAATTAGAAATGGATTTAGCCAAAAAGGAAACAGTTAAGAACACTGTATCAGTTGAGAAATATACGAAGAAACTAGCAGAAATTAAGTCACAGATGGAAGAATTTAAGACAGATTTAAACACGTGAAAAGTCTGAGCTAATTTTGCACATGAAATGGCATTCCCATTTGCAAGGAATGGGTAAAAATCATATGAGAAAACTATATGAAATGACAACACTCAAAAGACGAATCATAGAGTTTGATTCAGAAACATCTCAGAACAGCCCAAGTGAATATTGCAGCAGCAATGAAAATAAACAAGCAGAGGTACTCCAACTCGATATAGCAGGAAGGTCCATAAAGGAATGGTAATTTGACTAATAGAGGACAGTTGAGTGAAATAAATCCACGGCACGCATGGCTTTTTTTTGGGTAGAGGCCAAAACAGAGAAAACTGTGACGAGCAGCAATTAACAAAATGGAGTGGAAAACATTGGTAGACGGACGTGTCACAATATCAACTTATAGATGCACAAGAAGCCTTAAATAAAGGCTTAGGTTATGTAGCTACTTAAGTGGGTCACCCTTTTGAGTTTAGGTTAGAATTTGAATAGTTCATTAAATAATATCTGAATTATGGACTTTTGGGACAACAAGAAATATTATATTGACTGAAAACCCCACAGATTTGAGAACATTCTCCCTTTTCTATCCTCCTCCACACACACCCACACACACGCACACACACACACACCCACACATACTCCCTAGCATCACAAGTTATTGAAAGAAAGGTTTTGGAATTAGAAAAAGAAACAAACAAGCCTTTCCTGAATCACAGCAAAAGAATTATCATTAATACAAAGCCCCTTCAACATTGACTACATCATTTTAAGAAAAGCAGATAAAGGAGTTGCTATATTTGTGCTGAATAGAGATGATTATGTACAGGAATGCATTAAACACCTACAATATGAAAACAGTTATTTACGATTCAGAGTGGGTCCAATGAGGAGCCTACTTGGAGAGCTGTCTGGCAACAAAAATTCCAGCCCATTCCGTTCCTGTTTTCAATTCCATTCCTCTGGGCCCGGTCCAGGTTTTCTTGGTTGCCCACAGATGCATTCTGCGATTTGCTGTACTGAAAAAGATAAAAGAGAACTATATCTAGAAACAGTACTGGGAGGCATTGTGTGACAGAGGGTGGTACCCACATTTACATTCAAGGCAAGTGAGGGTGTTTCAGGGATGCCCCCATCCAACTCCCACACCCCACCTCTAGGACACAACTGGATCTGATTTTCCCCCTGCAAAGCCCCATGCCATGGTCGGGAGGGGTCCCTACTCCACCTTGACAGTGTCCAGTCCCACACCCTTTCACATGCCACCACCCTTTCTTCTAACCTCTGTCCTCGTTTGGGTTAACACACTTCAGCTTCTATCCTTCTTTGACTCCTCCACCAAATTCAAGCAGAATTCCACACACAGATAGTTTGTCGTAGGTTCTTGGTGAGTCCTCACACATGTTGCATTAGAGGGCAGCAAGCCACTTCCTTATTTCAGTTCAGGAAACCACAGAGGACAGAGACCGCCGAGGACATAGCAATTCAACAGAGCATGGATTATTAATTTTCTTCCGAATTTCCAGTGCTCTGCCCTAATATTGGCTTTTGCCTGTATTTCTTCTTGATTGTCTCAGTGAGCAGTAATAATCCACTTAGTTGGTATTCGGTGAAATGCTAAAGTGAGCTTAATTATGCAGATAACAATAGAATCAGTAATTTAAAAAATGCTATGTCTCTTCCACCACAAGAATAAGGATAATTGGTTAGTAAAGGTTTGAAGTCAGATGGAATAGCTTCACCAATTGTTGGCCCCACGGAACCATGTTTTAGACAAATCTCAGACAAAGCAAAAAAACTGATAGCATGACTAGCAGTCTCCACAGTGAATCAAATGAAATTGACGCATTAGTTCAAAAAACACCAATAGGCTTGCTGCACTCATTTAATGCAGCATGTGTGAGGACTCACAAAGAACCAACGGCAAACTATCTATTTGTGTAATGCTGCTTGATACTCACCTGTTGGAGGACCAACAAGTTGCTCAGACTAATTTGGAGGAAAAATGCAAATACATGTAAATGATTACCTGAAAAATGTCGATTGGCAAATGTAATTGTAAGTGGATTAAATTGAAAACAAAAATAGTATAATATATTCAAGTAGAACTTTGTCTTTACATTCAACAAGAGGCCTAGATTAGTTTAGACAGCTCCATTTTGAAGTTACATGCTTGCAGTCAGGATAAAGAAGTGACATGTGGCACACTAAGGTGGCACTTACTGCAAGCTTGCTTTCTGCTGCAATGGCACAAATATCCACAACCTTGCCAACACTGCCAAAACTATAATTGTATATTACTAACTGAAGCGGCCCGAAACAAATGAAGATAAGAAAGTGTGAGTCTTAATTGAATTAGGGATGCACATCTGTATTGGTATCTCCAGAAGATGGGAGAAGTGACCTTGAGAGACTAGATCTGCTTGTCTCCTCATAAAAGAGCTTTGTGTTAATTGGAAGGAGTGAAATCCTCCTTAGTGTTGTCACAGAATCCTCCACTCATTGTTTTGAAATCAATATCTCAAGAAGCTATAAAAATCACTGCAAAGGGTGTCAGCAGCTCACAGGGCAATAGATATATGTCGGAGTACACACTGTAGTTTTGGGGTGACTTAGAATATAACTTAGCATATAACAGAAACAGGGTGCATACCAGACTGATCTTTGTGGAGACAGGTAGCCACAGGAACTGAAGGGGCAGTAACTTGCTAAAAGCAAAGTGACACATAGAGAAAGAGAAGGCAGGCAATATGCTGGGTAACACAGATTGATCAGAATAAAGGGTGTGCTGGAATATGATAGGGCGTCTCCAGGGAGATAAGGGAAAGCTCTTGGGATCAGTACCAGCAGATTATTCCTAACAACAATCATGCAGCGATGTCATGGGTAGGACGCGTGATGAGATGGTTGTACTCAGTGTAAGGGTAAAGCTGGACACCATATACTGACAGGTAAGAATCCAATGCACTAGACTAAAGCTATGGAATTCTTTCCCTTATCTTAACAGAGAACAGCCCAGGGGGTCACACTGTATATGGATACAGAGCTGAGACACAAAAGTGGACCAGTGTGTAATCAAGACGGAAAATCAGAGTGGATAGAAATAACTGAGTACAGGATAGGCAGAGAAAAGAAGCAAAGAGCAGAATCTGTAAACCGAGGCTGTAGACAGAATCTATACAAGCACTACTGAGAAGACACACATGATTGTTGGCATAGAGGAAATCATGGACCAAGAATAAGAAGAGGTATCAGGGATTTAGGCATGGGAAGTTGCCATATATAAACTTAAAAACCTAGCGTTCTAGGAATATCATGAAACATAAAGTATTAGTAATAGGAAAGGCAGTCGGTCACTGACAAGACAAGAGGTTGCTGCTAACTCAGTGAATGTGTGGTTCATGAAACTCAGTGCACTAAAGAACTGGTACTTAAACTATGGACAGAAATATAATGGATACAACTTAAATTGCAAAGGGAAATGGGGGGGGGGTACAGCTTTGCCAGAAACAAGGTGAGTCTGTGAGCCGGGAAGGGGGGGGGCTGCTCACAGCAAAACAAGATTTTGAGGAAAGCCAGAAAGGCTGCATAAAGTCCTTCAGAAAAAGGATTAGCTTTAACAGCAAACAGGATAGAATATGAAAATCAGCTACAGCAGGTAGGATTCAGTAGCCAAAAGCAAGATGGCATGGAAAGGTTGAAATACTGCATAAAGCAGGGACTCTGGGTAAAGGCAGTTGATAGAAAACTTTGTACTTGCTAAACCTCAGAGTGAGCTTATAAAGCCCTCCCAGTTCACAGCCAACAGGGTGGAGCTGATTGCAGCCTGAGGCAGCTGAGTCCAATTAAGCCCATTCCAGGCTTCAGTAGCTTGCATCAGTGTATTGTAATTGAGGCCTCTTCCTCTCTTAGAAGCCTAGCCTGCAGGAGCTTGTAACAGGGAAATGCAATCAGGCTCTCTCCAGCTTGTAGCAGCGTGTTGGAACTGCATGTATTTAGTATGCCTCTCCCAGCCCTTTGAATCTGGACAGCATGCGCCTACCAGAATGCATCAGCTGGTTTAACCCAAAACCTGGAATGGAACATGAAAGTAGTTTGGTCCAAGCCTGCAGCAGTAAAACAGGTAAATGAATGCCATGGCCATTTATGGGTTTTAACGTGGTAGTTACGCTATGAGCAAAGTTTATGAATGAGTGCATACAGTGCTGGTGGGTAGCAGGCAGGTAGATTCCTAACACAAAGGCAGGGTAACAAAGTGACTGGATTGCTTTTTAATTGTGTGCTTTGCATTCCTATGTTCACTCCGCAGTGCTGCTATTGAAGATTTATCGAGCTAACCTCACCCGAGATTTGAGTACTGTGTCTGGTTTCTGAAAACAACAAATGGACTTAGTTATCTGAAGGCCTTTTCATCACCACATGATTTTCCTAAAGAAAGGCAGATCATAGATTGGGTTACAAAATGCACTACGGATGTGCATCCCAATAATCTCTCTTTAGAAAGAGGTCCCTTTCAAAGTTTCACATTTTTAGGAATGGGGCCCTATGAAGGGGACATGTTAATGCTAAAGTTATTTGCTGGCAGCGGGTAGCACTGATGAACTGGATAGTTCCGTTTTTGCTATATATATTGTGTAAGGCCTGCCCTTACCTGTGCCTGCCATAAAAATCCCACAGATTTAAGGAGAACTGGTGTTTCTTCCTAGTCCTGACCTCACAGGCTAAGGTAGTGGTGATTTCAGCTCTAGCAGCCATCTTGTCTTCCCACTGACATTAAATCAAGACTCTATATTCATCCACGGTTGCATGTTTAATCAGGTAACACCTGCCTTGCATATTGTATGGGTACACTGCTAGGAACACATTTCTCTTTTTTATTTCAAAATGGGCCCCAGCTTGTCCTAGGGCACTCTTCAAAAGTACTGATTGTAGACCATCAAGCCCATCTGCCTTACTAAGGTGCATCTTTTCTTCACTGGCAAAACATGCCATTACATCCCAATTTACGGCCTTAGTTTTGCTCAGAGTGAGATTGCTGTGGTGTCGGACATCTTGAAACACTTGTATACACTGTATAGGCGCGTTATGAATGCCATGTCATATCATAGGAGGGTGCCCAGGCCTTCTCTTTTCTGATGCATGTTTTGTGGAACTTCTCGCCCCTTTTCCTCTGTCTCACTGCAGATAATATTGTTTACGGTAAGGTGATAACACTCCGCTGTCCCTGGAGTAGCCCGCTTTTGCACTTGCATAGAACATGTCAGTAAACTTAACGGCTCCATGAAGCCCCTCTGTAGTGAACATCCACTCCAAAAAGGGTGTCTCACTCTTAGTCCCAAAGAGGATGTGCCTTCACCTCACCTTGGGCATTGTCTGGACTTAAGGCAGAGCAAATGTCAACTAGGCCGCAGAAGGCGTGGCCGACATGTGTTGATGTACAAGGGAATGTTCTTTTTATTATTATGTTTTACTACAGACCCACCACAAAGGAAATATCCAACGATCCGTTTTTTAAGAAAAATGGAACTGACTGAGTTGTGCAGAATTTCCGAGGGAATCATTGTGGATACAAGTTTCCTGACAGATGGGCAACAGATGAGCAACAAAAAAAAAGCTCAGCAGGAAGAAGGGTGGCTATAAATAAAATAGGGTTGCCTCCTAGGGGGAGGGCAGCGCTTACTCAGATCTCAGATGTCACACATGTGCTTAGTCCAGTTCCAGGACTTACCATTGGTTGATTTTCGTCAGCTAAACATTGGAGCCACTCATTGCCAAATATCGACCTATTGACTGTTACAGCGTAGAAGGAGAAACCATTTATACGTCCTTAGCATATTCCCGCATGCAGTCTAGGCATTCGGTATATATGCTATCTGTGATGGCTCAACATGGAATTATCTAGACTCGTATTTGGAATGGAGATGGACAATACGAATGATTGAAGCTTCATTCTTAGAGATGGTTTTACCGGCATATGCCAAAACCTTGACTCTTGCCATCAGACGCTGGCCCTCGGGCCTGCTTTATGTCTAAACGAAATCAAGCCTCTCGTATCTTTTTAGATCTGTTAAACCTGGATTAAGATGTCTGTATGTTGGTGGGTGGCCACCCACAAGGTGCCACATTGCCCCATATGCGTATTGCCATCCTGGATGAATTCCTGCAAGCTCTACATCTGCATTTTCGGATGGTTCCCTTGTTCCCGTCTGATGTCATTTGATGGAGGCCCGAAGCTCTGCTCGGGTGTCTAATTCTCACTGCGTGTGCCCATCTGACCTGTCCAGTATGACTCATTTGTGACATGCACAGCATGTCGCAGGTGGCTTCTTGGCAACAACACAATGGCCTTGTTAACTACGTTTGAATGATATTATTTCTATAGCCCACACTTAACTGAAAAAATGCTAAGCGATCCCAAAGTATGGAAAATAAGGCACTGTGAGGTACAGTGCTTTACCCAGGATCATATAATGGTCAGGCGGTAGAAGCTGAGATTCAAGCCCAGTTTTCCTGATCCCAAAGGTGACAACTTAATCAGCAGACAATATCATCTCTGACCCTGCTCAAGAGGGTGGAGAGCACCACAGGCAATGCACATCTGGAAGATGGTGAAAAGGCTTTGTGTGGATTAAACATTCACCTTTTCTGTTCTCCTTAGTACAATGTCAAATGCAAGTGAAGGAAAACTCGTTGGCCCTGATTACAAGTATGACAGTATTTCTAAAGAAAATATCACCAACCTCATTTATTGTTACTGCCTCTCATGTTGGGGATACATCTGGCAAATTGCGAGTGGTGGGGGAGGCGAGGTTAGTGCCCATTTTGGCGTGCCCCGGCAATCCGTTGTGGGTTAGAGCGTTTAGTGCAGGAAGTCATTCCACCCATAGTGAATCCTCAATGTTTCTGGAGGACAAAACCTCCAGATAAGTGATGGAGGTTTTTCCGCCACCTACCGCTCCAACTTCACAATATGGCGATAAAATGGTGGTAAATCCGATACTGCCACTTTATTTCCTGTACAGCCTATGTTTGTTAAAATCAGTGAAGCTCCACTGATACTCCAAGAACAACTCTTTGGGAAGATAACACATTCATTCAAATAGACTTAATTGGACATAACAATGGGTAATGAACAGCTGATAGAGCAAAAACAAGGAGCCTGGGCCCGGCAGGAGGGCCTCTGGCCAGCTCGGACCAGTGGGCAGGCTGGAGCCTGACTTAGATTTCCCGCTCACTGTTGAAAAAAGAAGAAAAAAACACCCTTTTGCATTGGTAGAGCCAGAAAGCATCTGCCTGACATCCTGCCCCACAGCCCAACACGCAGCCTCGCTGCTGGAGGCCTCGCAGCTCTGCTTGGGGTGCCGACTTTTGATTTTCAGCACAGGGCGAGATTTTTTCAAATTTTGCACTTACCGAATCCTTAACCCTAATTCTGCAAAGGTTAGCACGATTTGCACCAATAAACTGTAAACACCTTAAAGTTGTTGGTTAAAATTTGGGATTATGTTGTAACGTTTCTAAAGGAGCACAGCATAATGCTTTGCATGTCTTTCTGGAGACTAGTACTAACAAAGCATTCTGAATGTAAACCACAGTTTATTGAAATGACCACTATAGCAGGCAATGTTTCTATGGTCTCATGTACAGTTGCTATCTGATGAACTCATTCATAATGGAGCCCATGTCCAAAAGGTGCTGTACGTCAGAATGACAATTTCAAATCAACAAATGCTAACGACCCAAAATCTGCCCAAAAGAGGGCAGTGAGGTAGGCCATAATGCATGCCCATTCAAGTCACAGTCTCACAGCTGAGACAGCAAACAATGACGTTAATGTCTATGCTAATGTTCTGTGATTTGATCTAAAGCACAGGACCACCTGCTCAGAATGTAAACTGTTCCTGAGTTTTCCTGCATAAATCGGAGTAAAACCAGTGGCTATGGGGTGTAAGGGCTGGAGGGTTCGGAGAAGTGAATATAAGCAGTAGGCAACTACAGGGCTGTCTGAAAATCTTTCAGGGCTTGTGGGTTTCCATTTCAAAATGATGTTTTGGGGCCCCCATGCCTACAGTTCGGAAAAACAGTCCAAAGCACCCGAGGGTTGCTTAAATTATAATGCAGTCAAAAGAATGCTGTGAGGGGTTTAATAGCTGCAGATTATCTTGGACGGCCAGCCAGCGGGGAGCTGGAACACAAAATGTCCACTGAAATGCTATTAATCACTCTTTGACAGCAGGGTGCTAATGTAGAAGAAAGTGGAGTAACAATGCAACAGGGTGATAAGAAGGTTGCTGGATAGTATTTCTTTGCGCCCTTTCACGTCACATCCTTCTACGCTCGCTTGTGGGTGCCCCTCAAGGGTCGTCACTCTCACCTAATATTTTCTACATATATGTCCAGCCCCGTTCCCATCCTATTCAGTCATTGGTCTTCATTGTCATATGTATGCAGTTCCCCGCAAACTGAACAATCCTTCTGGGGCTGCCAATCTGAATAACCGTTTAGAGGCTGTTGGGGATTGGATGTACCAGAATTGGTTAAATCCTAATGGTGAAAAAACAGAGGTTTTGATTACCGGCCCTCCATCTATCTAGTGTCCCGCTCGACACCTGATTTCTGGCCTCCTTCCCCAGGCCCTTTTCCTCAGCTGCTGGTAGTAGTGAAGAACCTGGGAGGCACAGGTTAGTTCAGTTTGCCAGCAAGGCCACTATAAACTCGGGATTTTGTATAAAGTGCTCCTGTTTCTTCCCATGCCTTTACGGGCACCTGTGGTGGCCTCGCTGATTCTGAGCACACTGGACCATTGCAATGCTCTCTATTTGCATCAGCCAGCCTTTCTGCTGGATAGATTGCAGGTCCTACAAAATACGGCAGCACGAGCAGTCATTGGGCTCTCCCCTTGTGATCAAGTCTCACTTGGGCTACGGAGCCTTCATTGGCTCCCGGTACAACATCGAGTGGAGTTTAAGGCAATATGTTTGGTCCACCGTGTTTTTAATAATCAAGGTGCCGATTATTTGCAGTCAAAGTTCTGTCGCTATGTGCCTGCTCGACCGCTTTGCTCTGCTTGTGACTTTCAGATCACAGTGCCTAGAGTTTGTCGAGCTAGGATAGGCGGCCAAGCCTTTTCCATTGCCGCAGCTCAAACCTGGAATTGGCTTCCGGTCACACTTCGTGAAATCACAGATCATTTAACTTTTTGTTTTAGTAATGCTGGAATTCGTTGTTCCGTCACTTCCGGTTTGTCTTAAGCGCCATGATGCCTTTGGTTGGAAGTTACGCTGTATAAATGTAAATGTTTTCAACATAACATAACATACTGCAAGAAGCCTGAGAGAGGTGATGGCCTGAAAGCACCAGCAAAGGCAGCCGGTAACATTTGCACTGCAAAGCACATGTTTCATTTCCCGAATTAATGGAGCATGTTGCTGCTCCATAAGACTGCCAACATGGGGCAGCTTCTCAGGGGGCCTCCAGAGGCTCAGGGCCCATTTCAACTGAAAAGATGGAAAAGTACTGACGCTGTCCCTGGAAGACTGACAAGAATTTCTGGCTGTCATTCGGAAGTTGGGGTGAGCAACACAATCATTGGTTGCCATTTGTTCTCAGCCTTGTAACAAGGAGGACCTCAGTTTCAAAGGGCTTGTGTTTCTGCTGCACCGGTTGGAGGGTGGCAACTCCCTTCCTTGATCCTTGCGGCCTGTGCAGAGGTATGGATTATTTTTCTGTTTTATGCCGTTTGTTTTTATGGGTTTGTGTCTGCGTGTGAATTTTTCGGGGCATAGTACCTGCTGCACCATGAAGTCCACTTTGCGTGTCTACACAATTACTGAACCCGTCCCTTCTCGCTCCTCTTTCCAATATCCCTCCATCCTCCCACTGCCTACCCTGTACCAACTCTCCCTCTATCGTTTCCCATTTGTCACTCCTTCTCTCCATCCCTCACATGCTTAATTTGGTTTCCTTTTGCTCCTTCCATCTTTCCTTTTGCTCCTTCCATCTCTCCAATTCGCACTGCATCAGTCTCCATCCCTCCTTCTCTCTCTCCACACATCAATCCCGATGCGTCCATCATTCTTTCTTCTTTGCTCACGCGTTCCTAAGTCCAGTGACCCACGCGCTCTCTCTCCCACCACGCCATCACCTCCTACACTCTCCACATTTCTATCTCTAGCACGCTCCCTGCCTTTCTCTCCCGCCTTCGCCCTCTTTCCTCCCTTCCCCTCTTCTTCGTATTTCCCTCTCTTCCATTCCTCGGGGCCAGTCTGTTAGGCCGCTCGACCTTCTGGCTGCGCGTGCAGGGCTAACTTATTGGAATGTGACTCAGTGGACATGTAACCTGGGAGAGACTACAATGGGGCTAACTTACCGCTTAAGAGAGAGAGAGAGAGTGAGAGAGAGGGGGGGGGGACAGCAGCAGCATCATGGGGGCGGCAGACGGAGTGGGAGGCAGATGAAAGAGGCAAAGAAAAAGGCAGTTGACAGGTGAGCTGGCTGGAAAAAAAAGATTCAGAAAGAAAAACAAAGTCAGGAAAGTAAGAATGGAAATACAGTAAAATGCAAAATATCACAGCTAGAAAAAAAAAAGAAATGAAAGAAAAAAACGCAAGAAATAGCAAAAAGAACAGCGAGCATGGCTTGTCCACTGCCCCACAATCAAGGCTGAGGTGATGAGGAATGAGCCTTCACCCTTTGAACTGAGCAGCACTTGCTAATCTTGCAAAATGCCTGCTAGCACGTCAGCCTGCCTGCCTGCCTGCCTGCCTGGCAGGCTGCCAGCCTGCCTGCATCTTGCAGGAGAGGACCACAAGCCCTGCCGCCCAGCGCTCAATACGATTCTGTTCAATTCTGTTGCTCTTTTTTTAAGCGTTTGAATAGTTTCATGGCGCTACAATGAAACTATTTAAACGCGTATGAAAACAAACAGATCACAACAGGGGCAAAAAGACACTCCTGCCCCTGTTGTTCAAGCAGTGTGGGGACAGGTGCCCCCATATACTTGGCACCTACACCTCCAGAATCATCATCGTTTAGCAAGGGGCCCTGCAGAGCAGAGGGCTTTGCAAATACGTTTTGAAATGTCTCATTGTTCGGCTGCACATTTAAATGCAGAAGCAGCAGTATGCAGACAATGGGCCAGTATCTGTGAAAGTGTTAACATCAGGTGATAAGAATTTGGTGGGGTATTTGTAGCTAGAATCCGCCCTGCCACAGCTGCATTTAACTACCAAATGTAAGTACACCCATGTATTGCCCCCAGTGACTTTTCCATTTACTCCTCACCGCAACCTGGTCTGAATGTCACGTGAATTTACCCCATTGTAAGAAGCTCGCTGCTCTCAGCCACTCACTTGGCTCCCCTAAAAGCAGTCCACCACACTGCAGCACACCTTTTCACGGGTGCTTGGAAATGTAACTCAAACATCCCCACCCTATATGAACTACATTGGCTTCTTCTCCAGGCAGGATACTGTTCAAGACAGCATGCTTCATCTACAAATCCATCACACGCAGCACACCAGCGCACCTGGCAGCTAAGCTCCATATATCTGGTGGCACCGGCTCTCGTGCAGCTTAAATAACAAATACTCTGCAAAGAGAGGACCCAAAAACATTCCTTCTCTTGCACACACCATACCTTTGGGACTGACTCGACCCCATTATAGACCCGGAATGGCCCCACAATTCTCCAATTTTGCAGATCTCTCGAAGCGCTGCTTCTTCAACAGCACCGGACCATGGACTAATACCAATGGACGCACAGAACACTACTCTTGCACCACTGTTAAAAGATACCAGCTCAAATACTGGCTACCCAAATCTTGTACAGCGCTCTGCTGCTCTTGGGCTAGGTCAGCCCTTTAAACAATGAAATAAAAAATAAACTGCTTCCCGTCAAATATGATATCTTATTTATGGTACTTTCTTTTGCGATCAAAAAAGCATGGTTCTTCCTGAAAATAAACAAATAAAATGTGTGCCTTGTTCTAAGATAACATGAGTCCCAAAGTAACCCCCCTTTTTTTATAAACTGTCTACTTACTTTTCATGAGGTCTGTGGTTTAAGAGGTACAAAACATAGTTCGTCTTTTTGTACAAACTTACATGTTCTTCAGATCATGATTAATAATATGTTGCATGCTTGTTTCTGGATATAACTACATGGAATACAGTTCCAATAATACTCTTTTTGCCTAATGTAAGCGCTCTCTTTAAAATCTCTTTAAAGCCATACATTGACACATTTCTGTCAGCTGCTGCTTAGAAGATTGTGTCTAAAGTGCAAACTTGGCTCAAGTCGATACTTTACCTCTTAACTAAAATGTGTGATCCTGGGCAAACCATTACATCTCACTGTCTTATATCTGACAAAGTTGGAATGTCAAATGTCGTTTTTGTTTTGTGGTTGGTTGGAGCAGGACAGAAGGTATCGTTTTTGTGCCGTGGGGGTTATGGCGGCAGGACTGCTTTACCTCTTCTTATATGCTGAGCATGTTCTCATTTTCCATGCCGAAACCCTGTCACGTTTAGCTGGGCGTAGTCACTGCTGAGTCATTCAATACGGCTTCATCTTTGCGTGAAGCTTCACACCTTTGATACCAGGCAAGAGGTGCCAGAGAAAGAGGTGAAAGTTGTCACTGATGCCCAGCAGGATGTTACACTTTAGACCCTGTCCTTTTGTAACAAAGCTCTCCACACCTTAAGTCCAGGACTGCAAGCAGACTTGTCATTAAGCTCCATTGGTTCCCTTCTGACAGCAAAGAGAAATCAAAAACAAAAAAAATACTGTGAAAGGAAAACTGGGGATGGATGAACGTAGAACCATAAATTATATTGTACATTTATTAGCACATGTATTTGAAATGTATTTAGATTTGTAAATACCCTGTACATTGCCATCAGTGTCCACGTAATTTGCTTGTACCACCCCACAGCAACGATTTCTAAAGTCATCCCTGATTTTACACTACTAACACAAAAGGTTGCTTTTTCATCTCCAGTTTACACCATATAACTATAAAAGCATTTTTCCTTTTTTAGTAGTTCTAGTTACTTGACCACATTACCAATGTTTTTTAAAGTTAAAGTACTGTAGCTATACTCGTTGTAGTAGTTGGGGATCTCTCTCTCTCTCTCTCTCTCTCTCTCTCTCTCTCTCTCTCTTTCTCTTTCTCTCTCTCTCTCTCTCTCTCTCTCTCTCCCCAAACCTGGTGGCGCAAGAAAATGACTCTCTTTTCCCGATATGCTTGCATGTCATAGTCTCCCGCCTTGCCTCAGGCCTTAAATGCTTGTGTAAATAATAAGGTTGAAAGAACATGGGCGCCCAGCCAGCGTCCTACAAATACCTCAGAGAAATGACAGAGACCAAGATCCCTGTCAGCAACAGCAACCCTCCAGAACGCCATAGACTATCCCTATTGAGGAAAAAGACTGCCACAGATCCTCTAATGCAGACTGGAATGTTGGGTATTACCCAAATTGTTCGTTTACAATTGTTCGAATGAACAATGGACCGATTTTAAAGAGTCACAATTGACCTTTTCACAATTGACCGCATATATTACATGGCCACGGTAGTGGCCATGTAGTTATGGTTAAGTTGCTGTTTCCATAGAAAGAGCAGTTTTTGGGCTGCTTATAACTCTGCTCCCCCTGGACGAATCCGCACCAAACTTTGCAAAAAAAAAGTATATGGGCCACTCTGAATTTTTTTTGTAAAGTTTGGTGAGAAATCGTCCAGGGGGAGGAGAGTTATAGGGGGGGTACCAAAATGTCTTTTTTTCCCATAGACTGAATGGGGGAAAAACTTTGCGCACGGATACAGGTGAAACCGCTGGACGGATTTTGACAAAATCTGCGGCAGGTACAGGGGCTTGGTCCAGAAAGCATGCTTTTGTACATTTTGTCACCATACATGCAGTACATTCATTTATAATTATGAAAAAGTAGGTCTGAAATAATTAGTGATATCTATGTTCGCTCCGGGGTCACACTTCCCTGTTCTGTCGACGAACAAGAAACCGATTGGCTAAGGGACTGCCGTCATGACCCCGTACACGCAACATCTCTGCCCATTGGCTGCTGCGAGCCGTCTTCTGCGTCAGATGGTTTGGATGCGCCCGACATCTTGGATCCGTGGAAAGCAGAATAACAAACAGTGTACACATGCTTTTTTCATTGTGGCACAGAGCATTGGGAAAGGTTTACACAGTAAGAAATGGGTGATCTATGCATTTGTTCCTCGGCCGTCATGATGTAATTTCTATGGATACCTTGTACGTACAGTAAACGTGGAGGATAATAACGATAGCACTCCAGTCCATATAGTGGGCAGGAAATTTGTAACACTTCACTGCATGTAGTGGATAGGAAATTTGTAACTCTTGAAAGCACACGGTTATAGGTAGGCAACATTGAAAATGACAACATGCCGTGCCCGTATTGTTTTTCGTAATGCCTATTATTACAATCATTAGTACGCCGCCATGGGTGGCACATGCTACGGTGGTAGTGGGCAGGGGCTATAGTGTTCACATATGGGTGAATAATGCACTTGTTTTGGGGATCGGTCGTCATGATCTAATGTGTCTGGACACCTTGTACACACAGTACACTTATACCTACTTAATGACATATGTTCTACGGCCTCCATGTAAGAACAGAAAAGGAGGGGTCCAATAAGAGCAGTATTTGAGGCCGTGTATTGCACGGGGGAGTTGTTAAATTTGTACAGACACATCTGGTGTTAGGGAAATTGAAATTGTCTACATGCTGTGAATACATTACTGTTTCCAATGCCTATTATTATATTCATTAGTACGGTGCCATGGTTGGCACATGCTACGGTGGTTGTGGCCAGGGCCTAGAGTGTTGGATGCATGGCCATCGGCCGAAGGCCGAAGGCCTTACTTCCAACACTCTAGGCCCTGGCCACAACCACCGTAGCATGTGCCAACCATGCATACACCCCTTGTGTTGCATTTTCATTGGCAAGTTGTGGAGAGTGCGTGCAGTGTTGGGTGCATGGCCATGCACCCAAAAACAAAGAGGTGGTTGTGTGGACATCCTGGACTCTTGGGTGCAAGGCCGAAGGCCATGGACCCAATAATACACTTATACATACTTAGTGTTTCCAATGCCTATTATTATCTTCATTAGTACGCTGCCATGGTTGGCACATGCTATGGTGGTTGTGGCCAGGGCCTAGAGTCTCGGATGCATGGCCGTCGGCCGAAGGCCTTACTTCCAAGAATCTAGGCCCTGGCCACAATCACCGCTGCATGTGACAAACATGCATACAGCCCTTGTGTTGCATTTTCATTTGGAAGTTGTGGGGAGTATGTGCAGTGTTGGGTCCATGGTTGTAGCCTATGCCCCCAACAAGAAAGTGGTAAGTACTACACTTGGAAACACTGCACACCCATCCCATGTAAGATCTACAGACACACCTAGGAGGGAAGCCTCTGGGCAGAGGTGCAGCAGGATAACACACCTATAGAATAACCCCTACTACCACACATCACCAAGGTGGTTGTTGGGGACACCCTGCAGTCTTGGGTGCATGGCTAAAGCTCATGCATGCAATACTGAAGTCATAAGCAGTGGAGTTGCAAGTTAATATGGGTGTGGTGGATTCTGGTCGTTGTTTTCATGCCATAGTTTCTTTACTTCATGGCTGCAGACGATGGTCCGAAAAGTAACTTTATAAGCAGCTACTTTACAAGGGCCATGTTTCACATATGCAATGCTGGTTGTGGATAGGACTTGTACTCCTTGCAACTTGTTTGTAAGGCATAGATGGTAGGTTACAAACCACAGACGAAAGGCCAGCCTACAGGCACTGCAGCATATTACTACCACACAATAGGCGAGTACATTCCCATGTATAGAAAATGCCTGCCAATATTCTTACTCCTTACTTTGTTCAGAATACACAACATTTTTTTCTGTTTGGTTTTCGTAATTGGCGGAAGTATCACTTTTCCCATTTCTGTGATGAAAGAAAAAGGTGTGTTAATGTCTGCAGATTTTCCACATTTACCACATTGCTTAATAGACAGTTAATTTTCATTTTTACTTTACAAACCAGTGTTCTGTGCATTACGCTCAGTTTCTGTGTTTGCTATTCTAATCCTTGGGTCTGAGAAAAGAAATCCTTGTCGGATTAAAAAAAACCTTCATTTCTTATGCAACTAAGTACTTCATTTTTTCCTTTCAGTGCTTTCTTCATTTTTCTGATCAATGTTATGTTTGTTGCCTTACTGCCCATTTCTATCAACAGTTAGATACCTGTAGGCATATTCAAACTGTGCATTTGTTCCTACAGATTTCCAATACTCATTCATTTGTGTCGTCGTTACATCCTGTTTCCTTCATCTTTCCCATTAATGTTTTCTTTGTTGCCTTCCTACCGATTTTTAACAACACTTAGATACCTATAGGTATATTCGACCTGTGAACTTGTTTCCAACGATCTGTGATAATCATTTATTTGTGTCATTCTTCCATCCTGTTGAGTAGTTAGATACCTGTAGGCGTATTCTAATTGTGCATGTGTTCCTACATATTTGTGATACTCATTCATTTGGGTCGTTTACACATCCTGTTTCCTGTATCTTTCCCATTAATGTTTTCTTTGTAGCCTTCCTGCCCATTTTCAACTACAGTTGGCTACGTATAGGCGTATTCTGCCTGTACATTGGTTTCCAACAATCTGTGATAATCATTTATTAGTGTCATTTTTCCATCCTGTTGGGTAGTTAAATACCTGTGGGCATATTCTGTTTGTAGTCTTTCACTTACTTTGTTCACAATTTTGAAGTGCACATTATTTTGTAAATTTTGGCTTCAAGAACATTAAATACGCACTTGTTAGGTTAGCTGGCAACCTCTGCTTTCGAGTAATGGTGTTATCATTACATTCAAACCATCCACAATTCTTTTTAATGTATGCAGTGTAGTGGCCTGCATTGGTTGTAGCTCCTGCATGGTAGATTATTCCTACTGTTGTAAAGGTTTTCTTTCCAAGAGACACTTGACCCTGTGTAAATCCAGTTAGTTTACAGTTGTTTTTGGTGCCATCTACATTATAACGTAGAAGCATAAGTATTATGTAGTCACTATGTGATTGTATCAGTAAGGTAGAGCGATTGTCTGAATGACAAATACTACATAATCTGCCATGGTTTGCATTTTGTACAAGTTGCTGAAAAGGAATGCTCTCACAATTTGGTATGGAAATATACACAAATCGCTCATTTGGGATTTCTTCCTGTATCATTTTGTTACAGAAAGTGCAAGTATGTTTCCACATGTATGAAATTTGGAACATTTCATTTACAGGTATACTTTTGTTTTCCAATACTAATAGTATGTACATTAGAAACTCTTCTGGATCTTCTTGTGAGTTCACAGTGAATCTCACCATTCCAGCACAGTCGTCCAATTGTTGCCTTACTCCATAAACACTGTATGTGTTGTCAGGATTGCTTGTTGCCTTTCTATGCAGTACTGACATTTGCAAACACAACTGGTCTGTGCTGTGCAGGTAAAAATTGTTAACAATTGGTGCCAATTGAAATAGAATATTCATTGCTACATTTGCATAGCAACTTACCCCACTTTCATTTGTAAATTTAAATGGGCCAGGTAGTTCTGTACCCGAGTGCATTTTTCGATTTTTCCGTTGCTTCTTTGCCGACGTGCCTGGTTCACATTCCCTAATAGGTTCTTCTATGTTTGCGGCAATTGATGAAACTTTAGCTTCTTTTCTTTTTTTTTGCAGAATTTCCTGTTTCATTCTGTTGCATTTCTGTTTCATTTACTTCTCTTTTACCACGTTTCACTTTATCTGGAACAGGGTATTGTTTCAGATGAGGGGTGTAAAGTGAACACAATCTATTGTATTCTAGAATGCAAGGAATATCAGCTTTGACTTTACTTGAATCAAAATTAATTAACAAAAGATCGTCAAGTGTACGTAAGCGTGATAATGCTACGTAGATCATGCCTTCCTTAAACAATGGGCCTCATTACGACCCAGGCGGAGGACCATGGTGCTATTAGCACCATGGTCCATGCCGGTGTCTGCCATGGCAGAATGGGGAATTACCACCCCATTCCGAGGTTGGCGGGGCGGTAATTCCCCATGCCGCCATGGCCCTTCCCCATTCCCATTTTTGCCCCATAGGGCTCAATGGGAATGGCGAAGGCGCTAATTATGGCACCGTAAATTACGGTGCCGTAATTAGCTCCTGGGTCCCTTTGCGGGTTGGTTTTTTAACGCCTGCTAAAAGCAGGCGTTAAATAAAGTGCAACCCGCAAAGGGACCTCGTAATCAGGCGTTAAGGGTTTAACGGTGCCGACACCTTTTACGGCGCCGTTAACCCCTTAACGCCTGGGTCGTAATGAGGCCCCATGTCTTTCCTATATCTATCAATGCATTATCTAAGGTAAGACCTTGGGATTTATGAATGGTAACTGCATATGCAAGAGTTAGAGAAAATTGCTCTCTACGTACATACATGTCTTTGAAGAGAAGGAATCGAGCCATTGAGCGCCCTATCCTTTTTACTTCTGAAACTTTATCAAAGCAAATATTTATAAACTGAATACTGTTATCACGTGGGTATGATTGAAAGCCAACAACTGTGCCCAGTGCTCCATTAACTAGCCCTTGCTCAACATCAAGGTTACGTTTAAGCATTACTCTACAATTTAATGATAATTTCAATACTTTTTCCAACCCAGCTGTGTTGCAGATTGAATGTTCTAAACTATTTAGTCTTGCTGTGGCTTGCTCACACATGGGTACTGTGAAACCATGTACGTCAAGTTTGTCTGTGGCCCTAATTTCTATTATTGCTTGCATTTCTTTCTTTAGCATTGTTTCATTGCATTTGAAACAGCTTGCAAGAGTTGGCATTAAGGCCATACAATTGACATTTTTGTGCACTATTTGTTCCATAACATCAGTTGCGCATGTATTATCGCCATAAAGTGCATGTATATGCTGCTTTTTCAATACAGCTTGCGCTTCTTGCGATAATACACCTACTCTAATACTTTTTAAGATGTTGGCATAAGTGAGATCTGCAGATTGCCGCATGTTCTCAGTTAATTCTCTGTATTGGAAATGTTGCCAAAGGTTATCATTACCTATGTTACCAACAATTTTCCGGCAGAGTTTGTGGCCTAAGGTTTTAAAATCGGTTCACCTTTTACTGGTGCCAATTGTAGAAGATCTCCAAAAACTATAATGTGTTTCCCAGCAAAGAGTTCTTCCTTATTACTTTTAAGTACTTCTTGCAATCTGAGATGAATCAAAGCCAACATTAGATTGGAGACCATGCTCACTTCATCTATCAGTAGCATTTTCATTTGCTTCAATAATATTGCTGCTTCTGCAGAAAGTTTGCAGTAGTCTAATTTATTTTGATGCTCTACTAGAAGCAGTAGCAATCGGTGTAAAGTCACACCGCCTATGTTGTAGGCAGCTAAACCTGTGGTGGCTGTTACAACAGCTGACAGTTTGTTGTTTGTCAATTGCTGCAAGAACTTGCTAATAATTTTGATTAGAAATGTTTTCCCTGATCCAGCTTCCCCACTGACGTACAGCAGTATAGGTTTGAAATTTTGGCAGGTACATTCTTTATTTTCGTGCTGTATGCCATGCACAATTTGTTTTGTTACCTCTTCAAAAATGGTGCGCTGATCTTTGTTAAGTTTTCCTTGTTGCACTGTTAAGTCCTCTGTATCTTCTTGATACTGATACATGGTGTTTTCTACTTCTGCCACAGCAACTTCAGCCTCATTTGCTATCAGTGGTTGTCCTAATGGTTCTTGACTTCCTGTTACAGAAGGTTGACTACTGTCGGAAGAGTCTTTATCTAGTTGGGCCTGAATTTCTTCTTCTTGTTGCTGCTCATTGTGTAACATTATTTTGTACTGCGTAAAGTTCACATCGGTGATAGTGCTTTCATTTGCTTTGAAAGCATCTTCATAGCACTCATAATTATCTAGTATGTCTTCCTCTTTTCTCCATGGTTTGAAAAGTTTTAAAAGAGACATGTAATATAGTTCTTTCTGTTGAGGAGTTTTTAATGACAACTTCACATGATTAATTAAGCTTTGTTTGTTAAGTTTCACTAAGCTCCCTTCACAATCGGTCACTCTATATTTACGTTTATTTCATCAGGTTGTACATTATTTTTGTATGCAAAGTTTTGAGCTATGTGGTACAGACACATGCTTTCCAGAGTGGTACTCCTGTTCGGATAGTATGTGTCCAGTAAATTGTTTTTCAGAATGTCTTGGCTGTTGGGATCATTTCTGGCAATAGTTTCTATGTCCTCATATGATTTTAGCACTCTTTTTCTAGATTTTGCAGGACCAAGATTGAGCCATACTATGTTGTCTGATTTTCCGTACAAAGCAGTGCCGGTTAAACGATCTGCTGCTTCATAGGCCCCACATTCTCTATGAGAGAGCATTTTTATGCCTAGGCTGTACAATTTCAGTGATAATGTTTTGTCTGATGCTAGGTCACCCCAGAGGTCTTGAAGCTCTGTTTTTTCTGCTTTTGTTAAGTAGGCCATAACATATCGTGCAAGAGCAGTTGAATTGTCTGCAATGTACTACAAATCTATGTTTGCATTCCATAATAGGGCAATGATTGCATTGTAATCATTGATATATTTTGATTCTTCCCTTCTTTTTATGTAATACGTGTTTTTAGGTGATTTACCTTTAACACTATGTCGAACTGAAGACATGAAGTTGATTACTTCACCTGTTTCTGTAACTGGTCTGGGGAAACCAAAGCAACATTTGGTGTAGTATTTATCTTTGTTTTTGTATTTACAGCGACAATATTTGCCACATTTGTGTCTTTGAAATTGTAAAATCTGCCCATGCAACTCACTATGACTCTGTTGTGAAGGGATTTCACATGTGACATATTTTTGGATAAACTGCAAAACAGTGCTATCACTGTCTTGCCCAAATTTCGGTGCACCTTTGATCCATAACAGCATGTGAATATGTGGTGCTCCTCTGGCTTGATATTCTTTTCTCCAAAAGAAGTGTTGCACTTCTCCAAGGGGAGGAACACTTTTATTGCAAATAAAGTGTAGCATTTCAATGAAACGATGATGGAAATATCTTGAAACATTAACTGGATCTAGAGAGCAAAGTTCTCCAGGTGTTAATATATCTATGTTGTTTTTGTTGGTGTTTGCTATGCGTAGGAACTCATGCAAATCTTCCCATGCGTATTCTGCACAACTTAGCGTAACAAACCAAGTTGGTGGTCCAAGGTTTCTGATCATGCAACGCATGTTTCTGTGCCGTCTAAACCAGTATTCCTTTGCAAACAAATTTGTTTATACTTTTTCTTGTACTTTTTGTATTAACTGCGTAGCTGACATATTTTGAAAGTGCGTTCCAGATTTAAGAATGTGTGCCACTCCATAATATAGTGCTACTAATTCACTTTCATAGAGTACGTGGAATATGTATTCCACATTTTGTCTAAATCTAGGATTTTCAGAATACATTCGTAATGAACGGTATTCTGATGCCCCAATCTGAGTGGGTCTATCATTGTACCTCCCACCTTTGCCAGTAGGAAATAGCATTGGAAAAGCACGTGCTTCTATGCTTTTTTCCCAAATACTCATTGGTGAACCTTTGGTTTGTCGCATTTGGTAATTTTCTAGTGCATCATCTATACTTTCATTGGAATGCAATGGATGAATTGTGTAATGGTCTAAGAGAATGGATACTGTAGCTGGATCCAGAAGTTCAAATTGTCCATTTTCTGATGGCTCTTGAATTATTTCAGTTGTTTGCCTTAAGCTTTCATCAATATTTATTTCCTTGTAGTACTCATTGTTGTCTTTTAGATATTGCAATGCTTGTGTAACTTTGTGTAAGTCTACTAATTGTTGCCAAATTTTTTTGTCCTTTGTTGGTACGCCATTTACCAAGACTATTAAAGAATGCTCTATTGAACGTTCCACTCCTAGAGTGTGGACATTTTCCGTTAGATCTAATGGCAAGTACACTACTTTGCCACAAATGCCTTTCACCAATTCAAAGGGAGGTACATTTGCTGTTTTTGGATGAAGGCGTATTATTGCTTGAAATGGGTGAACTGTTTGAATTATTATGCTCTCATACAAATTGAGCTGCTGCAGGACTTTTGGTAATGGAAACAATTCCAAATTATGTGTAATTGCACGTGAAGGCGTGTGGTTGTTGTCTAATTTTGCAGTACAGTAACTGCAACATATTAGGCATTCAGTTACTTCATATTTGCTTTCAGCTAAAAGGTACAAAGCTAGTTCAAACCATTTACAGGCCGATTCATGGAATTAATGTGCACTGAAATTTTCAGCGCAAGCGTGCGAAAGAGTGCGAATCACAGTGCCAGTGCGGAAATCGCAGCGAAACCCGTGCACAGTGATTCATGGAAGTCCGTGCGTGTGGAAATCCATGGAGGTGCGCTGAAATCCTGTTCGGCGCACGCTGGCGCACACGCCTTCAAACAGCGTGCGCTAAGTGCACAGCGAAAGCGCACATAGCGCGGCGCACACAACAAAAGTAGGCGTAACACGGGGCGTGACACGCGGAATGGGGAACAACGTGTGAAAATGTGGGCGTCACGGGGGAAGTACCGGAGGCAAGTGCGCGGAACGCCCACACGCTCGCCTACAATACGTATTCATGGAATCGAATAGGGCAAACCAGCGCATGGGCAAAGACGTGCACAGGCCTAAACACGTCCGCCACATGAAGGCAGGCGCTAGCGTCCCTGCGCATGAAAAAAATGTGCACTAACAAAAAGCACATACATACAGCTATGATGAATGTCCCATACTGTGTCCCTCTAGGACAAATGACCTGCAAAGGGGTACGCGACAAACACCGACACCCGCTGTGTGAAAAATAGCGTGTGTGTGTGTATTTCGGGGGTGCATGGGAAGTTTCACACGCGATAGGCCTTGGGCGAGCGTGGTACTTGTATAACTGGGGTTCGCGTGAAGTCTGACACGCGATTGGATCCGGGTACGTGTATTTCTGGGGTTCGTGTGAAGTTTCACACGCGATTGGCCCTGTGCGAGTGGGGAATGTGTATTTCTGGAGTGCGCGGGAAGTTTCACACGCGAAAGGGCCTGTGCGAGTGGGGTACGTGTATTTCTGGGGTACGCGTGGAGTTACACACGCGATAGGCCCTGTGTGAGTGGAGTACGTGTATAACTGGGGTTCGCGTGGAGTTTCATACGCGATTGGCCCTGTGCGAGTGGGGTACATGTATTCCTGGGGTTCGCGGGAAGTCTCACACGCAATTTCAGCAAGGTACGTGTATTTCGAGGGTGCCGGGGAGTCCTACACGTGAATTGGCAGAGTGGGTCCTCCCAGGTGTTCCCTCTACACCCTCCACGGCCCCTGCAGGCAGCCCACACCAGAGGGGACTACCCTGCACCCCTGGTCATGTCCCGCAGGCAGCCCATCCACCATGGGCATGCCCCCCAGCCAAGCCACATGTCACCTTGCACTACTGATCACCAAGCATGACCCCCTGCACCCCCACCCCCCAGCAGTCAGGGGCACCTGCCAGCAGGCCCCCCACACATATCCCCCGTCACCCCCACTCCCCAGCAGTGCAGGGCACTGCCAGCAGGCCCCCACACATGTCCCCCAGCACCCCCACCCCCCAGCAGTGCAGGGCACCTGCCAGCAGGCCCCCACTCATGTCCCACTCATGTCCCCCAGCACCCCCACCCCCCAGCAGTCAGGGGCACCTGCCAGCAGGCCCCCCACACATATCCCCCGCCACCCCCACTCCCCAGCAGTGCAGGGCACTGCCAGCAGGCCCCCACACATGTCCCCCAGCACCCCCACCCCCCAGCAGTCAGGGGCACCTGCCAGCAGGCCTCCACTCATGTCCCACACATGTCCCCCTGCACCCCCACCCCCCAGCAGTCAGGGGCACCTGCCAGCAGGCCCCCACTCATGTCCCCCAGCACCCCCACCCCCCATCATTGACAGGCACCTGCCAGCAGGCCCCCACACATGTCCCCCTGCACTCCCACCCACAGCAGTCATGGGCACCTGCCAGCAGGCCCCCACACATGTCCCCCCCGACAGGTCATCACACTCCAGACCCATGCCACCAGTCCAAACACCCCACATTGAATTCCCAAAGTCATGATAGAAAATACATAACCAGCATGGACATGAATCATTGTCCCTCAGACCCACGCAATGGTGACACATGATTGTGAAAAGATCAACATTGTGACATGCACAAAACAAATGAGATAAGTACACATCAGTAAAGTATATAATAAATGTGTATTCAATAATTAAACAAATGAATAAAAAAAATCACACAATAATGGAAATAATGAAGAAAAAGCTGCATGTCCAAAATATTCAAAAAAATGTGTGAAAGCAGAATCCAAATCAATCCAAAAGCAAATGGGTCCAAAGAGTCTGTCCGTCCAACCAAATCCAAAGTGTAAAAATAAGACACATCCATTGATCTATGGTAATAAAGAAACTGAAGTGAAATCCAGTGTAGAACTATATACAAAGTACAAATCCAGGGTCCATGAGCTCAACCATTGAAAGGAAACCTACAAAAACCCTACCTAATGAACAACTATATACAAAAAGGTGGGGCATTGTCCAAGCACGCCAAATGAAATGAAAACCAAAAGGAAACCTAACACTAATTAACTATATACAATGGCAGCGGGCTAGTCCGACGGCTCACTTCCTGATTTCCCAGGCCAGGGCATCATCGAACTCCTGCTCGATGTCCCGGAGGCGGTCCTCTTCTAAGGAGCCGAGGGTTCGCAGGGACGATGACATCCGGACCTCCAGGTCCCTGCGAATTGCCTCAAGGCACTCGGCCCGCCTCAGAGCCCTTTGCATGGAGTTCTCCACCCTGACCATCGTGAGCCGTGCCTCTTCCGCCCGCTGCCGCTCCGCATCTATAGCATGGCCTAACCGCTGCCACACGGAAGACACTTCCCGTCCTGGGTCCTCCTGCCCTCCGGCCGATGCCTGCCCCTCTGATGTCGAAGGCCCTGAGCCATCATGGCTCCCACCTTGTTGCTGCTGCTGCTGTGCCTGTGCCCGTGCCCTGGCTCCTGCTGCCTGCACATCCTCCTCCGGCTGGGGTGCAGTTGTTGAGGTGGCCAGCCCTGCTGGACGTCCGACTCCCGACTGTGGCAGGGATGTGTCCTCCACCAGCCTGGCCGCACGGTCAGAGGCAGCTCCACAGGGTCACCAGGTGATACATGGGTGGGAAGATGGCATGGAGGACGACTGGCGCATAGGGGGTTCGGGTGAGGAGGAGGTCGAAGCAAGATTCAGCAAACAGAGGAATCCAGCCTGGGTGACCTGTCCCAGTAGGCTGATGTGGTCAACGAGCCATTCGAGATGACGTGCAGTCTCCCCATGAAAAGACTGCAGGTCACCTCGCATGTCCCGTTGACATAAGGACACCCCACCCAGGAGAGGCTCAACCCGGTCCCGGATAGCCACATCCGCAGCGAGAGGAAGGCCAGTTGTTGTAAGCGGATCCCCTCCCTGAAAACGGGTCTGGATGTAGGCATCCCTGCTAGTGCGGGATGATGCAGTCACAGGATTACACACAGGCACCACCGCGGCGGCCTGTGCTGCCTCCTGTCCCTGCCCCTGCACTGCACCACTTGCACCAGTGGAATCCCCACCTCCAGACCCCATCTCTGTCCCTTGCGTGGCCTCCTCCTTGACCAAACCCCCCACCAACCTAGATGACTCCGTCTTGGTCCAATGGAATCGCGTGCATGTGCTGACTCACTTACGCGCTAAGGCCCTTTCCTCGAATTACATGCTGATGTGCAATTTTTTCACATGCCAAATCACTCCGTATCAAGCTGGCCACGCGAAAAAACACGGAAGACCACGCTCCTGCCCTGAAGACCATTTTCCTGCCCCCAAGAGCCCCGAGCACGCTCCCACCTGCCATCTGCTGCTGCCTGCCTGCCTGCTGCCCACGTGTCCTGCTATTTGGTGCCTGCACATCAGCCATCTGCAGGGGTCCAGTTGCTGTGTCCACCCCTGCTGGAACAGAACACTCCCGACTGGGATACCATCGCTCCACAGCCCAGCCCCAGGACACAGTTGCCCACCCACGCCTGCCTCGGGGGTTGCCATGTCGGGGCAAACACCATCTGAGACCACTGGCGACCCCCACTGGCGCTGGGGCTGGCGCTGGGTGGACTTGAGGTCCAGGACCCTCGTAAAGGCCCGGCGCCTCGTGGAGACATGGCCGGGGCAGCATGAGTACCATCCAGATGAGGGTCCTGGAACGCATAGGCCCAGCGCTCCATGCCCAGATCCTTCAGAGGCAGATCTGTCCGGAGTTGAGCGGTAAGTGGCCAAGCATTGCTGTGTGAGACAGGGCATGTTGCAGGGTGCTGGTTGTCTGATACTTGCCTGTATGTCTGACATAGGCCATGTACGTATGTGTGTGTGCAGGGACATCATGGTCATGCATGTGAGACCAGTAATGTGTGAATCACATGGTAGGTGCATGTGTTACAATGCAACATGCAGAGCAGCATGTGGAATGCACACATTAATGCATGCCTGTCTCTGTTATTGGACATGGATGGGGTGTGAGAGATGGGTGTTGCGGTCATGGACATGTATGTTGTCCATGTCTGTGTGTCTGACTTGCGTGTGTCTGTGAATTGTGAATGCCATGGATGCATGACACATGTCTGTGAAAATGTTCAGATTCACTGATGCAGCCTGCTCATCCTTGTATCCACTGTGTCTGGGGTGTACGAGGCCAGATGGATGAAACTACGGTGCAGTGTGTGCATGTGATAGGCATGACCCATGATGCATGTGAGTTTCAAACCAGCATTGTATGTTTCAAGAGTCCCTTGGACATGTATGCTAATGTTCATAGCATGCGCCCTGCCTGTTAATGCATGTGTTTTGCCTGCACTGACCCATGTGTTGTGGAGGGACATGATGGAAGTGATGTTTGACAGTGCCACTCATCTGCTATTGCTTCCTGTCTAGGGGACCTTTGAACAGTACCCTGATGCTTGTGTTCTATGTCTCCCTCTACACAGCGACAAGTGATGAAGAGGGCGGAGACGGCGCTGTGGAGCAAAGCGGCGGGGATGCTCCCACCGGCCGGCGACGCAAGGCCCACTCACCCTCCCAGAATTTACCATCGTCCGGGAGTGAGGGGACTGGTGCTGCGTCTGCCACTACGGCTGCAGCGGAAGAGGTGGGTGAGCCCCCACAGGGGCTTGCAATGGCAGAAGATGATGTGGAGCCATCCAGGTTGGTGGTTTCCACAGAGGAGGAGGAGGCCGCTACTGAGTCGCACATGGGGCCTGGTGGGGGTGGTACCACTGGTGCAAGTGGTGCAGTCCAGGGGCAGGGGCAGGAGGCAGCACAGGTCGCCGCGGAGGGGCCTGTGCATGTCACTGTCCCTGACCCTGTGACTGCACCACCATGCACCAGCAGGGATGCCCCATTGCAGGCCCGTCCGCAGGTAGGGGGGATGTCCATGTCATCTGACACTCCTCTACCTGCGGACGAGGGGACCCCTGGCCATATGGAGAAGGTCCTGATTGGTGTTGCGTTGCGCACGCGTGACATTCATGATGACGTGTGTGCTTCCTGGGGGGAGCACGCACGCCATCACGAAGAGCAGCCTGCCAACGTGGCCCAGTTGGGAGTGTCCATGGTCGGGGGTTTTGTACATGTGTCGGCCACACTGGCGGCCCTCTCCTCCTCTGTGGAGACTATGCGGCAGTCGTTCTCCATGCCGTCTTCCGGCCCAGATGCCACCAGGCCCCCCTGTGGACCTGCCCTGACCAACGCAGCCAGCTCGGGGGGATCCCATCCCTGCCACAGTCGGGAGTCGGAGGTCCAGCAGGGGTGGACACCACAGCAACTGGACCCCAGCAGATGGAGGATGTGCCAGCATCATCGAGCAGGGCATGTGCACGACGGCGTCGGTGGATTCCATCAGCCTGGATGCCGTTGTGCTGGCAGAGGCAGTTGCGTCGGAGGCAGCAGCAGGCTCAACGTGGGAGGCATCATGGCTCGGGGCAATCTACATCAGAGGGGCAGGCATCAGCCAGAGGGCAGGAGGACCCTGGAATGGGAGTGTCTTCCGTGTGGCAGCGGTTGGCCAGCAGATAGGTGCGGAGCGGCGGCGGGCGGAGGAGGCAAGGCTCACGATGGTCAGGGCAGAGAACTCGGGGGAATTCACAGGGAGTTGGAGGTGGACATGGCGTTATCCCTGTGAGACCTCGGGGCCAGAGAACAGGCCTGCCTCCAAGACATTGAACAGGAATTCGATGATGCCCTGGCCCATGGCATCAACAAGTGAGCCGTTGGACTTGCCCACCGCCATTGTATATAGTTCATTAGTGTTAAGTTTCATTTCTTTTTTCTTTCATTTGGGGCGCATGGACTATGCCCCGCATTTTTGTATATAGTTAGTAATTAGGTAGGTTTCATTGTAGGTTTCATTTATGTTGTTGGGCTCAAGGAGCCTGGATTTGCTATTTGTACATAGTTTAACAGTGGATTTTTCTCCTTCATCTTTATTTTTCTTCACCATGGAGCAATGGATATTACACTTTTCTTTCCCGTTGGATTTGGTTTCTTGGACGCTGACTTTGGACACATTTTCATTTGGATTAATTTGGATTCTCATTTTTTTTATTTATCATTTTTTGGGACATGCTGCATTTTCATTATTATTGGCATTATTGTGTGTTTTTATTTCATTCCCTTCATTTTGACTTGAATACATTTTCGTTTCTTACTTCAGTGTGTGGTCTTCTCTCATTGGTTTCACTCATGTCACAATGTGGGTTTTCTCAGTCATGTGTTGCCATTGTGTGGGTTGGACAGACTTGTACTCATGCGCACACTGCTTATTTGTGATTTATCATGTAATGGGGATTTCAATTTGGAGTGGATGTAAAGCTTGGTTGGGTGTTTGGACTGGGGTGCTGTGGGGTGGGATTTGTGTGGCAATAAGAGCCAGGGATCTGGATTGTGATGACATGTTGGCTGGGGGACATGTGTCAGGGCCTGCTGGCAGGTGCCTGTCAATGATGGGGGGGTGGGGGTGCTGGGGAACATGAGTGGGACATGAGTGGGGGCCTGCTGGCAGGTGCCCTGCACTGCTGGGGTGTGGGGGTGCAGGAGGACATGAGTGGGGGCCTGCTGGCAGGTGCCCCTGACTGCTGGGGGGTGGGGGTGCTGGGGGACATGTGTGGGGGCCTGCTGGCATGTGCCCTGCACTGCTGGGGGGTGGGGGTGCAGGGGGACATGTGTGGGACATGAGTGGGGGCCTGCTGGCAGGTGCCACTGACTGCTGGGGGTGGGGGTGCTGGGGGACATGTGTGGGGGCCTGCTGCCAGGTACCCCTGACTGCTGGGGGGTGAGGGTGCTGGGGGACATGTGTGGGGGCCTGCTGGCAGGTGCCCTGCACTGCTGGGGGGTGGGGGTTCAGGGGGACATGTGTGGGACATGAGTGGGGGCCTGCTGGCAGGTGCCCCTGACTGCTGGGGGTGGGGGTGCAGGGGGACACGTGTGGGACATGTGTGGGGGCCTGCTGGCAGGTGCCCCTGTCTGCTGGGGGGTCGGGGTGCAGGGGACACGTGTGGGACATGTGTGGGGGCCTGCTGGCAGGTGCCCCTGACTGCTGGGGGGTGGGGGTGCAGGGGGACATGTGTGGGACATGTGTGGGGGCCTGCTGGCAGGTGCCCCTGACTGCTGGGGGGTGGGGGTGCAGGTGGACATGTGTGGGACATGTGTGGGGGCCTACTGGCAGGTGCCTCTGACTGCGGGGGGTGGGGGTGCAGGGGGACATGTGTGGGGGCCTGCTGTCAGGTGCCCCTGACTGCTGGGGGGTGGGGGTGCAGGGGGACATGTGTGGGACATGAGTGGGGGCCTGCTGGCAGGTGCCCCTCACTGCTGGGGGGTGGGGGTGCTGGGAGACATGAGTTGGTGAACATATTGCAACGTGACATGTGGCTTGGCTCGGGGGCATGCCCATGGTGGATGGGCTGCCTGTGGGACATGACCAGGGGTGCAGGATAGTCCCCTGTGGTGTGGGCTGCCTGCAGGGGCCGTGGAGGGGGTAGAGGGGACACCTGTGAGGACCCACACTGCCAATTCACGTGTAGGACTCCCCGCGCACCCCCGAAATACCCGTTCCCCGCTCTGACAGCAAAATCGCGTGTAAAACCTCATGCGCTGCCCAGTAATACATGTACCCTACTCCAATCGCGTGTGAAACTTCCTGCGCACCCCTGAAATACACGTACCCAGCCCAATCGCATGTGAAACTTCCCGCGCACCCCTGAAATACACGTACCCAGGCCAATTGCGTGTGAAACTTCCCACGCACCCCTGAAATACACGTACCCAGGCCAATCGCGTGTGAAACTTCCCGTGAACCCCTGAAATACATGTACCCAGGCCAATCGCGTGTGAAACTTCCCGCGCACCCCTGAAATGCACCTACCCAGCCCAATCGCGTGTGAAACTTCCCACGCACCCCTGAAATACACGTACCCAGCCCAATCACGTGTGAAACTTCTCGCGCACCCCTGAAATACACGTACCGAGGCCAATCACGTGTGAAACTTCCCACGCACCCCTGAAATACACGTACCCAGGCCAATCTCGTGTGAAACTTCCCACGCACCCCTGAAATACACATACCCAGCCCAATCGCATGTGAAACTTCCCGCGCACCCCTGAAATACACGTACCCAGGCCAATCGCGTGTGAAACTTCCCGCGCACCCCTGAAATACACATACCTAGGCCAATCGTGTGTGAAACTTCCCGCGCACCCCTGTAATACACGTACCCCACTCGCACAGGCCCTTTCGCATGTGAAAGTTCCCGCGAACCCCGCAATACACGTACCCTGCTGAAATTGGTTGTGAAACTTCCCGCAAACCCCAGTAATACACGTACCCCATTCGCACAGGCCCTTTCGCGTGTGAAACTTCACGCGCACCCCAGTAATACACGTTCCCCGCTTGGCGTTTGCTGTTTGGCAGCCCTGTAAACTGGTCCAGGGTTAGCGCAGCCTTTGCGCTGAAATGGGAATTTTGATGGCTTTTCCTTGTGCGAGGGCGTTCTTGGGGGCGTAATTGGTGCTGCTGCAGGGTCGCTGCGCCACTCTGCGCCACGGCTGGTTTTGGAGGCTAAAATCCATGAATACGCTGTGCGTGGAAATCGATTTTAGCGCACGCGGCTGGAGCAGACATTCGCACGCGCACACTCTGCGCCAGCCGCGTGTGCCACTTTTGTGCGAAATTCAATGAATTACCCTGTTAGAGTCTTAATTGTTTTCTATTTTGTATGCTATGCCCACATTTTTTGTGTTCCTTTTGTAAAACGTTCTGCAGCAACATACACACACATGGTTTGGTACTTCAGCCGATGACCTTTTAAATGTTAGTATTTCTTTTCTGTATGTGCGTAATAGAAGGTTGCTCTGTGCAGAATTGCCGCTACTATGCTCTAAAACTGTTGCATTTTCTACGTGGCTCTCACTTCCAAAATACTTTTTCTGAATATGGTCCATTTCCTCTTGTAAGTATTTGGGTGTACCATGCAGAAGAGTGATATTTAAATTGCCTAATTCTGAAGCTGGACTTTTTGCACAATACATTTTATACACTAAATTTCTTACTCTAGAATGATGTACTGATAATCTTTTGATATCATGGAAGGTACTTTTGCAAATAGGCCCAGAAATGCAGGCTAGTGAATGTCCTTTTAGTCCTGTGTGTTTTCGCACTACATAAATATCCATATTTTGCAGCACTTTGATTTTACTTTTGCCTTTACCTTTTACATATTGATTGAGAAACACACGTAAAGATTTGAAAGCTTTATTTGGAATGGCACACATTGATGTGCACAACCATTTGTATACTGGACGGTGTGGTTCTGCTGAATTGAGAGGTAATTCAGAGTTTTCAGAAGACAGGTTTGTAAGCAGTGTTTCTTGTTCCATGATGGTAGTATTGATTTTCTCATACCCACATCCACCACTATGGATGGCAATTGTGTTTGTTTGATATTGTTTGTATGCTTCCTCATTGAACTATGGCTCTGTGGTTGTTGTGTGACTCCATTCACCACCACAAACATGCAAAAAATTATTTTTGTTCACATTCTGTTTATTGCTCAGTTTCATTTGTAGTTTGGTATTTAATTTTGTTAGTGCTGTCATCCTTTTTATCACTAATATGAACAACTTCCTTTTGAGAAGGATTGCACTGTTCACGAGTGCTTGCAGAATTAACTTTCTACGGTACGTTTTAAGGGGTGAGGATGCCTTTGGTCCTCTTCTTAGTAGATTCTGAAGGACTCTGTGACGAAACATTTTTGCTAAAATATTTTTTTTACTATGGGTTCTTCTTGCACTATCAGGATTATTAGGAACATTGTTAGCTCTACTGGCAGCCGTTTCTTTGCCAACATTTCTGTGTTTTGTCATACTTTTTTATGGAGGACGTACAGTTTCGGTAGTTGAGACTTCTTTTATTATGTTACCCAATTGCATTAGGTGGTTTGTACCAAGATTCTCCCCTAACTCTACAACAGCTGGATGCTTGCATTGGGTACCTTTATTTTTATTTGCTCTAATTCTGCGTTCCTTTCTACGGAGCTGCTTTTTGGTAGGCATTCTTTGGAGTCTGTTTAGAAAAAAAATACTCTTTGGTTTGTTGTCCAATGTATGTGTGCTGTGTGCATGTGTGCCTAAGTGTGATGGGGAAACTCTTTGACACAGTGTGTCAACGCACAGTGACCTCTAACTATCATTTGGTGAGCCCACTTTACTGTTTGTATAGTAGTACAATGTGCTTTAAATGAGAGTACACAGTGCCCTACTTGTGCCGAGAACCATTATTAATAACCAAAATGGCGAGAACTTGCTACCGCCAATTATTTTCACAATCTAAACTTCTACGGATTTTCTATGTCAATTCAGTACCAACCACACAGCCATTTGTCAGCCATTCCACCTGTTACTCTTTGTCCTATAAATGGATATTTGTAGGCTGAATAGTTTACAAATGAATGCATCCTTTGGTGCCCAAAATAAACAAATAACCCACGCAGCCACATTAAGGAGAAGTTACAATATGAAGGTTGTACTGTACTTACTTTTTGTTGCACGATGCCAAGGTTTCTTCTGATATGTCGTCTGCAGTGTAGATGTTGTTGATTCTCAGGAGAGTAGGCTTCACTGTGAATTAAAAAAACGACATCAATTACTTTGTGTGTTTGCAGCCGTCATGATACTGAAGCCTTTACTTGCACTTCCTTCGTCATACGATTCAACATTCATGTTTCAACCCAATCCACGTGCACATTTCACTTCTCTCTGCTCACTCTTTTTATACTACTTTCAATATGGTACTTCAAAGTCCTTCAAAATATCTATCTTTCTTTAGGGGTTTGGAAATGCCTTGTCCTTTACCAAGTGCAGTATGCATAGAAGAGAGGTTTGTAAGCGATAGGGCAACGTAGTAGATGGGAAAACATTTTGTACTTCTTAATGAAAAGCACAATGTCCAAAAATCAGGAGTCCCTCCGAAGGACATGTCAGCACCACATCGGGAGCGATTACTATTCTCATACGATTACATTGCAAGTAGCATTACTGTTGGCAGTACAGAGGACAGAATTGCAACATTTTCACATACAATTTAAGGTCTGCCCTAAATTATACTTCTCAACTCACACACCTTGTAAAGGGCAGACTCACCCGCCAAGCCTCCTGCACGGCCATTGTTTCCAATGGCCGTGTCACCCGCCAAAAACAAAAGCAGCTCATTTCACCCGCACTTCACACAAAAATGTTTGAGAGCTATGTCCAAATAGCATGCTTGCAACATATGTACAGGTTATGCAGAAGAAAGTAAGCAGTCGTGCACTTTGTTAATGGCGAATCGGCAATCTTGCACTTTACAAGGGGGAGCGTTGTTATGTGCTTCCTATGGAAATTTAACGGCATTATTTTGTGTACTTTAAATTATAAGTCTTCCACATGTACTCTGATTAGAATGAAAATACCTGTACTCTATACTGATGCATGTGGTCATGCATGGAGCTGTATGTAGAAATTGGCACTCCTTGCACAGTAGCTTGTGAAGTAGGTGCTTTGCAATGGTATGCGATTTTCTATTAAAAATAGTCAACAGTAATTTTGAAGAGCGCAATGTTGATGACGGAGTTAAAATTAGCGAGGTTCCATGTGATTGGTGGCTGATTGTGAGCCCGCTTAGTTGTGTCCAATCATGGACTCACTTTGGCACTGCCTTAGAAAGGGTGGAAGGACTGGGTAAGAGTTACATGCCGCACGCAAGCAACGCTTGTCCGCTGGTAGGGCATGTCACATACGGGTTTCTACAGCTAATCCTGCATGGAAACATGACTGTAGCCATCAGCCAATCAGATGTTCACTTTACTCTTTTGTGTAGAAAGACGGTGTACACACTGAAAATGGCAGAGGTGCAGAGGGTCAGGGTTTTGCTGCTCGGAGACATTTTTCTGCAAGGCTTACGGCACTATGTCGACAGTAGGCATGTGGCACACCATTTCGATGTGCGCTGAGTGGAGGTGGTCTGGAGTGCTGACACTGATGCCAATGCTGCTGCAATTCTGCAAGTGTGCAGAGACATCCATAGAATGACCACTCCTCATGTGGTAATTATGCACTACGGTGCTTGCCACTTGGGATACCTGACTTCACGTACTCTGTTGGCAGATTTGGCACAGTTGGTTGAAGCAATCATGACCATCTTCCGAACAGCCAAAGTTATTTTTTCTGCTTTACTCCCCAGAATTCAATGGACCAACAATTCTGTTTTCTGTCCAGATCAAAGCATCGGGAGGTGCATCATCAATTGCAGCATGCGTGCATTCATGCTGCGAGTTGGTATGTTTTTTTGTAGCCACGATAACATTGCTCCCAGCAATGCGCATTACTTTGAAAGAGATGGCTTTGCCCTATCCTCTTTGGGAAATGCGATGTTCTTTTGGAACATAAGGCATGCTTTAGAGAAGGTTCTGTAATGTTTGCAAGACTAAAACAAGGATAAAACTACAAATAAATGCATAAAATACCACATGTCTGTTCGATATATGGCCAAAAATACAAAAAAAAGCTCTTCTCAGAGGCTACCTTACAGGGGAAAAAGGGGATTAGTAGTTTACTGTACCGTCGTCACGCTCTGCTCCTCTACATGTCCGCGAACATGGCGGTAGTTAATTGCCAGCACATATCACCACCGGGGACTGAAGGGTGGAGCCACATGTAAATGAGAAAGAGCAAAGCTAGGGATTGTTCCATAAAGTTCAGTAGGTGTGTTCTGACCAACGTACTTTAGTATGACCGTCTTCTCCCTCACAGAACACCACACAGCCATGGCTTTCCACGGTCGAAAACAGATTGTCTGGATTGTGGGAGACTCATGGATACATTGGTTGAAGGTGCATGCCGAAAGCTGCAGTTTATCCACAAATCTCGGATTTCCACATGCAGAAGTGCACTGGCATGGCGTGCGCGGCATCAGATGGCAGCACTTGGTACCGCTTTGTGTTACCTTACAGAGAGAGCGTCCTCCAGATATACTCATCATTCATTGTGGCAGAAACAGTTTAGGCCATGTATCTGGAATTTCTTTACAATTTGCCATGACGGAAGGACTCGCACAGCTCATGGACATGTTTCCAAATTGTCAAATACTTTTTTCCCGTATTGCCCAAAGACAAATATGATTGCGTTCTTCTGCATTTGGTCCACAAATGGAGAAAGTGAGACGCAATGTGAATAAGGCTGTGTGTGCCTTTTTAAGAGATGTTGGTATGTCCTCTTTCCACAATGAGAACATTTTGTTTCGCAGCAATTTCATTTTCCGCAGAGATGAAGTCCACCTCACATATGCGGGCAATCAGATGTTTCTTCTCAATATACAAAATACATTGCGCCCTCTTTTGCAATCACTCTAACCTATCTGACAATCCGTTTCACCCAATCCACTCCTTTTTCACCCATACAACACACCACCAAAAGGCTCTTTTTAGAGCCGCCACTTACTCCCAACGTACACTTTATTGTGTTTGCTCTGCTTGCACCCTCCCTTTTTGCCCTCTACAGTTGTCCGCAAACTTTTGCTGGCCCCCGCAGGGCTCTACGGCCTTCACTTCATACTTCTGTTGTTATACTGAGAAAGGCGGCTCTGAAAAGAGCCTTTTCTGTCATTTTTGTTGTTTTTACGTTCATTGAATAACAGCACTCCACACACTAGGAGAAGAGGCGAGAGGAGGGTAAGGAAGGGACACCAGCCACAGGGATAAGAAAGGGCAACTGAACAGATAAATATTAAGGGTGATCTTTATTTAGGTAAGGAGCAAATCTTCTGGTGCTTGCAGACTGCAGCCTCAAAAGCACTTCGAAGACTCTCCCCCCTGCAGAGTACTGCGTCACAATACGTGCACACTACTGTCACCTTCGAAAGGTAAGGGTCCACAGCATTGCGAATGGCTTGTGAAGCAGCTGGAGGGAGGCGCTCCCCCACAGGAGTGTCTCTTGTGGTGGGAGGATCGGATTCCGAGGATGCCTTGGAGGAACTCAAACGACTACGCTCTTCACATGCCACCACCTTGCGAATGTCCGCAGTGTGGAACGAAGTGAGGTGGCACTTCATGGTTGTCGTACCAAAACTGTACGCTCCAACTCTCCTGCGACTCAACACCACATCGCACTGGTCACACTTCACCTGGTTCGCACGTGCTTTTGGTACATTCCCATAAACGGAAAACAACCACAAAACCCATGACTCTCGGCGAGTGCTCCTAGTGCAGAGTTCCTCCACTTAATTCTCTTCCTCCTCTTCTTCCTCAATTTCTACATCCTCTACCAAATATCTCTCTGCAGGCCCTTGGTGAGGTGGTGATGGTGGTGGGTTTGGGGGAGGTGCAGAGGCTAATAACCCAAGAGCAGCCATGGAAGCCATAGTAATTTGTTTCCTTTTCGTCACTGCAGCAGTAAAGGCAATGAACCTCTATCTGCTAGAGCTCGAAGGACAATGAAGATGCGCTCCGGGGGTGTGCCCTTTTGAAGGGGTGCAGGGGTGTGCCTCATCACCGTGTTCATCCTTACAAAGGGTACACTCAATTTTACTCAGCAACTCTTGAGACGGCCTATTGTTTGGTATGTGTGAAATTACATTTTTCCACTCCACAATACTTTGCCGTGTGTCTAAACGTTCATTTTCTGTGTTGAGGAGGCATACAAACCGCGGAAACTAGTCCCCACGTTCAGCGTAGGTGCGGTCACAAGATGAAAGTCCCCTGGACAGCAAATGCAAAGATTCACACATACGCATGCTCAAAGTACTTCAAAAGTGCGACACAAGTGAGATGGACAGTTAGGAACTGGCGCAATGTTGGCAATACTTTTGTTTGTACTGAGCATGTACTCCCATGCTATGTTCACTGTACGGACAGTTCCAGTGTCCTTAGGACACCTCCATTTTGTTTGCCTACGACTTTGCCGCCCACCGTGTCTGTTCTACGGATGGCACCATTTTGACTGCGTCCAATACGAACCGCTATTCTGTCCTTCACACACTCCCTTTCTACTCCTTTACACCCATCCCAGACATCTTGTGTGTTCTACTACCATGTATTATCACGTTGCCAAACGGTACGCTGAGTTAGAATATACTTTGGACACCCCTTTCTGTTTATGTGCGGACATTGTGAAAAGATGTTGAAGTCACACATCACATCAGTCTTACTTGCCATTAGCCAGCACCCACATTCCATTGCTTGCGGATAGGTCGAACAGGTGCGCTGTTCGCGAACATTTTACGTCTTTAAAAAAAAAAATGAACACACACTCTCTATCTCTACAACCTCTTTACAAAACATTTTACTATACACACAAAAACACGCATCAATCTAAAGAAACAGCAGGGGAAGCAGACACGGAAACAAATGTAGGGGAATTTGGATTTAACACAGGCTGGTTATGAGGGGAAGATTTGTGAGGGGAAGAAGGGATGGATACTTCATCGAATCATCTATTTTCCTGTTGCAGGTTTGGGGATGGGTCACTAGGGAATAGAGAAGCAGGGCAGGTCAGGTGGGGCAATGGTACCGAACTTTCCCTCTCACAACGTCCTCAACAAACTCCTGTAAACTTTGAAAATTGTCGTTCAAAACATCAATTTTCCCCTCCTTTTTATTCTGTCTTCTTCCACCTCGTCTGTTGCCCTTTCCTCTTTTTTTTCCTGGTCTGTTGAAAAAAAAAATACCACAATTTAAATGCCTACAAAATACTGGTCACTATTCTCCGTATGCAGCCCAATGCGTACCGTTGTTGTCACTGTCTTCAGACATTTCCTCCTTCGGAAAATACTCCTCCAGCCACTCCAAAGTACTAGCCATTTCTGGGTCAAAACAACAGAAAGACATTATTATTTCTGCACCACATACCAAAAAAAAACCACACCCACTTCAAAAAAATGACCTGCACTCACTCTTTTGCTGTATTCACCCTTCTTCCAAATGTGTCCGTCCACTATCGTTCCAGGCTGCCGAATTTCTGTGAGATGATTACAGTGGTGGCATCCTTTCTTTTTTTTTGTACCATCCACTTTATTCTACATGGTTACTAAATTTGTCCTTTCCATTTCCTACCTTGAGGTTTCTACAATTACTTATTCCTACTTACAATATCTTTATGCCCTTCTTCACAGTTTGACACTTTTTGTGCAAGACAATAGTACATTTTCATATACCCCGCGCCTCTTTGGGTAATGTTGATCCTGTCCGCCCCGTCCGCAAACAGGCGCTCAGTCCGTCCCTTTCTAAAGTCAATAGGGAGGGGGTTCTGAATGTTCTATGTTAAATGTATGGCAAGTGCATAGATTACAATACATTTCTCTGAACATCACATCATTACCATGCATATTCTGCTCTCCAACTTCATTGCCACAATTTCATGCTTCAGTTCCAGCTTCCAAAAACCTGTACATCTCCCCACCCACCACACTTTCATAAGGGGACGTTAGGGTTCAGTTTTTCTCCCAAAAACCAGTGCAATTCACTACAAAAAAAAAACTTTGTTGAGGGGACATTATGGTTAAGTTGCCCCAACAAAAACCTGCACACTTCACTAAAAAAAAACTTTCCCCCTCCCCCTTATGCTTCAAATTAAAACCGAAAAACCCCTGAAATTCGACAGTTGTGGTACCTTAAGCCCCCAACCTTTCCACCACCCCTGTGCACTGCTAAAACTAACACCCAGACCATGAAAGATGTCTTCTCAAATGTCGATGATGACATCAATGCCAACATCACTTGTTTAGCCCCTTTCTTTACCTTCCCTGCCATACATCTATATGTACGTTTACTAAAAATATTTCACTAAAGGCATGTTACACTTCACAGTGCAACCAAACACCACTGCACATTCCCCCATTATAGTAAGCTAAGCAACCATAACTCGCACCACCTATGTGCATTGCTAAGACTAGCACCCAGGACATCAAAGATGACATCACAAATAACATTAATGAATGGGGGAGACACGGGGCATGAGCGTGGGGTGGGGGCAACAGGTGAAACACGGGGCATGAGCGTGGGGTGGGGGGAACAGGGAAAACACCGCGGCATGAGCGGGGGGTGGGGGAGAAAAGGAGGGAGACACGGCATGAGCGGGGGGTGGAGGGCAACAGCAGGGAGACACGGGGCATGAGCGGGGGTGGGGGGCAACAGCAGGGAGACACGGGGCATGAGTGGGGGGTGGGGGGTAACAGGAGAGAGACACGGGGTATGAGAGGGGGGTGGGAGGGCAACAGCAGGGAGACACGGGACATGACCGGGGGGTGGGGGGCAACAGAAGGGAGACACAGGACATGACCGGGGGTGGGGGGCAACAGGAGAGAGACACTGGGCATGAGGGGGGGCTGGGGGTAACAGGAGACAGACACGGGGCATGAGCGCGGGGTGGGGGCAACAGCAGGGAGACACGGGGCATGAGCGGGGGGCGGGGGGGAAAACGAGGGAGACACGGGGCATGAGAGGGGTGTGGGGGGTAACAGAAGAGAGACACGGGGCATGACCGGGGGGTGGGGGCAACAGGAGAGAGACACGGGGCATGAGCGGGGGGTGGGGGGGGAACAGCAGGGAGACACAGGGCATGAGCGGGGGGTGGGGGGTAACAGGAGAGAGACAAGGGGCATGAGCGGGGGGCAACAGCAGGGAGGCACGGGGCATGACCGGGGGGTGGGGGGAACAGGAGAGAGACAAGGGGCATGAGAGGGGGGTAACAGGAGAGACACACGAGGCATGAGAGGGGGTTGGGGGGCAACAGCAGGGAGACACGGGGCATGACTGGGGGGAGGGTGGCAACAAGAGAGAGACACGGGGCATGAGCGGGGAGTGGGGGGAACACGAGGGAGACACGGGGCATGAGAGGCGGTGGGGTGTAACAGGAGAGAGACACGGGGCATGACCGGGGGTGGGGGGCAACAGCAGAGAGACATGGGGCATGACCGGGGGTGGGGGGCAACAGAAGGGAGACACGGGGCATGACTGGGGGGTGGGGGGCAACAGGAGAGAGACACGGGGCATGAGAGGGGGGTGGGGGGAAACAGCAGGGAGACACGGGGCATGATCGGGGGTGGGGGGCAACAGGAGAGAGACACGGGGCATGAGAGGCAGTGGGGGGTAACAGGAGAGAGACACCTGGCATGAGAGGGTGGCAGCGGGTCACAGGAGAGAGACACGGGGCATGAGAGGGGGGTGGGGGGTAACAGGAGAGAGACATGGGGCAGGGGGTGGGGGGCAACAGCAGGGAGACACGGGGCATGGGGGGACAAACAAAAACACGGATATGCCGCACGGACATGAGTTTGTGCGGCAGATCCCGCTCCTCGGTCCTCCGCTGGCCACCGTGTGCGATGGCGTGAGCGGGGGGCTGGAGGAACAGGGGACACACGGAGCATGAGTGGGGTACAGGAAGTACACACGGGGCATGAGAGGGGGTGGGGGGACAGAAAGGACACACGGGGCATGAGCGGGGGGTGGGTCAGACACGGGGCATGAGCGGGGGTGGGAGGAACAGGAGACAGACACGCTCCTGCTGACCTGACAAAGCCTCTCATGCGGTAAAGAAAGATGGCGGCGTCTCTGAAGCCAGACGCACTGCACGCTTTCACCGCATCCAATGAGAGAGCACGTCAGATGTCCGCAGACATCACGCAAACTGCTGGCCCAATCACTGTCCTGTCCGCGGAGCGAACAGGGAAGTCCATCCGCGGACCGAACACAGATATCACTAATTTTTTTGCCCTACTTTTTGGTCATTTTAAAAAAAACTACTGGACGGATTTTCACCAAATTTGCAAAAGCACGCTTTCGGGACCAAGACGCTGCTCCTGGTTCAAATTTGGTGAAAATCCGTCCAGCGGTTTGGGCTGTAGGCGCGAGCAAAATTTTGTTACCATTCAGTCTATGGGAAAAACAAAAATTTTGGGACCCCCCCTATAACTTTTCCCCCCCCTGCACGAATCCTCACCAAACTTTGCAAAAAATTCAGAGTGGGCCATATACTTTTTTTGCAAAGTTTGGTGCGGATTCGTCCAGGGGGAGCGAAGTTATAAGCAGCCCAAAAAGTGCTCTTCCTATGGAAACAGCAATTTAACCATAACTATCGTGGCAGTGTAATATATACATATATATCCCGATTTGGTAATATATATATATATATATACCCCATATATATATATATGGGGTTTTGGGGGGGTTTTGCGTTGGGTGGGGAGTTGAGGGGGATTTCCTCCCGCATATATGTTACAATTGACCTTCACAATTCGGTCAATTGTGAAAATGTCAATTGTAATTCGAACAGTTGTAAAACGAACAATTTGTATACAACCGAATGTTGTACTTGCTGAGGCGTCATTGTGGATCCACAGCAGACCAGTGCAGAGAGAGGGAGTGGGGCTTAACCAGTTCTATATGCCTTTGAGACATTGTAACACCTCGTTGGTGGGGAAAGAGTGCCAGCATTGGTTAGAGACAGCCAGTAGCGTGTCCAGGAAGTGGTGGGTTATTTGGCTGAGGTCAGCAGTGCAGTTGGAAGTAGACCAAGAGACCAGATAGATGAAGGAGGGAGCAGCGGCTTGTGGAAGAGATTTGTGGAGAGGGTGAAGTATAAGCTTAGGAGTGATAGTGGTTCTGCAGACTAAGTGTGCTTGTTTGGGAGACAAGTGAGTAGAGTTTAGTGTAAGGAGTGAAGGTGAACTGAATGGTACAGGCAAAAGGAGTGTGTTTGAGAAGAAGGGGAGGGGGAGGAGAGTAGTCATAGGAGGGGAGAGTAGTAGTGTGAGGGGGACATTAGCAGTGGGAGGAGGGGAGTCGTAGTGTGGAGGAGGGGAGTATTAGTGTGGAGGAAGAGGTGAGTAGTCGTGGGAGGAACAGAGTAGTAGTGGCAGAGGACAGTGTTAGGGGAGTAGTGGTGTGAAGGAACAGAGCAGTAGTGTGTAGGGGAGAATAGTGCTGTAGATGAGGGGAGTGCTAGTGTGGAGGAGGGGAGTAGCAGTGCAGAGGAGGAGGAGTGAAGTGAAGTGACATCAAAGGCTGAATGCAGGAACTAGAAGGAGTGAAACATCGAGGGGCAGAACAGTGGTGGTAGGAATAATGCGGAGTGAGCTATTGAGAGAGGAGAAGAGGTGAACATGTGCATGAGTGTATCAGCCTGAATCCAACTGCGTAAGCGCAAGGTACTATCCCAATCTCTCATTAGAACACTAACGACTGGTTAGAGCAGGGACAGTTAGAAAGTCTCTGAGGGAGTTAAGTGAGCCTGCATTTAGGGAGACACATCTAGCCTAAGAGAGTGATTAGACACTAGCTGTTACCATTCAGTAGCATTAACCAGGTGTTACGGAAGCCTGGGTTAGGGAAGATGTACCAAGGGAGATGCAAGAGAGAGGGACGGCCCTAGGGTCCCCTAAAATGTAAATAAATACCCTTGCACCGTCCTAGAAACTCTGAGTGATTCTTGCGCGGTCTCTGTCACAACACCCCAAATGACATCACAATATGTGTAACATTGACCCATTTATACTGATTCAGACAGACTCAGAGTTTAAATGTGAGTATAAAATGGCTGCAACATCCACTCCTTTGGGCCATTGGTGTTCAAGGACCAGAGCTGCACAGTGCTTTAGTAAGGTCTCAGGGTAAGTATGTCTGTGCACATACACAGTTCTGAATACACAGGCATCCTAAGAGCATTTATGAATTTTAAAACATATCTGCTGCCATTGTTTGCAAGCTTGTTGGCGAAGACAGTGCTAGCCGTACATGATTCTATCACCAGCAAGTCTTGATCAGGAGGCAAGGTGGTCAGGCACTCCATTCTAACAGGCATTACAAGAAGAACCTTAAAAAAAAACAGATCGTAATGTTTATCTCTAATATGCACAATTGTCATGACAACCCAAAGCCCCATTCCATCACCTACCGCACCCATCCGGTGTGCTTTTTGGCATTCTTGCCTTGGGGGCCCTTCGCCTTGAAACTAGCACAGCTTCTACCTGGCTCATTATAAAAGACTTGTGTACCACTCATGAGAGTGCAGATCAATTAGTTTTGATCATTGTGTGATGCTGTTAGGGGGGGAGGGACAGTACAAGGATGTTTGACATGACTGGAGTAGCGTCATGACTGGAGTAGCGCCATTTACTGCATACCCAGGCACTAAAACATTTGCTGCTTGCAGTGGCAATCTGGAACCCTTTGCATTAAAAAAAAACACTTTAATTGTTTTTTTTAACAACGGTATAATGTACAGACTTAATATTCTTCACATGACAAAACCTGAATGATAATGTCTGTTCCTCCCGTAGTCCTCCCAACTCCCCCCACCCTGTTCTCAGCCTATTCTACTCTTATCATCAATCACAATAACATGCAACAGTCTCTACTCGTTATATCAAATGTTCTCTAGTCCACCGGTTGCCCCTGTGCTTGCTCCTCCCCATTGGTTCCAGTATGCAAAGAAGTCGCCAATTCCTGTAGCATATGCTTCCAGGCGTCTAAACCTATATTTTGTTCACTTTGGCCCAGACGGGCTGCTTCTTGCCACACTGCGGTTTCTGCCAATGTCCATTTCTGGAGGTCATTCCACCACTGACGCATCTCTGAGCCTTTATGTGCTTTCCACCCCAGGGCTCTCCTCCTTTTCCTCAGGACATATGCGAGATCTTTCAACTTACTAACATGTCTAGTTTATTTTGGTTTCACAAAGCTACCAAGCAAGCAGGCAGTGGAGGATTTAACATCTAATGTTATACCTGCTTTGGCCAAGGCCTGGGCTATCTCTTCTCAGTATTGTCTGATCTTCGTACAAGCCCAGAACCTGTGCACTAGGTCTGCATTAATCAGTCCACATTTCGGGCAGTATTGTTCCCGTGCCAGACTGATTTTGTCTATTTTTTACGGGGTTAGATATGCCCTGTGATTTACATATAATTGAATCACCTGCAGCTTAGCATTTCTGGACACTTTCTTATGATAAGCTAGTGCCTTGGTCCAGCTTTCCTCCGTCAATTGTTCCTGAAAATCTGTTTCCCAGTTACTCCTGGTCAGCCCTGCTTATCCCCGGGTCTCAACATCAACGTCTCGTATATTCTCAATACAGCATGCCCACCCTCTGATATGTCATAGAGTATTTCTATTGGTTGATCCTCCTGCAGTACCCTGTCTGTCCCTGGTCACCTCTGCTTAAGTCGTGTGATAAGTGTGGTGTGAATAATATGTTGGGCCATCATCACACCTGTTTCTAGGGTGAGCACATGGAAATTAATCGGTCTCCCCTCCCGCAACACATCTCCCACCGTCGCCACCCCCATGGGTTCCCAATACTTTCTCACATTCAGTCTGAATTGTGCATCCCCGGCTTCAGTGCCATCAGTGGAATCTGGGGGGAATAATGTGTCTCTTTCCATAAAAAGCAGCAAGCTCTATGCCATATTTTCCTACTCAGCTGCAGCAATAACGGGCATCGTGGGTCTCGCGTCACTACAGTCCATATCACCTCTTTGAGGAAGAATGGAGCACATGCTGCCTGTAGCAGTTGAGTGTCTTGGGTCTGGTCATCTGACAGCCAGTTTGTGACGAATTGGAGTTGGCTCACTACAAAATATGCTTAGAAATTTGGCATTTTTATACCCCCTTGATCGTACGGGCTGTGCAATTTCGTCAGTGCTAACCTGCTTCTCGAGTTATGCCATAGGAATTCTCGACATATAGTATCGAGTTTCCTAAAAAAGGCTATAGGAATGTCATACGGGACTTTGGTGAAGTAATGCAGCAGTCTCGGGAGCACTACCATCTTCAATAGGGCATTCCTTCTCATTAATGAAAGTGGCAACTTAGTCCAGAAGGCCAGAGATTTCTCAATACTCTCTACTGCTTTTAACAGATTCTGTACGTGTTCCGTTTTAGGGTTGTGGAAAATGTCTACCCTCAGGTATCTGAACATGCACACCACCCACTTTATCGGGAGCACCGGTAATGTGATCGCTGGTTTCCCTCTATTCCCCCCCAAGGGGAACAAACATGACTTCTGTGCATTGATCGTGATACCAGACAAATCAGCGTACCTCTCGAACACATCCAGTACATACTGTAAGTTTGTTTCTGTGTGTTGTAAGTATAGAAGCATATCATCAGCATATAAAGATATCAAGTTCCTACTGTCCTGTATAATTATACCTGCATCTTGATATTCTTTCTGGAGATATACCGCTAATGGTTCCAAAGCTAAAATAAATAACATAGGGGACCATGGGCAGCCTTGCTGTGTGCCTTTACTTAACTGCCATTGCTCTGAGATGTAGGTGCCCGTCTTGACTTGCGCCACTGGATTGCTATATAACAGCCGTACCCATTTAATGTACGTGGACCTTATACCAAAGCTCTTCAACATTGCCAGAAGCCATGGTCATCTGACATAATCGAATGCCTTGACTGCGTCCAGCGAGTCCACAGCTAAACGATGTTGGCTTCCTTGGGTATAGTCTATGATATGTGTGACCTCCTAAGGTTCCATGTTATATTCCTGTCTGATACTCATCCAGACTGGTCTGGGTGTATGAGCTTTGATTTTGCTGGCTTGAGCCTATTAGCTAATAACTGTCACGATACGGCCGTGGAAAGTATGGAATCATTGGAGACTCTATTGAAGTCCCGACACAATGCGATCAGAACGTGTCCAGTGGTCTAGTGCTCCTCCAACATGGCCACCGCATATACCGGCGTTAGTGCATCGTCTCGGGGAGTTGCAAACCTTGATATCCAGCTAGGTGAGATGCTTGAAGTATCACTCCTCTGCATGCTTTTGCTTGCTTTTTGCTTTCTTTCCGTTCCTTTACGGAACTCTTTTGCTACCTTCCTTTCACTCATGCGCGGCTTTGCCCTTCTGTTGCTGCCTCCTTCTGACAGTGTCTCTTCGATGTTCCCATTATTGCTGACAGCTCTTGTTCCCTCCCTCTGCCTTCAGTGTACTGCTTTCTCCACAACATTCACCCTGAGCCATATTAAGGTCCCAGACCGCTCCTCTGTCCTTTACAGTGCCTACAGTACTTTCTTATTGACTCAGACTCCCGCAAGGTGCATTCTGGTACCAAGAGTTCCTTACTCCTTTTGCTTTGGAAACAACTGGCTCTCTCTCACACCCAGAGCACTTGCCTTGTGAATTCCAGCCAGGCCTTCGTTGAATTCCTTTTGGTGCCTCACCTCATCCTACAAACCTCAAATCCGATCCTGCGTAGAGCTTACAAGGACCCCAGGGTTTTTCTGCCTTACGGCTTTTCCCTGGACTGGGGTTGGCTCCCCGGAGTCCCCACTGCCTGGCAAATTGCTTATAAGGCAAAGTGGCCTCTGGGGGAGCTGGCCCTCAATATCTGCAGAAAGAGGGAGAAAAGATGTCGGCACCAAGTTGAAGAAAGAAGAACGTGTCTTCAGGTGAATCCTCAGAAGAACCAGGTGAGGAGTTAGAGGGAGAGGCTTGCATTGCCACCAAGGGTTTACCCGTTGATCCTGAGAGTTTGCAATGCCAAGACATTACTATGGCAAGTTTGGAACAATACCAAGAACTCGTTGCCGCCCTTCCGGGTCTCAACGTTGAGGTACAGAATTTGAGGGCTGAAAACGTGCCTTTGCGTCAGCAGGTGAATTATAGGTACGATCAGAGAGGTGATCTTCCACCTTTGTCCTTACCTTGTGACAAATACGATGGCAACCCTAGAAAATTAAAGGAGTTCTTCGATGCCTGGCTGGTATATTATACAATTTGCCTGCGGGCCTACGAGCATGAGAGAACCAGGGTAGGCTTTCTTATATCCAACCTGGTGGGGAATGCCCTGGCCTGGGCTACTCCTCTTGTAACCAACACGGATCACGCATTGAGCGACTATACCCTGTTTGTGCAACATTTTCGGAAACCGGTTCGAGAGACCTGAGGTTCAGTTTTCATCTTATGAGAGCCTACTAGACATCCGACAAGGGGCTTCTGACATCCAGTGCATGGGATTTTCCCAGTGAATGCCAAACACGTTTCTTGACCTTGACAAGCACCTACTCGTGACATCTAATCTTTAGGAACCTGTATTGACTAATTAAACCTGGGACTCTAACTCTTATTTAGACTGGCCTTGAGGACGACCCAGTGGAGGTCGAAACACATGTCGGCTGTACTGTCCATACCACATGGAATCATTAAAACCTCTTTGAACAGCTGTTAATTCTGCTCTATACTTAATGGAAATTGATTCCTTGTATTTAATTTATCAGATTTTAGTACTTGTGACAGTAAACATAGCAGGGAATAGCGCTGACACCCTAGGACCCCATCAACCTCCCCTTTTTCTTGACATCCAGGCATATGTTTCCGCCTTTGAGAACTTGGCTGCTGAAGCTGGTTGGCAGCAGTGAGAATAAAGTATAGTTATTACATTGAGAGTACTGCTCTTACTTTTGTTCAAATAACCTTCACAAGGCTAAGCATCACTACAAAAGCAATTGTCTTATAATGCCAAATATGGATAACTTCAAACTAGAAGCCCTGATCATTCTCACAGTAGATCAACTGAAAGATATGTGTAAAGTCAGGTCTCTCTCTGTTAAAGGCAAGAAAAATGAATTGATTGAGAAATTGTTGAATCATCAACGACTGGGAGGTAGAGCTATAACCCCTACCCTGCCAGCAAATGTGGATAGTGTTGATGAGGATGATGATGATGATGTAGAGTCCAACTCTAATGATATTAATGAGTTAGAAGAGTCAGAGGAGTCTCAGGAAGAGAGGCCCTCTTTACCTCAACCTGCTCTAGGCCCTCAACCTATAGCCACAGGGACCCTACCAGGTCCAGTACTGAGCCCAGAATTTGTCTCTCTTGAAAAGTTGAGACTTGAGTTAGAATTTAAAAGGCTCCAAATGCAAGCTGAAAGCAAACATCAAGAACTCAGGCTCAGAGAAATGGAAATGAATCATGAACTTGAAATGAAGACATTGGGGGTCATTACGAGTTTGGAGGTAGCCATGCCGCTATTTGCGGCATGGCTGCCTCCAAACTCGGGTCCGGGTTCCTTGAATGAGGAATTACCATTCCAACCTTGGAGGACCCGGTAATTCCTCATTCAATTTACCCATCCCCATTCCCATTTGAGCCCCCATCGGGCTCAATGGGAATGGGGAGGGAGCTAACAACAGGCCCGTTAATAACGGACCCGTTATTAGCTCCCTGGTCCTTTAGCGGCTCCCACTAAGGGCGCCTGGTAAAACCAGCCGCCCTTAGCGGGACCCGCTAAATGACCTCGTAATGCGGCGGTAGGGGGTTAACAGCACCGGCACCCTTACCAGCGACGTTAAGCCCTTACCATCAGCCTCGGAATGAGGCCCTTTGTCTCTTGAAAATGGTTCTCTCCCACAGTCTTCTAGGTCTTCCAGTCCCAAGGGGCCTTGCATGCCTAAAGAAGCTGTGAGTATGTATGAGGTGAGACTTGAAATTTAAGATTGGTTGGCTGCTTTTGAATATAACTATGGGATTCAGGGTTTCACAGGGAATCAGTTAATTCCTTGGCTTTTGTCTATGCTTCCCAAAGTTGCAACTGATGCTGTAATGGAGGTGGGGGAACTTGAAAGATTGGAGTATGAAAATATAAAGCTAGCTTTGATAGCTAGATTTGGGAAAACTCCTTCCCAGTACCGTAAGAGGTTTAGGACCCTCAAAAAGCATGATGGTACCCCTTGGGCTACCTGGGTGTGTGAATGTTTGAAAATCTTAGATGGTTGGGTAAAGGGTTACAGAGTTAACACTTTTGAAGGAATGAGAAATCTATTTTTGTTAGAATCTATTTTGGATGTCTGCTCTCCTGAGCTGAGACAGCACTTGGCTGACTCTAAGGAAATTGATCCAAATAAGTTAGCAAATGCTGCTGACTTGTGGGTTACCAACAGGGCTACTCACAAGGATTCTGGGGCAACTCAGAAGAAGGATGATGGGAAGCATGATGGGAAGCAGCAAAAGAAAGATGGCAAAGAGAATTCTAATACATCCAATCCAAAGGAGGGCCCCAAACATAAGAAGGGTAAGCCACATGGAAAACCGAATCAGGCTACTGAAACCTCTGGTGCCAAACCAGGGGGAGGTCAGCAGAGACCCCCATTTGTTAAAACATTTGGAAAATGTTATGCTTGTGGGTCTACTGACCATGTGAAAGGGGATCCCAGATGCAAAGGGAAACCTTCAGGGATCCACACTGATTCCTTAGCCTTCTCCCCAGAGGAAGAAGTACATGTGACAAGTGGCAACTTTGAAGTACTGGCTGAAGACCCCATTGTAGTCTCTGCCAGTGTTTCTTTAGTGTCCCTGGGTCCGTGGGAACAGCAGAATATAGATGTCTATAATTTGATTTCAGATAACACAAAAGAATATTACAAGGACAGTGTTCTTGTAAATGGTCAGGAGACCCCTGCCATTAGAGACACTGGGGCTAGCATTACTGTAGTGGATGCATCTTTCTTCAAGGCTGAGGATGTTGCTAAGGCACCCAAAAGCCTCACTAAACTTGCTGGAGGCCCTGTCCAAATGCTTCCTAGACTACCAGCTCTCATCCAGTGCAACAACATGACTGTCAAGATACCTGTTATTGTGCAAAGTGAGGTGCCTCGGAGAGACCTGTTGGGGAATGACTTAAAAACTCTTGGAGTTGTATCATGCAACACCAGGCCTCCCAACAAAATGAAACAGGAGCAGACCAGGAGGGCCAGGGAGAGTACCATAGATGGCTCTCCAGAGGATGTTACAGAAGAATCTATAACACCTAGCCCAGGGGAGCTACTAACTGCTATTTCAAAGAAGAATGAGACAAAGGGGAAACCCAAGGTTTCAAGGAAAAAGCCAGAAACCACTCCTTTTCTACCAAGAAGGACATCCCTGAGAGGACTGTCGAAAGTCACACCTGTGACTACTCCACCAGCTGAGGGTGAGTGTGAGGAACAACCAGGAAAGGTTGAATCAGCTGCTGAGGATTCAGAGCTGGAAGAAGACCTGACCCCTGTTGGAGATCTGGATCCTAAAGATCATCCTGAGCTGCAGCCTTTACTGGCAGAAGGTGGTCCCTTTAGGGCAGACTTCAGCAGAGGCCAGAGAGAGTGTCCTACTCTTGAGGGTCTTCACCAACAGGCAGCTTCCCAGCTAGATGGGCAGGTGCCAGGGAAGCATAGGTTGTACTGGGAAGATGGCCTCTTCTACAGTGAGCCAACAGAGTCTATCCCAGGGGACTACAGAAGACTTGTAGTGCCTCTAGAGACAAGACACCAGTTCCTTCAGTTAGCCCACGAGATTCCTTTGGCTGGTCACTTAAGTTTCAAGAAGACCAAGGAAAGGCTTTCTCTATATTTCTACTGGCCTAAATTGGGGTCTGATGAGGATAAATTATGTAGGAGCTGTCACACCTGTTAGACCTCTAGCAAGGGTGGAGCCAAGAAGGTGGCACCTTTGGTGCCCCTCCCAGTGGTGGGAGTCCCTTTTGAGAGGATAGGAATCAATATTGTCCCTTAGACCCCCAACCTCTTCAAGCAATTGATTTATATTGGTTGTAGTAGACCATGCTACTAGGTATCCTGAAGCCATACCTATGAGGACTGTTACAGCTCAGGCTGTTGCTAAGGCCCTACTTGGTATTATTTTTACCAGGGTAGGTTTTCCTAAGGAAGACATCTCTGACAGGGGATCAGATTTTATGTCCCACTACATGCAGGCCATGTGGAAAAACTGTGGAGTGACTTACAAGTTCTCAACTGCCTAGCATCCACAGATGAATGGATTGGTAGAGAGGTTTAACCGTACTATGAAGAGCATGATAGGTGCATTGGAGGAACCCCTTAGAAGAAAGTGGGACCTTCTACTGCCATGCCTTCTATTTGCTTATAGAGAAGTCCCTCAGTAGGGAGTTGGATTTAGTCCCTTTGAGCTTCTCTATAGTCATTCAGTTAGAGGTCCATTGGCCCTAATTAAGGAGGGGTTGGAGAGGACTCCTTCTCCCAACCACTGAGAGTCACTGACTATGTGTTAGGTCTCCGGAGGAGAATGACACACATGATGACAGAAGCATCTGATAACTTAAAAGTAGGCCAGGCTCTGGTGGAACATTGGCATGACTAGAAGGCCAACATGGTTGAGTTTACTCAGGACCAGCACGTTTTAGTTATGGTTCTTACAAGGCAGAGGGCCTTACAGGACAAATGGATAGGACCCTTCAAGGCTGTGGGAAAACTTGGATAGGTCAACTATCTAGTACACTTAGGCAATAATAAGGAGGCCCCCAGGGTCTTTCACACCAACCGTCTAAAAGCTTATGTCACCAGACCAGAAGTGGGAGCTTTGCTTCTAGCTTCAATTCAAGAGGAGGAAGAGAGTGAACCTCTACCTGATCTCCTCAGGGGACAACCTTTAGATGAGAAAATAGAAGGAGTTAATCTCTCTTCTAACCTGACACTGGAACAACAGGAGGGTGCAAGTTTCTGTTAAATCAGTTTGCCTCCCTGTTTTCACTATCACCAGGCTTGACCCCTTGGGGCCAGCATGATTTATCACTGGTGATTGTTTTCCTGTTAAAAGCAGAGGTTACAGGATGTCAGATAATGTCAGAACCCACATAAAGGAAGAGGTCAACAAGATGCTTGATCTTGGGGTGATAGAACTCTCTACCAGTCCCTGGTCTAGTCCAGTTCTACTAGTACCAAAGGCAGGACCCAAAGAGTTGAGATTCTGTGTGGACTATAGAGCTCTAAATGCAGTCACAAAGACTGATGCCCATCCTTTACCCAGGACAGATGATCTGGTGGAAAAACTTGGTTCAGCCAAGTACCTCAGTACATTTGACCTAACAGTCAGGCTATTGGCAAATAGCCCCGACAGACCATGCCCATGGGAAAACTGCATTTTCAACCCCACCAGGCCTCTACTAGTTTAAGGTAATGCCTTTTTGACTAAAGAATGCACCTGCAACATTCCAAAGGTTGGTTAATCAAGTTCTGAATGGGATGGAGGACTTCTGCATGGCATACTTGGATGACATAGCAGTGTTCAGCCCTACTTGGAAAGAACATGTTGACCACTTAGGATATGTTTTGTAGGCTCTTGAGCAGGCCCATCTGACCATAAAGGCAAGTAAATGTCAAATTGGTCAGAGCAAAGTGATCTACCTTGGACATGAGGTAGGAGGAGGTGAAATAAGGGCGCCTGGTTACGTCCCTGCTCTATCCAGGTGGATGAACATTTAAATAAAACAGTTGAGCAAGGAAATGGGAACCCACAGGAAGAGATACACTACTCCTGACAATCAATGGACGGAACAAATGGTGCCAATGACTGCTGCATATGATTAAAATGTAATACATCAGAGCTTAGATTGCAAATACATCTTTAAACACAAAAACATAGGAGATTCCATAAAATATATACAACGTACATAAAACAATATACAATTACATGTGCAAAAATGACTAGTGTATCTCTTCATGTGGGTCCTATTTCCTTGCTCAACTGTTTTATTTAAAAGGAGGTGAAATAAGGCCATTGCCTAGCAAAGTACAAGCTGTACAAGAATGGGCCACCCCTACTACTCAAACCCAAGTGAGAGCCTTCTTAAGTCTCACTGGTTATTATAGGAACTTCATTGAGAACTGTGGGTCCATAGCTTCTCCCTTAAATGTGGTCTCCTCACCCAGATTTCCTAAAAAGGTCAGGTGTAATGAGGAGTGCACTAAGGCATTTGAAGGACTTAAGAAAGCCCTTTGTCAAGCTCTGTTCGTAAGAGCTGCTACAGCCAAACCTTCATTGTGCAAACAGATGCTTCAATACAGGTATAGGTGCAGTTCTAAGTCAGCTGGATGAGAAAGGAAGGGAGCACCCCATCTGCTTCATTGACAGAAAGCTGAAGAAACCAGAATCAAGGTGGGCAACCATTGAAAGAGAATGTTTTTCTATTGTGTGGTCACTGAAGAAGTTTAGACCATACTTGTATGGATCTACTTTTGTGATTCAGACTGACCACCAACCCTTGAGAAGGTTAATGCAGATGAAGGGGGAGAATCCTAAATTGTTAAGATGGTCAATCAGCCTACAGGGGTATGATTTTACCATTGAACACAGGTCAGGGTGTAATCTTCAAAATGCTGATGGTCTCTGCAGAATGTTTGACCGACTGGAGTAAGGAGATTCATCCAGGGGTGGATTAAATCCTCCTGTCCCTTAGTCTGGGGAGGACCAGTGTTAGGGAGAATTCTCATAAATGCGCTAATTCCCCTCACCTTAGAGACCCCAGCAACTTTGCTGGATTTTGAGTACTTGATTTCTTTACCTGGAAAGAGTGTGAACCTTTTTTTCCCAATCTTTCATGTATTTTGATGAGTGTTTTTCACTTGTGTTCTTTGATTATGGAGTTTTAGATAACTCCATAGGCATAATCTTTTCATGTGTGTTACACAGCACCCTCAGTGCATTGACACATGGATGTCTTTTAGACTTCCCCAAGGTTTAAATAGCTTCTCTGGGATCAACTACTGTTTCCCAGAGAATGTAAAGTGAAATTAGCTTTACTAGTCTTTTCCAAATTCCTAGACCCAGCGCACACCATCTTACAATGGAGTGCTGGAGGGGTTACATGGTATCCCCTGTGTCTAAACACTCATGTAGCAGTCAAATGCTACCCTTTCCTATTGAAAAGGCTGGTGGCAGTGGTTTTACAACGAACGACCATGATTTTTCCCGACCACGAACAACGGTAGCTAAAAATCACGGAAGCCATGTTTTTCAAGCTGGCACCTTAAACCCCTTTGTTTAAACGGATCCCGGTCTTCTTTTTTCACCATTTCTTTTTGGAAAGGTCCTTCTAGTGTTTGTCTCTTCACGCCAAACCAGGTTAGGTCCCTTTGTTCGTGTGCCTTCAGGACTGAAGTCCGCCCTTGGCGTCTGAGTGCCTGGGGTGGGCAGGAAGTGAGGGAGGTGCCTGAAACTCCCTGTGCTTAGTGTCCTAGGAGACCCATCTGCACTCTGGCGTGATTGGCTGGCTGACTGTCCGGCAAGGACAGCCACTCTGCTGGGTGAGTGACAGCTAGGCTGGAATGAAAGGGAGAGAACTGTTTAAAATGCAACTCTCTTAGAGTGGAGAGCAGAGTCGACCACTGGAACGAAAGAACCGGAGATGAGCTGGAAGAGGACGGCTGCTGCAACTCCTGGACCGTTGGTTTGCCCGGTGAAGCCCTGCTGCAGGTCCGAATTGCTAAACTCCATTTGACAGAGAAGCTCCTTCAAGGTCGGCTTCTTCCTTTGAGTTGGTGGGACCAATCAACTCATAAGACACCTGGATACCATTCTCAAGGCTGGTTAGGATTAACCAGGGAGAGGGAAACCAGATTGTGTTCTTGAATCTACAGCTACTGGAACTGAAGTGACTCCATTTTGTTTGCTTTCTTCAACGGTCCCGTGCAGTGCATGAGTCCCCTGATGTCCTCCCTCTTGTCCCCATGACTGAGGCTCAGGAACAGCCAGATCGGCAGGAACTGCCAGGAACCACGTCTTCAACAACATTTGTTTCTTCATATAAAGGTACTGTGCCAAACCGATTGAGAGAATGCCACTCTCGAAGTGAAAGTTTGTGAAGCTTTCCCAACTTGCAGGCCTAATCAGCTTGTGACCCCACAAATGATTATTTTTCATCTAAATTACTTCTGAGAACTTTTGCAAAGACTTTACCGTTTGATACCAGAACTGCTCTTTTCTATCCAGAACACGAGCCCATTGACTTTGGCCTGTATATGTAATCTATTCTACTTACTTTTTGTCCTTTTTGCTCACTGCTAAGTAACTGATTTGCCATTTTGCCCCTATTTCAGGGGAGCTCAAACTGTCTCAAAAACGTTTGTATTGAAGTGTATTGGTATATAATATTAAGTTGTCTTCTTCTAGTGAAATGTTTTCTAAATGATTGTATAATACATTAATAAGTGTTTTACCAAGAAACCTTGAGTATAAGTGTCTACTTGAACCACTGTGATTGAAAGTCCTCTGTGTAGCTACTTGTGCTGCTCACATTCACTCTTAAGATAAGCCTGGTTGCTCAGCTCGCTACCAACAAACTGTGTGGTACAGACTTATACCAAAGGTTGTTCCTGCTTACACCTGTAGTCCTAATTGTGTTTGGTAGTCCCAGAGGGTACTGCATGCAATTCTGCCTAACACCAACCTTGACCAGGGACAAGGAAGGTGAAAGACAGACCAGTCCCTGCGACTCTACACAACCTCAAGATTCTGGCATGGACAACCGTCTAATAGTGTTTACTATTTTTTTGAAGACGGAACAAGGCCAACCCCTCAAAGCCCTTGCCATGCTCGACTGTGGTGCTGCCGGTCATTTTATGGATGACACCTGAGCAAAGGATCATCGTATCCCGCGACAAGACAAGACCAAGCCAATACCTGTAGAAGGAGTGGACGGAACACCATTGATGTCCAGACCCATCATTCAGGAAACGTTGCGTTTACACTTAGTCATGATGTCACATCAGGAGTACATCATGTTTGATCTCATACGAGCTGCCCACTTTCCAATCATCCTGGGCATTCCATGGCTTAGACGACATAATCCGTGTATTGACTGGCCAGTAAATTATGTTCACTTCCAATCCCAGTATTGTCTTGGTCACTGCCTGAACCTGGGCTATGAAAAGCCCCAGGTGGGTATTACTGTCTCCCTCCAGACTTTGATGGTGAATTCTGTTCCACCCCAGTACCACAAATACAGAGATGTCTTTGAGGATGTTTTACCTAGGAAGTTACCGCCACATCGCAAAGAGTATTGCATAATTGAACTCCAACCCGACTCCACTGTTCCCTGCGGAAGGATGTTCCTGTTGTCTTTACCTGAGAAAAGGGCACTCAAGGAGTATCTGGAAAGTAACCTCCAGAATGGACTAATTCGGGAGTCCACCTCCTCTGTGGGTGCATCTCTTTTCTTCATCCCTGAGAAGGGAACAACAGAACTCTGCCCCTGCATAGATTACCACAGACTTAACAGTCTCACCCTCGGGGATAAACACCCCATGCCTCTCATAAAGGACATCCTTGAAGCAGTTCAGGGGGCTGGTATTTTCACAAAATTGGATTTACATGGAGCTTACCACCTTTGGAGAATTCGAGCAAGCGACGAGTGGAAGACGGCCTTCCGGACACCTCTAGGCCACTTCAAATACCAAGTCCTGCTTTTTGGTCTTGTGACTGCCCCAGCCCAATTCCAACAGTTCATGGATAAGATATTCTTTTATCTCCTTTTCTCTTTGGTGGTAGTCTACCTAGATGACACCCTGGTCTTCTCAAACAGTCTATCGGAACATCGTAGACATGTCTCTGAGGTCCTCCTATGTTTGAGTAAACATCAGTTGTTAGCCAAACCTGAGAAATACACTTTTGAGGCTTCTACCGTCCCTTATTTAGGGTTTATCCTCTCTGCAGGAGTCCAAATGGATCCCAACAAGACTAAGGACATCTTACAATGGCCGGCTCCACGATCCGTTAAGGATGTGCAATGGTCCCTGGGGTTGGCAAACTTTTATCAGAAATTCCTTCCAAACGTTTCCAAGACAGTTCCACCAATTACATCGCTTCTCAAGAAAGCAGTAAGGTTTGAATGGGAAATCAAGGTGGAAGGCGCTTTCCGTGATCTCATGGAGGCCTTTGTATCAGCCCCCATTCTACGACAGCTGTATCAGTCCTGTCCGTTTGTTCTAGAAACAGATGCCTCCGGAGGAGCCACATTATTACAGAAGAAGGAAGACGGCTTTGAACATCCCATCGCCTACTACTCCCGAACCCTCAACCCTAGTGAGAAAAACTATTCAGATCTTGAAGAAGAACTCCTCGCTATCCGACAAGCATGTAAGGAATGGCGCCACCTCCTCCATGGAGCATCCTTTCCTTTCCAGGTTCGCACAGACCATTGCAACCTCTGCATCCTGCAACAAATGGAATGTCGTAATGCCAGACATGCCAGATGGGCTTACTATTTCTTGCAATTTGATTTCACCATTACATATCTACCAGGTCGGGAGAACGTTCTGACCGACTCCTTATCCTGCAGCCTTAGAGAGGATACTGGTCAGTAGTAGGGGCATGAGAGGAACCTAGTAGGGAAGAGGTTTGTCGGAATAGTGAACAACTTTCTCCAACAGGTCAAACAGACCATCAGTACTCATGCACCCGATACTAACCTACCTGATACTAACCTACCATTGGAGTCAAGGAAGGGTTTACTCTTCAGAAATGTTGCATTGTACCTACCCTCTAAGGAGCTGCCAACTCAGGCGATTTCTTGGTGTCACGATCTTCCCACAGCAGACCATAAGGGCCGGGCAGCCACTCTAGACTTGACGTCTCATCATTTTTGGTGGCCAACTATGAACAAGGATACAAGAAATTATGTCGCTACAACTGCTGGGACTCTTACAGCAGGAGCTACCCCCATCTGGACGATGGCAACACGTTTCGACGGACTTCATAGTCGACCTTCCTCCTTCACAGGGGTTCTCGGCCATCATGGTAACAGTAGACTCATTCAGCACACTAGCCTATTTTTCCCCCCTCCAAGCTCTGCCCTCGGCTTCGGTTACAACCAACGTGTTCATGAGAGACGCAGCCAGATTCCATAGACTCCCTCTTACCATTGTTTCAGACAGAGGAACACAATTCACCTCAACATTCTGGGCAACCCTTTGCAAACAGTTGAACATCCATCCGGCTCTCTCATCAGGATATTACCCTGAGAGTAACGGACAAACCGAGAGACTCAACGCCACCTTGGAGCAATATTTAAGGTGCTTTTGCAATCGAGAACAAAGTGACTGATCAGGTCTCCTTCCTCTGGCCGAGTTTGGGTACAACAACAGCAAACACCCTGCCATAGGCATGAGTCTGTTCTTTTGCACATATGGATTTCATCTGCGGCATATCCCAACTGCAGGTCTGTCCTCCTCAAGAGTGCCAACAGTGGATCAGCTTTTGGAAAACATCAAAAACACACACAAGGAAGCTGAGCTTAATCTTCAGACAAGCAGACAAACCTACAAGAGGTGGACTGATAAGGGAAGAAGACAGAATCCCCAGTGGGACGTGGGTTCTAGAGTTTGGCTGTCTACGAAATTCCTCCCTAGGTGGGTTCAGCCAGGGAAATTCTCCCCTCATTTCATCAGGCCCTATCTCATCGAAGCAAAGATCAATCCTGTGGTGTTCCATTTGAAATGCCCACATCGTCTGCAAAAGGTTCATCCATACATCTCTCCTCAAGGCATATTTGCCAGATCCTTATTCATGGAAGATAAGAAGACCCAGAAACACACCAGACAAGGCGTCCAATGAGTACGAGGTATCCTGACTGATTGATTCCCAGTACAGAAGGGGATGATTGCAGTAATTGGTCCATTGGAGAGGCTATCCAGAATCAGAAACATCATGGGAACCTGTACGTAACATTCAAGCTCCCCGGCTGATACGTAAATTCCACAGATTCCATCTGGGAAAGCCTGTGGGAACCCTGTTGAGAAGGGGTCATACTGTCACGCTATGGCAGTGGAAAGTATGGAATCATTGGAGACTCCATTGAAGTCCTGACACGTTTCGATCGGAACATGTCCAGCGGTCTAGTGCTCCTCCAACATGGCCACTGCAGTGCATATACCGGCGTCAGTGCATCGCCTCAGGGCATTGCAACCCTTGCTATCCAGCTAGGTGAGACACTCGAAGTATCGATCCTCTCTGCATGCTTTTGCTTGCTTTTTGCTTTCTTTCTGTTCCTTTATGGAACCCTCTTCTACCTTCCTTTCACCCCGTGCAGCTTCGCGCTTCTGTTGCTGCCTCCTTCTGACAGCATCTCATCACTGTTACCGCTATTACTGACAGTTCTTGTTCACGCCCACTGCCTTTTCCATCGACTGCATTGTCTCCAACATTCACCCTGAGCCGTATTACGGTCGCCGACCACTCCTCTGTCCTTTACAGTGCCTACAGTACTTTCTTATTGCCTCAGACTCCCAGCAAGGTGCCTTCTTGTACCAAGAGTTCCTTACTCCTTTTCCTTTGGAAAGAACTGGGTCTCTATCACACCCAGAGAACTTGCCTTGTGAATTCTAGCCAGGCCTTTGTTGAATTTTGGTGCCTCATCTCATCCTACAAACCTCCAATCCGATCCTGCCTACCCCTTACAAGGACCCCAGGGTTTTTCAGTCCAATGGCTATTCCCTGGATTGGGGTAAGCTCCCGGAGTCCCCACTGCCTGGAATATTGCTTATAAGGCAAAGTGACCTACGGTGGAGCTCGCCCTTATCTCTTCAAGAAGAAGGGAAAGAAGAAGTCAGCACCAAGTCAAAGAAAGAAGAAGAATGTGTCTTCAGGTGAATCCTCAGAAGAATCAGGTGAGGAGTCAGAGGGCGGGGCCTGCATTGCCACAAAGGGTTCACCCATAGATCCTGAGAATAACGCTGTGAGAATCTTCCCATCTTGGTTGAGCAGTGAAAGGGGTCTGTACGACCTACAATCAGTGTCTGGCTTATTAGGCTTTAGTAGTGTAATAATAATGGACTCTCTCAGTGACAATGGCAGAGTGCCTGTGTCTAACGCTTCATTCATCATAGCTAGCAGTGGGGGAAGACATCTGCCATAAATTCTTTATATAATTCACCGGCAATCTGTCTGTCCCGGGGGCTTTACTAGTCGGTAACCCTACTATGGTGTGTTCTTATTCCTCTATGGTTAGGGGGGCTTCCAACCTGTCTGCAGCTTCAGCGTCTAATGTCGGGAGTTCTATCTGTGAAAGCACCTCCTCTATCTCGGATAACTGAGTTATCGATGTCTGCATACAGCTCCCTGTAGTAATCATGAAAACGTTTATTTATGCCTTCCTGTGTCACACACTCCTCTCCCTTCACGCCGTACCATCGATCGTATCATATCCCGCTTGGATTCACTCTTAAAGAGCCAGGCTAGCAAGCGTCCTGGCTTGTCTCCTTTGGCATGTTGTCTTTTTACATATTTCTTGTAACTGAGCATGCCTAATCATCTCTAGTGTTCTATACATTCCTGTTGCAGACAGCGATTTCCTGGGCTCGATCCCCAGACATGTTCCCTGACCATTCCATGGCTTCCAAACTAGCTTCTGCCTTATGTAGGTCCCTTCCTATCGTGACTTGTAGCCCTTTAGTTTAGCTATCGCTGTCCCTCTGATTACTACTTTAAAGGCTTTCCATAGTGTACCCGCTGATCTTACACTTCCTGTACTATGTTCGAAGTATTCTTTCACTCCTTCTCTGAGGTGTTCTCGGAACACTGTGTCTTTCAGGGATTCGCCCCGTAGCTTCCATGTCAGGATGCGTGCCCTAGGGGGGAAGTTCTGCCATATGACTGCCAAGGGGGCATGGTCTGTAATATACATGCTTAATAGTCTGCACCACTAAATTCGCCAGGGGTCTCTTCCCCTGTAAAAACATAATCCAGTCTAGTGTATAGGTCTTGTGGGGCAGTGTAATGTGAATATCCCCGGTACTGGCGGTGTAGTGTCTGCCATATATCTGCTAGTTTGAATGCCCATAAAAATGTATTCAGAGCCTTAGCTGGGGGGACTGGGTGCACATACTTGTTGTCAGATCTGTCCATAGCCAGGTCAAGCGTACAGTTAGAATCCCCTCTCATATTAAAGTGCCGTCTCTGTATGGGCTGATTCTGGGGTATACAGAACGGAAATAGGCTGCTGTATCTTGATTTGGTGCGTAAGTGTTTATGATACAAATATCTCGACCCTACACCTGCCCCTGTACTACGATCATTCTGCCGTCTTTATCTTTGAAGGTCTTGAGGGCTCTGAAAGGGACAGATGGTGCAAACCATATTAATACGCCTCTAGCATATGCTGAGTATGACGAGCTTAGCGTTGTGCCATACCATTTTTTTTCCCGTGCAGTTTGTTTCTCTCTTATGAGATGTGTTTCCTGGAGGAGTGCTATGTCAACTTCTTGGCGTCCAAGATAGAACATAATTCTATTACGCTTGATATAACTGTTCAGGGCCCTGACATTCCAGGACATTATTTTAAGTTCCCCCATCGCTCATAAAGATTCCGACATGCTTCAACAGTCTGTTGTCCATATTATATATGTCCTTTGTGGATCCATTGGCTAACTCCCAACTAACTACACCCACACCCCCCCTAACAATTGATTAGCTCAATACCTTGTGCTCAGGCATTGCCACTTCTCACTTCCACCCCAGTTGCTTGCTCTGGCGCTTGGAGTGCAGCAGGCGGATACGTAACCGCTAGTATACGAGAAATAAATCCAATTTTAGGTGGAGGATGCTCCCTCGCAGTGTATACCTGCGTGGCCACTGCTCGCCACCTCCGGCATGCTGAAAAGTTTCAGTGCCTGTATCACATATGTTCCATAGACTTGTTCACATATAGTCTGCAGGCTGTGCTCGTCTGTTTCTTACAGTGTTGCCTCGTCTGGTTGTCCACTCCGGTTGGCAAGTTTTCGGTGTCCACCCACTTATGCACTTCCTCATGTGTGTCAAAAAAGATGGCTCGGCCTTCGTGTATGATTTTCAGTCTGGCCGGATATAGCAGCATGTATTTAAGATTCACCTCTAGCACGGATGTGAAGTGCATACTCTGTTTTTGCACCTGCAAGGTTAGTACGGGTATGCAGTCATGCTAGCTGATGCACGCTGAAACATTCCTCCGCTGCGGAAGTGTTCGAGTATCTTTTCTCTATCTTTGTAATTTAATATCTGGGCTATTATGGGACGAGGTGAGGCCCTGGCGGTGGTTTCCTCAACATGGATCGATTCGCCTTCTCGACAGTGAAACCTTGAGTGAGGGTGTCAGGTCCAACTTCCTGTTACAGCATGTTTTCTATATAGTTGGTAGGATTTGTGCCTTCCTCTCCTCCTGGTAACCTGATGATTTGTATGTTATTGTGCTAGCCCGTCCTTCCGCATTTTACACTCTGTCTTTGAGATTCTGCACTTGTTGCTGCAGTACTCAACTTCTCTTGAAGTATCTTTAAGGTTGCTTGTGTTGTCAGCCATCTCTTTTTCCAAAGCTCCTGTGTGCTCTGCCAGTGACCTCACATCCTGTTTTAGGAGGTTTACGTCTAAACTGATAGCATCCATCTTCATTTCCAATGCGATCTTCAAAGCTGCTATAGCATCGAGAACCTGCTGGTCCCCTTCCACCGGGGCTTGTTCCTCACGTGTTGTTTGAGTCGCTGACACAGTGCCCTTAGGTGCATTTGTGGGCTTAGCAAACATGTCTATCGTGGGCTGCTTTGCCTTGTTCTTGTGGGGCTTGGATGCCATAATTGGAGGAGTCCCTGCTGTTTCTATTGCTTTCAAGGCCCACTCTTGTCCCACATTTGTGCTCTTGGGATCTTGTTGTTATCTGATGGTACTACCTCGTATACTGACCAGGCGGCCCACCCGAAGCAATTGTCAGTCGAAAGCAGCTTACTGTGGTACCCGGCTGAGGCGCAAATCATTTCGGATCAACACAAGCTCCAGGGACAACGTCCTCACTTCATGGCTACGTAGCCACGCCCCAACCCTCTGCTTACAGTATCATAGATTACTGTGCTGTCTTGCATTGTACTAGAGCAGGTGTTATTAAATATTTTGTAACCCTTTCAATTCTGTATAGAGAAGATGATTGAGTTTGAAAGGAGCTGCATAATATTTCTTAACACCAACCCTGTAAGGATGGGCACTGCGAGAAACCTGGAGGTGTCTCCCTGACTAGTCCCCGGGGATCTGTCATCCTGGTGGCTAGGACACAGCCATCACTATTGGATCTCGTTCCTGGGGGTAGACCACTAAGGGAGGATCACGTGGATGGGGGGTCCTCAGGGAGTGGAAGTGGGACACTGATGGGTGAGACGAGGTATCCCTCTTCTTTTAACACCTGTTCCCCATCCTGCTAATTAGGATACTCAGAAACTCTACTGCCCCCCTTTTCGACATGAATACATTCACACAGTATGAAATAATAAACAAAAATAATAAACAAAGACAACGGACTAACACCAGAGCCGTTTACCTGACATGTCCCAACACAAGGATCAGGCTGAGTCAGGCTTGACCTGAATCACACACACCTGACGGGCCCTCTGCCTTCCCCACATGGATAAAAGGTGGAGCACATAAGCACAATATGAGCAGGCAGACCGCATGACGATAGAGCTAACTCAGCACGGTAGTTACAGAGCAGGAGAAAGACGGCGCAAACCGAGAGAGTGACAAGGAGAGAAGTGACTTTGCCCTTTCCAAGCCATGTCTGTGAAACCTCCACAGAAGGAATTGTAAGACCGAGAACAATAGGCCAAGTGTGTTGCAGCAGATGTCAATGGTACACAAAGCATGCCTCCGCTGATAAGCAGGACAGAGTGAGACGACTGCTACCGCTACCATGGTACTGATCTTGACTCCCGATACAAGTAAAGTCGAGCGGTTCATCAGAGCCAGTGAGTCGAGGGGAGAACCAATAAGAAACTGAACCATGTTGAATGGAAGTCACACAGTGGCAAATTAAGAAAAGTACAAAGAACTGTCAAAACAAGAGAGGAAAACCAGCTGCGCTGCAGAGGAGTCTGGCACCATGTGGGTGCTCACTCGAGAAACTCTGGGCGAACACCCTAGGGTTTAAACTACCATTACCAGAAGACCTTGGGAACAGGGTGAGAAAGGGCTCAAAGTGGTTCAACAGAGGTCTAGTAAAATCTGTACAGTCTAACGTCTTTGACCAGCAGAAGGCTGTAACATTGAAGGAAGTGAATCCTTCATCGTAAGAAAGTAGAAGAAAATGTGTGATTAGCAAAAGTTGGCAAGGGGAAACCCGAGGGAGGGATGCCAACGAAAAGGGGTGAAGTCTAAAGTCCCGATGAACAGTGTGTTGACAAAGGTGAACGCGACCGAGGGAAGTCCACAGTGAACTGTTTAAAAAGACATTAAGAATTCTGAATGTAACTGGAAACATTGATTAGTGAAAAGCCGTAGTGAACCCGACGGAGGGAGGCTGAGATTTGAGAGGGGTCTGGTCCCGGAAGTGGGTGGCCCAGGGGTGAAAACCCATCACCCAACGTACATGTGGAAAGGAACTTTTGTTTATTGTTTCGAACACATCTGTTTCTCTGTGGCAAGAGACTTCTTTTAGAAAAGAAATGTAACCACCAACCATCCTGATATTTGAGAGCTGAACTGTTGTCTCGTGCTGGGGAAAGCTCGAGCTTGTGCTGTGCTCAGGAGTTACACCTTGTCCGGTGCTCAAAACGTGGCGAAGGAAGGTCCCGGCTACCCCATCCTGACATAATTTGTGAACACTTCTTTCTTTCTTGTGAATCCTATCCCACCCTCTTTTTGGTATTTAGTTGTAAGGTTTGGCAATAGTTTTTATTTTTAGCATAGGCCCTTTTATTTTGACAAGACGCCATTAGGATTGCCTTATTTTGATTTGACGGTCGTAGCTTGCTCCCATTTTAGATTTAGATTTAGATTAGGTGTTTTTCCAACCTGCATAAACAATTTAATAAACACCCTGGAACTGGGATCACTTGTGTCTGTCTATTCTTGATACCATGGCTTCCTTACAGCACTAATCCCAATTAAGCCATTACTCATAGAGATAAATGTACCTGTGGTTTCATGATTTTATTTGCGAAGATGATCTGTGCTTCAGGTGCTGCAAAAAAATCGTTCCTCGGAGTCTGTTAGGAAATAAATTCTAATTAACACCTCCAAATGTCAAATCAACATCTCCGAGTGTATTTCATTTCGCTCTGCAATGCACGAGTCTGTAAACTACCACATGCAAAGGGGGGCCCCGGGGGGAACGCGAAGCGTTTCCCCCCGGGGAATATTTTGGCGCTGCACACGGCCAGCGAGTGGCCGTTAGGGGTAGAGCGCCTGGTCCCGGGGTATTTAAGGGCTCAGGGAAGGTTCGGGAGGCAGGCGACGGTTAGGACTTGTCAATTGCACAGGTCCCGTTGCCTGCTCCCGAGCCTTCCCCGTGTCTTTGGGCCTAGCTGTTTGGTTAGTGCAGGTGAGGTGGGGGATTGAGGAAGTGTTAAGGAGGGTGGGTAATTTTAAAAAAAAAAAAAAAAAAAAAAAAAGGGAATTATAGTTTTGGGTAGCAGGGTAGGAGGGGTGCCGTAGATAAGACACCCCTCTCGACTTACCGGTGTAGTTAGTTGCTGGGGTCCTTAGGTGGGCGGTACGCGAGCGAGGGAAAGGCTGGTGAGGCTCCGCGCCGGCCGCCTCTCATTTTGGGTCGACGGTTGGGCCGAAGTGGGAGCGGAGCCACAGCTGATCCGCGGGAGCGGGTAAGCGGGGAATTTCCTTTTCTCCGCCCGCTTCGCTCCGAGAGTTTAGCTCCGCGTGCGTGGGCGTTTGTCAACAACGCTCGCGCAGATAAGGGGCTGGGCGGCGGTGTTAAAGGAGCCGCGTCCAGTTAACTGAGAGTGCGGTGTGGGCCTGACGCAGATAGGTGGCAGTGCTCTGCCTGTTAGCAAGTGCTAACTTGGGTTGCTTTAGTGAGTGTTAGGGCTTCTGCTTTGGGGAATAGGGTTGGGGAAAGGGAGGGCAGGGTGTTAAGGGTTAGGGGGGCAAGGGGAAAAATATTAAAAAAAAAAAAAAAAAAAAAAAGAAAATTTTTGCTGATTTATTAATTTCCATTTTTCGGTAGGGAAGCAGTATAAAAAAAAAAAAAAAAAAAAAAATATATATATATATATATATACATTCAGTTAAGGAAGGTTTTTCTAAAGTGGGGCACATTAGTGATTGACTATATTAGTAGGCTATTCTCAGGTTGCATATTAGGTTTGGGTGGGGTTTTTTTTTTTTTTTTTTTTGTGGGTTTCGCCTTTGGGGCGCTTTTGCTCCCCTTTTTTAGCACAGGAGGTTACAAAGGGGGTAAGGGCTATTCCAAGGGTAGGTCCCGGCTCGGGGGCATAGATTATTTAGGGCAAGTTTTTTGAGGGTTGTATTGGCGGGGCACACACATTTTAGTGTGCACAATGACAGGCCGGGGAGCGAGCAAGAAGGGGCTGGTGGATGCGGGGGCTTTGAGGAAGGCTCTGGAAATCATTAGCAGGGCAACCACAGCCCAATTGGAAAGTGCGGTAGGGGAAGTTACGGGAGAAGAAGGGAGCGGTGGGGGCCGGCCGCAGCGCAGAGCGGCGGCAGACGGTGCATTGGCAGCGGTGGTAGCCTGCACCCCTGCGGCAGGAAAAGGGGAGATTTGGGAATCTAGAGGTAGGAAGATGAGGAGGGAGATAGACAGGAGGGCAGAAGGGGGTGTAATGAGTTCAGGGGTTCAGCCAGAAAGGGGAGAAGGGTATGATAGCCCCAGGGTAGAAGGGAGTGCTAAGGAAGGTAGAGCCCGAAGGAGCAATAGTGGGGGCAGGGGTGGAGGACAGGTGGGTGTGGCGGGGCAGAGAGGAAAAGGGGGTAAATACCTACAGAAGAGTGCGGGTGGGAGAAGGAGGGAGAGGTCCCCGTCATTTGAGGGTAGGGTGGGGCGCGGAACGGCCCCCCCGGATAGGAGGAGTGGGGGCGGAGGGCGCTGCGCAGCCCCCGCTGTGCAGATGGAGGTTGAGGGTTTTGGTACGGCCCCTCCTCAGTCAAAGCAAGGAGAGCCTAGAGGGCACAGCACGGCCCCTAGCAACGAGGATGTCAGGGTGGAGGTCGGAACGCCTCACCCAAGAGAAGAGGACCAGGCAGAGGTTGCCACAGCCTCGCCGGGAAGACGTCAGATGAGTGGCGGGGCGGACGCCCCGGGCTCGGAGGAAGATCTGCATTTAACCTCGGGCAGGAGCCCGCATCCCCAATGGTATTTAAGGGGCGATGAAGTTGGTTGGGATGAATACGGGGGGCAATGGGATTTTGAGGATTGCGGGGCGGAAAGGGGAAGGGCGGAGGAGAGAAGAAGTTCAAGGTGGGGCGGGGAAAGGGAAGTACAGGGGGGTCGGGGCGTAGCGGGTCAAGGAAATTATTGGCTGGGCGATTGTGCTGACATGTTTTGTCCCCGCAGCAGGAGCCCTCTGAGAAGGGAGAGGAGGAGCAGCGGTGTGGAGACCAGGCCGCAGATGGCGGGCGTGGAAAGAGGTGAGAGGGAAAGGGTATGGTCAGCTGCATGGCAGAGAGGGGTCACAAATAGAAGGTTGGAGGATGAGCTGGGGGTTCTACAAGGTGGGATGAAGGAAGTAGGGGTGCAGGCTGTGGGTGCTGAAGGGGTTGGAAAGAACAGTTGCTCGGTGGAGGTCCAAACGGACAAGGTGGTGGAGCCAGTGGGGCTCGAGATGCAAGCGGGAAAAGATAAAGAGGGGGAGATAAAGGGGAAGGAGAAGAAATTGCCATACATGGGGATAACAAAGCCATTGGGGGCACATTTGATGGCAGCAACCAGGGAGAAGATACAAGGAGGTGAATTTGTGGATGTCTTCAAGTTGTTGCATAGGGAGGTGAGAGCGAAAGAGGGGTCCAAGGAGGAAGAGAGAGAGTTGGCTTCACGCCCGAGGGTCCCGGTGACCATTGAAAATTGGACGTCGGCGTTTATTATTTATGCCAGCGTGTATTGCGAAAAATTCCCGGAGCATTGCGTGGCTTTACTGAAATACATGGATGTAATAAGGAAGGCCTTCACGAGCTTTGGGGGCTTTGCTTGGGTAAGATATGACGAAGAATTTAGAGCAAGAATGGCGGAGGACAGTCAGGCGGTCTGGGGGGAGATAGATATGGATTTGTGGCTGCAATGGATGGCCCCAACGAGGCCTGCCCCGACATTACACACGGCGAGCGGGCTGCCAGTGCCTTTCCGGCCCTTTCTTGGTCGCCCCGCCCATGAAGGGGCGGGGGGAGGAGGCAGGGGCCAATCCACAGCAGCATGCTGGGGGTACAATAAGGAGAACTGTGCAAGAACAATGTGTAGGTATAAGCATGAGTGCAGCAAGTGCGGGGGGAAACACCCGCTCACGCAGTGTTTCCAACAAGGAGACAGGGGAAGGGGGAGAGGGACAGGTAGAGGGGTTGGGGGGAAAAGCTTTTACTCCAATTAAATTGGAGTCGCTGGAGGAGTGGTTGCAATTTTACCCGGATAGGGAAGGGGCTAAGATTTTGAGTGAGGGTTTTGGGCAGGGGTTTAGATTAGGTTACCAGGGTCCAAGGGTGCGGAGATGGGCGGAAAATCTGAAGTCAGCAAGAGAGAATATGGAAGTGGTAAGGAAAAAATTGAGCAAGGAATTGGAAGCGGGCAGGATGGTGGGTCCGTTTGATGAAGTACCGGGTGACCTAGTAATATCTCCACTGGGGGTGGTACCCAAGAAAGCCCCGGGGGAGTTCAGACTGATTCATCACTTGTCTTGGCCGGAGGGTATGTCAGTTAATGACTTCATTGCCCCGGAAGAGTGTGGGGTAGTGTACGCGAGTGTAGACCAGGCGGTGGAGTTAATAAGGAAAGAAGGGCGAGGGGCCTTCATGGCTAAGTGTGACATAAAAGCGGCATTTAGATTATTGCCAGTGCACCCAGAGGATTTTTGGTTGTTGGGGTTGCAGTTTGAGAACCATATTTACATAGACAAAGCATTGCCTATGGGGTGTGCAATATCCTGTGCGCTGTTTGAAAGATTTAGCTCTTTTTTACAGTGGGTTTTCTCATTCAGCTCGGGGTGGGAAAGTGTGTTGCACTATCTGGATGATTTTCTGTTTATTAGCGGGGCAGAGAGGGAGGAGGATTGCAGAAGAATGCTAAAATGGTTTCAAGACTTGATGGAGGAGTTGGGGGTACCATTAGCCGAAGACAAGACGGAAGGGCCGGCAGTGGTGTTAACATTTCTGGGAATTGAGTTGGATTCAGTGGCCATGACCTCACGCTTGCCGCACGACAAGGTGAGCAAATTGGTGGCGCTGTTGGAGAAAACAGTAGGGGCCAAGAAAATGATGCTGGTAGAGATGCAGAGGCTGGTGGGGCATCTGAACTTTGCATGTAAGGTGGTGGCCCCGGGGAGGACGTTTTGCAGAAATATGGCAAGGTCCATGGCGGGGGCGAAGTGCCCACATCATAGGATAAGAATATCGGGGGCAGTGCGGGAGGACTGCAGGATTTGGTTGCGTTTTTTGGAGAGTTTCAATGGAACGTCTATGTGGTTGCAGGGAGATCCAGTGACTTGGGAAGTTCAGATTCTCTCGGATGCAGCGGGGGCTGGTGGTTTTGGAGTGTTTTGGGGAGGAAAATGGTGTGCCGAAAAATGGCCGGAGAGGTGGTTGAAGGAAGGGAGGAGCATAGCGTTCCTGGAGTTTTTTCCATTGCTGGTTGCATTGGAGTTGTGGGGGAAGGAGCTGCGAAATAAGAAGGTGAATTTCAATGTAGACTATGAGTGCGTGGTCCATGTGGTGAACAGGCAGTCAGCGAGGGATCAGAGGGTGGCAAGATTGATGAGAGAATTTGTCTTGCGTTGCATGGAATGGAATGTGGTGTTTAAAGCAACACATGTGCCAGGGAAGGATAATGGCATCGCTGATGCATTATCTCGTTTTCAATGGCAGAGATTCCGTGGATTGGCTCCAGAGGCAGATCGGGAGGGGCGGCAGATTCCGAAGGAGCTGTGGAAGATAGGAGGATGAGAGCGCTGGCACTGGTGGAGGGTTCATTGGCCGCGGCATCCAGGAAGTCATACAGGAGGGCCTGGGAGGAGTTTATTAGAGGAGGTGCTAGGAGTTGGAGGGGCAGATGGGATGCGGAAGAGCGGAGGAGGGATGATGTGACTAACTTCATACTGAGGTGCATTGACAGGGGCTGGTCAAGGGCAACGATAACAGGAAAACTAGCAGGGATCTCCTTTTACGGAAAATGGTTTTGGGGTTTTCAACCAAGTGGGGGGGAGATGGCATGTAGGATGTTGGAAGGATGGGCAAGGGAGAGTAAGAGGGACAAAGATAGGAGGAGGCCGATATCGGCTGCATTACTGCAGAGTTTGATTGAGGTTTTGGGGGGAGTTTGCTGGTCGGTATGGGAAGTGGAATTGTTTGCAGCTTGCTTTACATGGTTATTCTTTGGGGCATTTAGGGTTTCTGAGTTGGTAGGGGGAAAAGGGGGGCTAGGGGGGCTGCAGTGGGATGATGTGCAGATCACAGAAGAAGGGCTAGACATCAAGATTAAAAAGTCAAAGACGGATCAGAAGGGAAAGGGCTCTTGGGTCCGGCTGGGTCGAGGGAGCGAAGGTCTATGTCCAATTAAGGTGGGCAAAGTATGGAAGGAGCGCTGCGGGTTTAACTCTGGTCTGGTTTTCCAGCATGCGGATGGATCCCCGGTTTCAGCAGCGCAGGTTTTGGGAGTATTGCGTAAGGCGCTGGGCAGGGTAGGAGAACAGGGGGAGGAGTTTGGGACTCATTCTTTTAGGATGGGCGCAGCATCTGAGGGCAGCAGGTTGGGTTTTTCTGAAGAACGTTTGAAAAGCTTGGGGCGTTGGAGATCGGGAAAATACAAGGGTTACGTTAGGGATTTTGGGAAGAGGGATTAATGAAGACAGTTGGTGGAGGAGTTGGAGGGGCGAGTTGTTTTGTTTTGTATAAAAAGATGACTTGTCAGTAATTTGTGTAATTTTTGTTTCAGATGCTGTGCAAGGAAAGGGGGAGTTGGCGCAAGTTTGGATTGTGGGACATTCAATTGTGAAATGGGCTGGCAAAGAGGCGGAGAAAAGGGTGTTTGGCAGACAACTGGGGTGCAGTTATAAAGAAGTGGTGGTGAGGTGGCATGGTGTGGGTGGCCTGAGATGGGATCAGCTGCTGCCCATACTGGCAGGAATGAGAGAGCGATATGGGGTTCCTCAGGTGGTGATGCTGCATGCTGGGGAAAATGACCTGGTTAGGGATACGGGGGTGGCTCTGCTGAGAAAGATGAAGAGGGACTTAGGTTGGGTTAGGGATATCTGGCCTCAAGCGGTGGTAGTATGGACAAAGTTGTTGCCGAGAAGAGTTTGGAGGGGGGCAAGGAATGAGGGAGCGATTGAGCGGGCTAGGAAGGGGATAAATAGAGAAATGGAGAAATTTTGTGCGTCAGTGAAAGTGAGGGTCATGGACCATAAGGAGATAACATATGAGGGGTTTCTGGTTTTTAGAGGGGATGGGGTACATTTGTCCATATACGGGAACAGTTACTACCTGGCGGATTTGAGTTCATGGCTGGGAGATTGGGTAAAGAGTTTGAGGTAAAAAGAGGGGGGGGGGGTTTGGGGCAGAAAGAACTCCTCAGGGGAGGGTTTTTCTGGTGCCGGGGGCATGGCCCCTTTTGATGTGGGGGGGGGGAAGCACAATGGGGGAATGACACGGGAAAGGAGGGGGTGGCGCTGCTTGCACAAGCAGGTCACCCCGGTGGATCAGGTATTGAGCCTGGAGGGGCATGGCCCCTGGGGAAAAAGCGGGACGCCTGGAAAAGGGGCAAGGATTCGGTAGGATCCAAGGGATCATTAGGGAGGAAATGGGTTATTTAATTATTTAATTGTTGGGGGAAAATGGGAAATGTTTAAGTTATGTTAATTGACTGTTTAAATAGCCATTTAGTTTGTTAGGCCATGGAGCCAGTTATGCGTTATGATTGTAAGCTTTGGCCTGTCACATTAAAGCGACCTTTTCCACTTTTAAATGAGTCTGGGTTTTTGTGCAGTAAGCCAAAAGGGGGGCCCCGGGGGGAACGCGAAGCGTTTCCCCCCGGGGAATATTTTGGCGCTGCACACGGCCAGCGAGTGGCCGTTAGGGGTAGAGCGCCTGGTCCCGGGGTATTTAAGGGCTCAGGGAAGGTTCGGGAGGCAGGCGACGGTTAGGACTTGTCAATTGTCCCTCCCTCCCACCCCTTCATTTGTTTAGCGAAATTTTTTGTATAGGGGGGGTCATTGAGCAGGGGAGGATGAGGAAGAAGGGGGTTCAGGGTTGGGGTCGGTTAAGTGGGGGGTTGGTAGCTTGGAGTGACAGGTCAGGGCATCGGGGAAGTTATGTGTAATATTGTTGCTGATGTGGCAGGTCAGGCTGGCTGCAGGTCCCAGGTGAGAGGAGTTTGGTGTAGAGGGGAGTTGAAAGGGGTCAAAGGTGTACGGGGTGCCGGGGGCATGGCCCCTTTTGATGTGGGGGGGGGGAAGCACAATGGGGGAATGACACGGGAAAGGAGGGGGTGGCGCTGCTTGCACAAGCAGGTCACCCCGGTGGATCAGGTATTGAGCCTGGAGGGGCATGGCCCCTGGGGAAAAAGCGGGACGCCTGGAAAAGGGGCAAGGATTCGGTAGGATCCAAGGGATCATTAGGGAGGAAATGGGTTATTTAATTATTTAATTGTTGGGGGAAAATGGGAAATGTTTAAGTTATGTTAATTGACTGTTTAAATAGCCATTTAGTTTGTTAGGCCATGGAGCCAGTTATGCGTTATGATTGTAAGCTTTGGCCTGTCACATTAAAGCGACCTTTTCCACTTTTAAATGAGTCTGGGTTTTTGTGCAGTAAGCCAAAATGGGGCGTTCAAGGAATGACTGGCACAGCTTGACTGTTCTGCCCACACGGAAGCCAAGCTTCTTTGAAACCCAGGAAGAGTAACCATCTGCACATTTATATTCAAAGGTCTAACACGCAACACACACACCACTGACACAGGTCACGCCGAAGAGCCTTCTGGACAGTTGCTGACAGCTGCAGGAGCCCGGGAGGAAAACAAAGCTATATAAACCATGTTCTTGCATTGAAAGGAGCAATATGCATTATGCAGTTGCGTACTTCCTCTGTGTGCCAATTGGTTCCAGCCAATATAACCGTACATCATCTTGATTTGAAGCGTCAGAGAGGGGATAGGACTAGTTAATAAGAAGTGTTAAGCGGGCTTGTATACACCCATGCACTGGCCACCGAGGAACGCCCTAATTACCTCTTTACAAGAGGAAATGCTTTCTCAATAACATCCTCTCCATAAACTGTTATTTCATCTGAAACATGTTAACGAACTGCATATGGCAAAATACAAAGTTCCACTGAACACAAAATCACGCACTCTACAACGATCGGAAAACTCCTCCCCCTTAATTCTTTCCTTTCTTCCCACCATGTGAATGAGTTGGCTATGTTCATATCTTCCCAGCCAAAATTGGTGACTACCTCTTGCCATACAATCTTAACCTATCAGTATTTGGAACACACATAGCTGCCAAGTAATTACGTGTCAAGGATGACACCTTTAGCACATTTCTTTTATTGTTCATGTGTGTTTCAATGGGATTTATAAAGTGCAAAAAAAGGCTTGGACGCAGCAGAGAACTGTACATATGCCCTTCCACAATATTTATGTATTTATTTATTTGATGAAAACTACAGGGGAAAACATTTTTGGCAAATGTGCTTACAAATCTTTTTAACATTGATTTACAGAGTGGAGGATCATTGCCATTAACAATGGGTGAGAGGATGTCGATAAAAGACCAGATGATGCAGCTGAGGTAGAAACATGAATCAGAGACAAGGACAGCAGAGTGTGATATTGAAACAGCATAGCAGAGGAAGTGCTACATTTTGGAATGAAGGGGTGAGGGATACATGTCATGGCATAGTCGAGAGGTAGGGGGAAAGGATGACAGGGAGATGTGGTGGTGTAGAATGCAAAGGAAAGGAGGAGAGCTAAGAGGTTGCATTTAAATACAGATAGAGTGGGAGTAGTGCAGAGAGGGAGAGGAAGAGCATTCCAGAGTAAGGGAGCGAGGAGAGGAGCAGAGGGGAAACAAGAAGGAGCACAGAGGACATGAGAGGTGGCAAGGAAGTGAGCTAAGGATGATCTTAGGGAGCGAGGGGGAGAGTAGGGAGTGAGGTGGGTCGATAGGTATGGTGGGGCAAGTCTGAATATAGTTTTTGAGATGAGTTTATTCTTTGCCCTTTGTCTCATAGGTAACCAGCCTAACTGATGATGGGCTAAAGTACTAAAGTGGAGATTAGGCACTTAGCAGTGTTGATGTGTTGATAGGAAGAAGATGTCTAATTTTTCAGATTTTGAGGAGATTAAGTCTGGCCGCAGTGGCAGATTTGGAGTTGGAAAGGGTGAAGTTGTAAGATGGGTCAAAGACGATGCCAAGGTTGTGAACAGAAGCAGAGTAGGGAAGGTAGTCAGGAGAGAAGAATCGGAGAGGGGAAGAGATAGACTGTTTAGATGGGAAGTAGAGAACTTCAGTCTGAGTGGAGTTGAGCATGAGCGAGTGAGATGCCATCCAGTATTTGATAACAGAAAGACAGTTAGACATTTTTAGTAGCTCATCAGATAAGGAGGGAAGAAGAAGAAGATCTGAGTGTCATCAGCAAATAGTGAATAAGAGAAGTCCTAGGAGGAGATCAAGGTTCCAAGAGCAGAGGTATATAGAGTGAAGAGAAGTGGACCTAGGACTCACCCTTGGGTAACACCAACAGTAAGGGGTGTGAGTGGGGAGGTAAGGCTGTTCCAGGACACCTGGAAGTGTCTGGGGGTGAGATATGAATCAAAACAAGTGAGGGAATTGTCTCTGATGCCTAGGACAGACAGTGTTGAGATATGGTCAGAACGGGTGCCAGTATCGAAGGCAGCAGAGAGGTTGAGAAGAATAAGAATAGGTGAACAGTTAGCATAACGAGCGGAATCGATGTAGTTGCTCACATTGAGGAGAGCTGACTCAGTGCAGAGGTCAGAAGCCAGATTAAAGTGGCTCCTGGAGGTTGTGTGTGTCAAGAAACTCAGTAAAACTGCCGGCTCTAGGATTTTGGAATAATGAGGTACAAGAGATACAAGATGAAAGTTGGCAGGACAGCTAGGATATGGGCCAGGTTTCTTAAGGATAGGGATGACATTAGCTGACTTCTAAGATGATGGAAAAGTGGCACTGTCAAGAGAGGAGTTGAAGAGGGAAGTAAAATATGGAGCAACAATGGGAGCCATGAGTTTCACTATCTTTGGGGATAAAGGGTCAATTGGGGCAAATTAAGTGTTAGCCCTGAAGAGAAGGTTGAGAATCTCATCTTGGTTAGTGGGTACACAGGAAAACATTGTCACAGGAAAAGAAGGTAGAGGTGGTGGAGAAACATGAGCAGGTGGATGGGATAGAAGCTACTTTGCGAGGGTATTTTGAATGTTATAAATGTTCGAAGCAGAATAAAGAGCTAGATCGTTAGCAGAAAGAGTAGACGAGATGGAGGAGGATTTAGGAGGTGAAAGAATTGAGTTGAGAGATTTTTGGAGGCCATTATGTTGAGAGGTTTGAGACGAAATGAGAGATAGAAGTCACGTTTGGCAGAGCCGGGATCCGAGGAGTTATTTTGAAGAACAGTCAGTTAGAGATCCGAGGAGTGTCTAGATCTTTTCCAAGTGCAAAGGTTTTTCCTCATGATTGGTTTCAGGGTCAGATGGTAGGTGTAAACCATGGCCATGGAGGGGAATGTTTAGGAGTGACTGTAGTAAGTGGGATGCAAGAGGAGACAGGAGTGTTAAGAGCAGCATTAAAGTTAGTGAAGGCTTGATCTGTGGATGGAACAGAGCATTTTGCATTCGAGGAGAGGGTGTGATGTAGCTCAGACAGGTAGATAGGGAATTCAGAGTTGGGAAACTTTCGCTTGGTAATGGAAGTGGTATCGGGAGAGAGAGGGCTGGAAGTAGGAGTAGAGATTGAGGCAAAGATGATTGAATTATCAGAGGGAGAAAGAGCAGTGGAGCTATTATAGGCGGAGAGTTGAGAGGAGGTGATAATACGGTCAAGGTAGTTCCTATTTAAATGGGTGGGCAGAGAATGGACAGAAGAGAGCCAGTGGGTAAGAAGACAAGAGATAAAGTCAGTGGATAGAGGAGTGGAAAGAAAGGGGAGGTTAAAGTCAGCAATGACAATGAGGTGATGATGGGGAGGAAGAGAGTCAATTAGTTGGGTGAGTTTGTCAATACATTGAGTGAAGCAGGAGAGATATGGGCCCAAAAGTCGCAGCAAGCCATGTGCAAAACAAACCTTGACAGAAGATGTCACAGAAGGTGCCGTATATGGCATGGCACCACCTGGCAGCTATGACCACAAGGAGTTATGACACTGCCAGACTGGAAATTAAGAATGAGAGGTCAATGGCCAGCAAACAAGCCTCCTCAAGGATATGGCTTTGAGTCTGGAATGACATTCCCCCTCTTATCATACTTAGCCCCCACTCCTGAAAGGGCATTAAAGCACATCTCTCCAACTAACCACCATTGACTCCGAATAAAGAGTTCCCCAGTTGCCAAATTCGATGGGTCTGCAATTAAGCCCGCCCCCTAACTTCCACATTCAGTATAACCTCAGATTCCCCCAACAAAAGTACTTAATGTTGACTCCGCCTACCCTCTTGTACTGCATACCATGCTGCCTGAGTAAGTTTGCACTGAACATGAGTGTGGGTGTGCTTTTTGATCTAGTACATGTACTGAAGTGCATAGGTGTGTGTTTATATTTTGTGAAAAGAATGTTCCATGGAGGGTTCCATAGAGCACGTATCATTACTAACTGACACAGCATCAAATGGTCACAATATGTAAGATTTTAGGAAACCTTCAGCAGTGCGGATAATTGACCCACTACATCCTACAATATATTATACCACTCCTGATAGCACTTACATATTTTGATGCATAATTATCCTCCTGTGTGGGTACGCTCCCCACACCCCCAGTCTAGAAGTGCATGGCAGACAGTGTGATGGAAATTCTGAAAGTTACGAGCCATTGCTGTATTTCTTTAATGGTATATCCAATGTCAGAAAAGGCTCTTTCAGCTTTGCACTCATCTCTGGGCCAATGATTTTAGGTATTGTACAGTACTAGAAAACTGGAGAGGTCATCGGGGTCAAGTAGCACATAATATGCACTACACAAAGCATAAATGCAGTCTTTGAAAGGGGTGCTTTAAAAAAGCCTGACATTGTAGCATTAGGGGGTCACAAGGTGCTCGAACATCTGAGGTTTAATTCTTTCATATGGTACCATGTTGAGTACAACTGTCAAGTCTTTGCAGCTTAATAATCAGGGCCACTTGGTCTCTGTCTCCTGGGTAGGCAGAAATGTCCCACCTGAAGCGTGCAAATCAACATCTTGAAAGAGGCCAGAGGGCACCAAACCTCATTGCATTACCAGGTGCATTGCAGGAGGTTAACACACGATCCCATAGCTGCTGAGCACCCCAGAGATATTAGAATCATGGGATCAAGTGGAGGGTACAGGCGGGTGGATGCCATCCCCCCACTTCTTTCATAGAGCACATTGATATGCTAATTTCTGTAGACTTTTTTTAGGACTTGACCCCTGAGCATAGCTTGTGAGAAAGTACACCCCGCCCTGAGACATCAACCCATGAGTCACGACAGGGGGCTTGAATGCTTTTTGGTTGCCGTCGAAGGGAGAGGGCAGAATTGCAGCATCTGAACACTCCAGTGCACAGTGACTCTTTTTTACTTACTATGTGTTCATTTTTGAGACTGCCATCAGCCTCCCCCCATGCTGTGTCAACTGCTGTGTAGGGAGCACAACAATACTACTTAATTTGCTGAAATGTAACAAAAGCAAAGCATACGTGCTTTTTATGTGGTTGACTGTTTTTTGGTAATACCATTACAAAAAACACATTCTTTACACGACGCTGCAGCTTTGGGAGATGATGTCATCCACCAGCGGTACAGCTGGGGGTAATCCTTCCATGGGTCAAATCCTCAATGTTCGGACCACCGAGACGATCGGTGCATTTTCTTTTCCCTCTTTCCCCTCTCATTTCTCTGCCAAATTCATTATGGAGCATGTAGTCCTAAATAAATCACATGATAGAAATGCAAAAATTCAAGCCCCCCTAGTGTTGCTCTATTAATAGTGGCTCACATTTCAATTCAGCAGCTTGTTTAAAATGTAGTATATTTTAGAATGACAGTGCAATGATTCAAAAGTAAAGTCCTTGTTAAATGTTAAAGGTATTTGTACCGCGCGCCGTCACCAATGGAGTTGGTCCCCAGGTGCTCTGGCGGGTCTGCAAACGAGAAGGTGGGATGGGTTAGTAGGTGAAGCAGAAGTAGGACAGTGAGAGGAGTGGTGTTCTGTTGGCAGCTTCAACTCGGTATACACCGGGTGCTGAGCTTGGGTGCGAGTATCGGATCGATGTCAGTCCTCGTGTGCTGTTGGTGCAGTTTATGTGTTGTTGCAGTGTTGTGAAGTGCGTGCGGGTTGTTGTGCGAGAGATGGTTGTGTGAGCTTTTTGAGTGAGATAAGTCTGCAGAAGTGCTGAGTTTTTTGTTAGTGGGTTCTATGAAGTTTAACATTCAGAGCTCTGTCCGAGTGTGGCGCTCACCAATCCTCCCCATCTCATCAGGTTGGGCAAGGGGTTACGCCTGGCAGGGTTTTAGGTTTGTGTGAGGCGCTCCCTGCGCTGTTCTAACGCGCTCTGTAAGTGTTCTAATTGCTCCTCGCCGTTCTATTCTAGCGAGCTCTGTAGGTGTTCTAATGCTGATGTATTGATTAATGTGGGCTGGGTGTCTATTCTCCTCCTTGGGTGCTGGAGCTAGTGTTGTGGTCTCCTCTCACAAACGTTTTATCTAAATGTGTCTGCTGGGGATTTGGATATGGTACGGCCGGGAGGCAGTGGGTGAGTCGTTTAAGGGCTTTCGTCTCGGTCTGTGATCAGTCTATGGTGGCCTCCTTTTGTGGCTATTTCCCATAATATCTTATGGTCTGTCGTGGGGTCCGTTCTTTGGGTTCTGTGTATGTCCATTTTGGAAGTGACCGAGGTCGGTGTTATTTTCATTGTTGTTTAACGGGGTGGGCATTCTAGTGCGTCGCTGTTGTGGTTACACTGTGAAGAGCCATGATTTGAGGAGTTTCCTGAATGCTAGGTGGTTTGTTGTGTTCCGTATATTCTTAGGTAGGTCATTCCAGGTTTTCAGTGCATGGTGAGAGAAAGAGGATCCTCCGAGTTTTCTTCTGTTATAGGGTTTTGGTTCAGGCGGATGTCGGTGCTTGATCTCAGTGTTCTTGTTGGTTGATGTAGGCGTAGTTTATCGCTTAGGAATTCTGCGCATGTTTGTGTATTGCTCTGTGCATGATGCACATGGACTTGAACTTTATTTGCTGTTTTAATGGTAGCCAGTGTAGTATATTTAGCGCGGGTGTGATGTGTTCTCTTCTGGGTACTTTGAGAAGGAGTCTGGCTGCTGCATTTTGTATGCGTTGTAGTTTTTTTAGAAGTCGTTCGGGGATGCCCAGGTATAGGCTATTGGCGTAATCTACTCTGGACATGATCAGAGCGATGATGGTAAGTGTTTTGTTGGCGAACAACAGGAATGGTAGGATCCTTTTTGCTGCTCGCAGGAGGAAGAAATATTTCTTGAGAAGAGCGTTTACTTGTGGATCTAGAGTGAGGTTGTTATCCATCAGGACCCCTAGGTTTTTTACAGTTGATGATGGTGCTGATGTGGTGCTGAGCTCTCTTGGCCAGGGGATGTAGCTGATGTCTCCTCCCTTTTTTGAAACAATCATTATCTCTGTTTTGCCTGGGTTGATTTTGAGGTGCTTGAGGTTCATCCATTTGAATATATCACAAAGGCAATTCTCTAGTGTAGTGTTTTCTTCTCGGGTGTCTTGTATGTTGAAGATTATTTGAGTATCGTCGGCGTAGTTGTAACATGTGAGGCCGTGTTTTTTGATGAGTTTGATTATTAGGTACATGTAGATGTTGAATAGAAGTGGGGAGAAAGATGATCCTTGTGGTACTCCGCACGTGGAGTCTCTAGGTTTGGACTTAAAAGGTTTCATCCATACGGTTTCGGTTCTGTTTGTTAGGAAGGATTTGATCCATAGTAGGGTGGTGTCTGTTATTCCTGGTTCTTCTAATCTCTTTATGAGGATGTTGTGGTTGACTGTGTCGAAAGCTGCGGATAGATCAAGGAGAATCAGGGCTGTGCTGTTGTCCGAGTCTGCGTTCGTTTTAGGTCGTCCCATATTGAGAGGAGAGCTGATTCTGTTCCTCTCATTGGTCTGAAACCAACTTGTGCCTGGTCTAGTAGGCAGTGCTCTTCTATGAATTCTTGGGTTATTTTGTAGACGCACGTTTCTAGCAATTTGGCGATGTAGGGTATGTTGGAAATGGGTCTGTAGTTGGATAAGTCCTCTACGTTTCCTTTTGTGTCTTTGAGTAGCGGCTTGATGTAAGACGATTTGAAGGCCTATGGTACTTTACCTGTTGAGATTGAGAGGTTGAGGAGATTCCTGTGTTATTCCATGGAGGTTCCTTGTTTGAGAATTGTTTTGTATATATCCGGGGGGCAGGGGTCTTCAGGAGAGCCTGATTTGTTGCTTTGGTTTACCAGTTTGACGAAAGTCTCCACTGATATTTCTGGGAAGCTTCGTAGCTTGTTTGGATGTTCCTCGTCGGTGTCGATGGGATTTGAGGTGTGATCGCTTGCTCTGTTTTGAATGGTGTGTTGGATGGAAGTTATTTTGTTTTTGAAGTGGTCCCCTAGGTCATCGCAAAGTTTCATCGATGGAATGGCGTGTTGTTGCAGCCCGGTGGGTTTTTTATTTCGTTTATGATTTTTGACAGTTCTTTTTGGGCATTTGGTGCTCTGAAGATTCAGTTGTCGTAGTGTTTCCTCTTCGCTTTTTGTATTTCTTTTTTATATGAGCGGATCTGTTGCAGGAATTTCAATTTGTTTACAGTGGTGTTGTTGGTGCTCCATTCAGATTCTAGTTTTTGTTTTTTTCTTTTCAAGGCACTGAGTAGTGGGGTGAACCATTTTGCTGTTGTTTTCTTACGTGATGGGGTGAAGGGCTTTTTTTTGGCAATGTCATCTAGAGTTGTTGCGATCTAGGTATGGAGTAGGGTAACTTTCTTGTCTAGGCCAGCTTCCTCCATGGTTGTTGCTTGTGGGTTGCTGAGTTCCAGGAGCTCGGTTAGGTTCGAGTTTTTTATGGTTCTCCAATTTCTTTTCATCATGATCAGTGGTTTTTCTTGTTGCTTCTTTGTTGGAGCTGTCGTTGTGATTATGAATGGAATGATGAAGTGGTTGCTCCAGAGTATTTGAAATGGGGGTGCCGTGGTGATGAGATGCTTGTTGGCGAAGATTGCATCAAGTGTGTGCCCTGTTGCGTGTGTTGCTCCTTTGACTAGTTGTTGTAGGTTCATGGCTGCTAGTTGGGCAGTTAAGGATTTTTGTGTGGTTGTGGTTTCTTCGTTGAACCAGATGTTGAAATCTCTGAGGATGATCAGATGGTTGTACTTGATGGCTAGGATGGTGATTGCTTCTGTGAAGGCGTCTATGAAAGTCGCATCGTAGGGTGGTGGTCTGTATATCAGTATGAATTTCCCGTTTGTTTTGGGGTTTACTGTCAAAATAAGGCAGTCCTAATGGCATCTTGTCAAAATAAAAGGGCCTATGCTAAAAATAAAAACTATTGCCAAACCTTACAACTAAATACCAAAAAGAGTGTGGGATGGGATTTGTGTGATAGGATTCACAAGAAAGAAAGAAGGGTTCACAAATGATAAGTCAGGATACCCTTTGCCATGTTTTAAGGATTCACATTTATCAATGTTTAGTGGATCTTCCATTTTGATGACCAGTTGCTCCTTGTGGATGATCGCTAGTCCCCCCCTCTTTTGGATTTCCCGTTTGCTTGGATGCATTTGAAGTTTTCAGGCAGGCAGTTGTTGAGGGTGGTCTTGTAGTTGTCATCTAGCCGGTTACAAATAGGATGTCTATGCCTCCTTCTGATAGGAGGTCGTACATTTCGGTTGAATGTTTGGACATTGACCTTGCATTTATTAGGTTACAGTGGATTCTCTGGGTGTGATTTTGTTTTGTGGTTATTCGTTGTTCAGGTTTGTAGTTGTCCGTTTGTGGTGTTTCCGCATTGATGTTGGTAGTATGAAGAACGGCGACGGCTGCTTCTTCATTGAAGCAGTCCTATAGGTTGATAACAGGGCTGATCAATCCTGAGGCTTCTGCTGTGATGATGCACGGATGAAGATAAGCGATGGCTTCTTCTTCATTGAGTTCGATTGTTAGGTTGGAGGTATCATTGTTGGTTGTCGGGGCTTCGTCGTAATGTTTGGGATGTTGTGGAAATCGATGAACTGTTCACAATTTTATAAAAAGCATTGAACAAGAGCTTCCAAATTAGCTCCCATGGATGCTCCATTTCTCAAGTCAGGTATGATATGATATGATAGTTTATTTATATAGCGCCTATACACAATGTGTTTCAAAGCGCTTCAGGGCAAGGGAGGAAACAAGGGAAAATTACAATGACATTCTTACAGGCCATGAACATCAAGAATGTGAAATAACTATCATACTCGGCCTGGCAACATTTAAGATAGTGCAAGAGCTAAGACACAGATAGGAAGGAAATGGGAAACAGACAGGCGACTACCATACTAGGCCTGAGGACATTTCTGGTAGAGCCAGGAAAAGATCTTGGGCTACGCTAATGTGGGGACTGTCGGAACTCGGGGCTAGCTAGCCTTTTGGTTGTAGCCCCTTAGATTCTATCTGGGGCTACAACCAAAAGACCTGCGGCTATATCCCTCTTGCCCCCCCCCCAGCAATGCCTCTGCCTGACGACATTTAAGATAGTGCTGGAGGAGGGGAGGAGAACAAGTATGAGAAGGGGGAGGATTCAAACAATTGTTGTTATCATACTAGGTCTAGGGACAATTCTGATAGAATAAGTGCGTAGAAAAAAGTAAGGGAGGGCGGGAGAAGAGGAGAGAACAGAGAATAAAACAATGAAAAGAGCAGAGAAACAGAGGGGAGACCGAAAACAGTTGCAGAGGTCAGTAAAGCACATAATGTTGCAGGCAGCAGAATGTAGGAAGGAATCAAGAAGACGAAGGGCACAGCATGGTTTAGGGCCAGCCTGAGTACGAAATCCAGGGGAGGTCCAGCGTGAGAGTTGAGAAGGTGATGCACCAAAGTCAATGTGTCCATGTGTCAAATCCAAGCGTTAGCAACAGGTCGGTGATGGTGAAACTATAGTGAATCAGGACAACTCGTGCAGTGAAAGGTGTAGGGGGGTGAAAGAAGGAATAAGGGGAAAGCGGGAAGAAGAAACTGGAAAAGCATAGGGGGAGAGAAAGGAGGTAGAGAAATAAATATAAAGCGCACCGCCAATCTTGAAACTGCATTTCTGTGAGGTTCCAATACATCTAAACTGAAAAACTGCAATGTTCAGCCAGTGGGTCTGGTCTGCATCACTGTTCTCATCTCAAGCAGTTCCTAATATGGATTTTAGGAAGCAGTGTTAGCCTTTTATCCCTTGAATGGCCCTCAAGGCACCAAACCATTAGGAAGCTCCTCCAACATGTTTTCCACTCTTTTCTGAGCTGGTCCAATGAAGATTTTGAAAGAAACGAGGGATGGTTTTCTGTCGTGGAGTTATTGCAACGACTGCTCACCTAACATGGAAGCACTTACTACCTAAAGAAAACAAGAAAGGACTCCTGTTAGGTGACCACCTGATGCTCAAATGCAATCCTTCCTTAAATATTATAACATACACTTCGAGAGTTGTTGTTTATGTCACAGAACTTCAACCTCAAAAGGGAAGCACTTACAAATATTTAAAACGCAGATGCCAACCTTGAAGCTGTATTTCTGTGAGGTTCCAATACATCTGAACTTCAAAACTGCAATGTTCAGCTGGTGGGTCTGCATCACTGTTCTCATCCAAGGCGGTTCCTGGTATGGGTTTTGCAAACATCTACACTGGAGAACTTGGTGACTGCCCCTGGGTGGCAGTGGTGCACTGTATAAATCAACATTACCTAACATAGAATAACTACCAAATCCCTGCTAATGAAGCAGGCACAAGTGTGTGCAAGTTTAAGGCTCACAATAGCATGTTTGGGGATGGCATTGAGTAATCACTCTGCAGGACATGGTCAAAACCGTTAGCGTGGGCAGCGCAGTTTGCGTCTGGCTCAAGATAGGAGAGAGATTGGAGGAGTGGTGTTAGTTAGATCTTAGGCCAATCAGTGATGGAGAAATAAAGAAATACATACATTAGAGTGTGCTGGCTAAAACAAAGTGTCTTGTATTGCATCAATGGATGGATTGCATTTCGGCTGACATTACACATATCAAAAGCAAGTCTTATATTATTAAAGCATTTTACAAGTAGATACAAAATTCTGTTCATGGGGGACCTGAATATCTGAATGGATAGCCCTTACAACTCCTCAACTATCTTCCTCCTGGAATACGCCGAGGGCCTGAACCTCACACTCCTACCCTTGACTCCAACTCACAAGGGAGGCCACGCCATCCTCTCCTTCAAAATCTCTCTCACAGCCCCCGGAGTATTTCCTTTCACTTCAACTGACTCTCTCCTTCGCCTGACCACACTTTCCAGTGATGCCAGGATAGCTGGGCCTACCACGCAAGACAGGGGAAACCCCAACCCTTTGTAACTCATGAAACTGATAAAACCCACAAACTTAAAGAAACATATACATCCTTGGTGGGCAATGAAAAGCTCACACACAGACACAAATCTACAGTGCCTCAAGCAGAAGATCAGCAGGGCTCTCGGACCCTGCCACATGTCATTGTGAAACCATGAAAATTCCCAACCAAAACAAAAAATCAAATGGTTCGATTGCGTAGCTAGTGCTCATCAAAAGGGCCAGCTGCAAGTTGGAATCAAATGGTGCACAACTCAGAAAGACAGGGCAGTAAGCACCAAAGAGGTTACCGGTTGGCCATCAACAGGAAGAAGAATGCCTTGCTACAAAACAGCATTTCACATGCCTGCATCTGATATCTTTAAGATTACCACTACACTGAGCAGTTCTGAGCGGAGCAAAGCAGAGGAGAGCCGTTGGAAGTGGCTGTCTGCTCAGCGCTGCTTGATGCCCTCCCTACGCTGATGGGTCCGCTCCTCTAACACTGTCTGCCGGCTCCTTCCTGCATCCTGACGGCGTCCTCGCAGCGTTGGAGAGCCTCAACACCTGTCTAGTATTTCCTTGTGCGGCGATCGGGTGCAGCAACCAAGGCACCCCCATCCCTGGGTCGAGGCCCCCGTTTTATACCTCCGTTGTGGCTGCAGGCTAGCTAATACCCCAGATACTACCCCTGGCGTCGCTTGCAGATCAGCTGCATTATCCACCATACATGCCGCTGGAAAAACTGAATACCCATGGACATCACACTATTGTTGTTTTCTTCCGCTTGGAGTGCCATTCTTGTGTTCTGGGTCCTGCCCAGCTGCTGCATTTTCCTCCTTTGGAGAAGTCTCCTGCTTTTGGTCCGAGCCTTGTACTTTTTCCATCATTTCTTTTCATCTGTGCTCACCCTGCCACCCTCCCTTTTCTCCCGATCCTAAGCAGTTGTTAGCTCGGGTTTTGGTCAAGATTTCTTTTTGGGAGGAGGGTCACTAGGGGTGACTGCAAGCAAATTGCTTTCGAGTCTCTAGTGTAGCCTTGCTTTGCTTTTCGGGCTTGGTCCTTTTTTTCCATCTTTGGAGCTAAACTGCTGGGGCGGCATTGTTAACCTTTCCACTCACCTCTTTTGAGGTAGTCAGCACCAGGAGGCGGCCTGGTGTCTCCTATCATCACAAGCGAATATGTGTCTGCTACCGCTGCTGTTTGCGCTTGGACTTTGGATTAGGGCACTGGAACTTTCACTCTCTGCTTTTTTGTCACAGTTTTTCTGTAGATTTACTGGTATCCAAGCTGTTATTTTACCATCATCAGTCACCAACCTCGTTCCATTACTTTTGGACCTTTAAGTTCACTTTCTATGGCCATTCCATCGCCATTTACTGTTGCTGCTGTGGGTTTCACATCATGTGTCTGGTGACTGGTGCAGTCTCGTGTTTCCACATGACTGCTATTCCTTAGGATCCCCTTGGACATCTGTAGCTTTGGGTGCCCTATTCTATGGGTGATCCCTCTTGAAAGGCTTTGATTTCCACTATTTTATTTCTGTTTGTGGCAGATCATGTGCCGACCAGTCATTTATTCGCCTATTTTTTTCCTCTCTATCTTTTTCTCTTTCCTTGTGTCTTGTACTATCCCATCTAGGATAACCCATCGCACTTCTCTAGTGCTATATTCTGTCGGTCCACATTATGCCTCTAACTTGTCTTGCCCTCCTATTTCCTCTGATGCTTCTCCACAATTCCATTTTGCTGTTCTAAATTATCGTTCTGCATGCAATATATCACATCCAATTCTTGATTTTTTTCTTTGTTCTAATCTTCGTTTCCTGTTTTATGTAGACTTGGATCACTCTGTATAACTCTGTAGTTCCAGCCTTTCTTCACACTGCTTCTACCTCTTTCTCCCATGCCCCCTGCCCAGGCAGGCGCTGGGGGGGGTCAACAGAATTCTCTTTAATTCCTCTTGGACTCTTCTATCTTCTCACTCTTATCTTCCTAGCTTTCCTTCCTTTGGATATCATTATTCTTCTTTCTCCAATCCCTTCCGTTTCTGCTCTTGTTGTCTACCGCCCCCTGGCCTATCTTCGGATTTCCTTGAACATCTTGATCTTCTTTTGTCTTATCTTCTCCCGTCTTTGTCTCCTTGTTTTCTCCTTGGGGATTTCAACTTCCCTGCTAATAATTCATCACTTCCGTTATTACTCTCTCTTGGTGATTCTTATCATTTGCACTTTCTTACTTCTCCTTCTTCTCATCAGTCTGGCTCTTGCCTTTGTAGAGGAGCAGCTGAATGCCTCTGCAGGAAGTTCCACCCCCATCCTTCCTATATGCTAGAAGCTAGAAATCACGACATGCACAACACCAGTGATGGTGCCGATTCCACGGAGAGCCTTTGATAAAAGGTATCCATTGAGAAAACACTATCTGATGTATCCCTGTGGAGATGACAATCTCTTGGAGGAGATCACTGAAGGAATATGAAGATGAGAGGAAGAGAAGTTGGTGACATCACTAGAAGCAAGCGTAACATACTGAGAAGAGTGGCAAAAGAAGAGGATGTATAGATTTTATGAAATCTGATGACGAAATGAAGAATCGAGTAAACTTTCATATGCAGAATGAAGATTGCATGTGTGAAGAGCACTGCAGAAAATACAAGCCATTTCATAACTGTACAGATGCAGCAACGCAAGTGGACTAAGTAATCTTAAAGGCTAGCTATATATAGTGAATAGACTGAAGGATGTGCCGCCATTATATAGAAGCTGGACATCGGTGTCACATATTTAGTAAGCTCAGACCCACGGAGAAGGAAGGATCATAAAACTGTGACGCAGCAACATGAAGGTTAAAGCATGGAAGGCCTGGAAGAACTGTCTGGCCTGGTGTCAAAGGATAAAGTAACTAGGAATTGGTTACCTATCTATAAAGAACAGAAACCATGAGATGCTGAATTATCTCATGTTAAGGTACAAAGAAAGAACACCATGAGTGCTAAGTTTATTAATTGAAGACAATGAAATGCTGCAAAAAAACAGTCTCCTGTCACGTGAGCCAAGGATGGAAATAAGAGGTGGGCATGCTGATCTAGACTTGAGATAGCATGTGTCTGTACTCCCTTTTATTCCCAGGAGCAAGGATACTTTGCAAGGCCAAGTTCAAAGACAATCTGAATGGCAGAAGGCATGAGAAATGAGAGATGTTGGGCTAATTGGGTGGGGAGACATGTTCAAAGTCCACCCACTGACACCTGGGATACCAACTTACGTGCTGCTAGTGAGACGAATGTTCCAGAAGGGTACAAACGTGCCAAGCAATTATAGAGGGCGATATAACGAAGGGCCTTATAGTTTGAGAGCCAATGATATATTGTGTACTTAATAACTGTTGAAGATTACTTGAACTAGGGGTGGGCATAAGTTGTCCACCTGACTGTAGAGACCAAATCGAAACCTGCCCCTATATAGAAAGTATACCTAGATGTTCCCTTTGAACGTATCACAACCCCCCATAGGTTTTTCTTGTTTGCCACGTAATATGGCATCAGGTATGATGAGTTTTTAGTAAATAAATGTGTTTTTATGCAAAACATTTGAGAGCTCGAGTGAACGTCCGTTGGTGTCCATTGTAACTCCCTATTTTAGACAATTGATAATAAAACAGTCGGAAGAGACCTTTTGCCAATTTCCTGAGTCAGTTTTATTATTTGTGCAAGAGTTATTCTGCATCCCATCCATGCAAGACTTGTTACTGATTTAAGGACCCCCAGGGTTCACCTTGACTTAATTTTTTCCTCTTCTTCGTCTCTCTCTTCCGTTTCTTCTTCTCCTTTCTATGCCTCTGAACACCTACTGCTTTCTTTTTCTCTTTCTTCTTCTGTCCCTCCTGTTCCCAGTTCTACCATGTTTATGCACCATAAATCTCCTCCTTTGTCTCTCCTTTTTTTTCTCTCTTCTTTGAGTTCTTCTCTTCCTCCAATGTTGTCCTTTTCCTCCCTTTCTGCTGATTTAGCTGCTAGTACTCTTCACTCTTCCTTACAATCTGCCTTTGACTCCACTTTCCCTCTACATTCTTTTTCACCTACTCACAAAACTTCCCAACGTTGGCTTATATCAAGCCTTATTTCTCTCCATTCTAATGTGCTTGAAGCCGAACGGCTTTGGAAAATCTCTCATTTTTCCTCTCATCCTACTTCAATTTCAATGTTACACTCTTCCTTTGATTCTGCCCTACTCACAAAAAAGAAATCCCATCTTTCTGAAATCACACTTTTTCTATCTCATTACGCTTGGTGTCTCTATCAGCTTCTAGACAATATTCACGCTCCTAAAGCTCCGGATCCTTCTGCCTTCTCTTCTCTTTCTTTGTCTGATTTCGCTAACTACTTTACATCTAAAGTATCTAATCTTCCCTCTTCTTCTTCTCCTTCTGCTTCATCACTGTACTCTTTGTTGTCGATTTCCCTTCTTAGAGACCTTGATACTTCTGCTCTTTTAACTATTTCTCTCTTAGCCTTTCTCTTCAAAGTTCTTGAACGGGCTACCTTCTCCCAGGTAACCCCTTATCTCAGTCTTCACTCTTTTCTTCCCCCTTGCAGTCTGGCTTTTGTCCCTCTCACTCTACTGAAATTGCACTTCTTCATGTTTTTTATTCCCTACTCACAGCTCATCAATCTAAGCCTTTTTCTATCCTCATTCTTCCCAACTTATCTGCAGCTTTTTATACTGTGGATCATTCCCTCCTTGTCTCCTCTCTTTTCACCCTGGGTATGTCTGGGTCTGTTCTTAATTGGTTCCATTCTTATCTCACGCAACAGACTTACTCTGTTACCTTGGCTGGACATTCTTCTCCTTAACTCTGTCTTCTTTATGGTGTCCTGCCAGGTTTGGTGTTGGGTCCCCTCCTTTTATCTCTCTACATTGCTCCTCTTCCTGTACTTATTTCTTCTTTTAACCTTTCCTTTCACCTTTACACTGATGAGAAACATATCTTTATTTATTTTTCTTCTTTTGATTCTGACCTACAATCCACTGTTTCAAATTGTCTTCTAGCTGTCCAGAATTGGATGTCTTCTCACTTCTTACATTTAAATCCCTCAAAAACAGAGGTTCTGTTATTTCACCCCTCTACTATTTCTCCCACCCTTCTACTCCTTCTCTTTCCTTTCCTCCATCTACTCTTTCCTTTTCTCTTTCTGCGTGCAATCTGGGCGTCATCTTTGATCCTTCTCTTTCTTTTTCCCTCCATATTGCCTCCATTGCTCGTTCCTGTAATAATGCAATGCGTAGTTATACAAAAGTGAGTCTTTGCCACTAGAATCAATAATGAAGTACAAATCCACCAACCTGTCCCGGCGCCGCATCTTTGTAGTATATGAGAAGCCTCCTGGTGAACCTTTTCCTATTTTAAGGCTTTAATAGCCAGGATGGAATGAGCACTCCAGGGAAAGAAAACCCTGTCAGCTCCTGGATGTCGCCTGTTCTTTCTGTCGTGTAGTCTCAGCGTTGTTCAAGGGAAACAGCACTTCTTGCACAAAAGATGGGGAAAAGGTAAGATATAAGCAGGGAGAAGTAGTAGCTATGAGAGATATGATTGTGACATAGGAACAAGAAGAAAGGTGTAATACCCTCAAAGTGGAAGGCAAATCCCTTGGCGTTTGATCATTCCTAAGCAATGTTTCACCCTGTTGATGCTGTCACAAAAGAAAGAATGCCGCCAGATGCAAAGGCTATTAGATGTTTATGTGGGAAGATGCAGAAACGCAACTCTACTACACGTGATGTTTACCAGGTGTGCAGATTCCATAAGAAACCCTGTGAAGGTTAGCTCTTGGCAGTCGTAGCCGATGAAAGATTTTGGCTTCATTTATAAACATGGAGGAGGAGATATTATGTGCCGTGGACAATTCAACATGAAAAGCCCTGCAAAGTAGAACGTATTGTGGAGGCAATGCACGTACCGGAGAGAGATTGGTTTCACTTTCACGTACGAGCGTAGACACGACTCGGAAAGAGACGCGGTTCGGGTTGTGGGCTGCTAATTGTTTCTAATAGAAGGAGGGAGAGGGAGAGGGATTAGGAGACACAGACGATATTAGATAGTTAACAATAAGAGAACCTAGTAACAAACTTATGGAGCGCTGGTATGATAGAGTAGCAACGCGCCTGAGCGTTGTCTGAGACGTCTGATACAGTGTTGCCAACTCCTCAGTGAAGAAAGTAGCTATTGGCTCCCCTAGAAGTCGCCAGAAGTAGCTAGATGACGTCACTGCCTAATTTGCATAATTACCTCCTCTTTCCCCCTGCGATTTATGGCTTTTACTGCGGCCCCCTCCCCTTTAACACCTCCCTTTTAAGTTATCAGTGTGTTTTACTGTGGCCCCCTCCCCTTTTAACACCTCCCTTTCAAGTTATTAGTGTGTTTTTACATTACTCCCGTTAGAAAACGGGCGAATGACAGCACTTTTTTCAATTGGTTTGGAAACTTGCATAAATGAGCAAGTCTCCAAACCAATTGAAAAAAGTAGCTAGATTTCTCGCTAGCCGCTTTTTTATGAAAAAGTCGCTAGGGGGGCGTACTTTCTCGCTAAATATAGCGAGAAAGTCGCTAGGTTGGCAACACTGGTCTGATATGCCAGTCTCTGCACAGTGGGCGGAGCCATGGGGACCACTGTATGCTGCAAGACTGGAAGGCTGCTGTAGTTGATCCCCACCATCTTGGGGGACAAAATGGAGGAATCACGGAAATGTGACTAACAGTGCCACAGAGACCACCGTCTCTTATGGGACATGACAGCTCCTGTCGCTGTGCTCTGTTTAACAATCGTCGTGCTCGTGCCAATATTTTCATGCCACTAAATCTGTTTTTTTCCCCTGGTTTTCACTTATATTGATTACTGCTCATCGTTTTTACGTAGTCTTCCTGCTTGTCATCTTTTCCCTCTTTGTTCTATCTATAATTCTTCTGTTTGTCTTCTTTTTTCTTTACCTCCCCATTCCTCTATCACTTCTTCTTTACTCTCAATCTCATGACTTCCCTTTGAATCTCGTCTTTTGCATCATTTTCTCTTGATTGTTTTTAAGTCTACTCATGGCTTGGCCCCCCTCTATCTTTCTTCTTTACTTTAGTTCTATGTTCCCTTGCGCTGCTTGAGATCTCAGAACCTACTTCTTTTGACTGTTCCTAAACCACCTTGTTCCTCGTCTCGTTTTTGTTTCTTTTCTCCTTTACCTCCTAAGCATTGGAATGTCCACCCCTTTCGCTTCATTCTTCTTCATCTCTTTCTATTTTCCAAACTAATCTTAAACTTTATCCTCTTGAATCTTGTTTCTTAAAAGAATAAACAAACTTATTTCCGTTTCCCTGTTGATGTAAACCTGTATTCATCTGTTTCATTTATGATTGTACTGTTTCTTTGATTCTTTTATTGTACAGTGCCTTTGGCGAAAAGCGCTTCGTATATTTTATAAAATACAAATACAAAATACAAAATAACAAATGTCTCCTGCAGAATGTGGCTCCTTCTCTCTTGCCCTCGAGAAATCTGCTGACAACTTGTCTTTCACAATGTGATGACTGCTGTTTCCATCATCATTGCTTCCCAACCCAGATGTGACCACCCTGCTTGCACCACGCTGCCATGCTACAGCACTTTCCAATGTTTCAAATCTATCTCCTTGGGAGAAATCATGAAGACAGTTGCCAAGCTAAATGATTCATTGGAGCAAACTCTTCCATGGCTTGCAGCCACAATTAATGAGGGCATCACCACCCTGGCATCATCAAAAGAAGTTCTCATCAACAGTTCACTTAACATCAGTGTTCTCCCAAAGGATTTGAAGTCTGACACTATCTCAGACAAATGTCTGAAGATCCCAATTTACAGACGAATTTCCACCAGATTTCGAAAATCCTTCCATAGGAAAAATACTGGAGAAAGTCGCTGCTCATCAACTCTTGGGTTACAGCAAATTGAATAAACTTCTGCACAGTAACCAGTCTGGCATTTGACCCTTTCACAGCACTGAAACAGTCCTGTGACACGATAGGTAAGGGCTTCGGTCCACCCTGGGCTCTAATGCCCCTGCTCTTCTTGTTGAACTCTCTGCTGCTTTTGGCAGTGCCACTCATCAAATCCTGCTGCAGACACAATGGGCATCGAAGGCACTGCTCTTAAACAGATATCTTTGCTCATGCAAGTTGGAACTGCTACAATCAGATGGGGGGCACTCTGTACAGGGCTCAGTACTATCCCCATAATCCATAGGTGGAATCCCTGGGCTCGTTTGCGGAGTCTTTCCAACTCTATGCTGATATTAAATTCAGAATACTAAACCTTCAGACACAGACCATAACATCTCCCCATGCATAGGCATGCTACAAGACCGGATGATTTACAATCGCCTCTTCATGAATGCGTCAAAAATTTAAATCATCTTCCCGGGCACATGGACCCCCATCAAACACCTATGATTGGAGCAAAAAAAATGTGTTTCTTCTTTGATCACAAAATGTCCTTCATCAGACAGACATTTTAAAGAGGTACCTAAATCCTGTCACTACTTCAAACATATCCTTCCTTTGCTCAACACACAGCGGAAGGTCGAAGTGTTAGGAGTTACGATACTGGCTGGACTTGCGTTTTGTACTAGCATGTGTCTTGGGCTACCCAACCATCAAATACAACTCGTGCAGCTCATTCAATACAAGGCAGCAGAGTTCATTCTACAAAAGAAACCCATTGCCTGCATCACGCCAGCCTTGAAAGCTTTGTATTAGCTCCCACTGAAGGAAAGGAGGGTCTTCTAATCCTTACGAATCATGCACTAGGTTCTTCGTGATATGGTCCTCATCTACCTTAAGTCTTTCATCAAGAGGTATATCCTGCAGAGGGAACGGAGATCGTGCATAGCTAGTAGGCTTTCCCTGTCCACTTTTAAGAAAAAGAGACTAGATGCGCGCTCCTTTGGGTTTGTTGGGTTATTAGACCTTTGGAACAGCCTACCCATGAACAACAAGATGGAGGAAAATCCTCAAAACTTCAGAAAGCTGCAAAAAAGGTTACATTTTCAAACAGGCATACCCGCGAGTCAAACCCTCGCTGTAGCACTTGAGTTCTGTTAAACATTGCAAACTGTGTGGCCAGGATTCGCCTTGACCTCCCGGACACCCAGCGCATGGCTTCCCCTTGCCGCCTCACTTCTACCAGATGGTGTTAATTGCCTCCCCTGCACTAGCAGAGCCTCGCTCCTCTCCATATCTCTTGCTCCCTGGCACTTATTCTGGCCTGAATGCTCTAGGAACTGTGACGCAGCTATCATCTCTTTACCACCCCTTGTCTATGTCATCCCAGTCCCACAACCACCCCTACCTTTCGGATATAACAGAGAAATCGGCACATTGCGGTTGATACTTTACAAATCAGCAATACATACATGAATACACTGAATAGATGACAATGCCTATCTGCTCAAAAATAGTACTGATAACAAATCATCACAAGTCCACTGCCAGGAAGTAGACAAGAAGGCACACCGCTCGCCATTGATTTCCTGAAGGAATACTGCAAATCATAACACTAAGGGCCGTTATTCACCTATTACTGCTTTTAATCTCCAGGAAATCAGCAGGGGGCCATCCCGGCTGGGACTCTTTTCAGTGCTGTGTTTTGCTTCAGACTTTGTAGCATTTGGCCGTAGTGATCTGAAAGCTCAATGATTGCTTTTGTGATTTGCCGTCCGGTCGACATCAGTGTCCTGCATTACCATAGCACAGGAGTTTGCTTGCAATGCCCTCTTCATTCTCCAACCTCTGTAATAATGCGACATTGCAGATCATGCAGTTTCTTGCACTCCACTAACACCCATGTACCCACCTCTGACACCATCCCACCTACTACATACCACTCTGAGGAGCTTCGACAACTGCCGCAAGATTATCAAACAATGGAAACCTTTGAAATAAGTGGACCAGTGTTGCAACTCGCAACATTCCCCAGCACTACCTTCGGTAGGCCAACTATCAGTTGCACAGTACCACATTCCCTTTGGTGTCCACTGTTGAATCTGTGCACCTGACGAGTGGTCACGCCGACGTGAAACTAAAAGAAATCCGTCCCCCAGGCCGTGAGGAGGGAAATAGCCTGTGGGTTGGATTTAAGTTTTGCGCGATGCCTGCTTCGCAGGGATCGCACAAAACGAGGTGCCAAAAAGGACAAGCTATCTCATCCTTGGCACTGCAATCATAGTGTCAAGGACAAGATACCTCATCCTTAGCACTTAAGGGGTTAAGGCTCCCTGGTCTAGGCACAGTTGTCAGACCACACGGTCTACCCATTACAGGTTGTGCAACCAGGAACCCTTATGTTTTTCCTTGACTTCGTTTGTAACGTTTGTAATCTTCACAGTGGGGAACTTCCTGGTCTAGGCACTGTGGTCAGAGCACACTGTCCACCCATCACAGGTCACGCAACCAGAAGTTCTCTTACCCTTGTTTGGCCCCTTCATAGGATTTTCTGCCCCAGGCTTCTGACTTCTCACACTTGTATTCTCTTTGTTTTGCAGAACACTCTTCTGCATCATTCTTTTGCTTTACCATAGACTTATGGTTCTTTCTCACATTGATGGTTAGAATACTCAAGTGATTTTTTAATTCTCCATTTGCTTTCTCTTTGCTTACAGCGCTGCTCACATACAGTTTGACATTTGATATGTCTGTTTAACTCAAAATGTACGTACGGTATTCAATATTTCGTGATTGTACTCAAATAGCACTCTCCATTCAGTTCGGTATTCAATATAGTTCATATAAATTTAGAGTTGTGGGCCTATACTTGCCTGCGGTTCCCTTGGAGCGCTTCGGTCTTCCTTTGTCCTCTGCCACTCACCAGCTCTTCGCCTCTCACTTCGGCGGAAGTTCCTGCTCCTCCCACTCACCTTCTCTGTAGCCAGGAAGCAGACCAACTGGGTTCTTTGTACTCATCAGGAACTTCTCTGCACATGCCGCCGTTTAGGGCTCCCTGGTCTAGGCCCAGTTGTCAGACCACACGTTCCACCCATCATAGGTCGCACAATTTTTCTTGACTTGATTTGTAATGTTTGTAATCTTTGCAGTATGGAACCTCCTTTTCTAGACACTGTTGTCAGACCACATGGTCTACCCATCACAGGTAGTGCAACCATAAGTTCCCTTAGCCTTGTTTGGCCCCTTTACAGTCTCTTCTGCCTCGGGCTTCAGACTTCTCGCGCTTGTATTTTCTTCGTTTTGTATAACACACTTCTGCATCAGTCTTTTGCTTCACCGTAGACTTACGGTTCTTTCTCACATTGATTGTTAGAATACTCAAGTGATTGTACAATTCTCCATATGCTTTCGTTTTGCTCACAGTGCTAATCACATACAGTTTGACATTCAATATGTCTGTTTAACTTCAAAAATGTGTTCAGTAATCAATATTTAGTGAATGTACTCATATAGCACTTTGCCATTTGGTTTGGTATGCAATATAATGTAGTTCCATTCAAACCGTACTTTCCATTCAGTTCAGTATTCAAAATAGTTCATAATCATTTAGTATTTGTGGGCTGTTACTTGCTTGTGTTCTCCTCAGAGTGCTCCTGTCTTCCAAGGGCCTCTGACCCTCACTGGCTCTTCTCGTCTCCGCAGCGGCTGTTCCTGCTCCTCCCGCTCACCTTCTCTGTAGCCAGGAAGCAGACCACCTGGGGTCCACATACGCACCAGGCACTTCTCTGCACATGCCACAATCCAAACTGGATGCAGATTGAATCCCTTCTGCTTCTCAGCTGTTTGGAAGCTCCATCTGCCTGCCTTCTGGTACGAGGACTCCTGGTCCTGCAACCACCACACGACTCGTTCGCTACAGTTCCTGCAGGTCATCCGGGATGGTTGCCGACTTTCAGACCTCCTAGTCTCGATTCACCACAGCTGTTATACTTCCTTTGATTTCTTGGGTCTCCTCCCTTTATACACCTGAGCCCTATTAAGAGGCTTCTGGTGTGAGTCATTGGCTTGTCTTGCCTGACCATAATTAACCCAATCAATGGGATATGCCTGACCTTCAATAGTTGATGTCTTCATACCCATCTTCTTTGTCTCAGTACTAGAGCGGTGTTTGTAATAGGAAGTGTATATTGCTCCTAGTTGCTTCTTCCTCTTTTCAGTACTTGTGTGGTACTTACGGGGAAGAATAGGGCATGAATGGAAGTAGCCCATGAAGGCTGAGGGAAGGGAGGGTAAGTCAGTGTTAGGGAAGGAGGATACCATGTCCCACCCTTAAATGACTCATCTTCTTCTGGAAATTTTGTGGGAGTAGAGGGGAACTGCCAAATTGGGATCTACAATGGGAAGTGTATGATCCTCTTGGTGACTGCACTTTTATTCTGCTTCCAGAATGGTTTCTGGGATAGGGATGTAGATATTGCTCCCTTCTGTTCTGTTTGAGTCCTAACATTTTGTAAACCCGAAGGAGGAAAAATGATACTGGGTTTTTCCAATAACCCATAAACATAGAGGAAAGGTGGCAAAGGTCGTTCCCATGATGTATGGAATACTGTGTCTCACCCAGGGGCATTTCCCCCCCAATCCCTAAGGACCCTCCACTCAGGTGATCCTCCCTCGCTTGTCCACCAGCAGGGTTGGGATACAAAAGTGTTGGCCCATCCCTGCCCCCCCCCCGTGTAAAGGATCCACAGGGAGTAGAGGAGAGAACACCCTCAGGTTTCTCACATATGTCATTTCCTTATTTTCCATTGTCGTCTGTGTTACTATCGAATGCTGATAGATGCACAGTAGCTCGAGAACATATCCATTGTATAGATAGATCATTGAAAGTGGCTGTTAAACAAACTATGAAGGTGTCAAAGACACAGAATAAAACACAGGTGGATGTTTGGGTGTACAAGTTAATTGGGTGTAAACATTGTCTAGTTTTGAGAGGGTTTTGTTTACTAAGCAGGATGTGACTGCAAAATATCTTGAGTTTTGGCCGTCTTTCAATGAGCTTTATGGTTATGTGAAAATGTATTTGACATAATACCGCCTGATAGTAAATATTGGCCTAAGCACATTCGCATTGCACTGTAATATCGCAATGAATGAACCTGAAACAGGCTAGCTATGCCGCCCTTTTGATGTGTCTGCCATTTTGATTGCTTCCTGCTTTCTGTTCCATGTTCAGAATTTGTGTTTTCGGCTTCAAGAGAGCAAGATGAACTTTGTGCTGCTTTATGATGTTAACATAGATAAGAATGTTGAAATTGCTAAAGTGGCTTGTTTATCCTACAATGAAGAACCTTGAAGCTAGACAAAAAGCTGTGCTAATCAGTAATTTAGATACCATCTGTCCCAACAGTGCTTTCACCGTTCAAACAGCAAGGTAAAATAATAAATAGCTGAACGTGCTCTTCTGCAGAAATCCTTGTTTTCTCTCTTTGGAACTAACTGACTTTAAGCTCAAGAACAAATGGTAGACAAATATAAGCAAGTAAAATGAGGAATGTTACCTTGTGTCTTGTATTTGGAAAACATGTGAATTGTTTGATGGAAAACAGCAAACTATGCAAAGAAGTTTGAGTGTGAATTAGTTATGTAGTTAGGTCACGAACCCTAGGTTATATAATACATGAAGAGGGGTTAGACGATGTGTCCAAGGCTGTGAAGAATTTGTATAAATATGTGTACTTTTGGAATGTTCAGGAGTCTCTCATCTCATGGTGTCTGCTTGCACACATTGCGGGGTGTTGAGAACCAAGCAGCTGCTTGTCTAATAAATATAATTGTAATTTTGACCATGTGACTGGCATATTTCTATTATGTGGTAGTAAGCCTTTATATTTTTTATCTTTCAGATGGCACCCGAATAGAGACCTTCAGGATTGATGCCACATCGCTTGGACAAAGACGAGGCCACCGGACCGGAATCGTAGAGTGACAGGGCACACTGCAAAGTGAGACGCGATTCCTCCGCAGTACTGCACACCCGATCCCTGGACGCTGTGCAGCATTTAAAGGGCATCATGATGAGGGTCCCCGTATCAAGGCTTGTTTGACAAAAGCGCCAGCCACAATGATTGATGTCCATTTGGACCTTTTGTTGGTTGAAATCAGGTGAGATGTGCCATGATTCATAAAAGTCCTGATATTTGTTTGGTTGTAAGTGTTGTGAGAGCATTGGCCCTCACACATAAATGTCTCAATATCCAGGCACCTCTCTACCTGGCAAGCTGCATCACACCTCACACTTCACTCTGTCCACTTAGATCGGCTCAATCAAACTGCCTTACTTTACCTAGATTCAAACTACAAAAAGCGGGGAAGGGGTCTAGCTTGTCTACACTAGCTTCTAAACTATGGAATTCTATGCCCAACCTGCTGAGATCTGAATCCTCACTTCATTCCACTCCTTTAAACTCAAAACCAAACTGTGGTTAACAGCTACTATCAATCCTCCGACTGCTTAGTCGGCGCCTACGTCGACATCTACATCTGCGACAACTTGTTCTTGTATATGTTCTGAACCCTCTTGTACAATCATCAAACCATATTCCTCATTTTCATTCATTTTACTGTATATCTTGTAATGTTTATTATTATCCTCATGTATTATACTACAGACCGTTAACTGTATCACATGCCTGTCATTTACCTCATTGTACATTTTGTAATTGTAATTATTATTTTCATTGTGTATTATATGCTGTACTTTACACTGTATCACATGCCTGTAACCAAAAAAAATAAAAAACATAAACAAAGCGCCCAGATGCCCCTGGGCCCGGCGCGCTATACAAAATAAAGAAATACAAATACAAATACAAACATAGTCAGGTAAAACAGTGATTTCGATATGCCTGGGAAATTGTCAGCCTGTTTTGCAGTATTTTTCCACCACAGAAGACAATTATAGAACATAGTCAACCAGTGCCACCAGAAGGGTCGCCGGAATATGAAATGTATTGTAAGTATGGCCTGGGAGCTAGCGTATTCAATTCTATTTGGCACAGACAGACCAGACATGTCCCCGAACTTCAGTGGCCAGTTTATGGTAGTTTTGAAATTGCCACCTAGAGCATTTAGAATCTGTATTGTTGAGAAAAAAAGGCTAGGCCTGCAGCATTTGATGCCGTTAGAGATTGGAGAAAGGAAGCTATGCAGCGACTCAAAAGTAGAGAAAAGCATGTGCGTAGACACATGATGAATGCTGAGAAAGCATTGTTGCATGATCAGCAGAAACAGTCAGAATTCATTAGAGGTATGGACAGGACTTTCCAACTAGATGTGCAAAAGTTATACCCATCTCAGGATTTGCATGCATCAGATGAGTTAATCAATAAATTATTGAATGAGCGTAGAATTAATTCAGCTACAAAATCATGATATTAAAAAAAGACAATCACAAGGTCACTGCACCGCCTCCTTATGTGCCTCCTCCCGTTTTTGTTCCTCTTGTTCTTGTTCCTCCATCTGCACCCATGCCGACAGTTGCCATTCCCATAATTTCGTCTGCACCGGCAGTGGTATTTCCTCTGCCGCCTACTATCAAGAGTTGCATGAACTCTCTTTGCCAGGTGGTTCTGCTCCACCTGTAGTGGTTGAAGGGGCAGGAGCTGATTCAAGAATAGTGACTCGTAATACGATAATTAAAGAGAGGAAGAAATAATTGTATACATGGCCTGAAAAGTACATAGAAGAAGGTGATGAATCGGCTACTTTGGTTGCGATTTCTGACCAAGGTATTCCTGAACAGAATATTTTGATAGAACGGATGGGAATGTATTTAGTTGATATATGGAGTGATTTGACAGACATGAATGTCCCACAGGGGTTGCGGGATTTGAATGTCCTTGCCCGCTCAAGGGACACTGTGGTGAAAGTATATGAGCATGTACTGAAGGTATTTGAGTTTAAAAGGGATCTAGATCGGTTACAGAAAGATGAGATGGATGAAAATGGACGACAGGCTTCATATGTGCAGAAGCAATTTCTTTCTCCATTGAAACCAATGAGTGAAGGAATGCGTATTTGCACAGGAGACGCTCTCAGATGGATTTCGGATTTTTCAATTTCTCCCATTGAAGTGCATGACACGTTTAGTCAGTATGCTCCGGTAATGCAAAGGAAAGTGTTACAGGTATTGGATGTAGCAAGAATATCATTAATAGGCTCCAAGTTGTGCACAACGGGGCTGTTCGAATAGTAGTTGGACTGACCCGCAGCAATCATGTTTCTCAAGCAAGAAGATCTTTGCACTGGCTTCCCGTGGCATCCCGAATCCAGTTTTGGCTACTAACAATAACCGTGAAATGCAGGCTCGGGCTAATGCCGAACTACCTTCCAAGTCTAATATCGAACAAATCAAATAGCCGCCCCCTGAGATCTAGCTTACTAAACCTAATGAACATTCCTAGGAGCAAATCTCAAAACATGGAAAAGGGAGCCTTCTCTACAGCGGCTCCAGCAGCCTGGAATGCTCTTCCATCAGACCTGCGAGGTCACACACTGCTCACTAGCTTCAAGAAGAAATTGAAGACCTGGCTCTTCGCATAGATCCCGCTCTAACGCTCGTTCCTTGCCCTGAATTGATGTATGCGCCTTGCCCTTCATTATGATCCTTCTTTAGGTGTTTTTTTTGTTGATGTTCGTGTCTTGTCTGCGCCCTAACGCCCACGGGTTCAAGGCTGCACGGTATAAATGACGTAAAGTAAAGTAAAGGTGAGAGTTGAGTATTTACAGGATGAATGTATGAAAAAAAGGTATGTTGTCCCGCAGATTTGATGGTTATTTATAAAAGAGCATTCTCACCCGATACTGCATTGACTTGTCACTTGATTTGGCCTTACTGCTTAATAGACGTTCAGATTTGCCTTCTTGACAATTGCCAATGAGGGAGGTTCCTCAGACATTTGTTCCAAAAGTAGAGATTCCTGCTGACGCTGTAGCAGGAACACCTGCCTCCACCATTCCAGCACATTATATCTCACAGTTTGTCCATGTCCCGTTTTCTAGACAGGAAGTGAATATCATTAGGCAATCAATTCCAGATATTAGGAAGAGTCCAACAGGATTTTACAAAGAAATGGAATCTGTCCTGCATTCGTCAGTTTTCACGATGGGTGATATAGATTCGTTGTTTCCTGTGATCCTTCCTGCTGATTCATGGAAGCAGATTAGAAATGTAGAGGATCAGGCAGATACATGGGATGCCTTAGTACAAGCAGATGGGGAAAGGGAAGCCTGCGAGAAACCGCCACAGGTGATACTGATAGTGACTAAATTAAAAACTCTGGTACCTGAAAAGAGAATTATATGGGATAAACCTACGGCTTGCATGCAAGGGAAGTCAGAGAGTGCAACAGAGTATTTTAACATATTTGAGCAAGTATTTTCAGATTTTAGTGGTCAATATTTAAGTACAGAGCCAGGAAAGAGGTTGTGTGTTGACAAGTTTGTGTGTGGGTTGTTGCCTGAAATACAATCACAGATTATGACTTCTGAGAGTGCATGGCAAGCGAAATCACAATCCGAAGAGTTACATATGGCCCAGTATTATGAACACAGGGTTAATACAGAGAAGGATAAGGTGGAAAAGAAGAAGGGAGACTTGAAGACTAGAGTCTTATTGCAGCAAATAGCTAGAGGAGCTAGAGGTGGGAGTACACAGCCCAGAGGCCAATTTACACCACAGGGTAGCGCACAAGGGGGTCCCGTACACATAATCCAGTGTGCATATTGTAACAGGAAGGTCATTGGCAAGCACAATGCCTGCTCCTTCAGCAAAGATCGAATAGTACATATGGCACCATGGGTAGATGATCCAGAGGCCGTCCTGTCCTGGGATAGGGGGTCCTGGTAGAAATCAGTTTGCACAGAACCAACAGGCACCACCACAAGATAATCAGCAACAGAATCTTAATAGTTTGAATATTTTTGTTAATTCTTCGAATGCCTATTTTTCTGAAGATTTTATAACTGACGATATACTGTTCCATTAGGACAGCCCAAAGCAGGGTCTGGAACCAATACCTATTCCCGCTGATCAGAAAGGGCCCTACGTTGAAATGAAGGTGGGGAATAGGGAGTATGTCTTTTTAATAGATACAGGGGCACAGAGTGTTCTATTGATCATCCGCGGGTTCCAGATATTCCACTGTCAGGGCAGGCCAACATTTCTATAGGGTTCTCTTGTACACCAGTGGTTAGTCCAGTCTCTCGGGCGGTACCAATTTCACTGGGACCATTCACTGATTCTTTTCCATTTCTATTGATGACAAATTGTGGCGAAAATTTGTTGAGATTGAATTTATTGAAGAAATTGAATGCTGTGATTTACTGTTCTCCAGATGTGGTGTACTTGACGATTTCACCCCAACAATCTTCCGTTTCACAATTTTTGTCTATGCCTTTGCCAACTGAGTTGAAAAAGGTTCCCACATGTTTATGGGCAGTGAATGATAATGACGTTGGAATTTTACAGGTTGAGCGAGTTAAAATTGTTTGGAAACCAAGTGTTAAATTGCGGCGTATTCCGCAGTATAAGATTTCTGTCGAAGGTGAACAGGCCTTGAAAAGTATTATTTCAGATTTCATGCACCGAGGTGTAATTGAAGAAATTGTGGGGAGTGTGTGTAATAGCCCGATTTAACCAGTCTACAAAGAAGGGCATAACGCATTCCTTTCCGTTTTATTATTGATTTGCGCACAATTAATAAGGTGGTTGCTCCACAGTTTCCGATTGTGCCCGATGTCACCACTATTCTGACTATGATTCCAGCCACGACTAAACATTTTAGTGTCGTGGATTTGAAAAAAGCTTTCTTTAATATTCCTGTGCATGTTGACAGCAGATATTTGTTTGCGTTCACCCTCGGGGACGCTCGTTCACGTTCACGCGTGTGCTGCATACTGAGAGTCCAAGTATTTACAGTAGAGCGTCGAAAGAACAGCTTGATATGCTTGAATTACCTTACACATGCACGTTGTTGGTATACGTAGACAATCTACTTCTATCTGCTGATTCTGAAGATGCTTGCAAGGAGGGCACTGTGTTGCTGCTCATTCATTTAGCAGAGCATGGGCTTAAGGCTTTGTTGAAGAGATTTCAGTATTATCGACAAGAGGTTGCTTATCTTGGCTATCTCCTTTCAAAGGAGGGACGAAGGCTGACACCTGAACGGATACAAAGCATCTCTGATATGTCTGTTCCAAATACACAGAAGGAGGGTAGAGCTTTAATTGGCATGGCTTCATATTGTAGACAGTGGAAACTTTTCGCTGTTGATAAAACCTATTTTGGCACTGACAAAGAAGGACATTTCTTTGCCTTTACGGTGGAACATGGATTGCCATAACACTTTTGATTTGCTTAAGGCTGCGTTGTGTTCAGCACCAGTTTTGGGCACACCAAATCACGAAAAGGGCTTTGTTTTGTATGTGCATGAACGTGACGGGTGTACGCTGGCTGTTTTGACACAGGAACCTGGGGGCAAGAATAGGCTGTGCAGCTCTTTTTCCACTACGTTAGACCCTCTTGCATGCGCTTTGCCAAGATGTTTGAGAGCTGTAGCTGCTGCTGCTGCATCCGTAAAACACAGTGAGGGTATGGTTTTTGGTCACTCTTTAACTGTGATGGTACCCCACTCCGTAGACGTTCTATTAAACAGAACGCAGACTCAACATTTCACATCAGCCCGACTAACAAGGTACGAGCTGATTCTATTTGTACCACACATCCAAATTAAGAGATGTTGTTCATTGAATCCGGCTGAATTATTGACTTTTCCACAAGAGGCAGACTGCAGTGACAATATGTCACATGATTGCCTTTATGTTACAGAACAAGAAACTATGGGTAGAATTGATTTGACTGATACGCCCTTAAAAAGTCTGCAAGGGGAACTGTTTTGTGATGGCTCCTGTTTTAAACTACCAGTTGGTACATCCACCGCTGCTTATGCAATCACCACATTAAACACTGTTGTAGAGAGCAAACTAATTCTGCATAATTCTGCGCAAGCTACAGAGATTATTGCATCAACTAGAGCTTGTGAAATTTCGGAAGGGCTTAGTGCAAACATATTTACAAACAGCCAGTACGCCTTAGGGGTGGTTCACAATTTTGGCCGACTATGGGCTGAGAGGGGATTCTTGACATCACATGTAACAAAAATTCAACATGGCACTCTGATAGTCTGGTTGCTGTCAGCACTTGTGCTTCCTACACGACTAGCAATAATAAAGTGTGCCGCACACCACAAAGTGACGGACGATGTGGGAAAAGGAAATGCTTTTGCTGAAAGAATAGCCAAACAGACTGCTACTGATCTGCACTCGAAAATGTATGCGCTCGATTCAGCAAGATGGGTTACTGATACTTGCAAGATGGAGGAAGGGATATGTGTAAAAGAAATTCAGGCTGAAGCTACTACCCCAGAAGAAATCAAACAGTGGGTTGAGGGTCCAGCGGGTTAGACGATGATTGTTGTTGGGTGGACAATGAGAAACAAATACGGATGCTTCCTAACGCCTATGTCACTGCTATAGTCACCATGGTTCATGGCCCAACACACATATGTGATAAAAAGATTTGTCAACCGTTAGATCCCGCCTGGCATAAAGCTAATAACCAGAAAGCCGCTGAACGCTTGGTCCAGAGTTGCATGATATGTTTACAACATAACATTGGCAAGGGAACACTGACACCGAAGGGCAGTTTTGGTCCTCCCTCCATGCCATTTGAAGTGATTCATTTGGATTTCATTGAGATGGAACATTGCCAGAACTTCAAATGCGTATTTGTGGTAATTTGTGCCTTTAGCAAATGGGTTGAGGTTTTCCCACTGAAAGACGCCACAGCAATGTCAACAGCAAAGACCATGCTTAAGGAATATTTTCCTAGGTTTGGCTTGCCGAGAGTAATTTGGTCCGACAATGGCCCACACTTTATCGCTGCAGTCATCCTGCAAGTATGTGCGGGATTACAGATCGATAAACGTTTCCACTCAGCCAGACAGTGCCGGCCTGGTGGAACGCCACAATGGTATTTTGAAAAATAAACTTACCAAGGTGTGTGCACACAGCAAACTGAAATGGCTGGATGCGTTGCCAATAGCCTTACTATCGATGCGGATGACCGCACAACAGTCAAAAACAGGGCTCTCCCCCCGTGAGACTGTCATGGGGAGACCAGCCAATGTATGGAATGCACTGAGACCAAAACGATTGAGGGACATTGAATAACTGCTTTTGTCTGACTATTGTGATCAGTTGACTCAAAACTTGCGTTTGATTCGCCACGGTATGAGCAGCCCTCCCTGTAAAATATGAGGGTCCAGGTCACCGACTTCGACCTGGCGAGTGGGTTTGGTGAAGAATTTTGAGAGGGACACCTGTCTTTCATCTTGCTGGAAGGGGCCCTACCATATTCTTTTGGCTACGCAAACAGCAGTACGAGTGAGTGGCAAGCGACACTGGATCCACGCGATGCATGTGAAAAGAGTTCCTCTTCCTTTGCCCTTTGACAAATGGGATGAGAAGGAAATTGATGATCCCGACGCTCCAAGTGAGCCAGCTTTGAGCAAAACCGAGGATACCAAGTGTGCTACCAAATTGCTTCCTGAGCCTGTGGGGCCTAGGGACACTGCAGTTTTTTCTTCACCATCAACTGATGTTGTTTCTTCATCCTCTTCAGAGAGCGACAACTCACTGTTTGCTGACCATTCTGTACGTGGTGTTTCAAGGTACAATCTGCGACCACGAAACAAGATTTAGATTTAGGGCCTGACATTACATTTTGTAATAGAGTAGGAAAGTGCAACTAGGATTCTGCAACCGCAAGAAACCCACAAGAAACCAACGTTGATCCAGTCCCTCGTCATTCCTCTGCTGCATGTGATAAGAGACAGGGACTCGCAAAGCTACTTCAAACAAGATTGGCCATGTGGTGAAGTGCCACCTAAAAGAGCCTTACAGTGAGGCTTAGCGGACACTGAGAAACTATGCCTGTGTGTGGGGCCGCTCGTACTAATGAGGACACTGACTGTTTTTCTGATGATGGGCCTGTCCATCAAGGGCCATGGTCCCTTAGGACCAAATGGATATTGATCACAATAACAGCTTGTATTGCAATCACGTTGATACCTGTATTATGGTACTTAGAGAGTGTGCATCCACTTAATACTCTATTGCCAACTGCAAGTGTCTCCACTGTGTCTCCTCCATCTGTGCATTTGCATACTCTTCGTCCTCGAGACCTCAGACATAGAAGGGGTAATCAAAACAACACCCTCTTTGTGATTATGAACGCCACAAATGCCATTTTAAATAAGATCAATTGTTGAGTCTGCTCACATCTGCCACAACATGGGGGAAGGGGATTGGGCTGGTATATACATCCACTCCCTCTAACTACTGCTTGTTATGCTTCACTAAGGGCATTATTCTTTGGCAGATGGAATGACAGTGTCGCTGGAAATTTTGATGGTACAAAGTTCAATGAGTTTGAAAGACAGGTTTTGGTACCTCTTGGGTGTTCCATGTTTGCAAATAGGAGCAAGCTAAATGTTGCTTCCACTAGGCCTTCTGATAGACTCTCCAGACCCTACCAAACCATGATTACCTCCAAAATGGCTCCCGTAGGTAAAAAGGATGCCATGCCTCCTTCCTATAGCATTAACCATAGTCCGCACTCTGTCCCGTTTTGTATACAAAGCGAGGGTTCCCAGCCAATGGGTACATTTGAGGGATGTATGAATACTGCTGTACTAACCAGTGAGCAGTGAGGATAGACCTCTGTATGTTTCGGGATCCCGTTTATTTTGTTTGTGGTAAGGAAGCATATCCATGGTTGCCAAGATTCTGGAAGGGTACTTGTTATTTAGGGATACTCTTACCAGGTGTATATGTCGCCACCACTGCCGAAGTCTCTAGAACTCGTCCCAGGCGGGATGAGGATGGTGACACTGCCTTACAGATTCTGGGTGAACTTGCTAAATCCTTTGTACTATTCTGGGGACAAATAATAAACTCCCAAGATATTAGAAAATTGGCCAGGGCTTTAGAGAAAACCATCAATGTAACTACTGACATCCTATATAAGAGCAAAAGGCTATTAGATTAGTGGCTCTTCAAAATAAGATGGTGCTAGACATCATTCTAGCTGAGCGTGGTGGAGTGTGCAAAATGGTGAGATCCGTGTGTTGCGTTTCTGGACCCGATTCCTCCCCCACCATATTTAAAGCAATAATGAAATTGCACACCTTGAGCACTGAAGTACACGTTCCAGAGGGAAACTGGAATATTGGCACACGGTTCTGGGACCTGTTACGAACTTGGGGCTGGAAAATATTTGCAGTTCTGATGGTGATGCTTGGCATTGCACTGTTTTGCTGTTGTTGCATACATTGTCTTCCTGTCATTTGTTCCATGATAGCGGGGAGTTGTGCACAAGCAGTTGGTAAACTAGAACCTAAAACACACATGATGGGAAAAATTACTAATGTCTTGGTAATGCGGGATGTCACCATAAAGGAATTCATGGCAATCAATGTTTATGAAGATAGCGATTCGGGATGTTCTGATGATGATATGTGGTTTTCGGATGATGCTAATGTTTGAGTAATGCTCTTGGCTTAGGCCAAACGGAGGGTTTGTGAAAATGTATTTGACATAATACCGCCTGTTAGTAAATATTGGCCTAAGCACATTTGCATCGCACTGTAATATCGCAATGAATGAACCTGAAACAGACTTGCTACGCCACCATTTTGATTTGTCTGTCATTTTGATTGCTTCCTGCTTTCTGCACCATGTTCAGAATTTGTGTTTTCAGCTTCAACTGAGCAAGATGAACTTTGTGCTGCTTTATGGTGTTAACGTAGATAAGACTGTCGAAATTGCTAAGGTGGCTTGTTTAGCCTACACTGAAGAACCTTGAAGCTAGACAAAAAGCTGTGCTAATCAGTAATTTAGATACCATCTGTCCCAACCGTGCCTTCACTGTTCAAACAGCAAAGTAAAATAATGAATAGCTGAAGGTGCTCTTCTGCAGAAATCATTGTTTTCTCTCCTTGGAACTAACTGACTTTGAACTCAAGAACAAATGGTAGACAAATATAAGTGAGTAAAATGAGGAATGTTACCTTGTGTCTTGTATTTGGAAAACATGTGAATTGTTTAAAGGAAAACAGCAAACTATGCAAAGATGTTTGAGTGTGAATTAGTTATGTAGTTAGGTCACGAACCCTAGGTTATGTATTATGTGAAGAGGGATTGGACGATGTGTCCAAGGCTGTGAAGAATTTGTATAAATATGTGTACTTTTGGAATGTTCAGGGGTCTCTCATCTCACGGTGTCTGCTTGCACAGATTGTGGGGTGTTGAGAGCCAAGCAGCTGCTTGTCTAATAAATACAATTGTAACTTTGAGCTTGTGACTGGCGTATTTCTATCATGCAGTAGTAAGCCTTGATATGTTTAATCTTTCAGTTAGTCTGGGTGGTTGAAACTGTGTGTCTACGGGATTGGGGGTTGTGGATTGTTTGGGTTGTTGGTTGTGTGTGTGTATGTGTTTGTGGTCTGTGTGTTGTCTTTCCTCCCTTTTTGTTTACTCTGGGTAATTGATTGATGCGAGGGGGCTGCATGCTTTCTGTCATTTGCTTTGTTCATATTGTTGCTTTTAATATGTATATGATTTAGGCATTATGTAATTGTTTGTTGTGTTTATGGAAAATGTGAAAATAAATGTATCGCAAACAAAAAAAAATAGCATTTGGCAACTCCAGCAACAAGTTAAACATTTCCACAGAGTAGCGGATTGACTCTAAGGCCTGTTTCATGTGTACCTTCAAGACGTCTTCCGTGGAGCAAAGGCTCTCTCTAGAAAGACATAAAAATGAACCCAAAGACAGATTCAGGGAACTGATGAGCATTACAAAGGGACACAACCCCAAGCAGCGGATAATGTATGCACAAATGAGGGGCAGTTTCAGAGGTCATAACAATAAACACATTCATTTATTAGTCAACCACGCGAGCAGGTAAGGACAATTTGAAGTCCTGTCAAGGATTAATGGTAAGCAAAGGCAGAAAGAGTGGAACAAACCAAAAGTTGTGTTTAGTCGTACAGGGAAATTCTACTTTCAATTTGAGTCATAGAAAACTGCTAAGCAAACTGGCTGTGCGTTTCAGGTATTACAGAATGGAATTGCACTAAACAAGTGTTTATGCACTGCCACATGCAGAGACACTGAATGCGTTAATGCTTCGCACTAAGCATTCATGTTTGCAGATAGTTCCTAATGTTGCTGCTCCAGCTAAAGCCATCTGTAATCCATCAAAATACCTGGCGGAGGTGGAGAGATTCCGATGGCAGCCACCAATGTACATTTGCGATATGCTCATGATCTGAGCATTGCACGCAGCAGATATGAACGTGGAGTTGGTGCACGCAGGCAATAAAGGGCCTGTAAAAAGAAGAGTACCCGCATGCAAGCACTAATCCTGTTTTCCATGAGTTTTCCATGAGTGAAGAAAGGGACCAGAATTGCGAGGAAATAGACCAACTGCTCAACGTAATATTGGTCAGGCTAATCATTAGCGCCATTCTGGGCCCTTGAGAAGGAGGGCCTTTGTTTTCAACTTACCCTGGTTGTCCTTCCTTTTGTCCTGCCCATTATTAATTGTGAACTATTTAATATTCTTTTTATTACTGCATATCATAATAATCAGCTAATGGCTTATGATTTATTAGTACCCAGTGGCAGTGTGGCATAGGCCTCCCAGCCAATGAACCATACAGTAATCTCGCTGCTCCGAACCTCCTCAGTGTTGGAGGCCGTCATCTTCCCGGGCAGGTTACCGGGTAAGTACACCCCCTTCCCTCATGGCTCCTTCCCAGCTACGTCCTTTTCCACAGCTTGCGCACCCTCCCACCCCAAATCCCACTTACCTTCTTTTTCATTCTCCTACGCCAGGAACACTACTGTTCCTGGGGCGTCCCGCTGCATGACTCCTCACCCTGGAAAGTGAGAAGGGACTATTTAGTCCCTTCTCACCCGATCCATGGGGGCCATCTTTTATTTGGTTTTAAGTTGTGAAACTTTGAAAAACTATTAGTACCCCAGTCCAATGGGCCAGGGTACTAATAGCAATAAGCCCCTCGCTGGGGGGGCATTATTGATTCAGGTAATGCCCCGGGGCCTGTGTTAAGGCCCGAGCGAATGGGCCTGGGGCATTACCTGAAATGTTAATGCCCCCCAGCGAGGGGCTTTAATTGGTTAAAGAATGCTATGTCACAGTACATGAATATTAACTTCCTGGAGCTTTCTACAGTTCTATTTTATAAACTAAAACAATGGGAAGGATCCATACACTCTCATGCTGCATCCTTGAGCCTCAGGACAAGTAATGTATGGGGTATTTAGAACTTTCACATATGAGTGCAAAAAACTTGGATTTTAGCCCTTTACTGTTGTGTTTGCTGTTCTTTTGCTCTGCATCAAGCTTGTACATTTGTTAAAAGAGTGAACGTATAGGTGCTGTTGCACAACCTGTGTGTAGGATGAACCATTAGTGAATGCAATATGCACATCATTTCTCGGCAGAGCTGAATTAAACAATGTTAGTCCTATACATAAGATGATGCTACGCCCACACAAATATATGTGGTTAGCTATGAACACATAAGGTCTCCATATTTTAAAAGTGAATATAGAGCGCTAGAGGGGATGCTGATGTTGCAGGCAAGGAACTGGACAGATTATGTGGGTAACGACCAGGGTGATTAGGGTGTGGTGACCCAAGGCACTTTCTTCACTGCGCATATCATTTCTTTTTCCATAGGCAATAATGTATGGGAAACATATGTTATAAGGAACCAAAAGACATGGACAATGTTTTGTATTATTTATGGGACTTAGGTTTAGTCACCCTAAGTTTCCTAGGGTCATCCAGATGTGGACCCGTTGCTCACTGTGCTCAGAGAGGCACAGCTCCACCTCTCTGATGAGGCCCAACAAGGCTGAAACATGTGTATGGGGTTACTGTTGGTACTTTTGTTCAGAAGGGAATTGCCATAGCATTTCTGTACTGGACTGCCCATGTGGGAGGGACAAAGACTGATATGCAAATGGATATTTCCCATCTGTGAAAGGTACAGTGAGCTAAAATGTGGCTGTGGACTCTCAAGTGGGTACCATCCCAAAGAACAGGACAATGGGCCGTATGTTTCCTTGTTTGTTTAATCATTTTAATGCGCTTCAGACCCAAGGGTATCAAGGCGCAGCAGTTACAGGATATGCGAGGCTTAGGTACAAGGTTACAAAATATAAGCAAGAGAGATACACATACAGGAAATAGATAAATCAAGCGATAACAACATGGAGAAAATAAACAATCTATATACAAAAACTGGATCATATTGTTACGCTCACCTGGCTCCCACAGAGGCGTCAATCTGAACTGGACAGCTGCGGTCTCCACCAGTGTGACGCGTAGGGCCGAGATGACGGACTGGACTGGCCCACCCAGCTTCGTTTGCTTGGCCCGTAGGAATATTCTTCTGTAAATGGAGAAAGGGAATTAAGCACCGGTGGGGTTGAGCGTAAATCCCCCCACCCCCGCTGTTCTCCCCACAGATCACCTTTGATGTCCCCTCTTATAGTCTCACCTGATGGTTTGAAAAGATGAGCTCTCCATCCTGCATTGAGCGCAGGGGCACGTTGATAACCAGTTGCTTCACTGGCTCGAAGGAATTGGTGAGTTCCAGAACAATATTGACTTCGAAAAGTATGTAGTTCGTAACAGTTCACATGTCTGACTTTCACTCTTGTCCGATTCCTTGCAGTTTGCAGCTTGACCCCAGCGAAGAGTTCCTCGTGGTAGCTGACGAAGTTCCGGTAAGGATTTGGCTCATCCTACACCGGTCAATAAAATATGGCCAGAATGTAACCTGTTGCTTGCTCCCTTATTCAAGTGTGGAGAGAAAATATGAAGTTTGGGGAATAATGCCTCCGGCGGTAAAATTAGGTAAGTCTATTGTGGTGAGAAGAGTTCCCCTTGTTTGTCCCTTCGTCTCACCTTGTTGTCCTTTTGTTCCCCTTAGGGGCCGGGGTACGGCGAGGATGCAATGGAGACTGTGCCGACCCGTGAAGAGGAATAGTACCCCTGGTGGTAATCAGGTAAGTCTATGGGGGGTAGTTACTATTGCCTCTGTTTCTTCCCTTGGCTCACCTTTGCAGTTCTTGTGTTCCCCTTAGGTGCCAGAGTGTGGCGGGAACATGCAGGTGGATCGTGAGGATGCTGCGGAGGCCGGAGAGTTCAGCGCGGTGCTGCAGCAGGTGAGGCGGCACGCGTAAAATGCTTCTTTCTTCCATCTCGAAGGTGCGGTGGATCCGGAATTCAGGTAAGGATCGAAGGTTTTGCTCTTATTCTAACTTCTTCTCCTTCTGTTCCTCCCTTTTTCTAGGAGCTGCAGACTCGAGGCGGGCGTGGCAGAAGACTGGATACAGGCTTGCAGACACGGTGAGCGTTACCCTGCTGGATGCAGAATAATGCGAAGCGTGTGCTGCTCTTCAGGTGTGGTTTAAATAGCCTCCAAAGTAGTCTCAGGTAAGTATTCCTCCCCAGCCCCACCCAAGTAAAAAATAGTCCCTACGTAAAAGAGTCCCTTGCAAGCCTCATTTGGCTTGGAGCTCTGCAGCATGGTCTGCATCAGGTAAGCTTGCAGCGTGGTCTGCATCAGGTAAGTTCTACTCTATGAGCCTGGAGCCTATGGCGCCAAGACTGACTCTCCATATGAGCCTGGCGCCATGGACACCAGGACCGCACCCAAACAGCCCCTAGCAGGGGTTTTTGGGCTTGCTCAAAATAACTTGATGCCTGCTTCCGGGGTTGCTAGACCTGGTCTGGTGCCCCGGGGGTAGGCATCATGACACATATGATTACAATGTAGGAGTGTAGGTCATGCATGAGCGGGTCTTACTGATCTGTGGACTGTGGATTTGAGCTAGATAATGTGGTTAAGTCTGAAGTTCAGGTAGGGTTGGTCTTCTCTAATGTGGTGTGGTATGGAGTTCCATAGTTGGGCCACTTTGACGGGGAAACTACTTCCACCAACTTAAGAGAGCTTGAATCTTGGGATGGTGAGGAAATTGGTGTTGGTTAGTCTCGTGGGTCTAGTTGATGTTCTCCTACTGAATCTATCTGTGAGGTAGCTAGGGGTGGCATTGTTCAGTGCTTTATTTGTAAGAGATGTAGTTTTCAGCTGGATTTTATTGTAGGTTGAAAGCCAGTTATTATGGCGCCTAGTCGCAGATATGTGTGATCTTCTTCCCACACCGAGGGCCGCTCTTAGGGCATTGTTTTGGAGGACCTGTATCCTCTGGATGATTGATTTATTGGTGCCGATGTACAAGGCACTGCAATAGTCTAGCCTAGAGAGTATAAGGGCTCTGGCTAGGATCATGCAACTGTCATCGGAAAGGAAAGGTTTGCCCATTCTGATGATCTTACAAGTGTAAGTGGTGGCAGAGGCCAGGGAATTCACTTGTTTGGCGAAGGAGAGAGTGGAATCTAGGTAAATCCACAGGGTCTTCACTTCCTTGTCCACCTTGATGAGGTTGCCGTCTATAATAAAGGATGAATACTCCTGACCTAGTTTATTGAGGTTGGTCGGGGTACCCAGGATGATGAGCTCAGTTTTATCATCATTCACGCAGAGTCCATGGGTCGCCATGCATGCCTGGATGATGAGATACACTCTGTTCACCAAGGCCAAATCCTTGTCATAATCCCCAGAAAGTGGGAGGAGAATCTGAGTATCATCTGCATAATTAGTGTAGGTGATACCCAGATGGTCCAGATCATCGAAAAGGGGCTTATTGAATATGTTGTATAATTTAGGGGAAACACAAGAGCCCTGGGGTACCCTGAACATGATAGGATAGGGTCTGCTGCTGCAGAGGGGGAGAAGACCCTCATAGTCCTATCACTCAGGAAAGACTCAATCCATAGTATGGCCTCTTTAGAGAAGTGGGCAGCTGAGTCTAGGTGACTGCATAAGACCTTGTGATCCAAAAGGTTGAATGCAGCAGACAAGTCAATGTTACGCTCAGCTGGTCTCTGCGGGGGCGTTGGGGCACGGTTGGAGCCCTTGCTGGACTGGACTCCTCTGGTTCAGGCTTCACGCCCAGCTGCGATAGTGTGGACTGCTCTGGTTGCTGACAATACCCTTTGGAGTAGGTAAGAGGCAATGAAAATGCTGCAGTTTTAATTGCGATCCCCCTCGAACCCTTAGTTACAGAGTGAGCTGAGCATGCTTTTTCCCATATGATCTCACCTGTTGTTTTGTAAGGATGAGCTCTCCGTCCTGCTTTCTCTCAGCAGTGGTGCCGTTGCTGGACCAAGTTGCGTCACTGGTCCATGTGCGTGGTGGCCCAGTCCGGCTGTGACCAATCCACCTTGAAGGTAAGTTTTTGTAGCAGTGATTATTGTCCCTGTCCTTTTGTATTGACTTTTCCCCAATGATTATTGTCCGTAATGTTGTAATGTCCTTTCTCTCCCCTATAGATGTGAAGATGGCCACGCAGAGTCGCAGTGATGGAAGCGAGTTCAATCGTTGCTAGAGGGAATTTTGGAAGACCCCACTAGAAGGTAAGTTGGGTTTCCGGATGGTGCGCAAGGTTTGCTTATTGCGCGGCCAAGCGTTAAAAAGTTTATGCAGTTGCTAACCTTGTGCGTTCTGTTTCCCTTGCAGGTTCGGCCTGACGGCGCTTGATGGCGAGCGGTTATCTGAGGACCTGTCGGCTGCCAGATGGATGGATCCATGAGGATGCTGAGCCGGAAGATGTCTCCCGTGCTGTTGGGCGTTCGGAACTGTTAATGATGCGAGGCGCTGCAGGCGTTGGATTTGCAGAGACAGGTAAGATGCACGTGGAAGCTGCAGAGTTGGAATCAGGTAAGCGGTGCTTCGAGCGATGGCGTGGCTGAACTCAAGTAAGATGTGCACTGTAGCCGCAGAGTGGAGATCAGGTTAGCTGCGCTTTGAGTGATGGCATGGCTCTACTCAGGTAAGATGCGCGCTGTAGCTGCAGAGTGGAGATCAGGTTAGCTGCGCTTCGAGCTATGGTGTACCTGAGTCAGTTAGGTGCGTGCTGAAGATGGAGTTCCAAAGACTGAAGAGAAGCCTGCAGAGCTAGAAGCAGGTAAGAAGCTGTAGACAGCGGTAAGCATTACGCTGCACACAGCAGACTAACGCGAAGCGCCAGCATGAGGGTGGGGCAGGTTTATATAGCCTGACCCCAGCCACTCCCCATAAGCCCCACCTTGTGGCCCCACCTTAACACTCCCTCCGACTTCTGCACGTGCTTCCAATGCTTTTGTATGGCCACGCCCGGCCTGGATGCACGTGCCTTAGGCACACTGTGCGCAGAGCACACTTTCAAATGAGCCTGGTGCCAAAGGCACCAGGACTAGGTCCATTTGGACCCTGTAGGGCATAAAGGTAATGGCCCTTGACCAGTGGCTATGACAGTCAAGCAGTAAGAGGAGGGCTGTTTTCCCTTTGTCTCTTAACTCGTGTACGTGTTCATTCTCGCAGAGGGGCACCCTTGAACTATTTTTTGATTATTTAAGGGACTTAGGTTTAGTCACCCTAAGTTTCCTAGGGTCATCCAGGCTTGGACCCCTTGCTCACTATGCTAAGAGAGGTACAGGTCCACCTCACTGATGAGGCCCAACAAGGCTGAAACACATGCATGGGGTTGCTTTTGGTACTCTTGTTCAGAAGGGAATTGCCATAGCATTTCGGTGCTGGACTGCCCATGTGGGCGGGACAAAGACTGATAGGCAAATGGGTAATTTCCATCTGTGAAAGGTAAAGTGAGCTAAAGTGTGGCTATGGACTCTCAAGTGGGTACCATCCCAAAGAACAGGTCAATGGGCTGTGTTTGTTCTCGCAAAGGGGCGCCCATGGACTATTTTTTTTATTATTTAAGGGACTTAGGTCTAGTCACCCTAGGTTTCCTAGGGTTATCCAGTTGTGGACCCCGTGCTCACTGTGCTCAGAGAGGCAGAGCTCCACCTCACTGATGAGGCCCAAAAAGGCTGAAACACGTGTATGGGGTTGCTGTTGATACTCTTGTTCAGAAATGAATTGCCATAGCATTTTGGTGCTGGACTGCCCATGTGGGCGCGACAAAGACTGATATGCAAATAGATATTTCCCATCTGTGAAAGGTACAGTGGGCTAAAGTGTGGCTGCGGACTCTCGAGTGGGTACCATCCCAAAAGACAGGTCAATAGGCCGTGTTGGTTCTCACAGAGGAGCGCCCTTGGCCTATTTTTGATTATTTAAGGGACTTAGGTTTAGGCACACTAAGTTGCCTAGGGTCATCCAGACGTGAACCCCTTGCTCACTGCGCTAAGAGAGGCACAGCTCCACCTCACTGATGAAGCCCAACAAGGCTGAAACATGTGTATGTGTTTGCTGTTGGTACTCTTGTTCAGAAGGGAATTGCCATAGCATTTCAGTGCTGGACTGCCCATGTGGGTGGGACAAAGACTGATATGCAAATGGGTAATTTCCATCTGTGAAAGGTATAGTGAGCTAAAGTGTGGCTGCGGACTCTCGAGTGGGTACCATCCCAAAGAACAGGTCAATGGGCCGTGTTCGTTCTCGCAGAGGGGCGCCCATGGACTATTTTTTGATTATTTAAGGGACTTGGGTTTAGTCACCCTAGGTTTCCTAGGGTGATCCAGTTGTGGAACCCTTGCTCACTGTGCTCAGAGAGGCACAACTCCACCTCACTGATGAGGCCCAACAAGGCTGAAACACGTGCATGTGGTTGCTGTTGGTACTCTTGTTCTGAAGGGAATTGCCATAGCCTCTCGGTGCTGGACTGCCCATGTGGGCGCGACAAAGACTGATATGCAAATAGATATTTCCCTTCTGTGAAAGGTACAGTGGGCTAAAGTGTGGCTACAGACTCTCAAGTGGGTACCATCCCAAAAAACAGGTCAATAGGCCGTGTTTGTTCTCGCAAAGGGGTGCCCTGGACTATTTTTGATTATTTAAGGGACTTAGGGTTAGTCACCCTAAGTTTCCTAGGGTCATCCAGACGTGGACCCCTTGCTCACTGTGCTCAGAAAGGCACAGCTCCACCTCACCGATGAGGCCCAACAAGGATGAAACACGTGTATGGAGTTGCTGTTGGTACTCTTATTCAGAAGGGAATTTCCACAGCATTTCGGTGCTGCACTGCCCATGTGGGCGGGACAAAGACTGACATGCAAAAGGCTATTTCCCCTCTGTGAAAGGTACAGTGAGCTAAAGTGTGGCTATGGACTCTCAAGTGGGTACCATCCCAAAGAACTGGTCAAAGGGCCTTGTTTGTTTTCGCAGCGGGGTACCCATGGACTATTTTTTGGGTATGTTACAGGATATTGCAAGTCACCGAGAAGTTGTGTGACCAAAGAGAGGAATGAGGCCAAACACAGAGTTCCTTTATAGGGTCACAGAATTCCAAAGTGACTTGCAATATTCTTTTTATGTATGGTACAGGGTATTTTATTCCTTATAATACATGGCCACACACTGCCATTCCCTTTAATACCACGTCTCTTGCTCAATATAATGTAAGAGATCTTCCATTTTCCGATCCATGTAATCAATATAGAATCTGTTTGGATTTTAAAACGCAAAAATATAGCTGCTAGTATGTTTCGAAAATAAGTTCAAGCAATAAATAAAATGTATCAAAAATGTTTTCATTTTGTGCTTTAAAATAAGTAATAACATGCAGATTCTTTTTTTCAAAACTTTATTTAGATTTTCATGAAGAACAAATAATCCAATAGCACATGGGTTCCAAAATTATACCGATTTGAATTCAACACACAAATATTTTCCTATATTGTCATGTATTTCCATCGTGAACATATCCATTAAATCATCTCAAGCTGCTATAACAAAATACCCAGTGCCCATGGGTCAACAAGATATAATATACAAACACAGACTACATAGACTAAACAAGACAAATCACAAACGAACACACATGTCTGTACACAAGAAACCACCAAATAGATCAACACACACATTCAACTCATAAATTGCTCCAAAGTCATGTGCAACCATACATCTCATTGAAAGGCCCACATAATTCCAGATAAATCTCCTCCGGTATTTGTTTTAACAACATATGCTTTTCAAAGTTTGAAAGAGTCTGCACATCTAGACAGCCAACCCTCAACTAGCGTTTTTCTTCTCGTTTTCCACTCTCAGGATTTGCTTGGTCACCACTATCAGTACTTTATCAATCCAGCATGACGAGTCACGTGCCATTTGGGTAGAACCACAGCAGATGAAGATCTCGGGAATGCCACCCCCAAGATTGTATCCAACCTATCAAGCACATCCTTCCAGAAGTCAGCGACCCTAGTACAGTCCTATAGCATGTGCAGCAGTGAACCCCTTTCTCGACCACAGCCCCAGCACGTTTCGGTATCAAGCATACCCAATCCACACATCCGCACCGGAGTCCACTAGAGGCGACCTACAATTCTCTGGTGAGTATAGCATACATTTAAATCCATTTTAGCCCTTGTCGCCACTCTCCACAGCCCCTCCACTCCTTTATTTATTTCTGCCCAGCTCTTCAATCCATGCTTGCCTCAGCCTCTCCCAAGAAACATGCAGATTCTTGCTCACGTGTTAAACTCCGTCAGTGCACAAGTTAAGCATTCTACCATCCCTGTCAATTAATGTCTGTAAAGTGGCACAGAATACTATTCTGCCAGCAGGAAATTTGAAAAGCTTTTCAGGGCTTTAATCAAGTGCTGCAGTGACAGCTGCAATTCCCTCTGCTGGCTCAAGCAGCAGGTATTGTGACATCACAACCGAAGTATAATAACTGATTACAAAGCACTTGTGATGTCATTTTCTATTGCAGGTCAGTCGTGATGTCACAACTAGCCTGCAATAAGAACATTATTTCCAGGCTTTTATACAGATGTTGCAGTTGGCCATGTATTATAATAATCTAATAATAATAATAATAGACAGTAAACCAACAATTCTAAATAAAGAAAGCAGTTAGCAGCCTTATGGTTCTGCATCACAAATTTTGAGGAGACAAAACGTAATGCTTGACTTGCCTGATGAACATATAATATGCAATTATTTAGATGTTGTCATATTAAAATACCCATATTCTACTTATGAATTGCAGAAACATAGAATGTACCCACACTTTGGAAAAACAAGGTCAGATTGTGAACTAATGGGTCCAATAACTTTATTAAGTCACTCAATTGATGGGTCTGTGGCCCATTTCTGGATGTTTCAAGTGCTCAATGTGCAAAATTGAAACTTGGGACACTATTGTGAGGCTTATGCAATAGAGAGACATCCCCACTGAGAAGTCGGATGTGAGGACACACTTAGCATGTGATGGCAGCACCTACAAGGCTATACCTAACATATGGTGACATACCAGGTACATTATAGAATTATAGCAGTGTTTGAGGCTGCAGGTGGCATTTTGGTGCAACCTGGGAGCCCATATTATAGATATGGTAACTATACCAGGCATATGATGGCATTATAGCTAACATGGGATGGCAAGTACTGCACATGTATGGCCAATCTCTACATAGGATGCCTACACCAGGGTTCGGATGGCATTGTTGGGGCATTTAATGGCCCACTTCATACATGACACATAACACATATTGCCTTTGCTAATGCATGTTTTGTCATTAGCCCCGTGCTGATACTGAGAGAAGAGCTTACTGAAGAACTGACAGAAGTGCCCATGAACATAAAGTCAGAAAGAACTATTTCAGAATGCTATAGTTAGGTCAATACTACTCCTCCATGACACGACATTCCCTCTTGGAGATCCACTAGAGCGCCAAGAAACCATGCAGGTGGCAGCCGACTGCAGTATAAAACCCAGCATCATGCCATCATATAGGCTGCTGCCAAGGCGTCTTTTTTCACATTTTTATTAATTTAACAAGCATTAAATCAAAAATACATATTCATATAATATCAAAACAATAAAAACAAAAACCACAAGTACAAAGCACATCAAAAACATCACAGTAGATTGAAGGACAATATAGACGCAGAAGAAAATAATAAGGCCTTTTAGGTAACCAGATCTAGGAACCTCCCCTAGATAAGATCAAAAAAATTCATCTTTTTGCATCGGCAGAGAATAATTGTCTCCATTCTGGCCACCTGTCCTAGATCAGAAATCCATTCTGCAAATTGTTGTCTCCCCACATCTTTCCGTTTTCTGAGAATTATTTTTTTGGCAGCATTAGATGGCCTGTAAAACCAACATCTTTGAGGGTAAGTCAGATCAGCCACCAAATCATCTTCGCCCAGAATCACACTTACAAAGTCAAATTCAACATCAATCATGAGAATCTCATTCATGTTCAATTACACTTTCCTCCAGAAATCTCTAAGCTCATAGCATTCCCAAATCATGTGTTCAATGTTTCAGAATGTCTGCATCTCCAGCACACTTCCGAATCAATAAGACCCCTTGTATGAAGCCTTTCAGGTGTCCAAAAAACCCTATTCAATATCTTGATCTGACGGCTTCTTTCGCCTAGATTTAGAGATGTTAACGCCACATTACTACATATGTTCATCCACCTATTCTCACCCATTTCAGAGTCTAGTACACCTGACCATTTGTCCAAAAGTTCAAAATGTTGCTCCTTACATTGATTCAACTGTTTGTACACTCTTGAAGCCATGTGACCCTCTGCTTTGTAATCCTTCAGCCAGGTATGCCATCCAGTGTTGACAGCAGGGGTTTTGTTCATTAAAGCCTTCTTTAACTTTCTGTATTCCCCCATAACGCAACCCTGGAGGTCTATACTTGTACATAACTGGGTGAAGCTAAGCCATTTCCGTCCATCCATTAGGTCTTCTAGACATTGAATGCCCCCTAACAACCAGTTCGTCCATAGAAGTACCTTCCCAATCACCTTAATGTCAGGATTCAGCCAAATAGAGGTGATGGAATGTCCTACTATATCCTGTTTGCTCTTTCTCACAAGTGCTCTCCAACATGCTCTGACAAAAGCTGTCGGCGGAGAAGATTTGCAGCCTGCTCCATCTATTGAGGTAAGGATAGTTCTCGGAGGGAGAGGGGAGGATTTACTCGTCTCCGTCTGAGTCCAAACATCACATGAGTTCTCAATGAATGGAACAAGGTGTCTAGCACCAAACGCCAGATGATAGTTTTCAAAGTCCGGGACACCCAGACCACCCCTCACCTGAGACAGTTGCAGCTTCCCCAATTTCAAACGCGGCTGCTTTCCTTCCCATAGAAAGGATTGAATCAAACTCTCCATTCTCTTAAAAACGCCTTTTCTGATGTGTAGTGGAATCATGTTCAGCACGTAATTGATTCTAGGAGTGGATGTCATTTTAATAGCGTGAACCCTGCGCCAGAGGCTCAATCTCAGATCATTCCACCTTGTCAAGTCTGATTCCATTACGTTACGTGTGGGGCCTATTTCCCTAGTTAAACGTGATTAGCACCCCAGAAGAAAGACCTAGGTGATGTTAACTTAAACCCCCTGATCAGGGGGTGGGGAGAGCCAGCAACAGCCCTGAGCCCTTGTGAAGGCCTTCGCTTCATTCGGGCCTACCTTAGACTTGTACTGACGGGCTGTTACTTGCCCTGCCTGTGGCGAACATGATGGCTATCTCTATATAACTCTAACATGTACATTCTAAATGAAAGACCTTGAGCTGGAGGAGAATTTTAGAGAATCAAGACAGGAAAATTGTCTTTTTTTAAGGTTCATGTCTCATGCTGGAGAACTGAGTGTAATGCCTACATGGCTAACATACTCCTTGTCATTGGGGGGTCTGCACTCCCAGACGTCTATTTATTGTTTGCATTCTCTGGGTTTTAGTCCCGGAATTTTAATTGGAAAAGCAAAACGAAAATCCCCAGAATGCAAAGACAAAAAACAGAACTGGATAAGCAGTACAGGGAGCATGTATGATAACAGGTAACATGAAGGTCATAGGCCCAACCTCTCTGGGGCCAATCCCCGCAAGTTAACAGAGGAGGTGAATGTGTCTGCTGCAGAGGTCCTTGTTGTGCCTGCAAGTTCCAATCCCAGTCAAATAGCCTAGGAGCTAATGTGCCTGCTGCAGACCTGTGTATGCTCGCAGGCAGATGAAAGTTTCCAAATGAAGTTAGACAGCACAGCTGAAAACGTGCCTGCTGCAGCGGTCTGTGCATAACCTCCAAATAATACCTGCAGAGCTCCCTTAAAATGTCACCTTCCTGTTATTACCAAAATGAGTGTCTTTCAATTAGCAGCTGTTGTTACTTAAGGAGAATCCACGTAACTTATAAAAATCATGTTCGATCATTATTACCTTTTCCATAAATTGCCCGACTCGCTAAGAACAATATTGTTACCTTCCTTAATTAGATATAAAGAGATAGAGTTTTGGGTAATAAAGAGTTAGAACTATTCAAGTTAAATGCGTGGTACGGAAAGGGGCACTAAGGGAGACCAAGCAACAAGTATAATTCTAAAATCAGCATTGCCTGCCACAGAGGGTGAGCTGAATAGGATGAAAGAGAGAGGGAGTGCACAGTCATAACTCTACTCACTTCCCCCATAGAGACATAACAACAGAGTGCGTGTTTATTTCTGGACTTTCCTTGGTAAGGTCACAGAAATCCGAGGTGACCGGCAACATCCTTTTTATGCGCTCAGAGGCGTGTTTCATTCCGCGTGACGCATGGCCGCGCACCGTCCTGCACTTTACATCCGGGCCTCTTGCTCTATCTAATGGAAGAGATCCTTCAGTCGTTGATACAGATAACCAGTGTGAAACCGCTTTGGCTTAAACACAACTAATATTCTGACTCTAATGTGCTGCAGAAAAGCAGTTTCATAAAATGCATTTGTGCTTTGAAAGAAGTAATAATGAGCACATCGATTCTTGCTCCCATCTAAGCACTCCAAGAGAGCCCAAAAGAAACATTCCACCGTAGACAGTTCATTCATTAGCCATTAAAAGAAGTGGCCCCGCAAGCTGTTGGACAAGAAGGGGATTTGAAAAGCTTGTCAGGGCTGTAATTAAGTGCTGCAGTGACTGCTGAAATTCTGCTCTCTGCTGCCTCAAGCGGCAGGCATTGTCAAGTCACAATGGAAGTGTAATAACTGATTAGTGTGGCAGTGATGTCATTGTATGTATTACTGGCCAGTAGTGATGTCACAACTAGCCTATAAGAGCATTATTGACATGCTTTTATACGGGTACTTCAGGATATGTGTTATAAACAAAAAAGGTTTTCATATAAAAAAGACATCTCTTCCTTGTACCACAGGAAGAAACTTTGTTGTCACTATTTTAGCACTGCAAGGTTTTGCATGCAGAAGAAAAGTCAGCATGGTGCTAATTGATGAAATTACCACCTGTGCGTTCCTGTGCCCATAAGGAGCCAAAGGAAGAACAGGACCATAAGAAACACCTGAAAGCACGAGAAAGCACAACCCAGTCTCCCCCATACGCACTAGGCTACCCCCAGCCACCTGCTCCAGCGCAACTCTGCCCTGCGATAGATACATCCACGGCCGCCCACAGAGACGAACTCATCTACTATGACACTGGCTTGACTAATTATGGGTTCTTTTTCTCCTTTTCAGGAGCTTTTCGTTGATAAAGCCTTTGTCATCTTGTTGGCACCTTGCTTTATTCAAAAAGAATAAATATTCGGCAGTGACTCTCTTTTTGGTGTTTAGGTGACCACCAAGGGCATCATATAAGCTCAGATCCCATCACCACGCGCGTCAGCGGGCAGGGGCCACGGGATTCAGTCATGCAGACCCTTCAGTTTTCCCCATTCTGGAGCCCATTGGACTCCAAGGTGGCTATCACATGCAGTGATGGGTTTGTGTGGAGGAACTTTCTTGCACACAAAACCTGGTGCTTTTTACAGATACATTTGGCAGTGCAGGCAGAGAGAGGGTAAGCCCTCTACCGCCACTTATTCTTTTTTAGCACACCGTCAATCTCTAAATGAGGCTCTTAATGGGCCGGGGGATAGCTCAGGGGCAAAGCCTTTGTCATGGAAGCCAGACAATGCAGAGAAACACAGATTTGAAATCCAGAGACTAGTATCTTGTTTTAAGCACTTTAAAAAAAAGATGAATTCATTGAATATACTTATCTGTAAACTCCTAATGTGTGTGCAATATGTTATTTAATGCACAATGCACACAACAGTCTTTAAGCAGAGATTTGTCACTGTGCCTCCATTTCACCACTAGGCGCAAGGGTCCTTTGGGTCACTGTGCCTCCATTTCACCACTAGGCGCAAGGGTCCTTTGGGTCACTGTGCCTCCATTTCACCACTAGGCGCATGGGTCCTTTGGGTCACTGTGCCTCCATTTCACCACTAGGCGCAAGGGTCCTTTGGGTCACTGTGCCTCCATTTCACCACTAGGCGCATGGGTCCTTTGGGTCACTGTGCCTCCATTTCACCAGTAGGCGCATGGGTCCTTTGGGTCACTGTGCCTCCATTTCACCACTACGCGCATGGGTCCTTTGGGTCACTGTGCCTCCATTTCACCACTAGGCGCATGGGTCCTTTGGGTCACTGTGCCTCCATTTCACCACTAGGCGCAAGGGTCCTTTGGGTCACTGTGCCTCCATTTCACCACTAGGCGCATGGGTCCTTTGGGTCACTGTGCCTCCATTTCACCACTAGGCGCAAGGGTCCTTTGGGTGGAGTTGGGGCACCAGCAGGCTCGGACTGGCCTATAGGGCAATAGGCCCATGGCCGAACCAAAAACACAGAATGATTGTGTGTGCCCGTTTTTTGGGTCAAAGTGGGGCACTTTTTTTGCCAATGTGGGCCAGTTTGATGAGTTACTTCACTATGCGGCTAGTAGTTTTGACCAGTGTTGCTGAATAAATATTCTGTAAAATGTACAATTTGCATCACATTTTATCAACCCCCTCCCCACCCCCCTGGGTACTATTCAAACAGTCTGTCACAAAAGGAATGAATACCCATTTGCAACTGTGGGCCACTTTTTCATTGGCGCCCGAGACAATTTTATGCCCCACTCCGACCCTGGGCATTAGCCAACTAAACTACCTTTGTTCATAGAAATGAAGTCTCCATACCATCCTCTTTTGTGAATTGCAGAGGGTTTCAAAGAGAGTGCAGGCCCCTGTAGCCACGTGAAGGGGTGATAATGTCGTAACTCGCCCAGCTTATTATACATTTAAGTTACACTGCTTCGCGAATAGGGGTGCATCAGGCAGAGAGGCCAGCTCGCATGCTATATGCGCGCTCCTGGACTGGCAGGGGACCAGCCTGCTCGGCACATGCGTGAATGCCGGCAGTGCTAACTTCGGAGATCAGTACATTGAGTACCATGAAATCGGGTAATGATAACAGCTATACCCTGCATGGGTCCCTATTTCCTAGTTCTGCCTGTAGTAGAGGAACTAGGGTCATACTGCTGAAGCGGCTGATGATAAAGTGCAACTTTCTGCCAGGTCTGATTTGAGAAAAGAAATAAAGCCTACTATCACATACCAGGAGTATCGCAATCCTAAATTTAGACCCGTGTTTCCGTTTTCCGTCCCCCGAGGCCCTGGACGTGTTTCATAACTTCTGCACTCGCTCAGGTCCAAAGGAAATGCCAGGAGGGCTTATTCTGGAGTCAGCCCCCTGTGGAAAATGTATCTGGGGTCTGGATACCAGCACTTCCGCTCAATGTAAGCACATGTCACGCGGGATATATACAAATCCAGCCTTCGTGACGCAGCCAGGCCAGAGAATCGCAGCCACGTGCTGTGCTTCGCGCGAGAAGTCAAAGATCAAACAGAGCAGTTTAAAACAAACGGTCAGACCTATGTCAAGACTGGGGACTTGAGAGACAAAGGAAAATAACACAACCCTCAGAAGCCTTGTGGTGCTGGAGCAGCTGGTTCGTGGGTGTGTGTGTGTGTAGGGGAGGAAGAGGCGGGGAGGAGGGGCAGGGGGGCGCGGGTCCATGGAGCATTTTACCGAAAAAATGATAAAAGGAAATCGTGAGGAGCTCTATCATTTGCAATTGGTTCTTTATGGGCACATATGAATTGCTGCAATACCTGCTGAGTCAGCAGCAGTAGACAGGAGCGTGGGCGGTGCATTTTCATGCTGGCTGTGCCCAAAGAAAACCATAAGGCACTGTTCCGACAATATGCGCAACAATGTTTTTTTGTGGTACCTATGTGGTTAAACAGGAAGCATATTGCCGGTTAATGCAATGCTGCACACCGTATGTGCTTCTCTCAATCTTCCATGGGCTATAGTGCTTCCAGCTATCACGTTGGGCTGACAGGCACGCCCAAATAGGTACCTACTAAAATATATGTGTACACATAGTACACCAAACACACAAAATGCAGAAATTACTCAAAACATTCTTACTCAAGAATAATATTACACAGGATGTATTGCTTCTGCGTTTTGTTTATTATGCACTTATTAAAAGATATTAATGCCTAATATACTTTGATATCCCTCCTTTGTGTACCTTGTACCAGGGCTATCTTAACAGTTTTGGGGGCCCGGGCACAGACAGCCTTGGCCCCCGCCCCGAAACCCATGTCACCCCCCGAAACCCATGTCCTACTCCCACCGCCCTCCAAACCCATGTTGCCCCCCCGCGACACCCATGCACCCTCCCAATGTGAAAAATGAAGGGATTACATATCTCAAGTCCAATTCAACAGATACTCCTCTAAGCTTTAAATGGATTATCTAGTTGTTAAAATATAAACATGTCTGTGATCTGTTTCCCCAAGAGGATGCTATATTAAGGACATTTCACTTTGTTTTTGTTTCGAATAATATATTAATGTTGAAAGAAAATAAAGGAAAAGGATATTAAGCAAGCATTTATTAAACAAAATGAAAACCTAACAGTTCAACATGAACTTTTTTTCCTGTATGAACTATAATTCAAAATAACTGACAAGCTAAATCGCCTCAAATTGCTTGACAAGTGTCTACGCAGGACCCAAAAATGATGCAAAACACGGAACTCAATAACCTAGAGCCTAAGTCGACTGATGGAAGGAGTCTCATCAGCACAGTTATTGCCACCCGCTTACGGGATAATCACAGGCATTAAATGCAACCTTGAGCCAGGATCAGCAGCTCACACTACGTGATCGGATCTTCCGGGAAGTAAAATGTTGTCACTGCCAATAGAAGACCTCGGGGAATCCTTCTTCTTTGCTCTGACCAAGACAGGAATACTATAGTACTATGGGTATCCCACCGAACAGCCCGTAACACTATTGCGATGGCAGCTTTGTTGCCACCACGAGCACATCCACCCTCCATGCGGTAAGATCCTTCCCCTGCGGAACAAATGTTATGCAATGTGCATTGCATCAATGTTGTAATGCATTATTTTGCAATGTCACATGTATGGCCAATTCTGTAGCATTTTTGAACAGTCTGAAAGGTATTTATTTTAGCACACAACAGCCACATGAACAGTCTTCTGCTGGCTACCCGTCTAAATTTAATCCAATTCAAGGGCCATCCCTTTCCGCACAAACGGTTAATAGGTCAGACCACACAAGGCCAAAATCGGGCAATACAGAAAAAAATCATGTGTACCACGGCCCTTCTCAGCACTCACCTAAAAAGCTCTCCTCTCCTGCAAAGGAGGTTGCAGGATGTCGAGGTATGGCCCACCTGGGCTTGGGTCCTCTACCATTGATCACCGCTTTAGGACGGAGGAAACCCGAGTTTGTATAAGAGCACCACCCCCAATGCCTGTAACATGGCTGCAAAGCAGTGCAAGCGCTGAACCAAGTTGATGTATGCACATTGCGTTCATGTAACACAACAGATGGTGAACTGTCGCATGTTCACCAAATGTCTCCTTTATTGGCACCAAGTCATTTCCCCTCTACTACCGAGCCCCCCCCCCCCGCGCCAATGTAGTCATTGGACCTTTGCAAAGGCATCCTGGCAAGAAACAGCCCCCACTTTCTGCACGTTTGCTCTCTGATGCGTCTCAGTGGAAGTGCCTGATCAGCCGACCAAATAAATACAGTACAAAGCAGCACCTGGAGGAGACAGTTGCAATGCAGTCACCCAAGCAGCCTAGGGTGGGGTCTCGGGACCTGGCACCTAGAGAAGCCCCTGCCTAGGGAAATGGAAAGGGGCGTGCAGCAGGCAGTGCCCGTGGCTCTCTCTTGCCGTCGCTCATTCCAGCCCTCTGCCACACAGGTCAAAGTCATCCTCTGGAAGAGAGCCAGGGACCACGGCATGCCTGGCTGCGAGAGGGGGAGACCCGAATGCCTGTGAGCGTGGCCCTGTTCCCCACGCTTCACGGGCACCTGACCCAAGCTCTAACTCACTATCAGAGCCTGCACCTTTTCAGTGACACCCACTCCTCTTCCTCTTTCTCCCCTCTCTTACTATCCCCCACCCTCCTGCTCTTCCCACACAGCTTGTGAAGTGGCCTATATGGCCTGGGACCCAAAAGTGACCCCGGAAATGTGCTCCTCATGAAGGCCCCCATGTCACACCGTGCAAGCAAGTGCAATCCCTCCAAGTAGGGTTTATGTGTTTCTCCCACAAGTACATTTGGAACAAATGGGTCCACATAGTGAATTTGAAAGCACATGTTCTTGTATAGAGATTACAATTTAATTGTACAGCAACAGACTCAACGGACTTAGACCATTTGTTAAGATTGATCAATAGCATACTTTAAGCTTTATCACTAATTTCAGACTTCGTAGGGATGTGGGAAATGTAGAGAGATAGGGGAAGGCTCCATGGGTGAGTGGGCAAGAGGAGCAGAAAACCAGGCTGGCCGCCCAAAGAGGTACATGGTGCAGCAGCCAACTGGAAAATCTCCAGAGTTGCCTGCAGGCCAGCCCACCACTGCATTAAGCGCTACACAAGAAACCTATATTCATGCATACATAACATTCAGTGCATGCTAAGCAAAGTTACATTAAAATCAGTCTTTCATTGAAACCCGCTGGCAGTATCTATGTAGCTTTCTATCACAGCATGCCCTGGAATATATCACCAAACACTCAGCAGTGCATGATAGCATACCCTGGAATATATTACCACATCCCTTGCGGTGTATTGCTGCACACCCTCAATTATATTACCAAACACCCCTGAGTGTATCGCAGCATGTCCTGAAATTATCACCACACACGAAATCCTATTGCAGCACACTGTGTACAATATTACCACGCACAAACGAGTGGATCACAGTATTCCTTGCCACACATCCAGTTGTGTATTACACACCCAGAAATACATACACACAGATACACGCGCGAGCGTGCGGGCGAGTTGCAGTGCTCACTGAAATATATTACCTGGCACACAGGGGTGTATAGCAGCACACCCTGGAATATTTTAATGTAATTGCAGGAGGAAATTACAGCACACCCTGAAATATATCACCCCGGATACAGAAGTAAAGTGGAGCACACCCTGGCATATATTACTACACACCCAATAGTGTACCACAGCGCACAACTGAATATATAACTACACACCCAACCATTAATCTTGACTTTCACACCATCCATTATGAGGCATATAGCCACCCACTGCAGGGATCTTTACTGAGCACTGCGTAGAGCACCGGTCGGAATACTCTTAATGCACGCACCGCCGGAGTCTGTTAATTCATTATCGGAGCGCTAGTCAGGCCGTTGCAAGAAAAATGTCCTCCCCTCTCCGCGTTCCTGCCTTAGCGTGGGCATCCCAGTGCCTTGTCCTCCCCCTCCTCCAAGCTCTGCCCCCCCTCCTACTTCCCTCTCCACTCCTCTTGCGACCCGGCATACATGTGTCATACATCGTACGTTGGAAAGAACCACTCGAACACGTTTGTAAAGTTGGAAGATTAAAATGCCACAGCAGCTTTATTTTGCATAAAGTCTTGGAGTTATCTTACAGGCAATCCGTAATTCACCACCACAGGTACGCTACTCTGTGTGCGGCTACCTAGGTATCCCTTGCCCTCCCCCCCTCTCCCTTACCGTCTTCGTCCGATGGACGCCTCGGGTTGAGCCCGGCCCTTGCTAATAACCTCTCTCTACCCCCGGCCGTTTGTAAAGTTCCCATGACCGTGTTGTCAATGTCCCCCGATTTTCACTAGGTCTTGGTTGGGAATGCCCTGCCCCCCCTTCCCCCTGACACTTCCCCTGTGTCCTAGATAAAACCGGCAGCCACGCGGTGCCTCGCTAGTGTTCAGGTTCCTATACCGGCACCACCACAAGTGCCCCAACGTTACACATATCGCACATCCGTTGTTGAGGCCGACACCGACCTCCGATGTCGGCCCCCCTTTCTGCCTGCCTATATGGTCGTCGCTTTGCGACGCCGTCTATTATTTTGTCCTTTCTACTCTCCTCTGCCCCCCCCAGGATCCCCCAATTGCCGCTTGTACTGGAAGCCCACTCCTATCTATGCTATGCCGCCCCCTATGTTTCCCTTCTGTCTTGCCGAGCCCCTAAGAACTTCCCCAGTTCCCTCTCCCCCAGGGCCTCCCTGTGAAGCCTGACCCAGTGCCCCCCCTGCCCGCGTAATGTCTCTAACGGGTGCCCTATCCCTTCTCCATCCTTCCTATCCCAAGCTTGCTCCTCCGCTCCCCAGGTCCTTCATTCCCCCCCATAGGCCGCCTTCCCAGCACAGTTCTTCCGTACCCCGTCTCCAGTCCCCCAAGTTTTGGTCCTTGCCCCCCTCCCTTGCCTTGGAACTGGCTTCCTCCCCCCTGTTCCCTCTATTCGCCTTGCCGCCCCTGTCTTGGATCCCCCACCTACCTCCCCTTCCTGCCCTCCTCCTTCCGTGAAGACTTCCCCTTGCTGTTATTTAGTCACCGTTACCTGCCCCCCCCCATAGTCTCCTCTTGTCCCCCCGACCGACTTCCCTTGATGGCCTTGTTTCTGAGTTTGTTATTCGCCCCCCCACCGCAATTTTGGGCTTGGAATTGGCTCCCAAGTCCCCTACATCCCTCCCCTTTTTCCCAGGGCATCCCCCGAGCCTATTACTCTTGAGGCGCTGTACAACTAATCTGTTGGCTGATCATTCCCCTATGGGTCTGTCAGTGCTTCGTTAAAGGGATCGCAATGTAACTCCGCTGGGCGACCTGTAAAACAAAAGACAAGTCATTACAAACATTTCGTTTTTTGGGATGGTGGGTGGGAAACAAAAACGATAATCCGACGAGGCAGGAAACCGAGGGAGACTGTGCTGTGTCTTGTACAGCCTGTGTCTTTGTGGGGCATGTTTCTCTCTTGGTTTCCTGGCCCACCCCTTGCCTTTGGCGCGCTCCCGTTCCTCACTTCTGGGGGAGGGCTATCTGTTCCTCCCCCCTCCCTGCCCCCTGGCCTGTTGGAGTCGTGGGGGGGAGGAGGTCGGCTGGGCAGCCCCCACTAAGGGGCGGCGCCCGCCATGCCCTCTTCGCTGGCGCGTTCGCCTGCCAATTCAGCCGTTTCCTTGCAAATGGCAGTTCGCTGGACGTCCCAGGAAGCCCTCAAGCGGCGGTTCAGCTGCCTTTGTTTTGGTCACCTACAAACGACGTGCCATATAGGTGCCTCCTGCCTCACCCTGTCTGGCATGTTTAAACAGGGGCCGCAATACGAAGTACACAACTTCAAAGGACAGGAGAAATTGCTTGCTTGTAATATTCATTGTCCGCAGCCCAACAATTTTATTCCAGTGTAGTCCACCACCCCTGCAATTCAAACAACTAAGAAAGAGTACGACACACACATTCTCAGCGAGTGGGATCTCTCCCAGGCCTGTGACACGTCACAGGGGCTAGATAATAAATAGGGTCACACAACAAACCAGGCACGCAAAGAGGTGCACGAGAAGGGGTGCACAGTGATTCATATCAAAACGGCAGCCCACCCCAATGAGTTTTTTTGAAAGCTTCATTTGTATACGTGTATACACTTCTGTCAGCTTAATGATAGTATGGCTAGGCTCAGGGGCGCCGAGTACGGGGGGCTCCGGGGCCGAGCCCCCCGGCAAAATCAATGCGGCCCCCCCCCTCCGCCGGAGAGAAGTGATGTAGCATCGATGGCCCTTTCCATCGATACTGCATCACTTCTCTCCGGCCGGGTATAATCGCGAAAATGTGCTATTATTAAGCCTTCGCCTCTAAGACTCATTTTGGTGTATGGACCTGGGGGGGAGGGTTTAGGCGCAGCGGTATTCAAACTGTGGGATGCGCCCCTCTGGTGGGCCGCCGCCTCATTGGGGGGAGGGGCGCGCATCCACAGTTTGAAAATAAAAGAAAAAAAAAGGATAAATGACCAAAGTGTCGGGCTGTTGCTTCATTAACAAGCAGCAGCCCGATCCACGGCCCCTGCCACACATGCTTAGTGCGACAGAGGCCGGGCCTTTGTGAGGTCTCAGGCTCCATTAGGAGCCTATTTATAAAGACAAAAGAAAAAGCTCACACCTTCTTTTGCCTTGAGGATGGTCATCTCGGCAAAAGAAGGTGTGTGCTTTTTTTGTCATCATGAATAGGCTCCTAATGGAGCCTGAGGCCCCACAAAGGCCCGGCCTCTGTTTCACTATGGGTGGTGGCAGCAGGGCCGGATTGGCCCCTGGCCGGACTGAAATGGTCCCTGGGGAGTAAGGGCCGGTTTCAGGCCATGCTTTGGCCAGTTTGAAAAACATTTTTGGGAAAAATTCATTTTTTTTTCAAATTTATTTTTTCATTTTCTATTCTTCAAAAACCTTTCATCCTTCTTGGGTAAATATGAGTACCAACACAGGTTGGGTGATATTGTATGCATATTTGTTCTATAAAAAAGAGCTTAAGCATAAGTGCTATATAATACCATATTATCATGTGGCCTTGGACGTCTGCTTGGAGTCACAGTATTTTGATAATATGGATCTCTACACACAGATATTAATGATACGTATTGTGATCCATTCTTGTATGAAATGTATATCACCTTAGTGAAATCATAACCATATTTTTCGTAATGTAGTTTACTTAGGAACAATGCTATTTGATACCACTTCCTATTTTGTCAAGGGGTGAAAGGTTGTGTTTCATCGCTTCCCGGGATGTCACTTTGGTGTGGAGTCAAATTACATCACTTCCGGTGATATCATCAGAGGTCAAGTGTCGTGAGGCGAGGGGTGGGCCACTTTTTTGAGGCGAGGGGTGGGCCACTTTTTTTTGGGTGACTGGGCCTATTTCTTGTCCCAGTCCGACCCTGGGTGGCAGCTATAGTGAGGAACTGCCCAAGTGTTTGGGCACAGGCACCTACTGTTTTACAAATTAAGCACTTGGTAGACACATGCAGTTGCAATTAAATGTTCATTAAAAAAGTATGCCCGCAAGAGTATGCTATCACAGAGAAACGGGGACCCCAAAGCCAGTTCAACTACCCACTTCCAGGTGTGCTACTGAACAGGTAGATGTAAGTCGAGAGCCAACCAACCTCTTTCTCCTATCTGTGCTACTGTACCATACAAATAAGGGGGAATCGCTCTCCTGCAGCCTCTCTCCCAGTCATCGATTCTTGATGATTTATTGGTGCAGTCACAAAAAAATGATTTTTTTGGGGGTTCATTTTGTTTACAAAAGTAGCGCGTTGCTAAAACCCCCTGGCTGCCAGTTCATTGTCCTTGGAGCGTCCCAGGCTCCCTACCCCCTGAGAGCCACCAACCTTGGGTGCTGTTTTATAACAAATGAAAGACGCAGACAGAACAATAACTGTGTGAGTCAACTGAGAGATGAATGCACTCATGCTCCATTCAGAGAGAGGCTTTGAAAATGTAGCTCTGACAAATCAGAGAATCATGGGGCAAAGAAGCACTGCACATCTCCACTCCCTCTTCATGGGTTTACGGTTGCCACCTGAAAGGTTGCCAGCAGCTAACCTGCCATCCTGTCCCAACTCCATGCCTCGTGTGCTATTCCCTGGTCAACCAAACCCTGTGAACTCATAGGCCGCATAAGACCCACAGAAGTCTTTTTACTGCATGTCCTGAACGTTTCTTGCACTAGTGCTATTAACACGTGCAGCTCCAAGGTATAATATTAACAACCAGTGTTTGTGGGTAAAGGGCCGGCATAAAGTCTCTATTTCAGAGCCAGAGTCAAATGATAAGGTGCTTGTGGCAGTATGGAGTTTCAGGCCTCTGCTTGGACACCGGGTTCTGCAACCTTTAGCTCTGCAGATATGTTGGACTACAATGCTCATCAGCCCCAGCCAGCATAGTTAATGGTGATGGATCATAGGAGTCGTAGTCCAAAACATCTGGAGAGCCACATGTTTAAGACCCCTGGCTTTAAGGAACAGGAAGTAAAATAATCCATGAAAGTAACACGAGTATGGCGTTCCTGGATCTACATGGGTAGAATAAAAGTAGACTAGAAGAACAGCCTGGGGGCATCAAGTTTATGCAGGATGGAATGGTGGGGTCTGAGTCACCTGAGGAGACAGGGGTATCTTACAGGTCTGAAACCTGGTAATCCACTTTACAATAAAAGACAACATGGAGAGAGGTGATGTCTCTGTGTGGCCTGTAAATCTGCCGAGATACCACCAAACTGTACTACCATTACTGCCACTTGGTCTGGCGGTATTACTGCAGGATTACAAGTGGTGGTAGGCAGTGTTAGTCCCCATTAATTGGAGTCCATAGGACTCCATGGTGGGTTTCAGTGGTATTACTGCTGGTAGTAATTTTGCTGGTGGTAATATCCCAAATTGTTCTATTTTGGGTGGTATGGTGGAGGAAATACCTCCAGCTTCTTGCTGGAGGATTTTCCCCCACCTTTGCCCTCAAACTTATAGTTGGGCAGTGCGATAATGTGCCTCTATACGGTATTACCAGTGTTGCCAGTCAGAACCCATTTACCTCAGCACTGTATTCAGTTCTCTGTTTTTTGTCCTGACGCTTAAAATGTGCGATTTGCATTACAAGCTGTGTACCACAGACTGCTTCCACTCTAAGCAGGGGAGAAGTTAGGACTGTGGGGACTGAGATGGCAGGACGTTTCAACCTTTTGACACGAGGGGCCTTCACTGAGTCTTGGGGGGGCATCACCTCCCACGGGATATGGTACAGTATAATTACCTCATTGCTTTCTATCACTGGTTCCTCTACATAAGCCTCTTGCTGACATAGAAGGGTTTATAACTGTTCAGTGGGCATTCAGTGGCTAAGATCTATGCTGGCCTGCCATCTTGTGATAAACGGCAGCTATTAACCTTAAATTTGTCGCCATTGCAAGTCGCACTTCTCCCACAGCAACAGCAGAGCCCGCTTGCCAGTGCCTGATAATCCCAAAATTCTCTGTAATTTTATGCAAAGCTGCATTTTATTTTCATAAGGTTATTTTCCTCACTGAATGCTGATCAAGTGTTTTAAGTCTGGACTTTATTAACTGGGTGCTTGTAATTGCAGCACAAGCACTCTTTACAATCTAAACTAGAGGTGTGTTTACAATGTTGATTGTTCCAAAATACATCTCCTGGTGTGCTGCTTTGGGTCAGGTGGCCCCCTTTAAGCTGTGCACAATGATACATTGTCTGGTTGACATACTATGTGATTTGTGTATTTTATAAAGGAAACTAAGACCACTAGACCTCACCACCCCAGAAACTCCCAATCCCACCTTTGGGGGCATTCATGTGGACATGGGAACACAGGAAAGAATGAATAAAAAAGTATTTGCCTTCAAGAGGAAGCTAGACCTTTGCAAAAGAACAGTTGGAGCTGGGCAAGCCACCTAGCAACATTAAGGTCCAGCTTTGATGAATACTTCCCTGAAGTAAATGCTGGCATCAATGACTGGGTGATGCAGACTTTTCTGGCAGAGGAGGTGGTGCATCATCCATTTGATGCCCAGGAAGAGCTGATTGAGGTTCAGTCGGACACTACTCTGCAATCTGAATTTAGGAACATTGCAGTGGGTGAATTTTGACTGAAGGTAATCCTGGAGTATCCTACATTGGCATGGTCTGCTATACAGTCGCTCTTACCCGTTTGGTCTTGCTACTTGTGCGAAATAGGCTTTTCAGCATTGGCTTTTTTACTGACTCCTTCATTTTTTGAATAAGGGGTGTTTCAAATGAATGTTGAAAACCCGGAAAGTGGGAGTTTTTAAAACATGGAGACAACCATGGCTACAAAATTTAGACGCGAGTGCTTCCATCAGTCCCAAACATCACCTGGGTGCAGGGTGAGTCTGGGTAGCTGCTTTTTAACATTGTACACTACTTTACTAGAATTTCTGGTAAAGTACAATGTTAAAAGCAGTTAACACTCTCCCCCCCCCTCCCCCAAGTCTGAAACCACACTTGATTACATTATACTTCAGCCAGGATTGCATTATACTTCAGCCAGGATTGCATTATACTTCAGCAGCATATCTGATGTGTCCACCGAAAGGTTTAAGATTAAGCTACATCCCTAACTCTATCTGGTTACCCAGAGGTAACATATTAGCAAATTTCACTTGTGGCTGGCCAATCTACAGCAGCACTATTGTAAGTTTGAATTGTTGATGTTTTACTGAACTATGGCACCACACACGTCTTGCTTGGTAGTTTTTAATCGGGAAACGTCTTTACTTCTTGTTTTCCTTGAATTGGGAACTTCTTTTTTTGGTGGTGGTGGTGGTACTCCACCTTGCAGCTGTACCTTCTGTTTAGCAAGCATTTAATTCTCCCATCCTAGTTGTGTTGCTGGACGATTATAGAGCAGTGGAGTAGGGGCAGTGATGTCTTACTGGAATGCAACTCGAAGGGTGAAATCTCCTTCTTTCTTGACTTTAGTATATGCAGTGCATGCTAGCCAATGTTTCCACTGTTCTGCGCTGCGCGCGCCAACACCCGCCCCCCGCGCGCCGTTGCACCAAGTTGGCGACTACATGCAAATTTGCGGTCATATAACTGGCAGTGATATCACTTCCTGTATTTGGGCCCCCCCCCAGGAAATTCATAAGTCGGCTCCCCTGGCTAGGCTAGTCCAAATTCACTGCTGCTTTGCTCCTGCTCGGAACAGTGCACAGAAGGAACAAAGAAGAAAATAAGGCAAATTGTAGTACTTAACAGTGCCGGCCGGGTGCCGCAGGCAGCACAGCTCTGAGCCTCCGGGTAACGAATCAGGACTCCCCCCCTAGTCAGGGCCAGAGAGGCACACTGGGCCGGGGGGGGGGGGTGGCAGAAAGGCTGTCGGCGCCAACCTTATAGGCCTCGAAAAGAGCAGCACATGGGGCCTCGTGCAGAGGCTGACTGTGTTGCAAGGAAAGTGCCTTCAAGACACGCCCACAAATTTGAATCAACCGATTGGTCACAGAAGCTTCTTACTGCATGGCAACTGACTTTCATTGGTTCATTTGTTGTGGGGCGGGCAGAGGCAGAGCCAGGACACCAGGAGCCCCATCCATTAAAATTGTTTTTTTTCCTGTCATAAAAAAAAAGTGTTCTGTTGAAGCCATACACACTGGCACTAGAGTGAGTGACCACGTGTTCAAATCTGTAAAAGCAGGGCCGGTGGGGGCACTAGCAGAGCAGAGCACAGTCTAGAGTAGTAGAATCGAATCCAACTCACTTGCTCAATAAGGTTGCGTTGCTTTGCAATTGTTTTAACTTTAATTTAAAGTCACCGTAGGAGCCGTGCCTCCTGCTGCAGCCTGCAGGGCAGGCACATGTGCAGGACAGGCACGTGTTGTTGGTTCACTCTCCAGCCCAACCCAACCAACAAATTAACATGTGGGTGGCCTGGCCCCACTCCAGGATCTGTGGGGGCCCCCTCCAGGGCCACCAGGTTGGGGGCCGGGGCACTGACCCCGTTTGCCCTCCCATAGAGACGTCCCTGCCTCGCACCCTGTTTTGGATCTCGAGAGAAGATCCTATTTAATTGTAACACATCACCATCAAACTGCTTGTATGCTTATTTGTTTCCCTTGAACCTTCTTCACTGTTAATGAAGGCCTGGTTACCATTGGCCTTACCCCAACACTAGTTTTGTCTATAATAAAGCATCTTTTTGTATGCATCCTTTGTTGATGCTTCAGTCTGTGCCAATAGGCATTGGCATGAAATGGCCAGGTCCTTATAACCTTTGCCAGCTATTGTTATCACATGTACTGTGAGTACCTTAATTTGCCAAGTATTGGCATGTGATATGCTGTAGTACTCACATCACATGCCAAACGTTGTTATTGTATGGCCATGAGTGTCATCAAAAGCTCAGGTACTCCCAGCATTTCCAGCTCTAGCCACCAAAAGCACAAGTCCTCACAGCATTGTAGGTATTGCCACCAGCACCCCATTGCTAAAGTACTCCATTATGCCGAGTAAGCACAGCATGTTCACATTTTGTTGTGCCTTTTTAGCATAGTAGTGTCAGATTCCATTATGCCCAATTAAGGCAGCAAAGCGTGATTCCATTACCCGCAGTTGGCACTTTCCGAGCAGATACCCTTATGTCCTTTTAGCAGTGTAGTGCCAGAATCCATTATGCCTGGTTAGCACCTTGGTGCCAATTTCCATTACGGCCACTTAGCACAGTAAGGCCAGGTCGTGCTATACTTAGTTAACACAGAAAGGGTTGGTCAGATTACACAGGGACATTTAGAACAATAAAATCACATTCTATCATGTCAAGTTAACATAGCAGTACCACTATGTCCAATTAGCATTGCAGTTCCAGACTCAATTATGCCCAGTTAGCACAACATTCTGTAACCAAGTGACCCTGACATTTTGGAACCTGGTTCTTTTGATGGACTTTTTGTCCTGTCCGATAAAATGCCTCTAAGAAACGAGCATGTCTCTGGAATAACAGTATTGCGACAAGATCAACCTGAGTTTTAAGGGATGATAGTGCCTGCCATGTCATGACCAGGAAGCTAGCTCTGCAGCAAGAATGTGAGCCATACTTGGTTCATCTGAAACTGTGTGGAAGCAGACAGGGTGCTGTTGTACGCCTGTGGGGGACAGTGCTCACCAAGGCAAAGGCTTCAAGGAACGAGATCTTGACTGTGTGACCTCCATTTGGGAAAATCAAAATGGAATCCACAGGAGGAGGGCTGTGAGAGACAAATCATCCAAGCTCTTTGAAATGGAGGTGGAAATAGTAGCTTCCACCTATGTGTGATGATGTCCCCCGTGCCTCGGGCCGTCCCGTACTAGCATCCGCACGCATGCACACTCTGACAACAGTGAACACACGTCCGTTCGTTCGAAGGTCCCGGCGGCATCTGCCGCACGGACCGTCTTTATTTCAAACGCGCATGCGTGGCCATAACGAGGCTCGCGCATGCGCACACCCAGTTAAAGATCTAACATCCCTTTTTTTCTTTAAACAAAATAGTGCAATAACGCACCACTTGAACAGGCTCAAATAACAAACATTAACTTTTCTTAACAGCAGTTTATTGGCCTAAGGCAGTCACCTGTTCAGTCTCCTGAGTCCAGGACGTAGTCCTTGAGCCGAACAGGTAAGTTGCGTCCTTGTCGCGGAGGATACCGCCACTCCACTCTCGGACTTGGTGGCGGGGTCCCGACTGCCCGTGGCGGATCCACGGACGGGTCCTCTTCAGAGGGCTCAGCACCGTTCCCGTGTCGTGAGGGCCCCACCGGCTCAGCATCTCCGGGCCGGATGTCGATATTCTCGAAAAATTATTGGTTGCGGGTGATAGTTCCTCTTTCGCTCGCTGCGGTAATCATGGACCCCTTGACATGTGTGACAGCCCACGGTTGTGGCTCATAAGGCAAAGACAACTTTCCTTCGAGCCTGCGGTTGCGTACCAGCACTGAGTCTCCCACCACTATCTCCTTGTCTTGCAGCCTTCTCCTTCCGCTCTCCTTCTCATTGTGGGCCTCACGCTCTTTCCTCACTCTGTCATTGTTTATAACCCCTGGGTCACGCCCTTACACTTCCGGGAGGAGCCCTCTCGGACATCGCCCAAACAGAGCCTCTGCTGGGGCCACTCCGGTGGACTAGTGAGTGGTCGTCCTGTATTCTCTGAGAAACTCGAAAAGATTCCTCTTCAATTCCCCTCCACTGTTTGCTGCAATGCGAAATACCTTGTTGAGCATTCTCATAAGCCTTTCGGCCTCTCCATTCACCCGGGGCCAGAGTGGTGACATCTTCCGGTGCTGTATACCCTTTTCTCTCAGATACTGTGAAAATTGGTTTCCAGTAAATGCTGGTCCATTGTCCGAGCAGAGAACTTCCGGGAGGCCATGTGTGGTAAACATTTTTTCTAACACCAGGATAGTATGGTCACTGGCCGTTGAATCCACGAGCTCCACCTCCGGATATCTCGACCACTGGTCCTCTACCACTAAGAAGTACATGCCCCTTCCAGTCGACCCAAAGTCAGCATGGACCGTACCCCATGGCTTCTCACTCCGCTCCATGGAGTTGATCGGTGGCACTCTTTCCAGGGGACTTGCTGCCTGGCACGGCAAACATCCTTTCACGTGCGCCTCCACAAGGCCCTCCAGATCCGGAAACCATAATTTTGGTCGCAGTCTCGCCTTTGTTTTTGCCACACCATGTTGTCCAGTGTGGGCCAGCTCCAGGACACGAGCCCTCAGTGACCGTAGTACAACAATTTGCCTCCCTCAGAGCAGCAAACCATCCTCAGAGATGGAGAGTTCATCACGAATTTTCCATAGTGCCTGGAGATCCCTCTGGGCTCTGTCTTCCCTCCTTGTGTTGTTCTGTAGGATATCTCTCCATTCCCCACTCCTAATCGCAGCTTGGATGATCTTGAATACCTCGTCGTTCGCCAACTCCTGTGCCACTACATTTCTGTCCAGTGCCACCAGCATGGCACACCCGACAATGTTGTGGATGAATTCCTGGCACTCCACCACTTCCCCATGTCCATCTTCCCTTTCCTTGTTGCGGTGGCGGGACAGGTAGTCTGCCGGATTGGTCGTCCCCGGGCAGTATACCAATTTGACCCCATATTCGATAAGGGCGAGCATCCACCGCTCTATCCGGGAAGGTGGCTTTGAAGACGTGCCCGCTAGGATGGGCAGAAGTGGCTTGTGATCCGTTATAACAGTCACTGGTTTCCCCAGAATGTACAACCTAAAGTGTCTGCAGCCCCACAGTATAGCCAGGGCCTTCCTCTCAATCTGAGAGTAGCGTCTCTCTGTCTCAGTGAGGCCTTTGCTCGCATATGCTATGGGTAGCATTTTGCCTCTCGCATCCACTTGCATTAGGACTGCCCCCAGGCCCACCGGGCTCGCATCCACCACAATCTCGGATTCGGCCGTGGGGTCAAAGTACACAACCGTGTCATCCTGGTCGGACAGCGCCCTCTTGATCGCAAGAAAAGCCTCTTGTTCTCTTTTGTCCCACATCCAGACAGCGTTGTTCTTTGTCAGGGCCCAGAGGGGTTCAGAGAGAGATGCCAGACCCTTGATGAATCGGCCGCAATAATTAACCATCCCCAGAAAACTGCGGACTTCTATCGGTGACTCGGGGCTGCAGCGTCGCGGATATCCCTGACTTTTTCCGGATCCGGGGACACCCCGTTCTCGTGAAACACGAAACCAAAGAACCCAATGCGGTCCTTGAAGAATATGCATTTCTCACGATGTAAAGTGAGCCCAAGGTCTTTCAGTCTCTGCAGGGTTGCCTCCAAACGCTTCATCTGCTCGCCATGCGATGTGGCGAAGACCAAAATATCGTCACTCATATTTATCACTCCCTTGAGGCCTGCCAGAGCGCCCCCGATGGCATTTTGAAAGACCTCCGCAGCGGAGGAGATCCCGAAGCTAAGGCGCTTGAATTGGTACAGACCCTCGTGTGTGGTAAAGGTGGTAATGTACCTCAAGTCTGTGTGCAGCTCCAGTTGGTGGTATCCTGCCCTCAGATCCAGCTTGGAGAATATCCTGGCTCCCTGCAGTTCGCCGATAACGTCATCTAGCGTGGGCGTCAGGTGGCGTTCATGCTTAATGGCTGCATTGGGCAACCGCATGTCCACACAGAACCGTCACTTGCCCGGTTGTTTGGGCTTCAGCGCCACAACTATAGGCGAGACCCATGGAGTCGGCCCCTCCAACCTTTCGATGATGTCCATGCTGATGAGTGCTTTGAGCTCATCTTCGACCTGGGAACGAAGGTGGTACAGAATACGTTGGTGCTTCAGCGCTGTCGGGCGAATGGTTTCGTCCATATGCAGTCGCACTGGCTCTGCTTTCAGTCTGCCAATCCCTTGGAAGGTATCCGCAAACCTCTCCAAAAATGAAGTAATGTCTCCTTGATAGACCGCAAGCGCAAAATGAACAAGGTCCAACGCCTCCGAGGCTGCACAACTCAACAGGGACCGTGGGCTGACATCTGTGATGAAAAACCTTGCTTTAATTGCCTTGTCTCCTCGGGATACGGGAGCCACAAACACCCCTTTTATGGGCAAGGGAGTGTCACCCTCGAACATGAAAATTTTGGCTCTTGACTTGTCCAGTGGAGGAGGACCTGGGATGGCCTCATAATGTTTAGTGGCCAGCACACACACCGAGGCCCCAGTGTCAATTAGCACCTGTGTAGGAACCCCTTGAATGTCCACAACGCACGTCGGTTGTCTGCGTTTCTTGGTCCCTGTCGCCAAATTCGAGATGAAGAAGACTTCTTCATCCTCCTCCTCCTCTTCTGCGATGTTGAGCCTCTGGGTATCCTGCTCTACTGCAGCGATATTGCGTTGTCTCCTAAACCCACTGCTTAGCCTGGCGGGCCCTCTCTGCGTGGCAACCGGGGCAGCAGCTCTACACATCCTGGCATAGTATTTGTATTTTTATTTATTTGTATAGCCACCAGGCCCAGGGGCAACCAGGTGCATCACTTAGTTACAACATAGGAAAAACAGACAGAACCATAATTACAAAGTTTACAAGTATAATACAGAATTTACAGGTATGTTAATAGCAATGAGAGGACAAGCAGATTATATATACATGTACAAATTAAGCAGAGAACCCAGAGCTAAATGTCCTGGGTGGCCAGCCAGGTTTTCGTAAGGTGGTTGAATCTCGGGACTGAGGGTTCTGCTCTAAGCTCTTTAGGAAGCGTGTTCCAGAGTTTAGCTGCCAAGATAGGGAAGCTAATTCCACCTGATCTTTGGAGATTGAAACGTGGAACCTCAAGGCAGTTTAAATGAGCCATTCTGCTGGATCTAATGGAGTTGTGGAGGGCAAATCGGTTAGCCAGGTAGCAGGGAGCTTGGTTATGAAGGCATTTGTGGGTAAGAGCCAGGGTTTTCAGGGAGATACTGTGTGGGACTGAGAGCCAGCGAATATTGCGTCTGGTGTCGGATATGTGTTGGCGCCTGGGAATGTTGAGGGAAGCTCTAATAGCATTGTTTTGGACAATTTGCAACTTGTTTAGGTTGCAGCAATTGGTGCCTACGTACAGTGCATTGCAGTAATCAATCTTGGATAATACAAGAGTTCTAGCCAGGGTGACACAATTGGTTGCGGAGAGGAAAGGGCGACAGGCTGTAATAAGCTTGAAGGTATATGCCGCTGTGGAAGAGACTGAGTTAGTTTGTCTGGTCAGGGATAGGGTCGAGTCAATGTAGATCCCTAGAGTTTTTGTGTCCTTGGCGGTTGGGATAATATTCCCATCGATGATGAAGGACTTGAATGCAGGGTCGAGTTTGGTAAGTTTTTGTGGCGAAGAATAAGGAGCTCAGTCTTTTCAGCATTAAGACAGAGTCCGTGTTGAGCCATCCACGCATGGATGACCTGGTAGATGACATTGATAGCGAGGGAGCCAGCCGTGTAGTCACCTGAGATAGGGATTAGTATCTGGGTGTCGTCGGCGTAGTTGGTGTAAGTGACACCCAGATAGTACAAGATATCGAAGAGAGGTTTGGTGAACAAGCTATACAACGTGGGTGAAACACAAGATCCTTGTGGCAGGCCACAGGAGACAGGTGCAGGTAGGGCGGCTGCTAGTGGAGAGAACACGCGCATAGATCTATTGTCTAAAAAGAAGCTAATCCAGGTTGTAGCTTTATCGGAGAAGTGTGCAGCTGATTTAAGGTGGTGGCAGAGGATTTCATGATTGACGAGATCAAAGGCTGCCGAATGGTCCAAGAGGAGTAAGAGAGCAAGTTTGCCTTTGTCTTTTAGATCTTCAATCTGTGTTTTTAAATCTATGAGGGCAGTTTCAGTGCTGTGACGTGGCTGGAACCCAGATTGCCTAAGTCCCAAGAGTTTGTTAGATTCAAGATAATCTTGAATTTGTAGATATGCTGCACATTCGAGGATTCTTAGTAAAAACGGGACCGTGGTGATTGGCCTGTAGTATGTGGGTATACTAGCGTCCAGGGTAGGTTTTTTCAATAGGGGGATGACCCACTCGTCCTTTAGATTGTCAGGTACGATCCCAGAGCTAAAGGAAGAGTTGATGAGCGTAGTAATGAATGGCGCTAGGTCATGCGCTGCTTCCTTGATTATAGCTGCCGGGCAGAGGTCGCCTTGGCAATTGGTCGGTTTAAGGCTGGTGATGATCTTTTCCACTTCGGAAATGGAGAGTGGAGAGAAGCTAAAAGCAGTCAGAGAGTCTGGGATGGGGTGGTTTAGGGTGGAGATAGGGTTGGGTTGTGGGTTGGATTGTAGGCTTGATTGTTTGTTATTGATTTTAATTTGGAGGGTGGCAATCTTGCCGAGGAGAGCCTCTTGGATTTTGGTACACCAAGTGCTATCTTTGAGGCAAGTGTCTGGTGCAGTGAAAGGGGTTTCAAGTTCTTTTTAGGATTCTAAACAATTCTTTGGTGTTGGATTTGGCTTGTTCGATACGTTTATTGTAAGTGTCTTTTTTAGCCTGGAATATGGCTTCCTTGTAGTTAAGGGTGGCCAGGAGGAGGCACGATTTGTTGGCTGCGGACTGGTTGCTTTTCCAATGTGATTCCGTGATTCATTTTTCTTTGCGCAGGGTTCTGAGCTGGGGTGTGAACCAAGAGTTCAGGTGGGCTCGAGGTTTAGGTTTTCTCAATTTGGATGGGGCGATGATATCTAAGGCTTTTTGCATAGCGAGGTTAAAGGTGTCAACCATAGCCGTGGGGTCTGAGCATGAGCAAACCTGGTCATTGAGAGACGGGAGGAGGGGGAGGAGTCTGTTGCAAGTGATGTCACATTTATTGCGGGTGGCAGTAGCCGGTGCAATGGTAGGAGAGAGGCTGGCAAGTATGGACTGAATGTTAAATGTAATTAAGTTGTGGTCGGTCCATGCATACTGTTGGTTAGAGATGATATGGATAGGACAATTGTGGGAGGCTAGCCAGTCGAGGGTTCTGCCCTTAACGTCGGTAGGTTGGTTGATAAGCTGTATGAATCCTGCATTCATAAGCATATTATCAATAGTCATGTCAGCAGTGTCATTGGGATCAGTGAGGCCCAGGTTAAAGTCCCCTAATATTGAGGCTTGGGATTTGGTTTTGGTGTTATGAGTGATGATGTTGGAGAGGTCCTCAGCGAAGGTGGATAGCGGCCCAAGTGGCCGGTAAAGTAGATGGAAGGTGATAGAGTGGTTAGGAGTGACGGCTAGTTTGGCTGTCAGTGCTTCCATAGAGGAAAAGTGATGCACAGAGGAGAGGTGGAAGTTTAGAGCATTTTTATGGATGATGGCAATGCCACCACCTTTGGACTGGTTAGAGTTACGATTGTGTCTGATAATGTTGTAACCTGGAGGGATGGCAAGGGAGAGTAGTGGGCCAGAGGCTGCGTGAAGCCAAGTTTCGGTGATAGCCATAAAGTCGAGGTCGAGCGTAAGAATAAGGTCAGCCACTTCTAGAGCGTGAGGCATGAGTGATCTGCCATTGATTAATGCACCCTTAATATTGCTAGTGTTAGGGAGGTTGGGGTGAGGTGATGATGGGTTTTTCAAGTGTGTGGATGCTGTGGAGGTCAGAGACTGTTTGTTAAGATGCACAGAGTGATGGGAGGCGTGCGTGAGTCGCGAGCCAAGTCTGGCATTTCTCAGGGTATAGTGCCCTGGCCTGTTGCATCTCCCGCAGACCCTTGATTTAGTTGGACAGTCTTCTGAATGTGGCAAGTCATACCCACAATATTGACAAATGGCAGAACCACCTTGCGGTGTTGTCAGTTCCTGTCTCTTCTGGCTCTCGGTTTTGCCTGAGGTTGTCTCCCTGTGGCAAAAGCGTCCTCATGCTTGCCTGGGCGTACGGCAGCATGCATCTTGGCCCCTCTACTTTCGGCCAGTTTGTACACCCTTCCACTGTCCAAAGTCTGTGCTAGAGACATGCCCGGCTCCCTCAGGACCTGTCTCTGCAGCTTACCTGAGCTGCAACCTTGAATTAGTTGATGGCGGACCATTACTTCTGCGTCCGTCCATCTGCACGTGGTGGCTAGCTTTCTTAAGCGTGCACAAAATTGATCCAATGATTTGTCCTCATGCTGCTTTTATCCGCACATGGCAAACCTGTCAAAGTCAATGTTGGATAAAGGAATAGAATGGTCCTTAAGTGCAGTTTTGACAGCATCGTAAGTCACCACCGGTAAGGTGAAGGATTCATAAATGCGTAATACTTCTGTCCTCGCTGAGTATAGCAGTGTCGCCACATTGGCATCATCGTCCATTTCCGAAGTGGCCGCAAAAAACATATCAAGTTTTTTGATCCATAAAAGCCATCTCAGGCCCAGTTTTGAGGGTGGGCCTGAGGTATCAAATTCTTGCATGGGTTGTAAGGAGCCATGCTGCCTTCTCACCACACTCGCTGCCGCAAGAGCCTCTCCGTCGCTGTCCGCCATCTTCACAGGTCGCACAGGCACCTCAATCCGTATTAGAGGCCGCAAACCTGGCTAGATTCTGATTCGACGTACCCGAACTCTTGGGCTGAGATGCTGTGATGATGTGCTGTGGCTTCCTCTCTCCCACAACCTGTTTGTACAGGCAGAAGTGCAGTCCCCTTTTCTTGGGAGAACTGCAGAGTGTCCAAAAATTGAGGAGGGGTTCACCTCAGTATTCAGGCAGCGCACAAGCACCCTCGTGGGCCGCAACTACCGTCAATACCAAAAACAAAATGGCCGCCATCACACGTGTGAGGTTCGTAACACACGAGAGGATGAAATACCCATGGCGACACGTTTGTACGTGCCAAGCGTTTCTCTCCCCGTGTCCCGCCTCGTTGCCAATGTGATGGTGTCCCCCGTGCCTCGGGCCGCCCCGTACTAGCATCCGCACGCATGCACACTCTGACAACAGTGAACACATGTCCGTTCGTTCCAAGGTCCCGGCGGCATCTGCCACACAGACCGTCTTTATTTCAAACGCGCATGCGTGGCCATAACGAGGCTCGCGCATGCGCACACCCAGTTAAAGACATAACACTATGGAGGAAAAACAACAAATAAAAGATCCATCTAAAAGATGTGGGCTGGAAAGGTATGAGAGACACTGAAAAAGCTGCAACAGCGTTTAAGGACGATTATGGAAGACTTTGAGAAGATGAGCCTGGTCACAGAGAGAAGATGCAAGGCACCATGACCTAACCCCTGTGGCAAAGATGTTGTGAACAATATCGGTCAAGGAGGGGCCTATTGCGGAGAAAAACAAAGAGCAGGCGATAATCTCAGGGACCTGACTCCTGAGGAAAGGTAAGGGAGTCTGTTGCGCAGGGCTCAAGTCGAGGGTACACTACACGCAGGTGGAGGAGTGCACCCACTTTTTTCAAGTTCCAGGTTAAACATGTATATTGGTTCTCTGTGGACTCAGTCCCCCTTGCTAAATGAGAAACATTGAATGTCCTCTTTGAAGTTATGAACTAAAGCCGACTTTGGGAATCGAACAACAGTCTTAAGGTTGGCAGGCTGAACACTTGACCAATGCACTACATAAGCTGATGAAAAAACGCAAACAACTAAAGGTGAAATGTCACAATTCGGTACTGCAAGTTCCAGGTTAAACATGTGTATTGGTTCTCTTCAAAAACACTTTTAGAAGAAAATATAGTCTATTGGTTTTATGAGTGTGTTGACTTTATGAAAGGCAAATGCCATTCTTCCTGTGCAATTTGGTTGATTTTGCAAAGCCCATTTAATGAAATGTGCATATTTCTCCTTGATATGCTAATTTCCGGCGATGTCACGTCCCATTGCATTTGTTGATCAGTCTGCTCACTTTAACTTTTAGGACTTGACCCCTGCTGTTGCGGCAAGAGAAAGAGTGCTGGTGAGAAACTCTGGGACTCTGAGTACCTGTGAGTAGTAACAGATACTGAGTATCCGTTTTTGGCTTCCTAGAGGTCACTAAAGGCTTATACTAATAACACCCTTTTATGATTGAGTCTGTACACCTCACTTTTTCCAGCAGAGGCATGCTAGATTAAAATAGGTGACCTCGAATGTGATCATGGGTGCCTTTTGGACACCCCTTGATGTTTTCCCCATATCCCATCATATGCTTTTACTTATGGACCTATTCCCAGAAATATTTCCATATAGACCTTTATACATGGCCCGTCCACAATTACAAAAAAGACACTTGAGTGTACAACCATATTTTCCGGGAACTCGGGATACCTTTTCACATGGTCCCGTTCACAATGAGAGAGAAGACACTTTATTGGGTGACCGATACTTTCCAGGTGCTCGGGAAGTCGCTGCGCGTTGACATCATTTGTTTACATGTGACGTCACTGCGCTGACAAACATGCACAAGCACTACTTAGCCTCCACACGAACCATAGGTACCCGGAGTCGCACTGCATACCGCATCAATAGCCACACTTCTGAGAGCACACAATGCGAGGTAAGCATCACATAATCACGCGTAAAACACCAGCAGGAGAAGTTCCCTCTAGTGCTTCTTTACTATCTTCTAATACATGTAGATAGTGGTCCGGGAGGACCAGCTGACCCGTACAAACGACTACAGCCAGTGCAGCCCCAAACTACTAGAGGATGCCTAGCGCATGAATGAACCTGCTATGCAATTTTACTACCATAATAGCCTTGCCTGGAAACCCAGGCAGGGCTTGCATTCTGGCCAACCTTAACGCTTTAACATGTTTGAAGGGATACAATAGAACATTTTTTTTCATTTATTTTTACCCTAGGATGGAAACCCTAAGAAAACACTAGTGGCAGGCTTCTGCCTCCCACACTCAACTAAGGGATTCCACCTTACCCAAACTGAGGGGTGTCCAGGGGGCACACATGAGAGCTACTTTGCCAGTGGACTGTTCAGTTTACAATAGTCATCATCATTGGTACAATAACTAATACGCACTCTGTTCACAATTTGTTTCTCACTTTGTTATACAGATTTATGGAGACTGAAATTTGAAAATTTAATATGAAAAATTAAATTCACATGAAATAATGCTCCCGACGAAGGGATTTATGTCCCGAGATGCGCAGAGCTCATGCTTTTAGATATTTGAGTGTATATGGACTTATCTGTATTTCACAATATGATTGAAATATTGCAGACAACTGATTATGTCCTATGCTTATAGATTAAAATATTTCTAATTGTATTCTGAAACTGTGCGTATATAAATTACTTATGTGTGAATCACACGCGCCCAAAAGTGTTTTGTAAACCTCGTATTATTATTTTGTTAAATTTCTTAAAAAGAAAGTTTGTTCTGACAAACACATCGAGTGTGCAGGGCACGCGGGTCTTCCACAGACAGTGCACACTGACTTTTTCTCCACCAAATGTGACTAGACGAGTGAGGAGGCCAGAGGGTGGGGAACAATTTGTGAGTTAGAGAGGAGGAATGGTCAGGACATAGTCCCTAGGAATAAAATACAAAGAGAGGCAAGCAGCGAATAGGGAATACAGGCTAGGAGGCAAGACAACTGTGAGGACCTGTGTATTGGAGTATAGGGAATAAGGACGCCATCCAGACCTATTTGAAAGAACATGGACTATTCGATAATCAGAGTGAGTTGGATATGAAACAGGTGAAGGACAATGTGTTAGACAAGGGACAACAATCGAAATAGAAATTAATATGAAACTATACAATGGAAGAAAATCCCTAAAGGACCATGGGAATGGTAGAACTAAGGTGGGTTGTCCAGTCTCACTGGTCAACACAATAATCAATCAAATACTGCTTGAGTTGCAGATTTATTGCAAAGTACAATTGAACAGCCTGACACGTGTTTCAAGCAGTCCTAGCTCTTCCTCTGAGGCTTATAAATGAGGACGTGTTGACATGGTCATATCGGGTAGGTTTTGGAATGCCAGGAACCAGCCAAGCCACGCCGTCCGGTAGACCCCTCGAGCAAGGAGGGTCTCATATTAATTGACGCAACTGCAAAGAAATATATTCAGTAATTCCAAAACCTACCCGATATGACCACGTCAACTCGTCCTCATTTATAAGCCTCAGAGGAAGAGCTAGGACTGCTCGAAACACGTGTCAGGCTGTTCAATTGTACTTTGCAATAAATCTGCAACTCAACCAGTATTTGATTGATTATTGTGTTGGCGCACTGAGACTGGACAATCCACCTTAGTTCTGCCTTACCATGTAGTGCCTGGGGAAGGCACTCACATCATCCAGTAACCTGCTGCCTTCCTAACATTAAGTCTAACCAAGCGCACGGTTCCAAAATTGGCTTTTTTGTGCCTGATACTCGTTTTTGCCATGGGATTTATAGTTTTCCCGTGCAGGATGTGTTGCTTTTGAATGAACGTTTTTTACTCTAATTTTAGGTATTTTGTACGCGATTGTTCAGAGAATGGGTAAACTGCACTACAATCACCAGATCCCATTAAGAACAGCTTTCCAGGTTCCACTATGTCGTTTTTGCAGATCAATGTCAGTTTCTGTTATGGATAGTTAGTACAGCAGTGAAGAACTTTCTCGTCCTTAGTGAGCATAGTAAGGCCAGATTGCATTATGCCTAGTGAACAAAGCCGTACCAGAATCCACTATTTTATTTTATTCTACGTTTTATATAGAAGCTAGCAGGACCTCAAAAGTGCCAGAACACTTTACAATGATTTTCTGGTAGAGATAATATAGCAATTAACATAGATAAAAAATGAACCGATAAAGGCTTAGTGAGGCATATTTCGAGCAAAAAACATTAGGGGACTTTAAGGTGGTCTGGGCAAATCCTAGATGTTTAAATAGCCTATTGCAGTAGTAGAAGGGGCCCCTTTTTGCACAATGTTACATTTTGACAGGCGGTCACGCTCCCTATTTCCGGTCTTAGTCCCGCCCCCTGTTGATGTTCTTTGAAATATACTTAATATAAATCTGATATAAAAAAGATATAAAAATATGTTGCTAGCGATTTTATATCAAATATGTATTGGCTTTAAAGTGTTTTCTAATTTATATCAGTTTTGATATGAAGTGAATATACATTTTATATAAAATCTATATATCAATGGAGCGGCACTCGCCAATGCTGTTCGGTCTTGTGCGAGAGCGAAGTGAGCTCTGAAAACAGGGACTGTGAATCTTGGGTTTCGCAGAGTGATGCAGTGATGATGTCACAGAGGGGTTCCGCTCTGGGATGATAGGAAGCAGATATACATTTTATATAAAATTGATAAGCCCCCCAAAGTTTTTGCTAGCAATTTTATTGAACCCCAAAAAATGTTATGTACATTTTATATATTTTAGGAATCCCAAGAATATTTTATTATACATTTTGATTTAAAGGGACAGCCCTAAGGCTATGATGGTGTGGGGGAAAGGGCTTACAATCCAGATATTGCCTTTGTGGTAGGCCAGCAAAACACAGAGCTTTTTCAACTTTCTGGGGGATCTCCATGAAATGACGATTATGAACAGCAACAGTTACGATTAGCAGAAAACACTCCATGGAAGCCGCATACGATAGTCATATTTCAGATTGTTTTACGGTGTATGATGGGATGGAAGATGCCCAGGATTTAATGGCTTACTATGAACCCAGAGTTTTGGGACAACGACAATGTAGTTTTGGAGCAACCAGCCACGGCCAATGGGGCTCCAAAGACCGGAACTGTGAATCCAGGGTTTTGCAGGCGTTGATGGCGTCCGAGACTGGTCTAGTCTCTGGGTGCCTTGATGAAAAACAGGGGCCTGTGCGTGGAGGTGCTAAGCATCAAGCTGTACCAGAGACTAGCAATAGTTATTGTGTTTGCTGCTCAAACCAAATAGAAAACCCGGTGGATCCTGACTATCGCGCATGTATGGAAACCTTAAAGACAATGGGCCTCATTGCATTGTTGCTGGTCCGGAAACAAGGGTGCTGGTAAGGTCACTGGCACCCTTGTTTCTGTGCAGCAAACTATGTGTTTGCCTGCCAGAGCTGCTGTGCCTGACAGGTCTGACTCTGCCAGGCGCAGCAGTCATGGTAGGCAAACCCTCCCCAGAAGCATCGTAATGAGCCGGTGGCACCGGGAAGTCAGGCACCTGTAACCTTTACGGGTCTGGTGGCAACCCGCCGGTAGCACTGGCAGGGTTACCGCCAGACCCGTAATGCGGCCCAATGTTTTTATTCACTGCGCATACTGCTCAAAATTAATTGGAAGCCAGGGGGATAACAGTCTGTCTGTGTATGGAATGTATCTCGCTAACAGAGACTGATACGGGCACACCAGCTCTCTCTCGGGCTGATATTCAGGCCATCCAGGGGTTTACAACCAGAATGGCTGAGGCGTGTTTAAAACAACACTTTTACTTATGGTGCTACGGGCATAAAATTGATGATCCCCAGCAGGATGCTTGCAAATGTTTGGAAATATCTTACGTGGATAATTCGCTACATAAAATATGTTACATCTTGAGCCCTAAACATCTAGTAGAATTGCTGCGCTAGACAGAGCTGCTGACACAAATAAGGCTTGGTGTAGGGACTGAGCAATGCATGTCTAAAACATTATGGGATATATAATCAACGAATAAACCCCTTTTGAAAATGATGCAGTTTAGACGCCTGTCCGACGGCTGTTAGAAACATCATTGAGAAAACAATTCCCGATTGGGTGGGGATAAAGAATATCGAATTGACCGCCTAATGGAATGTCTACATGTTTGCTTATCGAGGCGGTGGCGTGAAATGTATCTGTGCATTAATATCATGTACTACAGAGCCTATAGCAGGACCGATTGTTCTAGTATTTTAATGCAAATACATTTTGAATAAAAATACATGTTTAAAATGTTAATAAAAAATCTCTTGTTTATAAAACCTGGTTGCATCTTTATGTTGAGCGGTTAAGGGTGAACATATGTGGCCTGAAGCTGTTGAAAATACATTAGATTGTTTTTAACATTTTACATTTTCTTAGAGGGGAGATTGAAGTGAATGCAGGTAGCAGTACTGCTACCTATACAGACCTGATTGCTTACGTTGGGGGCCCAAAATACTTAGGCAGAGTTTTTTTTTCCCTGTGACTGCTGCATGAATAGGCTCTGCTGCAGCCACCCTCCCCTGTAGCGACTACTTAATACCCACTGGCAGAATGAGTAAAAGAAAAGGGGTGAGTCCTCTACAAAACTGCTCCGTCAGAAAGTGCACCACAAAATGTGTGGAACGCATTGAGGTAGCCAATGCAATGATTGAGGAGATAGCCGGGTTCTTAAAAGATATTGACCCACCCAGTGGAGGGCCTTTAGGTGGCAAGGAGGGGCCCTGGGCTAAAAGGATGACCTCTAATTGTAGTGTATTGGCTGGTGATGACACTATTGATACAGTTGGTAAGGAGGGGGTCCCCAGGATTAATAGAGTTAGGTTTGTTCCTAATTGTAAGCTCAGCATTACTGAGATGAAATCACTAGCTAAGGAAAGCCTGGGCTCCCGTAAAGTAAGTCTGGCAACACTTGTGGATGTGGGCAATATGCTCCCACGTTATCAAATTCCCAATCAACAAGTGGGTAATGAAGGGACGCTATACAATGTACCAGTGGAGGGCAACCTGCATTCCTTACGAGTAAAACCCAAGTAGAGTGATGGTAGTGGAGGGGGGGAGGAGGAGTAATCCCACCTGTGAGAGTGGATGACCCTCCACCATTACCTACACTCCTGGGCTTACTCTTAGTAATAAATATCAGATACTAAGTACCCTGCCCACTACTGATGTCACCCCTTTGCTCCTTACATCGCTGGAGTTTCCACAGGAAAGGCTGAGTGGGTGTGAGGGCTGTAGGTGTGCTATGGAAATTATAACCTTAATCCTGAAGGAGAATGAAGATTTAAGAAGTGATTTGATTAGGTTAGCTAAGATTGTTGAGGGTCTGGCACTGCAAGTTCCAGTCCCCATGTTGGCAACTGGTGGCGCGGGGGCACTGACCTCAGGACCCCCAGGCAGAAGAAATGTTGTGCTTATTAGGACAAGTGGCACTTAAGGGCTTAGCCACCCGGAGAATGTGCGGCCGAAAAATGGTGCCTACTACACTCTAGTAGGGGGCGGGAAGTAGCCCTTTGGTTGCAGCGCCAGTGAGAAAAATCTCTCCCCTGGGGACTAAATATGATGGCACACATAGGATGGATATGTTTTACCTAACAAATGTGCCCAAGTCTCAGGATAGTAAATATGAGCGGGGTTAGGGTCTCATTAACAAAGTCACACATTGGCTGAGAGCCAAGGGAGAGTGTCTTTCTGTGATTCACAGTGACTTTGTTCCTGTATGAGGCTAATTGGCCCCCATGGGAGAGACTCAATAAAAATCCATCTTAAAGACTCCCTTTTGGTTCAGGGGTGCTGGAAATGGAGAAGATGTCGCTGCCTCCAAGTAGATTAGAAATTGGCTAAAGATGCTTCCGCCTGCCTGGGATGTTCCCTTGGCTGGAGGAAGTAGGGGGGGGGGGGCGATCAGGGCCCCAAAGGTACATCTTTTAAAGGGCCAGAAGAGGATTATTTGGGACAGCAAGCTTGCAACCAAGTAAGAACTGGCAGCTAAGTCTCATGGAGGGTGCCCATGAATGCCTGTGATTACCTGACGGATTCAAAAGGGACTGGTCCAGCTTAGTGGGAGTCATGGCATGGCCCCCAGGAGGTGATGGATTGGGCACCCTGTGCAGGGATAGAGTCATGTCCCTTTGGATGGTGAACAGGAGCAGGGCCGGGGGGTGGACACGCTAAATCAGCACCAATGTGCAAGTCCAACCCAGTTAGGGCCCAGGGTGCGGGTCTTATTATGGAACATTGTTGGGGTCAATAAACAGATGCTTGATAATGATTGACTTTCTTTCATCCAAGACTTTGGGATGATTTGTTTACAAGAAACATGGGCTCTGGTGCCACCTAATATTCAAGGTTATGCCACATTTGCCATTACGGCATGCAAGGGTGAGAAGGGCCGTCCGAACGGGCGCCTGTTGATATGGGTGAATACTGCCTTGGATAAACCTGTTGCGCAGATAGATACTGGTTCACTAGATCTCCTGGAGTTACATATCAAGTTTAGTGATAATTCTGAGATCCTGTTGTTGAACATCTAGAACAGGATAATTCCGGGGAGGGGTGCAGGGCTCGTAGGAGCAATAGCAGAAATCACCTTGGCATGGAGGCTGTCAGTGCAGGGGCTTGGGAAGATCCTGGTGGTGGGGGACCTCCAGTATGAGCCCCTGCATAGTATAGTCGATACCCTGGAGGAGGAGGACAGTTGCAGGGGGCTTGGGACCCTTAACGTAAGCTTTCCAAGTAGGCAACATAGGCTTGCAGAAGAGGTTACTATTGCCTTGATATCGGCCAACCTAGGGGCTTGTAATGGTCGATTCTTGGGGGATATCCCAGCTGCCCCAACGTTTGATAACAACTGAACTAATAGTAATATTGATTACAATTTGATGACCATTGAGGCCTAGAGGTACGTAAATTCCTTTTGCATTTACAAAAGGGTTGACAGTGACCATCACTGCTTGCTTTTGGAGGTGAGTGAGGCTTTTTGGGTAACAGTAGATGAGAGAGAGGCCAGAGGCATGGGCAGGGCCATTACAGCGGAGGACTTAGTTTGCGTAAACTTGACCTTGTAGTAACCTTGCCATCGTTTTATCAAGACATTGTTCCATTTTTGGATGAACTTGCCTCAGTTGACCCCCTAGATGGGGTTGCCACAGTAACAATACATGAGAATCTGATAGGGAAGGTGGGGCCGCACTTTTCGAAAATGTTTAAAGTAGCACACAAATCCACAAGGGTTTTAAACCCTTGGTATGACAAAGATTGCAGGCTGACCAAGGGCAGGTTGATTAAAGAAGTGAGACAACGAATACCTGCCGTTGTACTAAGGCTTGCTAGAGCAGATTACTGCAGGGTTTTAATGGGGAAAAAAAGGGACTGGCATGAGAGCATTTTGAAAGAGTTGCTGCATGACATGGATAAAGGGGACTCAAAGGGGATTTGGAGCTTAACGGAGGCGGGGAAGAGCAAAGGACCTAATATGCTGCAAGCCTGCATCACAGAGCAAGCTTGGATTGAACATTACAGCAGTCTCTATGGGGCAAAGGGGGCCACGCCTGGTATGAATAACCCTGGTGAGGTGTGCACCATGAGCGGATCTGCCACAAGTTACCCTCCACTGACGTCAACAAGTGAGGGAGGTGGGTAAAGCATTTCTGTGCCAGAAGCTGGGCAAAGCACCTGGTCTAGATGGGGTACCTATAGACTTTTACAGGAACGAGATTGCAGTTTGGGTCCCATATCTAACCAGGTTATTTAAAGTAATCCTGAGCATAAATGTGGTACCAGAGTCCTGGAGAAGAGCAGAGTTGGTCCCAATTTATAAAAAAGGCCCTAGAGATGACCCATTGAATTATAGGCCCATTCCACTGCTGGATGCAGGGGGGAATATTTTTGCTAGGGCATTGCTAGCACACTAAGACTCCTGGGATAGTAGCAGGACAATAATTAATCATTGACAGGCGGGGTTTGCGGAAGGACTGAACACTAGACCAAAGTCTTCAACTAAGGTTGGTGTGCGACAAATATGCAGTCCCGAGAAAAGTTAGTGTGTATTCAGTCTTCGTGGACCTGTGTACTGCTTTTGACACTGTGCCTAGGGAGCGTCTCTGGGAGTTGCTGAGGAAGCAGGGTATCCCAGGCCCTTTCTGACTGCAATACACAGCCTATATGAAGGTAATACAGCAGTGGTTAGATGGGGCACTGACATGAGAACCTCTGATAGTATCAGAATAATTATGGGTGTCCGTCAGGGATGTGTTCTGGCTCTAAAGCTTTTTTTTTTTATTAATGGCGTGATTAATGAATTGCTGGCAGTTGAGACAGATGCACCGACATTGGAGGGGCACAGGATACCGGCCCTGCTGTTTGCTGGTGAAGCGGTTTTGTTATCTTTGACACACGCGGGCGTCTGCAAACAGCTTGACATATTCAATGCATTCTGTAAAAGGAATGGCTTGGCACTGAATGTCGGGAAGACAGAAGCCATGATTTTCAATACTAATGGCAGGAGGAAGCAAAAGGGACTGAAATTGGGCCTGGATGGGGTAATTGAACAAGTGGTCATATATGATTGTCTGAGGGTAGAAATAATGGCAACTTGTTGCTGGGCGATGCAGCATGAGAAGGCCAGGTAGACACTGGTGAGGTATAGTGGTGCACTTGCTAGGTTCACTGCAGAGCATGGAAATGGGATAGTGTGTGTTTCCCTCAAAGCATTCATAGCTCAGACACGGTAAGCTGTGATGTACGGAGCAGAGTTATGGGGGCAGATGAACATACACACCCTGGCAATCGCTAAAAACAAGCATTTGAAGAATTTACTGGGATTGCCAATCTACTCCCTGAGCCTGCCAGTGAATCTCGAGAAGGGCATGCAGGGAATAGAGTCTTTCAATTGCGCCCTTTTTGCTGCTTGGCCCTGCTGTGGTCCAATAAAAATCTACTTAAATATAGAGAAGCACTGCAGGATGTTTTATCCCATCAAGGCCGCATAAACTTGAAGTGGGCAACCCATGTAGAGGAGCATGATGGATTTGGCTCTCTGTGGTTATTGGAATGACTTGCATGCCATTGCTGCACATTGTAAAACCAAGTTAAAGCCGCTGCATTAGCTAAGACATAGCAGGTTACTTTGGTCAAAGCTATGTCTTCTGAATCCCTAGCATGCTATCTTGCAATCAAGACGAAGGAGGGGTATGACCCTTTACTGGATTATATCAGCCCCAAGCTTCAAAGGTCTCTGAGACGATACATAGATGGGACACTGATGTGTCACCTACTTGTATCCTATGCAGGAACAAAACAGAGGATTTGAAGCATTTGATTATGTTGTGTCCTGCGGCATTGCCCCTGAGGAGGCGTTTTCTAAAACCACTCTTCCAGGGACTTGGGTGTAGATCCAAGGAAGGGGCAATAGTAATTTGCCTAAATGCAGCCAATATTCCAGCAGTGTGTTCCATCAGCTAATATCTGAAGTGGGTCTGGAGAATACGGATGAGAAAATAGCAAGGACTGTGATATTAATTAATCTTGAAACTGGAGTCTGCATTTTATCTTAACATGTTGGGTCATGTGTTTTATGTGTTTTTTGCTATTTTATGTATTTTATGACGTGCAAAGGTATGTGCGCTTTTAGGACTTTTTTGTAGAAACAAAGCTTATGAAACCGAAAAATATATATATATTATGATGAAAGATGTGTTGGTAGTTATGGCAGGGTTCAGAGGCTGTTCTGTAAACTGCTAACCAATGGTGAGAAGGTGTCACGGGGAGCAGTAAAGACGTGGCTTTCAGGGGAGGAGGCCTACATGCTACATAAGCCGGCCTGAAAACATTTTAAATGACGAATGACCGTGGTATCGACCGTGGACCAACAATGGCAGGCAGATATTATGGATTTGAGCCAGTTACGCGAAGACAAAGATGGGTTCCGCTACATTCTAGCCGTCATCAACGTTCTTTCAAAATACGCCTATGTTGAGGCTGTAAGAACAAGATGGGTCACAGCGTGGTGATGGCTTATAAACGCATATTTAACAAAGGCTGAGCCCCCGCTAAACTACAGGTGGGCGCCGGTAAGGAGTTTTCAAATAAGCCGCTACAGAGTCTACTAAAGCAACACATGTTGCATCACTTCATAACACACTCCGAAGTTAAAGCCTATTATACAACTTTTAAAACACGACTCTGGCAATTTTTCATGGCTAAAAACACCCATAGACATGTGGATATGTGAACGTGTTACCCGCTTTTATAAATATGTACAACACGCAACATAGATCTATTAAAACCACCCCTGCTGATGTAACGCCGCAGATGGAGTGACTCAAAGGGAGGGCATCTATATATGCACACTAACTGATTATTCAGGCGAGGGTGTTGAAACTGTTTTTCTACAGGGAGGAGATCCAGAAAGTCAGTAAAGACCAACAGCGGGTTTATAGAATCGAAAAAGTCATAAAGAGTAAAGGTTGTGGAGCCAGGAAACAGTATCTAGTCAAATGGCTATGGTACCCAGCCGGATCCCTAGAGGCCACAGATGTGCAAGAGGGCGGCATGGAGTCTGCATCTTTCTATATTATACTCCCCAGCAACTCTTCAGCCGAGACATTCCCAGGGAACAATATATCCAACTTTACTGTGAAGCTGACCAAACCCGTAAATTTGCAAGGGAAATGGACGGTGGTGCTCACTGAAGTTCAGTACGTCCGATCGGGGGACAATTTAGCCGCAGGGCAAGCCACGTTTATCATAAAAGGAACAAACCCTCTGAGGCTCTGGCTGGGCAGGTTCCCTGAGGGGCATTACCCAAATATACAGGAACGTGTCAGAGTCACCAGAAAAGCTGTATAAATCATGCCTGAGCACGGTGATACAATGTTACAGCTAGGCCCGCACTAGCTGAATGTTTTTTTACAGGGTCTGGACGCATCTGTTAGGTTTTCAACTGCGGGAAGACTGTGCAACAGATTGGGAATCATGCAGTACATTGGAAATGAAGAACCGTGGACAATACCTGCGCCAACATTAACAGGGTTTATTATAGCTTACTGCTTTACAGCCATATCGTGGAGTATCAAATGATGGGGGATAGCTACACCCCGCTGCTTAGAACCGTGGAGATTAAACGGAACAACGAAATTGTAAACCAAATACAACAAGCCCAATTACATCCCAGAGTATAAAAATCTGGTTTTCTCTATCCTTTTCTATCCATTCTTTAGTCTTGGGAAGATTTCCCCCTCGTTCTGATGCGAACAGTGTTGGACGGGAGGAACCTTTATGATCTTTTCTCTCATCAAATGTATGTAGAGAGTGAAAATGTTTGTTGGTATCTGAAGAGTTTTGTGCTGTTTCAATGGCCAAAGTAGAGGTAGGCTTGTTCAATTGTAAGACTGCTTTCTGCAGGGAGGTAGAGAGTTAATTAATTGTTCTATGGTCAACATCTTTATCAGTTCAGGTAAAGTTTTTAGCAGTCCATAGAGAAGTAGTGTTTTTGATTTGTTCCCCCAACTCTAAAGGAGTTTCTGCAGGGTTCAGTCTAATGTTCCTTCATTTTTGTTTATAAAAATTGCTCGTTTGTCCCACTCTTTGTAAGAGCCCTCCTTGATATATGCACACGTAGTGTCCCCTTGGAGATTTAGAAATTGATACAATGTTTGTAGTTTACCTTTGAGTAATGGTCCTAGGTAACAGATTTTTTAATTATCATCCCACCCAAAATGTACTGCTAATTGTTCGAAGTTGAGAAAAAATTCCCCAAGTCCTCACCTTCTAGGTATGGTTGTAGAATACTTTGAGGTGACAGAGTTTTGGCATGAATGGCAATCAATTGTTCCAAACCTGACTGGAGACGGGTTTCTGCATGCATCTGAAGGGCCGCTAATTGGGCTAATGCGTCTTGAACAGATGCCATATTTCTATGGGGCATCAAGGTTCTGTCTGACTTTTCTCCTGACTCAGAGGGGAAAAAGATGGATTCAACTTCCTCTTCTTGGGGAGTGATTTCAAAAATTATTCTTCGGTATCTGAACCAGATTGGAGTATAGCGTATTGAGAGGTTAGATTTGTTACCGTTAAGGCAGAGGTGGAAGGGGAACTACCTACGAGGAAGGATTCCCTTTAAGGATGGATTCCAGGACACTAGGTCTAATAAAAGTATGGAGTGATCTTATGTTCTGGGCTATACGGTCCTATTGTTGTAAATGATAATGGGAAATGGGTAAAGTATCAAGTAACAGTTGCAACTGAAAAACCTGTTTTTGGTCTCTCATGGGGATGTGAGCTTGTAAGAAAAGGGCCTTCTTTATGGTATGGGCTTGGTCTCAGGCTTCAACATTGACAATTAGTTTAGCTCGACTGGTGGTAAGACAATAATTAACATGGGGCCTTCAGCTTTTATCAATTGAATCGTATCCCACATCTAACATCATATTAAGGAAGGCATGGTATCAATAGTAAACACAGACACAATGGATACAAGTTTCAAAAACCTATATTTGGCATTTTGGTTGGGTTGGTAGAATTCCTAACTGGCCCCAACTCTAGAAAGGGAATAATCTAGACCATTATATAAATAGTAAACAGTCCTAGTCAGTCTATTCAAAAAATAAAAAGGCCTATACTAAAACAAACTAACCTTGCCCTCCTTCTAACAATGACAAATGTGTACAAAAGGAAAATAGAGTCGCAAAAGAAATGTCAGAATGGCTCCCTTCCCCACGTTCAGCAGCACAGGGTCTAGAGAGCTTTCTAAAAAGTACAGGTGGATGGCACAGTTCTTTCAGTCATGCACACCTTTCGTTTACTGGTACACTTTTAACAGTTCAGGCTTGGGCTTCAAGCTTCTAGTAGTTCAATCACTTCCTTAGGCCTCGTCCACCTGGTCATAAATATACAGTTCCACTTTTGACCTTTACTTTCCCACAATTCAGCACAGGCTTCCCTCCGCCAGGCGAGCATGCCTCTCTTGTCACATTCACTTTCTTCATTTATCACATAGTTCTGTGCAGGCTTCCATCTATCGGGCTGGAGCCTGTCGTTCACTTTATCACATAGTTCTGCCCAGGCTTCCCTTTGCCGGGCTCGAGCCTGTCTTTCTTTTCTGGGGGTTCTCTTCCCCATGTTTTTGTCTCAGGTGTATTTTCCCTGTCGAAGACTTTCGAAAATGCAAGGATTTTACATAGACCTCTGCATGAACACTTCAACCTCTCTTTCAATAATTTTACAATCCACAATCTTCCTCCTCTTATAACACCAGTGCCTCTTGGTACTTGCAGTTTCTTATCCTCTTTGGTTTGCCTTCTTGGCCTTTTCCAAAGTTCATGTGTAAATTCTACAATCCACAATCCTCCTCCTCTTATAACACCAATGCCTCTTGGTACTTGGAGTTTATTATCCGCTTTGGTTGGCCTTCTTGGCCTTTTCTAAAATTCATGGGTAACACCAATACTTCTTGGTATTTGTAGTTTCATATTTTCTGTAGTTTGCCTTCTTGGCCTCTTTTAAAGTTCATATACTTTGCCCTTTTAGCAGATTCAGAGCTCACATACTTTGCTTTACATTCATTCAACTTTCTTTCTTTCTGGATCGCGGTTGCTTTCTTGCCTTTGATTCCCAATCAACTCAGGACCCTTCACAGAGACTTTCAAATGTGTGATTTTGCCTCGCAGGACCACTTTGTTACTTTGTATACAGTTCAGCAATTGTCCTTTTCACTATGCGTTTTATTGGCACATGCGCAACCTTCAACATTCGAGTTAGAGTTACTTTTTCTTTTCACACCCACCGGACATTTGTTGCATTCGATAACTCACCGGTTGTGTTCAGTCTTCTTTCATCAGCGCTCTTCCTGCAGCAACCAAGGTAATTTTCAATGCCTCCTCTTCTCCTCCTCAACTCCGTCGTTCACCCGGGAGGGTCACAGGCCGCTTTCTAGTACTTTGAAGGTTTCTTTCTTCCGCTTACTCGGTTTCACTCTCGGAACGCTTACGACTTCCTGAAAGTGTGGGATTCTCACCTGGCTCTCTCTCGATATTTGTAACTACAGATCAGCCCCTTGGCCTTCCGACTTCCATCGCATGGCTCGCATCAGCACCGAAAGAGCTGTTCCTTCTCGTACCCAGCCTCGCTCACTGTGTGCCTGTGCTGGGCATTTTTTATTTGCCTGAACAGGCATGTTGACAAGTGGCAATTGTATGTGGTTAGGATTATGTGCCTGACTCTGCCTGACCTCATTACAGGGACAGAGCCATTGTAAGTCAGTGGAGGTAATCGGCTTGACCTTATTCCTCATCTTCCTCGGCTCAGTAGTGTTGTCAATGTAACATGGGGAGGAATTATGGGAGCTGTAGTTTCCCATAAAATAAGCAGGGATAGGGGTTAGATCTGTTGTGGAAAAAGTGAGATACCATGTCTCACCATTGGGTGCTTCTCCCCCACTCCCCAAGGAACCCTTACCCCAGTGATCCTCGCTCGCTTGTCTACTCCCAGAGTCGGGATCGAAAAGCAATGGCCCTTCCCTGGCCACCTGAGTATGGGATCTCCCAGGACTAGGTTGTGAAACACCCTCTGGTTTTTCACAAGCCTAAAGCGAACAGCCGAGTAAGAAGAAGAAGCCTGTTATCACTAGAAGACACAAGGGTGGGGATATCTTTAAAAAAAAACAATAGCCTTCTTACACCAAGCCTCTGGGGAATGTGTGAAATCGGGGCTTGACCTCTTCACCATAACCCTGACCCAAACAAACATTGTTAAGAGTTTCTACATGGGGGTCTCACCTCTGGCGGCTCTATCACTGCTAGCCCCCATAGAGTTCTTTGTATTGGAGTCGACCGACATGTATCTGGATTTGGGCGACGTGCTGCTGCATCTTACCTGTAAAATAACAAAGGCAGAAGGGACCAACTTTGTGAGGACAGCATGAGTTGGAATGATCGACTACGCGAAAGCCACCATATTCAGCCAGGTGGATGTGATGTTGGGTGATCGAATGATAACGCAGAGCAATAATATGTACGTGTACCGGGCCTATATAGAGAGCCTACCAAATTATGGCCATGATGTCCTGGATAAGCAGCTCTCGGCAGGTTTATTTTATCGTGACAATGTGGGGCATTTCGACAACACTGCTCTGGACAGTGATAACATTGGGTTCGCTAAGAGAGCCCTTCACGCCAGAACCAGTAGAGTATTTGATTTACTAGGCCATCTACACGCTGACCTTTTCTTCCAGGATAAACTATTGACCAACGGCATTGACCTTGAAGTGAAACTATCCAGAAGCACAGACGCTTTTGTCTTATGAGCAGAGACGCTGAACAATACAAGCTAGTCGTCATATCAGCTAGTTTATTCGTCAAACGTGTAAGCGTCTCACCGACCATTAGACTGCTGCATGCAGAGGTGCTGCAGATATCTAACATTAAGTGTCCTGTGGAAAGGGTCTCCCTTAAAGTCTTCAGCACTCCTACCGGTAGCCGGGGCACCAGTGAAAACAACCGGTTCCTGAGCCAGCTTAAAAAAATAATCATTATGGGTATTGTTGAAACAGTATTGATGACCGGGGCATATGACTGAAATCCCTCTGACTTTAAACACTGTAACAGGAACTATGCAGCACTGCATAAGGACAGTGTCCTGATCCCTGCCAAAGCAAAACATCCCTTATATGCTGGACTTTTAATGGACTATGTGAAAAGCCTTGCAAAGTATTTACGTTATACCACTGTGCCGGTTCAAGTCTCTAGAGCCGCGACCTGTGGTCAGCAAAGTATATTTTTTATCAGTCAAATGTCTGAATGGAGATCGCTGTCAGCTATTTTGAAAATGTATTCGAGCAATCACAATCAAAACAATCACATGGTGGCCAGATTCATTAATAAGACGTTACTTAATGTGTATGGATGTCGCAAAATGTTCACAGTGTGTCAAAAATGTAAATGCGAGTCGTCTATCCAGTGGAACATGTATCAATAATATAACTTTTTATTTAAAAAAAATTCATCATGCATCGTGCGTTATTATAAATAATTAATAACACAACATAATAAAGAACCAGTCGATTTTATGAATTGAAAACATTTATTAATTAAAAAAAGACATATTTAATACAGAAATAATTTTTTGTATACCACAATATAGCAAATAAGAACATATACATTCAAGGATGAGCCCCCCCGCATTGTTCAGATTATCATATAGGTCTGTCACTTCCTCGACCCTGCCTGGACGTTACAGAGTCATGCACGACGGGGGTGGGTAAAGATTCCTTAAACCAGCTGGTATTCCATTACTTGTCGGGGCTGCGGTAGAGGGGACTGTTTATAGGGGTGACTAAAGTGCTGTGTTGTTGGCGAGGAGTTGAGGAAGCACCAATTTTTTGCCGCTGCAGAACATGTCATTGGCCAAAATTACCCACTATGGAAGTCGGAATATTTAAATCAGTGACCGCATGCATAAACTCATTCCAGCCGATGGCAGCATTTATTATATAAGCAGGGTGATAATTTGTAACACCCCGTACTAGATTGTGCAAGTTCGAGCCCCTAGCAACCCTGCCTCTGTAGATAAACTCTCCCTTATCGGTCCGCATGGCCACATCTTTGCAAGTTTCATATTATGTAACAATAGTTCAATGCCAGGTTGATAGCGTTTGCTAAGAGTCTTCACCACATCAGCCACAACCAGATCTTCCTCTGGTGGAGCCGTCACATCGCTAGATTATTCGGGCGGCATTTATAAAGTTAGTTTGTTTTTCTCTGCATCGGCGTGTTGGGCCTGCTTTAAGTATTTATGCAGAGTATTCATATATAAGGCCACTTTATCGTGCACCGCTAAATGAGGACTGTTTAAAACATCCATCATTTCTGAGTCGAGACGCATAGTAACAACCTTTAGTATATCCCAATCTGGCACAGTTTAAGTATTTATGCAGAATATTCATATATAAGGCTGTTTTATCGTGCACCGCTAAATCAGGTCTGTTTAAAACATCCATCATTTCTGAGTCGAGATGCATGGTAACAACCTTTAGTAAATCCCAATCTGGCACAGTTTGGGAGTCGTCAGGCTTTCTAACTGACGCTTGCCCACCAAATACATTTTATGGGTGTGCTCCATCACTGACCCAAGCAAGCTGGTGATTAGCGGTAGGACTATGCCTATCAAAGACCCTATGAATTTAGCAGCCTGAGAGACTGCTTTTTTATTAGCCCTTTAGCGAAAATTGCTTATTGAACAGCTTCTTGATGGCCTTCTTTTTCAACACACTTATTTGAGGGTATATTAGGGGCACGTGTCCCTTTAAAGTGTTCTGAGCAATCTCCGAAATACTGGCTACCAGATGGTCAGAGGTTGCGGCTATAATGGCCTTGCTTTGTTGAGAGGTGATGTATACAAGCATTTTGAGCAGCTTGCTGTTTCTCCATATGTGTGTCGACATGGTGAAAGCACGACCAGCTACTGGCGCTGTAATGCGATTAATGTTATTTTTTAGATATCTTTTTAGGAATATACACAGCAAGTAACACTGGCGGGAATATATCGATGCCCAATCGATAATGCTCTAGAGTGGTTGTTCTTAAATCAACCAGGAGATATCTGTAGGGCTTACTGGTCACGTCTTCAAAAGCCTCCATAAAGTAACGCATTTTGGATGGATGCATCTGGTGGGCCATCATGGCCTGTTGTTGTTTATCATAGGGTTTTTAAAAAACACTATGTAACTAGCATTTAGCATTATAGATCTGTTACTCTTGCCCTTGTTGAACAAGTTCTGCACAATGTAACAAATGCTTAGATTGCAGTGGTGGGAGTATTGAGTGAAGGCTTTTTCTAACTCAGCGTTCTGGCTCCCCTCGGTCATCAAATCATCCACGATGATCATATTCACCCTGTTAGGCGGGTGTAAATGATCGTCATTGAGACTGTTGGGCATACCCTCTACAAACTGCAAGTGTTTAAACTGCTATTGCAAAGTGGTATAAAGAGGTTGCCATCCGCTGTAGAGCCAGATAATATTATCAGGGACATGTGATTTCACATTTTCTGACAAAAAACTCTTGTCACAGCTGGAAGGCCCTGCCAGCACACACACACACACAAATGTATGTTTTAGCCTGGCATCCATAACAACAAATACTTGAGCACTAACAAACCATGTACATATATCTACATGCGAGCGCCCCAGGAGAGGTTAAATCACAGCAAGTGGTTAGCCTTTCAACATTCTAGGGTTTGGTAAAACAAACACTGCTGTATCTGGGCACGTATATTCAATGCATGGTCTACTCTAGCATATCTAAAAGCAGGGAATAAAAACATGATACTATACACCCCTTAAAAATGTATAAAACCCATGCATTGTATATCACACACAACATATCTTTAGACATTATAATTAATCATCCAACATATAACGCCCCATGCCATCACCCCTGTAGAAAATGATGGGTTACCATTTGTCAGACACCCCATAACACCTGTTATTGAGGCTCATTGATAAATCAAAAGAACAACTCTGCTCATCAGGGCCCCCCAGGCATACATCGGTCCCTTTCATGAAAAAAATTAACAACTCTGCTTGTCGGTGCTCCCAGCCATTCCATGGCCCTTGAGGGATCAAAGAAAAGAACAACTCCACTCTTTGGGACCCCCAGGCGTTCCTCAGGCCCTTTGATGAATCAAAAACTTAAGGAAAGACAACTCCACGTGCTGGGGACCCTAGGCAATCCAGCGGCCCTTATGATCAACAACAAAGATTATCCATCCTCAGGCCCTCGAAACAATGCTTCACATTCTGTAGTGCCAGTTCTGGAGATCAGAACCACAATCTGTAGCACCCTGTGACTGATATTTTTGTAGCAGCAGCCCCTCTTGTGTATAACCCCAGGCGATGGCGAAGCAATGGGCACCATCACCCCCTCTATACCTTGTGCTTGCAGATAGCGATGGGGTCCAAAAACCCTGCTTTTTTCTTGAGACATTTCCATAACCATTGTTACTGGGGCTCCTGAAACTAGCCCAAAAGCCATTTTCCATTGTTGGTGGCAACCCCAAGCCTTTATGGCTTGAAGCCCCCTGAGAACGAGCCCCTTCTGGTGACACATTCACAAATCCTTGCCACGAATATCCAGCCTTGATGATTGCGTGACCCCATCAGACACATTGATGGGTATTCCTAGATCCATGGCTTCTAAGTATGTTGGTTGCAAGAGGCCGTATGCCACACACAGTGCTGGAACAGCACAGAGACCATGATGGTTTGTTGGGCCCCCAAACACAATTTTTGGGCCCTCAAAAGTCCAGAAATTGTGGAATCATGTATAGAAATGTTCATAAATCCAGTGGGCATCGAATGCTGAGTCCCGCAGGCAGTTTTTTCATGGGCAGCCTGCTGTAACATCCAGTTGTTGGAAAAATTTCTATAAAAAACAGAAAAATATAATCAGGATAGGTCGTCTTTTACACAGCGAGCAGCAGTGCATTACAATATTCACCAACAATGTTACAACTGTAGCAACTCACAGCGTGTTGCAATGTCAGCATCAACATATTAAATCCAATGTAACAAACAGGTCCCTAAGAAATTGAAATTTGAATCCGTTTATATAAAAGTATTGCGGCTACACCACTTCATCAAAGGTGTGATCTTTGGCATAAATTTGAATCCACTACATCTTGGGGCATGTCAAGATTGTATAAAACACTGCAAAACTTAAAACCGTATTTTAAAAGTCGTAGCATACGTCTCCCATGCAATTGTGTTTAAAGCAGACCTTGCAGTTTTCACATGTAAAGATGTGTGTCAACACTCTGCGCTTCCCTTGTAGACAGAGATTAGACACATTTTGTTTTTCCTTGTGCCATTCTACATGTAGAATAAAATAAAATGTAGCCCCTACTTGGAAGTACCTAAAACATGCAATGACACAGTCGATCAATACATAACACATCCCCAAACATATCAAGCCCTATATAGCACCCTGACACTTGCCACCCTTAATAATCTGTCATGCCAACGGTTTGTACAAAATCAATCTCTGGCTATAGCGTTTGCGCAACATATGTGAGCTTTAGCGAAAACTGAAATACTCAAATACCAAAATACTAACTTCTGATTGCACGCATTTGAAATATTTTGTCAACTTTATCAGCGTTGTGAAGCTGAGACAAGGCATTGTGCGTGTGCAAATATGTCGCATCACACAATGTCAAAGTACCCCAAAAGGTCAGTCAGGGTTTATTTAATGTTTAATTTAATGTTTGGAATGGCAATAAGGGCTGCGGGTTCCAAGCTTTAATATTGAAGTGTTTGAATAATTGTGTAACGGCGGTATAAACAATAAATACTTACAAAACACTTTGCACATTTTCAACTTCTTCCAAAGCGTTGTAGTCAAAATCTCAAAAACAGTTCTGGAACATAAGCTCTATGTCAATGTGATATCACACACACACCCATCTATGCGTTATCCTAGTCAACATGCAAAACCACAGAGCATTCTAAGCAAACTATACATTTACAAACATGTCATTAAAAGCACATAGCTGTTTACTTTAAAAATGCACAGCCTGTCTCAAATAAGGACTGTCTCAAAAAGGGCCTGCCTCATGCCTATCTCAAAAAGGCCTGCCTATCGATAAATACAGCGAGAAAAAGCCTTATCAAGCTTGAATAAAACCTCAGAAATTGTAAAAACCACAAACAATACATTAAAGTATTGAGATATCCTGCAAACTCACCTTTTTGCTGTTGTTGAAATAAAACGCTGAATAAACAGCAAGCTCAGATTCCAATCAGCAGGCTTTGCAGGAGTTCTCCCAGTGTTTGCAAACACACAATCAAATCCAGCTGAGAAGCAAGGCACCCTGGGCAGAGCTGCAATCATTTCTTCCAAGTCAATTAGTTGCCACTACAAGGGTTCATCAGGCAGGCGTTTTGACACTGGGGATGACCCTACCCCTGCTGCAGTCATATAACCCCTTTTATAGGGTTGAAAGCTCAATGTTTTTTAATTATCATCAATGCACAGATGTATGTATTTCTGTTTAGCTTACAGAAATGGGGTTCTTATCAACAGAAGCAGTGTATTATATTTCATGCATACTGCTTGCTATGTGTTATAACAACATCTAAAAATAACCTCACCCCTGCAGATGCTTCCTGGAACAAATGCCATTTTCTTTATCAAAAGAAGCAGAACATTCTATTTTATGCATACTGCTTCCTATGTGTTATAGCAGAATCTAAAAATAGGTTCAGCTGCAGATGCTTCCTGGGACCAATGCCAGTTTTGTTATCAACAGCAGCAGAGCATGGTATTTCCTGCACACTAGACAATATAAGTTCAGCTTGCAACTGCTTCCTGTGCCGACCTTCAGTCAAAAGTTAAAAATAGCCTTGCTAACGACCGTTAGATTTAGTTGGTAAATATTGATCATGTGTATTCACATGGTTTATTCATACAGCTGGCACAAACACACTGTATTCCAGTGCTCTAAATATAAACCCCAACTGTGCTTTCTGCTGATGCGGCTAGAATACCTCTCTATGAGTCACCACATTTCTAGGATTCCGCAGGCCTTGTTGTAGTATAAAGCCCCTGCAGTGTTGATTCAAAGCTCTTTGGGTGTCGCAGAGGGACACATGTATGCTGCGCATGATATGCTGTAGACCCCTTAGAAACAATAATTTGACTTTTGTACAGGCTCTGGGAAGCACACTTTAATTATAAAGCAAACTGCTTTTCATTATTTACACTCGGTATCAAAGCCAGTTCATATAAGATTGGTATATACTTTTATATCAAAATTGATATCCAAATGTTTTGATATTAACATTTTCGGAGAAGTTAAATAATACATTTAAATGAATAATTTATATTAAAAAAATCGTATTTTTGTATATAAATTTCTATATGGAAATATTATTTTTAATATTATTTTTATATAGAATTCCATACCAAAAATTATTTTTATATACAATTCCCTATCAAAAATGCTTTTTAATATTGATTTTTGTATAAATGTATATATCAAATAATATTTTGTATATTTGTACATACATGTTTATCTTAAAAAGATATCAAAATTGCTTGATATAATTTGTATGCTACCTATAAAGTTTATATAAAAATGATTGGGGTTCAATAAAATTGCTATCAAAAACTTTGGGGGACTTATTCATTTGATATAAAATGTATATCTGTTTCCTATCATCCCAGGGCGAAAACCCTCTGTGACATCATCAGTGCATCACTCTGTGAAACCCTAGATTCACAGTCCCTGTCTTCAGAGCTCACTTCGCTCACAGCACTCTACTGAACAACATCAGTGAGCGCTGCTCCCTACCGCTCCCATTTATATAGAGATTTTATATAAAATGTATATTCACTTTATATCAAAACTAATATGAATAAAAAACACTTTATAGCCAATATACATTTGATATAAAATCAATAGCAAACATTTTTCATATACTTTTTATATCAAATTTATATTAAGTTTATATCAAAGCACATCAAAAGGGTGCGGGACTAAGACTGGAAGCAGTGGGCGTAACATTGTGCAAATCCTCTACTACTTATTGCAACACTGAAGAGTGATGGCTGAAATGTTTGGAATGAATTTAAACTACTGGCAGTTTTCTGGGCAACCATCCAGACCATCAATTTTCAGCCTGACATGCCATTACAGAAGGTGGGAGACAATATGCAAATGATGCTGGTCTAAACAGTCTACACATGTAGTTAGGAGGTAGGTCCCAAGAGCAGCAACGTCACAAAGATTTAAACTCAGCCGAATAGAGTAGTTTCTAATTCATATGTACCTTTGGGGTCAATGTTATTAGCTTGCATTTGAAACTGAATGGCTTAGGTGCTTTACTAGGGGCAGCCTTTCTGGTGATTAGGGGACAACAGAGGTGTAGGTTGTGTGGGGATACGGCCTACATGTATAGTGCCAGTATACGACAAGCGACGACATCTCAGCAAAGCTGCGGGCAAGGCAGTATAAAAAGAAGAGAGGGGGATGCTACAGTGCAGCTTTCAAGATGGCCAATGCTTAGCAAAGATATCCACCAGGCACAACATTTTTTATAAATAACTACAACAGAGGATGTCTGAACCGCAATATAACCTCCTGTTGGAGGTTTGACTGAACCCACCTGATGAAGTGTGTGCCTAGGTGACCACTGCTGACCTTTCGGGACAGTTGGGGGGTGTGGCCTGCTCATCCCCACACAGCACACCTCGCTCCTTCTGCGTCTGAGGCGTGGAGACCTAGGATCACATCAAGCTGCCCATAGGGGACCTGCGGCTGCATTGTTGGCTGAAGGGCCTTACATTTGAGTCTGGTCGTCCTCAGTTGCCGTAGGTGGGAGGCCCAAAGCTGTGCCAGCGTGGATAGCCCCTGGACAAGAGATTCAGTGCCACTGGGTGTCTGACTCTGCCCCTTGGGAGTGTGGCAGCTGTGTCTGCCTGCTGCTCAGAACACAGCCCGTCGTAATCCTTGTGCACTGCAAATAGGGGGTGGCTTGGAGCTGGGGTATGAGGAACTGACCTCTGCCCCGGAGGTGCGCAGAACTCAAAATATTGAGAATAGTACCACAGTGAGCTGAGGGGATTCTGTATCTATGACAGCTCCTCCTGCTGGATCTTTTATACCCTGTGAGAAATGGCCTGGGGCCAAGCTTGGAGTGGCCCCACCTTGCTTTTTTCCCATTAGGTCATCTGCACCTGACCTGACGGCATTACCATGTGTGAGCCTGCTGGATAAGCGTGGTGGTGATGATTGGGGAAGATGCACAATGCATGAGCATGTTGGGTAGCTATGGAGTCCTGAGCAGTAACTTATAGTTCTATTTCAGCCGAACTATACTGACTAGGGTAGTTCTGCTTCTTGCATGGGCCGACTCTGTAGGACGTTTTCGGGCTGATTATCCGGAATCTGCTTCTGCTTTCCTCGGTGGTAAAATCTACCCCATTAGTTTCCCATACACATTGTCCTCTCCCATATATTCATGGGGAACAATAACAAAACAAGCCTCACTGATGCCTTAGTATCCACGCTCCAGAAAAGCCCTGCCACAGAGATCCCACCTACAAAGGGACAGAGAGCAATATGCAGATGTCTACCGTTATGGCACTGCTGTTCTCGTTGAAGGAGAATGTGGATAGCAGGGGGCAGTAAATAGACTCCCCAGCTTGCAAAATGGACATGTCAGTTTTACAAAACGAAAAACTGTGCAAAACAGTGCCTGGGTGAAGGGCTATATCTCCATAGTTTAGGACAACTTTGCACAGCTAAGGAAAGATGTTGTCAAATTTCAAATGGGAGTCAAGTGGGAGAACCTAGAAGGGAGATCTAGGTGGAACAATACACACGAGAGGCCTTCCCCAATCGACTAACATTGAAGAGAAGATGAAAGAGTACATTAAAATATTCAAATGCAGAATCCTGGATGATCCTCTGCCCATCAACATGTTATGGTTGAACAAGCTCACCAATCCTTGTTGATTAAACATTTGCCAGTTGCTCCTTTGCACCCAATCATCATCAGGATTCCTAACTACCAAGATTGGGATGTGCTCTGTGAAGCCGAGAAAAGACCTGTTTCAAGGAGTTAAGAGCTCTTTGAGTCCTTGACACAGGCCTTTGCTATGACCCCTGTGTGCTATCTGGATGATATCCTAATCTATTCCTCCACATCCAGTCTACATGACCAACATGTTTGAATGGTTCTATAAAGAATAAAGGAGAATGGCGTATATGTTAAGCTAGAAAAGTGCATATTTCATGCCAACCAAGTGGAATTCCTCTAGTTTTTGCTGACTTCATGGGCGTGGGGCCTACAAATGAGTAACAGCAAGGTAAAGCTGTTCTAGAGTGGCCTCTTCCCATGTCTCTCAGATCGTTGAAGTCCTTCATGGGCTTTTCAAACATCTATTGGTATTTCATACACTCCTTTATCATCCCGATGCTGAGAGCCCTGCACTGTCTCCCTGTGTCCAAACGGATCGAAATGTAAATCTCTTGGTCTAGTTCACTTTGCCTATTAACATCAAGGTGTGGACTATCTACAGGATACATTTCTACATTATATCCCTGATTGTACCCTACAGTCCAGCAATGTTAATCTGCAAGTTATCCCCAGCTTCCGTCGGGTTAGAGCTGGTGGCCGGGCATTCTCGCGGCAGCTGGTAAACTGTGGAAGAAGCTGCCACCAGCCCTTAGGGAAAATGAGAACCATCTGGCTTTTAGGGGCTCTCTCAAGACTCTACTTTTCTGATTTCACTCTCCCCTGCTGTCCTCGCGCCAAGATACCTTTGGTGAACGTGCAAGCAATACATTTCCATAACATAACATAACTCCTTTTCGCTATTGCTTCTCCCCCTCCTGAAATGACTGTGGCCGCTAACTGTGTACATCCTGGCTTCACCATTACCCAGCATGCTACGAGTGGTAGTCTTGTCAGGTACCATAGTTCCCCAATCCAGCACTGGAGTCTCCAGGACCACAGCGCATGGGTGTTGATCCTGCTCGCTGTGGTCGGGGTTCCCAACCGTAATGTACAGTCCACTTCATTGTGCTGCTTTTGGTCTATCTGGAAAATCTCCCCCTAAACCAATATGAGGCTTAAACCCTAACTGATGAGTGTAACAAAGTTCCCTGCCTATGCCTTGCGTTCATTCATCCCCAACAGTTTTCTTGAAATAATTCTTTTCGACAAAATAACTTTGAAAAAACTCATTGAAGTACTTGGGGGGATGGGATAAGCGGCTTCAATGGGTTGGGGGGTTGAGGGTGGATTTATAATATAGGGAAGGTGGGTTTGGGGAGGAGACCCCCCCCCCAAATAAAAAAAAAAATGCAATTCGTTTTTTCAAAACAATTTCTTGAAAAAAACATGTCGATATAGGGACATAGACCCGTTATTGGACTAAGTGTTCACAGCAGCTGGGTGCACCAGCTACAGTGTGATGCTGTCCCTGGAGGAGGTAAATGGAGCATCCCCTGGACCAGCCCACCTTGCCCCAGAACTATGGCAGGGGTTTGCCACATTGCACTTATTAGGACAATGCCTGCCCCTTTAAGGGAGGCACCAGGCGACCAGGCTTATCATTTTCTGGTATCATAGTTTATAGTGAGATATCAAGGAAAAAGAGTAATATTCAGTTAACTAACTGGAGACATACTGTAGACTTTAGAACCATGGCATTTGGTCCAGTGGCGTTAAGCGCAGCACAGATGATGCAGCCTCCTCGCGGTGGAGGTGCTGAGAAGGAAAAGGAGGAGAGGTGGTTCTTTGGAGATGAACTAATAGAAGAGGTCAGAGAAATCTCCTCACGTCTCAAGCCATTGTGAATCGTGGAGGAGGAAGATGAGAACAAGGCTTTGGGCATAGAGCCAGGATCCTGAGATAGGGATGTGGCGAGAGGAGCCAAATAAAAGTTACAGATAAGTGGAGGTTGACAGGTACCTGATGGGAGCTCTGGAGGTTGCCAACTGTACCCCAGTCCTACACTTGCCCCTTATTCAGGCCTATCATGCCAGCACACAGGGGCATGGGATCTGTGCTGGGAGTCTCATCATCCACAAATTTGATAAGTAGAATACCAGAGTCTCCAGCTCCAGCAAGCAGGAAAGAAGTGGGAGGATCCTGTACAGGTGAAGAAAACCAGACAAAGAGATAAATGTTTGTTGCGTTCCATGGAGAAGTCATCGGCTTATTGTTGAAACCTTTATGTTGCCTTTCTCATTTTGCACCAGTATTGTAAATAGTACTAGCAAAGCCTGCTTAAATATCCAACTTTGTGTCTGCCTCGTGTTAATGCTACTCAGCTTCTCGACATGAGCTAGCCCAAACATTAGAGTCTAGGCCAGAACTTTTCAATTGTCATGTACCTACTGCAACATTATTGATTCCATGTGAGCCCTGGAACCGTGGCAACCATGTGGCTGACTTGAATCCTATCAAGTATGGACTCTTGAATGCCTCAATCTCGAGGCTTGGAATTATTACTAATGAACATCACCTTTTGCAGTTCATGATGACCATACATGATTATAGAGGAGATGCGGCTGTGAAATCTTCAACCCGGGTAGCGGCAGTGAACTGGGGACTGTGATATTTTGCACAGCAACTTACGCTCAGGGCACATCGCAAGGCTCCCGAGCTTCAGAGGAGTACAACCTGCACAAACTTCAATGTGATAAGAATCAGGAACTACAATTATGGTTGAATTCAAGTGTGAAGTTAATAAGTGGTGATAGATGCTTCATAGAGGTGAACTGCATTATGTCTGAATTAATGTGTGAAGTGAGCAAGTGGGGCTAGACGCTTCTTAGGGCTGTACTGAAATTATGTCTGAATTGATGTGCTTAGTGAACACATGATGCTAGTTTCATTGTTTAGCTGTCTCTATGTACATGTTTTGTATCATCCAATTATGTTACCAGCCATGTTTCACCATTTCAGAAGTATTATGTCATATCTATGTTATCCATGAGTGTCATGTTATGTTTTCCATGAGGGTGAAAACAAGTCAACCTTGTTAGTTGAAGTTCTAGCACCCCAATGTGCGCAGGTGCTCAGGTCAAAGGGCATGCATGACAGGTTGTAGGTTGCTTGTGAATTAGGAGGTATTAACAGTTTTGAGTTGGTCAGGAAGTGTTCAGGTGAGCGTGAGGAGTCACAATTAAGAGTAGCTGTTCATTGTAAGGTATTTTTCCCTATACTCCCCCGTCATATCCAATTTTGTTTCCCTAACCCTCTTTCTGGTTTTCCTAAACCCCTTAACTCTCCACAGCTTCTCTCTAATCCCTCTTCCTCCCACTGGCTGTCTCGTGGTTATCTATAACTCTAGAACCAGGAACCTGTGGCAATCATGGTGGAAGGGGTTGCACACATTTGGCTTCTGTGGTTCAGGAGGGGCGTGTTGGTACCCCTCCTCTTGGTCATGACACAAACTGACAGGAAAGTTTCCAGTCTCTCGGGTTGTCAAAACTCCAGAAATAAAAATAATAATTCTGAAATGTCAAGTTCCAAGGATAGGGTTGTGATCCTAGATTTCCCTAGATTTCTATTGGTTTTACGTTTTGGAGAAATAAAGACATGTTCGCATGGGTAGAAATCCAAGGCCAGGGCTGTGATCCTTTTCCCCTAGATTCCTATTAGTTTTACATTTTAGAGAAATAAAGAAATGTTCACAATTGTAGAAGTCCAAGGCTAGGGTTGTGATCATTTCCGCCGAGATTCCTATTTGTTCTATGTTCCTTTCCTTGGGACCTCTCAGGCCTATATTCTCTCAAGCAAATGTCTCTGAATAATCCACAGAAATGGGTTTCTTAAATCCACCTTGCTTTATCCCAACAACTTGGTGCACTTCCTTTGCCAAGTGTAGGATTCCTAGATTGATTATTCTTCTCTTATTTTGGGGGCAGGTCCAATATATTCATTTGGAAGGTCCTAGACCCTCTTTTCAGTTTGGGTGCAGGTCCCAGCCTTAGAGTATTTAGAACGGCTTGGTTCACTCTCCTGCCACGCAATTCTATCTCTTCGGATGCGGTTCCCAGACTCGCAATATTCTTTCACAGGGCCCCAGACCCTCTTATCACTTTGGGTGTGGGTCTCAGGCTTGCAGTATCTCCAACGGCTTGGTTCACTCTCTTGCCAAGTGAGTCTCTCTCTTCGAATGTGGGTCCCAGACCTGCGATATTCTTTTAGAGGGTCCCAGACCCTCTTATCACTTTGGGCGTGGGTCCCAGATTCGGAATGTTCAGAACCACTTTGTTTACTCTCCTGCCAAGAAGTCCTCTTCTCATGGCTTTGGCAGTGGTCCCAGAATCGCTATGTCAATTCTCAGGGTTCCAGACCCTCTTATCACTTTGGGTGTGGTTCCCATGATCGCAGTATTTAGAACGGCTTGGTTGACTCTACTGCCAAGCAATTCTCTCAGATCGGGTGTAGGTTCCAGACTCAACAATCTTAGTTCCCAGGGTCCCAGACCCACCTATTGGAGCATCTGTATTCGCTCCCTCGCTCCCCCAGGCCTCCAGCACCTCTCGGGAAACATGCGTGGTTGTTTATCTCGTCTCTGCAGGTACCAGTGTTTCCTGAGCAGCTGCTCTCTTCCCTGAGGCTCCGGTAGCATTCAGTGAACGGCCTGAGTCTGCTGCAGCTCTGCGATTGTCTGCTCTCCCTGGCTTCAAGTCCTCCTTCTCAGGTGCCTTGCCGGTCTCTGGGATACCTGGAGGATTGCCTCTTCAATAGCCCAAGCAGTCCTTCCATCCTTGTCTGGGTTTGGGTTCTTTCTCGCCTCCACTTACGACCTTCTGGCTCTCATCTGCTCGGCCGGCAACTGGCAGACCGCTTTCCTTCTCTGAGGACAGTTCTCCTTTGGCTTACCAGCTGAACCCTGTTTGAATTCCCGTCCTGGATGGTTGAAACCCTCAGGACCAATTTTACACCGTGAGAGACTAGAGTGCTGGCTTTGCTTCTCTAGACTGATCCTTGGACTCCAGGCGATCTTCTTCTTCTAAGTACTAAAAATAGAACCACTTGTAGTGTATCTTGCATTTTCTGATGTTTTAGTCCTGTCAATAATGTTAGGTGGGTTAGCTTGAGAATAGAATATATTGGTTCAATGCACAGAGGGGGGAGGAGGGTTTAACATTGTAGAAGGGGACATAGGTATTACTACCTAGTTATTTTTTATTTTTTTATTTAGATGAATTAGTTCAACAAGGAACTTTCACCAAACAATAGTCCATTTAACCAGCCTACTAAGAACACAACACATCTCCCTTCGTTCAAAGGAGCTTACACAGACCCTTTAAGCTTAGTTTCCTTACCCAAACTCCACTAGTGTCTCTTTCTTGTCATGATAACAGCTCTGGTAACCTTTGACACGTTGATAGGTTTGCTAAATATAGACTCCTCGACTCCTCTTTATATTCAATATATGGCAACTTGATTTTGACCAATGTCACCTTCTGTGACACCAACATACTCCATCCCCTTTCTTCTATCACACCTGCCTTCATTTTCTTTTTCCTTTTCTCCACTTCCTTGTTATCTACATGTATGCTCCCACTGCTCCTTTTCTCCTTCAAGATACTTTCCATCCAACCTGGGCACCTTGCATCTCTAAAATGCCTTCCTCCCATCAATTCCAAGGGTGACTTTCCTGTGCTGGGATGTTTCCTTACTCTGTAAGCATACATCATTGCATCAATTTCTTCCTCCAGCTCCAACATGACTCTCTGCACAATTGCACTGTATTTATTTTTAACCACCCTGTTAAACATCCCTTAAACCATTGACTTGAGAGTGATATAAAGGCGTGGTTATATATTTAGATCCGTTTTCATTCAGAAATGATAACATTTCGACTGACACGAATTGTGTTCCATTGTCGGTGACAATTTCCCTTGGTATGCCTTTCCTCTGGAAAATACTCTGCAGAAACGTAATCACCAATTCTATTGTAATTTCCCTCACAGACTGCACCTCAGGCCAATGACTGTAATAATCCATTAACACTAATGCATGCCTCCTCCCTGCCTTCACTCTATGAAATGGCCCTATTATGTCCATAGCGACCCTTACCCAGGGCTCTGGCTGTACTTTGGAGGGTGCCAGCGGTGGCGTCGTAGTGATTAAGATGTTTTACTCTCACTACACTGACTACATCCCATGACATAGCTGCCAATTTGCCAATTCCTCTATCCATACGTGGCCACCACAAATGTTCTCTGACAAGACTCTTTGTGCACGTTATTTTTGATGTATTGCGTTGTAGAATTTGACACATGATATGATATGATATGATAAGGCATTTGTAACGCGCCTATGCACAAGTGTTTCAAGGCGCGACGAGGCAGGGAGGGGGGAACAAGGGGAAGACAGACAACGATCCTACTAGGCCAGGTGTCATTCAGACCGCGCAAGTGCAGGGGTAGGGGGAAGGGAAAAAGTGCAAGGGGAAGGGGGGAATGGGGGGAGTGCAGTACAAATAAGTAGAATAGAAATAAAATAATAAATAAATAGGGCCAGCTGGTGGCAAGTGCAAGGTAAGTGCAGACAAGTGCTGGGGGGGGGGGGCTGTAGTGATACAGAGACAGTCCCGCAGTGCAGGGGTTGCTAGGGAGGCAGTGCAAGTGAAGAGTGACTGGGCCCAGGACCGAGGTTGGTGAGAGTGGCCCAGTTGCAGAATCAGTGCAGTATTGGTGAAGAATTTAGCAGGGGAGAGGGAGAGAGAAAGCAGAAGTAAAGAGGAAGGTTTTGAGGTGTTTCCGGAACCAGAGATGGTTCTCCTCAAGTTTCAGTGCGGCAGGAAGGCTGTTCCAGAGGGAGGCCCCTGCCGCGGAGAGAGATCTACCCCCAGCTCGTTGCTGAGGGAGTTGGAGACGGATGAGCATAGGGCTCGGGAAGGAAGATATTTAGGAAGAGAGAGTTGAAGGTATTTAGGCCCCAGGCCCCAGAAGGCCTTGTGGACAATGCAGAGGGTTTTGAACTTAATCCTCGCAGCCACTGGGAGCCAGTGTAGAGATTTCAGTCCTGGAGAGATACGGTCCCTGGGCTTGAGGCCAAGGACAAGTCTCGCAGTTCTGTTCTGGATGAGTTGCAGAGGGCGGAGAGTGGAGGCAGGCAGATTAAGATAGAGGCTGTTACAGTAGTCCAGCTTCGAGAGAACCAGGGCTCGGGAGACAGTGAGCTTCTGGGGGAAGGAGAGGAAGGGAAGAATACCTCTGAGGAGGTGCAGCTGGTAATGTGACTTCTTAGAGACGTCAGATATATGAGGAGAGAAGGAGAGTGTGGAGTCGAAGATGACCCCGAGGTTTTTTGCCTTGCAGGTAGGAGCAGGAAGAGGGCCAAGAGAGGCCGGCCAGAGAGCTGCAGGGAAGGAGGGAGTGGGTGTGCCGATGAGTAGGATCTCAGTCTTACTAGCATTAAGGCAGAGGTCATTGGCAGCACACCATTCCTGGATAGCAGACAGACAGTCAGAGATGAGGGAGGGAGAGGAGGAAGCCGAGGGTAGCCTGAAAATGAGCTGGGTATCGTCCGCATAGCACTGAAAGTTGGGGTAGAGGGCGGCGATGCGGTGGGCAAGGAGTGGCAGATACTGGTTGAACAGCCAGGCAGAGAGATTAGATCCCTGGGGAACGCCACAGGTGGAGAAAAAGATGTCAGAGAGGAAGGACCCAAGTTGGACCTGGGAGGGTCGATTGGAAAGGAAAGAGGTCAGCCACGCCAGAGCCTGACCAGTGATACCCAGGTTATCACGGAGACGGTTGAGCAGGATGGCATGGTTGACAGTGTCAAAGGCAGAAGAGAGATCGAGCAGAATGAGAACACACGGAGTGTTGGAGTCGAGGTTCAAGAGCAGGTCCTCACGGATGTTCAGGAGAGCAGTTTCCGTGCTTCTGGCCGCTCTGAAGCCAGATTGATGGTCATGGAGACAATCAACAGCTTCAGCATGGAGGTTAAGCTGGGAGATGGCCAGTTTCTCCAGGAGCTTGCCCAGGAAGGGAGTGATGGAGATTGGGCGATAGTTAGCCGGACAGGAGGGGTCGGCAGAGGGTTTCTTAAGGAGAGGGTGCACAAGGGAGTGCTTGAGGGGGGATGGGAAGACTCCAGAGGCGAAGGAGTGGTTGCAAAAGTCAGCCAGGGCAGGAGCCAGGGAGTCAATGTGGTCCTTGATAGTTTTGGAGGAATAGGGGTGACTTTCATAGGTCGGACTTGTCTGGAAACCTCGTCAGCAGAAAAAAGGGGAAAGGCAGAGAAGGAGGGAGGAGGGGTGGCTGCAGAAGGGCCAGAGGAAGAGCAGGGAAGAGAGGGGGGGAGGTGATAGGAGGAGAGTGAGGACAGGATGTCCTGAGTTTTCGAGATGAAGTGGGAGGCCAGTGCAGTGCAGAGGGCCTGGGAGGGGACAGGAGAGGTAGAGACGGCAGCAGGGTTGGCAAGCTCCTTGCAGATTTTAAAGAGTTCAGCCGAGTTGTTAGATGCCGCAGAGATGCAGGCTTGGATAAGAGCTCTCTTCTTGGTGAGAACAGAGAGACGGTATTGCCTTTGGAGCAGGCGGCAGGCCAGTTTGTCAGAGGATGAACATGAAGCACGCCATTTCCTCTCTGCCACCCTGCACTTGCGTTTTAGGGTGACGAGATCCGAATCATACCAGGAGTTACATTTGGCTTTGGGCTTCAGGTGGATTTTCATGACAGGGGCAAGGATATCAAGAGTATCAGATATAGCAGAGTGGAGCAAGGAGAGGGCTGTGTCAGGGTGGGAGTCAGCCGAAGGGGGGGGGCGAGAAGGTGGCAGCGAAAGCTGCATCTGACACGCGCTTCATGGGTCGGATGACCGAGAAGGTGGGTGGCAATGATGAGGGAGGCTTTGCCTGTGGGGTAGGGAGGGTGAGGTGGGAGGATAGGAGAAAGTGATCACTCCAGGAGAGAGGAGTGGAGAGAGGGACAGAGAGGGGAAGGTCAGAAGAGATCAGAGCATTAAGAGTGTGCCCTGCAGAATGAGTAGGCCCAGACAGGAGAATAGAGAGTGAGAGAGAGTCGCAGAGGTCACGAAAGAGTCCAGTGGGGGGACAGGAGGCATCTAGGTGGATGTTGAAGTGAGGAGGAGAGGTCAGCCCACTCAGAGAGGAAGGAGGAAATTTGACCAGGTGGCCGATAGATAGTAGCCACGGTAAGGGAATGGCTAGGAGAGAGAGAGAGTCGGCAGACAAGACATTCAAAAGAGGAGTAGGTCTGCGTAGGAGTGACAGTGGCAGGAATCCACTCAGGGAAGATAAGGGCAACACCCCCCCCCTGCACAGTTGGGCCTGGGCACAGAGAGTATCTTGTAACCTTCAGGTAGGAGTGTGTCAAAGCTTGTGACAGAGCTGGCTGTGAACCATGTCTCAGTGAGACCGAGGACGTCAAGGTCCAGTTCCTCAAGAAGGCGACAGATATCGGAGGAATGCTTGATGGCAGAGCGAGAGTTAAGAGTGGCAAAGTGGAGAAGGTTGCCATCCTTGAAGGACTTCCAGGGAGGGGTACAGATCAGAGGTACGCCCTGCAGAGGTGTAGAAGAAGGAGGTGAAGAGGGAGTGCGAGAGGGGGCAGGGAGGGAGGGTAGAGGCAAGGTAGCCGAAGACAGGGGGGGGACAGCAGGGGAGGAAAGGAAGTTGATGAGGCGAGGGAAGCGTCTATCAAAGAGGTGAAGGTTGGCCTGAGGGCCTTGGACCAAGACGGTCCCATTAGCGTAGACATTAATGATGGCCTTAGAGGAGCGGAATGGGGCCAAGAGGACATCCCAACGGGTGCCACCATTAATGGGAGAAGAGGAAAAAGGAGAGAGCACAGAGACCATATGAAGGGTCCATAGGTCAGGTGAAGGCACGAAAAAGAGGATGTCAGTGAGAGTTTGCTTAGAGCAGGCACTAGTGTAGGTGTCAGCGATAGGGAGGCTGGTTTGGAGACCAGGATGTCCTTTTTAAACTTTATCCTACCAGATTTAGTGAGGAGAGCAGGATAGTCAATAGAGAAGCAGTTAGAGAAGCTAGGCGAGATAGAGAACACCATGGAGTAGGAGGGAGTGTGGGGGCGGGAAGACAGACAATACGAGAAGCACGCAGGCAGGACGTGAGCGGCAAGCCCAAGTTTACCACATTTCAGAACAGTAAATGAGTATTAGGTACAGAGGCCACCTAAGTTAGAGAATCCTGCGAGGGGAGAAAAAAAACCAAGTTTACCACATCTCAGAAACAATGAGACAGAAACTGAGAGAGAGAGAGAGAAAGAAAGAGAGAGAGAGAGAGAGAGAGAGAGAGAGAGAGAGAGAGAGAGAGAGAGAGAGAGAGAGAGAGAGAACGATAGGGGGTGGGGGAGAGAGAGAGAGATAGAGAGAGAACGAGAGAGACAGAGAGGGAGGGAGGAGGTTGCAGGATCATGCCTTCTCAGGGGCCTGTTTCATTTCTCAGATGAAATGCTTTCTGTATTTTGCTCAGAGTACGCAGACCTACATTACATTGAGGGTCATGCAGATCCTGTTATTGAAATAAATTCACATGCCTTATTTTTCTGTCCAACTACGCTGCATGTAGTCTACAGTATATTATGAGGCCAGGGCCTGAAAACAACTGCGTTATGTGGGATTTGTACATTTTACAAAATGGATGCAATCAGACCTGCCTACGTCTGAAAGTCAAAAACCTTGAGATGTCTGCTGTTTGTGCATGCGCCTAACACTGCTCTTACCGGATTGTGTAGAATACACTCTAAGGATGAGGCACAGAAGGATACACTGAATTGCCCAGAATCACACACTTCATTTAAGGGGTGACGCTGGGGTTCGAGACGAGTCAGCAATTTAGGGACTTGACAGCATATTATCTCAGATCTAATTGGTAGAAATGGGTTCAATGAGTGATTTTCAAAAATGCTCTAGTTTGAAGAAATTACTTGAAGAGTACCCAACTCACAATAAGCCAGCTTGGCAACTGTATAAACCCCGGTAGAAATATGTTAAGCAAACAGAATATAAATGCATGAGGGTGAAGAACAAGATAGTCAGATCTGGACAAACACAACTACCTGAACTCTGTACTTGCAAGATGGCTCTGTGAGGTGAATGCTCTTTAACACTAGTATTTCATGACGCAGGTTCGAACCATGTCAAGGGATTCAAATATGATATCTTCCAATTTATCCTCACATGTTTCTAGAAGCTAGAAATCTGGCAGGTCTCCTGCTGCCTCCAAAAGACCAGCGTCAATCTCGTAGGTTACGCAGATCTGATTCCAAAACCTTTCAAGAGGGCAGGTGACATGTGAGACACCTTCAGTCAATGGCACACTCCTTTAGAGTGCTCATAGGTTTGTTTATCTCATTGTAAATATGAGCCCACAAGTCCCAGCATCGAGGTATTGTGCATTGTAGAGGTCAGACATGAAATCAGGGACTTGACAGCAATGGCCAGTCAGTTGAAATCTCAGGTAGATAACAGAATGTATAGATTTTCAGGGATTCTATAATGAAGATTATCCAGGTGACTTTCATGCAACCTTCCTTTTCCTGCTCCAGGTGATATTGGGAGGCGTTCCAGGCATGGCGCTAGCCGGTAATGGCACAGGAGAGGGACATTAGTATCCCTCAAGATATGGGGGGGCATCACCTGAGCTGTTTTAGTCCTGGCAAGTGGAATAGGGAAAAGTGCTCCCAACCATTAAAGGCAACAGCAAACGGAAATGCCCAATCAATGAATACATAAACACAGAAGTAATGCAAACGAGTACAGGCACCCACGAAGCAAAATAACCATACGCCTCCTCCCCTGTGCCTTCCCTCCCCCCAGGGCCCTGCAGGTCTTCGGCCCTTCACTCTCTCCTAAACCCAAACAGTCTTTTAGCTTCAGGGTCAGTGCATCCCAAATACCAGAGGTATGGGGCAATGACTTACAGTGTAAACTGCTCCAAACAATTGAACCTATGAAAACAAGTGCGTCACAGCTTCAGACTGCATCACAGAGTGAAGAAGGCAGAATGAGAAATCTTGGAAATCCAATAAGAGTTGAAAAAAGGGAAATAATGATAAGCAGCTACAGCCACTATATCATACTCCTATCCAGTGCTCTCATCCCCACATCCTCTCTCACTTTCTATGCACTCTCGTTCACTCTCTGTCACTGTGTAGTTTTCTGTCTCGCTCTGTGTCCATGTCTCTTTCTATGTGGATCAAGGTGGCGCTGTCCTGTACGAATTTGCTTCAGCCACCCCAGTCGTTGCTGAGATTATCTGTGCAAAGGGTGAAATGCATCTATTTCAACCTCCCATTGCCCTTTGTTCTTTGGGCAATGGTAGTTCCAAAATGGATCTCTCTCACAACCTGCTCACCCACCCCCATAACCCTTCCTATTTGTGGGGGCACCCCTGAACCGCTGACCCCTGGCTGACCCCAACATGCCCCTCCCCCAGCCCAGCTCCCATCTTCCATTTCCCAGGGGACAACCGAAGATCACCTGTCACTCCCCCCATTCCCGCCTCCTGGTCCCCTCCCTCCGTTCCCCTCCAATCATAAAGCCATTTTCCCCTCTGCCAAGCCCTCCCCCTTCCTACTTACTGTTCCACCGCAGTCAGCATTCGGTTTTGTAACGTCAATTTCCCCAAAATAAAAACACGATGGCAATAAATACAAAGGGCAGATTGCAAGTGCCCCGCTGCATGATTTTACTCTAGCATCCACCTCAATTCAAAGGAAGATAACAGATTTCTTCCGCAGGAAACACAGCTCTAGTTTGGGAGGCATAGGCTGGCATCTTCACCAATCCCCCATAATGATTGCGAAGTAGCTATTGGTGCATGTGACGTGAGCCACAATTCTGGTAAGGGTGGCATATTGCCTCCAAATGAGCATGTGATTGACTCTATGGCTAGCGCTCTATCGGCTACTCCAGCAATTTTACCTTCTAACTAGGCGGATTTATTAGAAGTATCTTTGGAATCCTCCCGCTGATCACACGCCGGGGAGTGCTCACAAAATGTAAGTCCCAGAGAGGAGGCAAGCCCTGCCACTTTGGTAGCTCTTAGTTTTGTTCAACTGTTTGAAATGTTGAAAGAGGAAGTAAGAGCACATTCTGTAATCTTCACATATGTTAAAAATTCGATGCAGAAAGGCGCTCAAAATATGTGTGAACTCAAGGAACCTTACACCAAAAATGACCTAAAAACGGCCGAAAATATCATTAAGGAACTCCAAGCACGCACTATTCTGCTGGTGGACTTAAAAAATGAAATGACTGCACATGTATGCATTAGAGTGTAAGAACCGCCCTCTCCTCCCAACTATGGAAGTCCAACAGCCTCTGTGTTGTTTTTGGAGGATCAAGAGGGGCCTGACGAAGTTAATACTCCTCTCTCACATTCAACTATGGAGATGTTTTGTAGGCTCGCCACACTACCGTGTGAAAATGAGAATTTCAACGAACCAACTGAACCACAAATTGAACCTGTGGTCTCTGCAAAAACAAAGGGCCGTAAAAGGAAAGGGACACAATTGTAGTACAGCAAACTAGGAAGTCCAAGAACGTTAAAAGACGAGAGATTAATAAAAGTACTTCTTTAAGATGTATCTGTACTTTATCTCTACCCAGTTAGTCGGAAGAAGCAACCACATCAAAGGACGATTGCACTCATTTTTCAGAAGTCGTTGATAAAAAAAAATCTACAAATGTACTTGAGAACTTTGGGAGTAAAATTGGGGAAAGTGGTGCGGTGGCGAACGGTGCGTGCTCGACTAACTTTATGGTGTCATCAGCACTGCACAGACCTTCACATATCTGTGAAGAAAGTGTGACAGAGGTTTCAACTATGGGGACGGAGAAACCTATGGAAAATGCTGCACCTGTTTATTGGGTCACCTCAGCAGAATTACTCAGCAACACAGCACTGGCCTTGAAGGAGGTCAGAGGGGTTATGGTTCAATGCAGTGACTCTTTGCTGCAATTATAGTGGCCCTACTTGCAGTAGCCCAATAATGCACACTATAGATAGGGTAATGAAGAGAAAGGAACAAAATAACTATAATAATATTTGTGCTTGCCTGTTACATCATAGAATATGTGTTTGCAAATGAGGATAAAATTATTATGAATCAGAGCACTATCTTATCCCTGCTATACGAAATACCTGCATTGAGAATAATTTCAACAAGGGATATCTCTCGGGTAGAACTGATACAAGAGGATAGGCTGGACATTGCGGTGATGGATATACCCTCTATCCATCACCGTTTGTGCAGAGACATATTCTTTCCTTTGTTGATGAATTAAGGCAAAGGGGTTTTATTTTATTCCCTCATGAGGATTTTATTAATGCCTTCAGTAAGTATGGGAAAGCAAGTTTGATAAATACAATTCTTATTGCTTGTACTGGTCAAAATATTTCATAGGGAAGGGTAACCATGACCGATGGGGTACCAAGTTAATCCCTGGTAAAGGCTTGGTCATAGATAACAGAGACTCTAACAGCAAATAATCCTAAATCTGGCTTTAACCTAATGTCTTGAAATGTGCATGGTTTTACTCAGCTCACTCAGGATGCTAATGCCATTACAAAACCTGGGGGTGCAGACTTGATATTGCTCCATGAGACATTTCTGACAACTGAAGCCACACTGAACAGATTTTTTGTTTGTCAACAAACGTCTTTGGGGTGGGGGGCAATTGCGGAGTCCTAGGGGTGGCTTATTGGTGGCTCTGAACTCTGCTTGGGCCTGGGAAGTGAAAATATGATATGATCACCCCCCCTTGTTTATTAGCGGTACAGATTGATCCTTGGAATAAGTTAGGTCCCGTTCTGGTGGTGAATGTACACTGTAACTACTTAGAGATAAACCAGTTGGAGCACTTGGACAAACTAGAGAAGGTATTGTGTGAGTGGTTAAATAACCATGGGGCGAAACATGTGATCATAGCGGATGATTATAATACAGACTGTTTGGAAAGAAAGGACCTACAGGCTGCCCCAGAATAAAGTGAGAAAAACAGCAAAATGGATCACGTATGGGCAGAACATTTTCAGCAATGGGATATGGCACCGCTTAATGGGAATGTGAATGGGGATATAGATCGAGCTATGACATAGAGACGTGGGAAACAGAGTTCTAGAATTTGTTTCATTTTTGTGTCGAGTGAATTGTTTCACTCTTTCAGTCAATGGGCCTCATTCCGAGTATGGCGGTATGGGATAGGGGCCACCGCTAACGAGAGCGGTGGCGGTAATCCCTTACCGCCATACTCCGAGTTCCCTTTGCGCCATGGAGGTTTTAACACCTGCTTTTAGCAGGTGTTAAAAACCATAACCATGGCGCTAAGGGACCTTGATGTTAATTACGCCACCGTAATTTACGGTGGCGTAATTAACGCCTTCCCCACTCCCATTATGCCCTATGGGGCAAGAATGGGAATGGGGAAGGGTAAATGGGGTTTGGGGAATTACCGCCCCGCCAACCTTGGAATGGGGCGGTAATTCCGCCATCCACCAAGGCGCTGCCGGTCCGGGTACGGTGTCAACCAAGGCGTTAATAGCGCCATTGGGTAGCGCCGTACTCGGAATGAGGCCCAATGTAAAGTGTGTGATGGCCCTCCGAGTCACTACTGTTCTATGGGCGATTTCAGTTTGAATGCTTTTAAGATGATGTGTGTGTGGTACCTACCGTGAAAATCAATAAGGTCAAAAAAAGTTTAACTTGGAATCATCGGGCTGTCACTAGGTTTATGTAGATTTTTCGAAATAATTAGGAGGAATTTCAGAGATGTGAATAAAGTAAATTATGCAAACTGAATTTATTTCCTGATATTGTACAGAGTACATTAATCCAGAAGGGCTTCCCTACTTTTGTGGTTATGTTCCCGAAGTACAGGTTATCAAAAGGGAAATGAGCAGGAAAACTCGCTATCTGAGGAAAGGTGGTTGTAAAGAGGGGGGAAAGGCAAATCTGGTTAAATCGATACAAGCAAAAATATAAGAACAAACTAAAAACGGTACGCACTCTCATGTATCAGGAGCAAGGTGAGGCTATCTTAAAACCTATACATTTAAAGTCGGATAAACATTTTTGAAAGCTGGTAAAGTCAAAAAATAATTTCAAGTCCTGCACGCAAGAGAATCCCATTCTAGAGAAAAATGGAATTGCCCATTTTGAGCAGCTATACTCGCTCAGTCTAAGCTTGCTGATCCAATTAGCATACAAGGGGAGTGGGACTTTAAATGTGACTGCTTAGACATCAAGTTATTAATTAGGAAGTGCAGTCAGTCTCGGCCCCTGGGCCCAATGGGCTCTGCAACATAATATTTAAAACGGATCCTACTCACTGGGCAACTCCTTTATATTTCCTGTTTAAGACAATTCTCCATGGTAAGGTATTACCATTTACTTGGTCTACGTCTACTATTGTACCTATATCCAAAAAAGGGAAACAGGCGAGATCCTTTAAATTATCGACCCATTGCCCTGTTAGATGCAGACTCCAAAATGTTCCCATCTTTGGTATTAGGAGAGTTAAGAGCATGGGTAGAAGAAACTGGAGTTTTAAAACCTAATCAAATTGGCTTCAGAACGGGCGTGGAAACAACAACAGCAAGTTTGCTAATTGATCATCTACAACAGCTAGCCTGGCAGAAAAGAAGGTCTGAAATCTATGCAGTGAGCATCAATCTTTAGATCAGTTTTGATAGGGTGCATCGAAACTTATTATGGATTAAGCTAAACAAGTGGGGAATATCTGACCATTTGCTTAGCATTCTGATCCACCTTCACACTAATACCACTGTGGGGGTCAGGGTGAGCCAGAAATATAATGTATCCTGTTGAATTCCAACGGCCAATGGGTTGCGGCAGGGCTGTGTTTTGGCCCTCGTTTTATTCAATCTTTATTTGTCAGATTTGGGAAAGGCCCTTGCCAGTGCTGCATTTGTGTCCCCACTGGACTTTGTTAGTAGAGTGCACTGGTTTACATTTGCTGATGATATTTTATTACTAGACTGTACTAAGGTATATATCATGCCTCCTCAATTCATTTGGACAATATGCAGCGGCTAATGCATTAATGATGAACACCACAAAGACAACGATGGTGATATTTAAGGCAGGTAGGAGAGGGTTGAAATCCAACTGGTGGATGAATGGACTGAAAATTGAAGAAGTTTCAAACATAAAATACTTGGGCTTCCAAATATATTTTAGGCAGGGGAAACAGTCACTGATTGACCACATAATTGGAAAAGCAAAACAAATGCTGTGCCAGATGAAACATGTGCATAGTCGATATGGAAAATTCTCATTGAACCGGCTATTAAATTTTATGAGGCGAAGGTCGTCCCAGCAATTTACTATGGTTTGGAGATATATCAACAGCTGAGCGACTATAGCGTGGAACATATCAAAGGGTTAATATGGAGATGGACTCTGGGCCTACCACAGTCGGTTCTGACGACTGTTATACGGTTTGAATTAGGCCTGGTATCGAAGGAAGAAAGTGTTATGGAAGAAAGCTCAGCAATGTGATATATGTATCCATCCCCATCATATTCCATCTATGGTGCCCTTGATTTGAAAATGTCTAAGGATGCAAATTATTTTGTTCAATTATGTAAGGCGCAATTAGAAAAAAATGTCTCCTCTTTTGGAACATTTGACTGAAAATGTAAAGCAGAGTAAAAAGGATTTATGGCAACATGACTGTTCCTTGACGTGCGACAAACCTGTTACTTGTAAAAGATATCAGGGCTTAGCCTTGGGCCATCGAAAAGCATTTAGCCCTGTTTCATATCTGCACGAATGCCCCACATGGAGATTCACGCGTTCTATCCTGCGCTTTAGATTTAATGTACTACCCACACTAGAAAATAGTTATATGTGGAAGGAAAAGGGATTTAGTAGTACGGCCTGTTGAGGCTCATGTACAAAAGACTATTTTATGTTTTATAATAAATGAAGAAAAGTATTTTGAAGTCTCTAGTTAGAATTTATGTTCAGCTGAGTGAAAAAACTGAATGATATGTTCTTGTTAATGGCATTGAGTGTGCCACCATTTACGTACAAAATGTTATTTTGAACACATAAAAAAATTCTGGACACCACCTGGAATTACGAATTAGCCCACCCAGAAAGTAGTGATCCTTTACTTTGGCATTCTCCTTGGTTTAATATCATTTGGTTGTTCATTTACTTGCTTTTTTGTGCAGTGAAAATGAGGTGTGTATAGGTAATTTAGATACCTGATCATCTATAGACTGCAACCTGTGGGGACATTTTTTGTGGGCTTTTCAGGGTGGATGGGCTGCCTGCGGGGCATGGGGAGGGTCAATGGGCTGCCTGCAGGGCATGGAAAGGGTGGATGGGCTGCCTGTGCGTATTTCGGGGGTGCGCAGGAAGTTTCATACGCGACAGGCCTTGTGCGTGCGGGGTACGTGTATTTCGGGGGCGCGGTAAGTTTCACATGCGACAGGCCTTGTGCGAGCGGGGTACGTGTATTTCGGGGGTGCGCGGGAAGTTTAACACGTGACAGGCCTTGTGCGGGCGGGGTACGTGTATTTCGGGGTTGCGCAGGAAGTCTCACACGCGACAGGCCTTGTGCGAGCGGGCTACGTGTATTTCAGGGGTGCGTGCGAAGTTTCACATGCGACAGGCGTTGTGCGAGCAGGGTACGTGTATTTCGGGGGTGTGTGGGAAGTTTCACATGCGACAGGCATTGTGCGAGTGGGGTACGTGTATTTCGGGGGTGCGAGGGAAGTCTCACATACAACATGCCTTTTGCGAGCGGGGTATGTGTATTTAGAAGGTGGGCGGGAAGTTTCACACACGACAGGCCTTGTGCGAGTGGGGTACGTGTATTTCGGGGGTGCACAGGAAGTTTTACACGCGATTTGGCATTGTGGGCCATCCCGGGTGTGCAGTTTCCTCCCTCCCCATGCCCTGCAGGCAGCCCACACCACAGGGGACTACACTACAACCCTCACCATGCCCTGCAGGTGGCCCACATGGCACCATGCACTTGTGAGTGCACTTGTGAGCCCCGACTCATGTCCCCCCACCCCACCCCCAGTGACGGGCACCTGCCAGCAGGCCCTGACTCATGTCCCCACACCCCACCCCCAGTGATGGGCACCTGCCAGCAGGCGCAGACTCATGTCCCCCCACCCCACACCCAGTGACGGGCACCTGCCAGCAGGCCCTGACTCATGTCTCCCCACCCAACACGTCATTACGATCCACACTCATGGCCCTTATGGCCACCCAAATCCCACCCCACGCCACCCCAGTCCAAACACCCAACCAAGCATTCCATCCTCTGCATTTTGAAATCCCCATGTCATGATAGATCCCAAATGACAAATATGCACATCAATACATGTCCATCAGACACACACAATGGGGGCACATGAATGAGAAAACCCACATCGTGACATGCACGAAACCAATGAGAGAATACCACGCAAATGAAATATGAAATAAAAATGTGTTATATACAAAATTGAAGTAATGAAAGAAAATCACACAAGAAAAAAAATAATAAACAAAGCCTGCATGTCCAAAATGAATAAAAAAATGTGAATGCTGAATCCAATGAAATCCAAATTAAAATGGCTCCAAAGCGTTCGTCCATTAAACCAAATCCAAAGTTTAAAAAATAAGAAAACCACTGCTCCATGGTAAAAAAAAATCAATGAAGTCAAATCCAGTCCAGAACTATATACAATGTAAAAATCCAGGGTCCATGAGCCCAACAATCCAAAGGAAATCTACCAAAAAGCCTACCTAATAAATAACTATATAAAAAAAGGTGGGGCAGAGTCCATGCACCACAAAGGAAAAAAAAATAGAAAGGAAACTTACACCTACAGAACTATTTACAAAGGCGACGGGCAAGTCCAACGGCTCACTTGTTGATGTCCCGGGCCAGGGCATCATTGAACTCCTCTTCAATGTCCTGGAGGCGGGCCTCTTCCCTGGCCCTGAGGACTCGCAGGGATAAAGCCATGTCCACCTCCAACTCCCTGCGAATTTCCTCGAGGCACTCAGCCCGCCTCAACGCCCTGCGCATGGAGTTCTCTGCCCTGACCATAGTGAGCTGTGCCTCTTCAGGCCGCCGCCACTCCGCATCTATTTGACGGCCCAACCGCTGCCACACGGAAGACACTCCCAATCCAGGGTCCTCCTGCCCTCTGGCCGATGCCTGCCCCTGTGATGTAGATGGCCCCGAGCCATCATCGCTCCCACCTTGAGCCTGCTGCTGCTGTGCACGTGCCCTGCCTGTCGATGCCTGCACGTCCTCCTCCTGCTGGGGTCCAGTTGTTGGGGTGGCCACCGCTGCTGGTCCTCCGACTCCCGATTGTGGCAGGGATGTGTTCTCCACCAGCCTGGCCGCTGGGTCAGGGGCAGCTCCACAGGCTGGCCAGGTGTTACATGGCCTGGAAGATGGCACGGAGGTCCACTGGCACATAGGGGGTTCAGTTGAGGAAGGGGTCGGTAGAAGGTCCAGCACATGGAGGAACACAGAACTGGTGACCCGTCCTAGTAGGTCGACGCGGTCAACGAGGCATCCGAAAAAACATGCATTGTCCACACGGGAACCCTGCACGTCTTCCCGAATGCCACGTTGACGCAATGCCACCCCAGCCAGGACAGGCTCATCACGGTCCCGGATTGACACGTCCGCAGGGAGAGGAAGGCCAGTTGTTGTTTGCGCATCCCCTTCCTGAAAACGGGTCTGACGAAGGCATCCCTGCTGGTGCGGGATGATGCAGTCACAGGATCGGGGACAGGATTACACACAGGCACCTCCGCGGCTGCCTGTGCTGCCTCCTGTCCATGCCCCTGGACTGCATCACTAGCACCAGTGGAATCCCCCCTCCAGACCCTGTGCGTGGGCCTTGCACGGCCTCCTCCTCAACCAAACCCCCCCAACAACCTGGATGACTCCGGGCCATCTTCCTCCATAGGCCCCTGTGGGGTCTCAGCTGCCCCTTCTGCTGCCAAGGAGTCCACCTCTGATCTCCGCCTCTTAGACTTATCCTCGGCAGCTGCGGCCGCAGATGTGGCACGAGACCCCTCACTCCCCAATGAGATGACAACATGGGAGGGGAGCTGGGCCTTGCGTCTCTGGCTGGTGGTGAGATCCCTGCCGCTGTGCCCCACAGCACCGTCTCTGCCCTCTTCATCAGTTGACGCTGCAGACAGGGAGAGACAGAACACAGGCATCAGGGCGCTGTACAATGGTTTGATACACACATGACAGTTGCACATGATTGGCAGTGTCATACTTCACACATGGCATCACACTCCCCAACACACATATCATTTGAACCCACACACATGCGAAAATTAACAGGAATGTTGCAGCAAGCAGCACCATCCATACACATACGACAGCATGAGCATCCGAAGGTGAGCCTGACGTCACATGAAACACGGGGAGTGCCAAACACATGCACACACGCCACCAGACATACATGCATCTGTACATCTCCACCATCTGTCGCAGTGAAATCATCGGCATCCATGTCACATCTGCCAATCAGCCTCCTACATGTGGGTGTCACATGCGTCCATAGTGTATCACAGTGGCAAATACACACACACGCACATGTACATTGTGCACATACATGAAGGTGGAACCAGCATCCATGTGTCACACCACACCATGCCACAGTACATATGCAGAAATGTATACATGTGTGCACCTAGACATGCATTTGGCCATCATGCATTTAAACACATACACCTTTGATGTACCTCACACATGACTGGACTCACATGCGGCAGGATCATGTCCCTGTCCATACACATCCATACATGGGCCTTTCAAGACGTATGTCCAACCTGCACACTCCTGGCACACCTCAACATGCACTGCCTCCAATCAGTACGCAATGACACTTACCGCTCGACTCCGGACGGGTCTGCCTCTGAAGGACCTGGAGGCGGAGCGCTGGGTGTATGCGTTCCAGAACCCTCATCTGGATGTTGGTAAGGCGGACCCGGCCTTGCTGAGGGTCCTGGACCTGAAGTCCACGCAGCGCTTCCGGACGTGTTGCATGTCACAGGCTGCCACCACCTCCACGTTGATGGCAGCCACGATGTCCTTCCAGATCCTGTTCCGTCCTTCATTGTCGGCTCGTGAACTTCCAAAGAGGGCATCATAATTCACCATGACTTGCTCCACCAGGATACCAACTTCTGCGGCACTGAAGCTGGTAGCCCTCTGCCTCTCTGGCTGGGGGTTGCCAGTGGTCTCCGATGGTGTTTCCCCCGACATGGCAACCCCTGAGGCAGGTGTGGGTGGGCAACTGGGTCCTGGTGCTGGGCTGTGAGCGATGGAACTTCAGTCGGTAGTCTTCTGTTCCAGCAGGGGTGGTCACAGCAACTGGACCCCTGGAGATGGCTGATGTGCAGGCACCAAACAGCAGGGCATGTGGCCAGCAGGCAGGCAGGCAGCAGCAGATGGCAGGTGGGAGCGGGCTCGGGGCTCTGGGGGGCAGTAAAATTGCCTTCTGGGCAGGAGCGTGGTCGCGTGGCCAGCTTGATACAGAGTGATTTGGCACGTGAAAAAACTGCATGTCACCATGTATTTCGAGGTAAGGCCCTTAGCGCGTAAGCGCGTCTGTGACGTGACACGCGCGGTGTTCCCCTGGCACGGTTGAAGGTCCCACGTGGGTTTCCATCGCTCTGTACATGTTTTTCGTGGGAAGAGGTGTGTGTGTTTTCCAGGTGTTGGGGTTCACATGCGATTACTTCATAGCGGGTGGGTGTTGGCTACATGTTGTTCTTCTACACGCAAGGCAGACGGTGAGTCGCACACGCTATTTTTCCCACTACGGTTGTCCATGTTTGTCACGTACCCCTTTTTTTACGGGCATACTAGCCTGTGTGTTGATCGCGTACATATTTTTTGGGCTCCTGGCTGCCACAGCGTACTGCGTGTGGTTTTTTACACGCACGTGGGCAACAGGGGTCGCTTATCTCTTTTTCTTGCTTTTATGGGATGCCTGTGTGTTGCGTGACACGTCATTTCTCCTAGGGGGCCACAGAATGGGACATTCATCGTAGCTGTATATATGTGTTTTTTGTTTGCGCACACTTTTGTAATGCGCAAGGACGCTACTGCCTGCCTTCGTGTGGCGGACGTGTTTAGGCCTGTGCGTGTCTTTGGCCATGCGTGGGTTTCCCCTATTTGATTCCATGAATACGTGTGGTTCGCGTGCGTGTGGGTGTTCCGTGTACTTCCCAGCAGCACATCCCCAGTTACGCCCTTATTTTCACGTGTTGTTCCCCATTCCGTGTGTTACGCCCTGTGTTCCGCCCCCTTTTTGGTGTGTGCGCTAACGTTGTGCGCTTTCACTGTGCGCCTCGTGCACGGCGTTCTGGATGTTGCAATGACGTGTGCGCCTGTGTGCGCCACGCACGGATTTTGTGCACTTCCCGGGGGAAACAAGCGCAGGGCCTTCCATGAATCGCACGCGTGCACGTGCGCTTGATTTTTCACGCTTGCGCCACCTTGCACCACCATTTACGGCGCAAATTTGTTCCATGAAACGGCCCCTAAACATTAAGTGCATATTCTACACCATGCTGGGTGCTCATTTAATTTTTCACAACACTCATCATACAAATAAAATGTTTGTAACATGAACCATTTACACTTATTCAAACAGCTTCAGAGTTTGAATGTGAGGATGGCATGCTTGTGACATCAATCATTTTCTTAGGTTCCAACGGCCCTTCAATGATAATTTTTCCTTTCCCAGAAGAACATTTCCGCTGCGTCCCCAGTAACGATTTCAGCACACATGCTCAGCAACCACTGCACAGACATGCTAAGTGAATTATGTATACAGGGATAGTTGGCTTTCTTTTAGACCGTTGCATCAATGAATTACCTAGAAATCTCCTTTACAATCCTTTCGCTAGTGGCAGCTGTCAATTCTTTCAGTTATCAGTTTGCACTTCTCTTGCATACCACTAGCGGGTCTTTCAATGTACTATTCTCCCCGCTTTTACTTCGCAGCCCATCATCAAACCTCAGCCCTCCACCAGTTCTGGGCTTCTCCATTTCTTGACAGATGTTGGCACTTGTTTCTTTTTCTGACATTCAGTGTTAGGCATTCTAGATTGTTCTGACTCATGATTGCTTCACCTGCTCTGACTGACTTTGATCTGTCAATAGGATTGAGGGTTTGAGATTGTGCTGACTGCCAGGTTGAGGGTTTCAGACTGCGAGGACTCCCAGGTTGAGGGCTTCAGTGATACAGTAACTTCACTCTAGTGATGGGGGCTGACACTTCGAGTGGCAAATCTCCATTTTCTCTTCTGGGCCCAGACCCTTTCTTTTTCCAGGACTGCCTCTCTCGAGTTTCTTCATTCACCTCAGGTTTCGGAATTGTGCCTGGTTTCTGTGCATCTTTTCTGCTGGAATGAGGATCATCTTCTGTGCTGATTCAGCTGGGTTCGAGCTGACCTTCTAGTTTAGCCACTTTGGTTTTCTTTAGTTCTTTTCTCCATGATAGTTTCATCTTAATCAATGAATTCAGTTTGGTGTCTTCGTCCCTTTGTTCCTTATCTTATAATAATTTCCTCTTTTCTGCTACTAAACCTTTACTGCTTTCTCTTTTTGCTCCTCATTATTTCTAGTTTTTTGGTTTGTTTTTGATTTGTTCACATGTGTTGTCCACCTTCCCTTTGTATCTTATGCTATTTTATTGAGATGTATACTGTGCTGCACTGCCATTTGCATGCTGTCTAGGTGCTTCAGCAGATCTGAAAGAGAATGGGGTGGGTTAAGTTATTGGGGGAAGAGGAGAAAAGGTGACATAGCTTTGCTTACGCACAATCTGATGTGGCTTTGCTATGTTCTTTTCAGAGAGCAGAGAGGCCTCTGTGTCCAAACGAGAGCCTCGAGTGTCTATGGTGCTAGATTGAATTGGCCTGCGCTGTGGTATGTAAATTGGCCATAGTTGGTAGTGTTCTGATATTTGATAGCTGGTGGGACGTGTGTCCAATTACCATTTGTGGGTGGCTTAGCAGGTATGTATGCTGTGTGTTAGGGCATAGAATTCAAGTGTGTTCCTGTGGAAAGCAGACAGAGACTTCAGAGAGAAGCTTGGTGAGAGACACAGCTAAACCTGGAAACACATATAGCTAATCTTAACAGGGCACAGCAAGGCATGAAAAGGCACTGCATTCATTGCAAAGTATTAGAAGTTGTAGAAGAACGGGAAAAATCCCCAGAAAGCAAAACAACCTGCTCTCGTCTCCAAGTTCGTAGAACTGGCTTCTTGCAGACATGCCCCCTTTCACTTTCTCACATTGCCACTGCCAGACTCTGTGTTTCTCTATTCCTCCCTCTCTCTATCTCTCTCTCTCTCTCTGTCTCTCTCTCATGTTTGCTCTCAAATAGATACAGTCTGCCCCTTGTGCAACTTAGATCTGGGAATAGGTAGATGAGGGAAGGGCCATCTGGAGGCTCCACTGATTACCACAAGCTTATGATTCAGCCATAAGCTTATGGTATTATTTCCTCCCCTTACCACTTAGCTAAGTGGTAAGAGTTAGGGGAGGAAATAATCTTTGGATAGAGAAATGTCTGCTTGAGATATCAAGACACAGGGACCCATTGCAGCTTCTTTGGTGTGTTGGTTAGCAGGCGGAGTGCCGTCTCAAATCTCAACTTGCTCACGTGCTGTGGGGCGTGGCCAACGCCCATGCTGTAAGGACACACTTCCAACTGCTCCTGCATGATCCAGTATACTCCTACACAAAGAAGCGAATCCTGGCAGCGCTTTAACCTGTAAACGTACGGCACAATTGATGTATTCCCTGGGAGCTGCAAAGCGTGACATCAAGAGGAAAGGAGGAGGCGTAGCGGAGAACGGGCTCACCGACAAGAATACCTCCCGTATGACGGACCGGCAAACAAGACGGCGGCGGACGCAGCAGCTACACTTTGCTCCGCCCCCGAATCAGCAGCAACTCTGCCAGGAAGCTGCTGGTGAGGCGGGGCTGCTAACATCATCCCTCAACATGGCTCAGAGGGACGTGTGTAGAGGCGAGTGTGGCGACTACAGCAAGCTCCACCACTGCACTGTCTGGAGGGACGGTAACACGGAGGTGGACAAGAAGGCAGACAAGAAGGCAGCCGCACTCCACATCGCAGCGCGGAGTGCAATATTAGACCAAGTGTGTGTTGGGGGTCTCTGGGTGCCCCCACTGCGTGCTCGCGAGCCCATCCGCACACAGACTCGACTCGGACACGTCTGCACGCTTCGGGCTCCCCGGTCGCTCTGACGCGGCCGGGAACGCCCCGTTTATTTAAGGCGCACGCGGCGACGTGCAACGTCACGCCGCCGCGTGCGTATCCCCTCACGGGGCAACGCCACACTCCTCCTTTTTCCGGGAGGAACAATAACAAACAGACACGTCAAACATATCACTGCACACAATATCATTTGTGAACTTACAAGACCCATGCCCCCTTTTATTATCAGCCTCCCAGATCCCCTTCACTCCGGAACACAGTCAATCGGCCCCAGCACGTAGTCTCCGAGGTAGGCAGGTCTCCCTCGCCCAGCCCTCTGGGGGTACCTCCCACCTACCTCAGCCGCCGGACTCCCCGCCGCTCCAGTGTCTCGTTCTGGTAACCCCAAGAATTCCCCCCGGGGGGTATCTTCATCCGGGAGGACAGTCTCATCCGGGTCAGGCGGGAGTTCAGTCCGAGAGTCCCCTAGTTTCTTGAAGAAACTCACATTTCGGGTGACGGCCGACTTCCCGTCCGAGGCCGTTACCATCGATCCCTTCACTGCCACTACGTCCAGCGGCTCGGGTTCATATGGAAGCGAGAGTTTCCCATGGGGATGCCGATTCCTAATCAGCACTTCGTCGCCCGGTTCCAGCCGCTGCGGACGAAGACCCCGCCGTAGGTTTTCCTGATGTGTCCTTGCCTGTCGCTCCGCTTCCACCCGTTGGTCGTCTATTACGCCGGGTACCTTTTCCTGCACCTCCGGGAGGAGACCTCGGGGGCACCTACGGAATAGAGCCTCAGCCGGGGCCACCCCAGTCGAGGCGTGTGGGGTGGTGCGGTACACTCTTAGGAACTGGTATAGCGCCCGCTGGAGAGGCTGGTCTTGTCCCTGGGCTATCCGGAACGTTTTGTTTAATGTCCTCATCAGCCTCTCTGCATCCCCGTTCGCGCGGGGCCACAACGGGGACACCTTCCGGTGGGCCACTCCACAGCTCTCGAGGAACTCCGAGAACCTCGCGCTTTGGAATGGGGATCCATTGTCCGAGCACAGGGTCACGGGGAACCCATGGGTGGCAAAGATTTTCTCCACAGCGCCCACCACGTGCTCAAACGCCACCGACTCGACGAATTCCACCTCCGGGTATCGCGAGTACTCATCGACGATGGCTAGGAAGTGAGTACCCACGGCCGTGGATCCGAAGTCCGCATGTACGACCTCCCACGGGCGGGTCCCCCGTGGCATTACTTCAATTTCGGGCTCCCGCTGTACTGGGGAAGCCGCCTGGCACCATACGCAGGCCGCTACAAAGTCGTCCACTTTTCTCTCCAGCTCGGGGAACCACACCTTCAGCCTCAGCCTCGCCTTCGTTTTGGCGGCCCCTTGGTGTCCCTGGTGTGCCAGGTTGATAACTTCGTGGACCTTGGAGCCCGGCACCACCAGGCGATCACCCCGCAGCAGCAGGCCCGACTCCGTGAAGGACAGTTCATCCTTCACCTTCCAAAGTTGCTCGAGGGTCACCTTGGCTTCTTGAGTGCGCCCTGCCACCAGCTCCAGCACGGCCTTCCAGGACCCCGACTGCATCGAGCTCCTCAGGATGCGGAAGCATTCATCATTGGCTGCCGCGCTCTCCAGCTCGGGTAGCGGCATTGCATTGGGGGTGGCGCTCTCGACCACCATGCTGACATGATCATCGGCTTCCTCTGCACACGACTCTTGTGCGGGTCCGCCCCTGCCCACCGGATGCCTGGACAGGTAGTCAGCCGCATTATTGTCCCCCGGCCTGTAGATTAAGGTGACGCCATATTCCAGGAGGGCCAGCATCCATCGCTCGATCCTGGCTGGTGGTTTGGAGGAGGATCCGGCCATGATCGGAATCAGTGGTTTGTGGTCTGTTACCACTGTCACGGGTCTCCCCAGTACATAGAGCCGAAAATGCCGGCAGCCCCACAGAACCGCCAGGGCCTCCCGTTCAATCTGTGAGTACCTCTGCTCGGTCTCGGAGAGGGCCTTGCTCGCATATGCCACGGGCCTTATTCCCCCATCTCTGCCCACCTGGGTGAGGACCGCCCCGAGGCCAAACGGGCTGGCGTCCACAACAATCTCCGACTCCAGGGCGGGGTCAAAGAAAGCCACGGTGTCATCTGCTGTCAGGGCACCCTTGATGTCCTCGAATGCCGACTGTTCTAACGGGCCCCACTGCCAGATGGTATCCTTTTTCGTCAGGGCCCTCAGAGGTTCCGACCTCGAGGCGAGATTCCTGATGAAGCGCCCACAGTACGTCACCATTCCCAGGAAGCTCCGCACCTCTGATGCGGACTCAGGGGGGCGTGCCGTCTTGATGTCTTGGACCTTCTTGGGGTCAGGAGATACCCCGCCCTCCTTGAAGATGAAACCAAAAAACTCAATGGTCGGGCGGAGGAACTCACACTTGTCCTTGTGGAGGGTGAGCCCCAGCGACTGCAGCCTCTCGAGGGTCTTGGCTAGGCGTTTCAAGTGGTCTGGTTCGGTCCTCGCAAAGACCAGAATGTCGTCGCTAATGTTCAGGACGCCCTCCAGGTCCGCGAGAGCGCCTCGGATTAAGTTCTGAAATACCTCGGCTGCAGACGACACTCCGAAGCTCAGACGCTTGTATCTATAGAGTCCCCTGTGGGTGGTGAAAGTCGTTATATAACGGGACTCTGGGTGGAGAACAACTTGGTGATACCCAGCTCGTAAGTCCAACTTCGAGAAGAACCGGGCCCCTTGCACTTCAGCAATGATGTCATCGATCGTCGGGGTCAGGTGTCGTTCTCTCCTAATGGCCTTGTTGGGCAATCGCATGTCCACACAGATTCGGACGGAGTCCGGTTGTTTAGGTTTCCTCGCTACGACAATGGGGGATACCCATGGTGTGGGGCCCTCCACCTTTTCAATTACGTCCAGGTTCACCAGGTTATCGAGTTCCCTGTCCACCTGGTCCCTTAAATGAAATGGAATTCGCCTGTGCTTCAAGGCTATGGGCTGTACCGACTCGTCAATGTGGAGCCTCACGGGGTCGCCGTTCATCCTCCCGATCCCTTTGAAGATGTCAGCATACTTGTCCAGCAGGTCGTTGATGTCCTCCAAGTATACTGAATAGGCGAAGCTGACTATGCCAAGGGCCTCCGCTGCCGCACAGCTGAGCAGGGTGTTGCTGCTCACCGGGGTCACATAGAAGCGGGCCCTGATCTTCGACCCGTCGTGTTCCACCTTGGCGACGAACGCCCCGTCGAGTGGCAGGGGCTCCCGCCCACCAAATGCGAAGATGCGGGCTCTTGGCGTCGCCAGCCTCGGGGTTGGGTTGAGCGCAGCGTAATGTCCTCTCGCCATGACATTGACAGAGGCTCCCGTGTCGACTAGCACTGGGACCGGCGAGCAGTTTACCTCCACGATACATCTCGGCTGTCTTCTGCTCCTTCCCTTGAGGACCTCCATGCTGGAGACGAAGAAGATGTTCTCCTCATCCTCCTCATCCACTTCTTCCGCCAGCGCCTCCTCTGGTTCCACTTGTTCCACCTGAGCTACATTCGGCGGGCGGTATTGCCGCGGGGCCCATAGACGGGGTTGTCCTCTCGGAATAAGTACAGGCAGAGTCGCCCTGCACACCCTCGAGAAGTGGTCAGGCACACCACAGTGTCCGCAAATCTTTCCTTTTGCCATGCACTCCGATGAGTGGGGGAGGTCATATCCGCACTTCTGGCACGACTCTACCAGCTTCCCCGCTCTGTCTCTGGGAGGTATGCCGGGTTTTCGCACTCCTCTGCCGCCCCGCCAGACGGCGCACACCTCCTCCGGTCTCGCAGCGCGGGATCCGGCCTCCATTTTGTTGGCTCGAGCCTCCGCCACCTCATGGCACCTCCCGAGCTCCAGGATCCTGGGCAGAGTGAGTCCGGGCTCTCTTAGGACTTGTCGCCTCAGCTTGCCTGATGAGCATGCCTGGATCAACATGGTCCTTATCATGTCCTCCGCATCCCCCCACGCACACCCTTGTGACAGGCGGCGCAGGCGGCCATAGAAGGTGTCAAGCGTCTCCTCTTCCTTCTGTTTGGCCGACAGCATGACGAACCTTTCAAAGTCCACGTTGGCAAGGGGGATGAAGTGCGCGAGGAGGGCGGCTTTGGCTTGATCATAGGAGTTGTCCGTTGGAGTTAATGATTCAAAGATCTCCTGCACGGTCGCTCCTGCGGAGTACAGCATCGTGGCCACCTTGCTGTCATTGTCCGTGACCTGGGCGGCCCGAAAGTACATGTCCAGCCGTCCAATCCATCTCCTCCATCGGGGCCCCAGGCTGGAGGGGGGGCCCGTAGCATCAAACTCCGGAATCGGCTGTAGGGCCGCTTGCGCCCTGGCTTGGGCCATGGCCAGGGGTGGTGGTTGGATCGGAGGGGGAGCGGCACCCACCAGTTGCGCAGGCAGTCCAGACGTCGTCGGACGCGGGATTTGCTGTGGGGGGTTCTGCTGGAACAGGTCTACTAGGCCTTCATCCTGCGAATCCTCCGAGGCCGTGGCAGTCGCACCCTCCAGGGCACCAGGATCACTCATAGGCGCAAGCGCACAGACACCCTTGTTCCACTCCTAAGGGCCGCAACTTGCACCTTTCCCCACACTGCCACCACCCACGTGATGATGAAAGGGTTGAAGGATAGTACCTCGAGGCGCCTTGTGTCCACGTGGGCCGCAGAAACTGGAGCGTCATCCCCCACGTGATGATGATGAAGGGGTTGAAGAGGGTCCTGAAAAGGATCCGTGGATAAATGTTCCCAAAAATTTAGCTTTGAAACGGAATGGGCTGAGAAGGCCCAGCCACCTCAGTCCATCTTCCAGCTACAACACGACGTCATCGCCTGAAAATTTGCCAAAATGTCAAAATTCTGGCATGGGCCTGCGGGTTGTACTGCCCGCAGTCAGTAAATCCAAAAATTAGGCTTGGATGGCCTTCCTGCTCCAAACCGGAGCTGTTGGAAGATCCTCCACCTCGTGGGCAAGATGGCCGCCAGCCGCGTGTGGTCCGCGGCCTCGGCGTGATGTGAAACATCCGCGGATGTTTCAATCGTAATATGAAAAATTGTCCGGGATCGCGCTCACCGCCGGGCCCGGGCATCCCATCCTCGTCGCCACTGTTGGGGGTCTCTGGGTGCCCCCACTGCGTGCTCGCGAGCCCATCCGCACACAGACTCGACTCGGACACGTCTGCACGCTTCGGGCTCCCCGGTCGCTCTGACGCGGCCGGGAACGCCCCGTTTATTTAAGGCGCACGCGGCGACGTGCAACGTCACGCCGCCGCGTGCGTATCCCCTCACGGGGCAACGCCACAGTGTGTAAGGAGAAACCCTATTGTGCGAACCAGACTCTGAGTGAGTCTAAGCTGCAAGACACGGAGGGGCTGTGCTGAGTTCATGACAGTTTAAGCAATTGGAGCGAAAAGGAGGAAATGAGGCGGTATCCCAGAGGGAGGAGAGGGGTACACAGCCCCCAAAAGGAGGTAATGGTGTAAAGAATGAACTAAGAAAGGAAGCCTCTGCTATGCAGAGGAGAGAGGGGCTGGAGAGAGCATGGGGTAGGCATAAGCGAAAAGAGGAAGGTATCACAGAGGGACCCCACGGAAAGCACCCACAACAAACACCAGGCAGAACGTGAACCCAACAGAATGCGGAGGAATAAATAACGTGCTGGCAGCCCGTCATGCATGGAGGCCTACACCCAAAACTCTGTATGAAAATGAGTGGAAACTGCCTTTAGTACTATGCTGTGATGACTGGCAGTAAGACATGATAACTACTGCGCGACTATACAGTCATTGCATGACCAACAGTGGAGGGAAAGCAATGCCTAACTGGAGGCAGAGAGGTGCCACATATACATAACGAAGTAGCGCCAGTGGCAGGAACATCGAGCCGAGGGACGACTAAGGCCCAACCCTGAGTAATGTGGTACTAGCCTATTCAGGGACTCGCCACTGAACCAGATGAGACATTACACCTAACTGGAAGTGAGCCGCAAGAGAACAGCAAGCGCATCCACATGCCTTCCAAGGCCCACAAAAACAGAGCCAAACAACCCACATTGGACACGTATGTTAATGTGACAGACACAGGGGATGCAGTGACTGCGCCACCCTACCAAACCGCAGCGACATGGAGCAGACGAGCGGAGATCAACAAGTACTTGCAGCCATAGCAGCACTGAAGATCGCTTTGGAGACCAAAATGGATGGCATCAGTATAGATGCAAACCTGCTTAGACAAGATGTCAGGGCACTCACTGAAAGAACTGGAAAATTAGAGAAACAGGTGGCGGAAAATATGCTGTGCCTTAACAGTGAAGCCGCAGATATGTTGATCCTACAACAGCAAATGAAGAATCTGGAAAGCAGAGTGGAAGATGCAGAAGGGCGAGCAAGAAGAAAACAACGTCCGTAGAGTGGGACTTCCGAAAGGGACAGAACTGTCTAACCTCACGAACTTTGTTGAAAACATGTTCCTGCAGGAAGTGGGCCCGGGCATCCTCACCCAGGGATTCACAGTTGAACGAGCACACAGGTCCCTGGCTAGAAAACCACCGCCATGGGCCCCACCGCGGCTTTTAGCCCAGATCCTGAAAAACAAGGACAGAGAAAAGATCCTAGAATATTTCAGGAAGGGTGGCAAGATACAACGAGCATCAGCCAAGATCACAGCATAGACAGATTATACTTTACAGGTACAAAAACTGAGGAAGCACTACACCTCAGTGAAACGTAGACTAAGCAAACCTAACCTTAAATACATGCTGTTGTGCCCAGCTAAATTGAAGGTCATACACAATGGCTGAGCCCTATTCTCTGATGCCCCAGGGGAGGCACATAAGTGGATGGATGAGACATGCCTGCTGTCAAATGCTGAGGCATGGTTAAATGATACAGAGGTTGAGTGAAGAGAGCCCCTTGCAGATGACACAATAGGTACAACACAACCAGCACCAGATTAAGCAGACCAATATCAGATCCGCGCCAAAAGCATTCTTTGGCATAACTACTGATGCAGAAGCAGGAGCCCGAAGACAAGGTTAGCAGGCTCGGGAATGAAAAATGGGAATGCCTGAGCATGGGGTACATAGCTGGGCAATAGTTGGGGGTTGGGGGGAAGTGGGGATGGGGGTTAATTGGGGGTCAGCCTATACAAGCATGCGCAACACACACACAATAGACAAGAGCCCAGCGGGGCACACCACTGAGTCTCAGCATGACGGAGGAACTTAAGATAATTACCTGGAACTTCAGGGTCCTTAATAGTTACATTAAGAGGAACAGGATAATGACATACATGATTGACAAAATGGTTGACATAGCGCTCCTACAGGAACCGCACCTCACTCAGGAGAAACATTGCACCCTCGCCAAACAATGGAGCGGCAAAACACTAGGATCACCGTATTCGGCATACGCTAGAGGGGTACTTATCTGGGTGGCGCTGACAGTGCCATTTAGAGTGCTCAACACGGTCACTGACAGAGAAGGTAGGATGGTCCTAGTACATAGCTCCCTGGAGAAACATGAAATGTGTATTCTCAATACATATGCCCCGAACCACGATACAGCAGCCTATTTTTGCTCATTATACCCCAAGATTGGTCCATACAGGAATTGTGCTTTCATTTGGGGAGGAGATTTTAAATGTATTCGAGACCCTACACTGGATAGATCAAGTGTCCACAACCTTTTGGAATACTCACGTCCCCTGCACACCAAATTGTAATGTAGTCCAATTAATATTTTAGACCATCTATATCAATTTCTTTCTGTAGTCACTTTCTTGCACAACTTATAGAGCAGTAATTATGATTGTTCACAAGAAAGCAGTAATTCCTGATTCTTTTATGTATCCATTTATATGTCTAGTCGTTTTGCAAAATAAATAAAAAATTCCTACATTAACAATTCATAAATCATCAATACAAAAAATCACATGCTCTACACGTTTCAGGAAATTCCTTCCCTTCTTCAGGGGCTATTATTGATACTTTTTCATGCGTCAATTTGCTTGTTGCTTTCCAAAACTTGCAAAGAAAACAGAGAGTATACTTATTTAGTGTGAACATCCTTACATAACCTTACTCTATACATACGTTAGGTAATCAATATCTATCATGATTTTTCGTTAATATTCACCTGGTGTCAGTCTGTTGAGCCCACTCCAAACTGTGAGGACTATGTTCAGAGAGTGATATAATAGCTGATAAAGTTTGCCAGAAAATCCAGTAATCTCTAATGAGTAAAAAAATAAAAATGTAAGCTACTTGGTCTATTCAAAACTAGTTGTCCTTCTTAGTTACCAAATCCCTTAGTATCATGACCTCTAGTGGAGAATGTGTCTTCCTTTCTCTTTCTTTTCTTCTACCAAACAAGGAATTCTCTTGTGTTGATGACCCACACTTATTCAACTTTGTAATGTTTTTACCGATGTTGTGGTACCCGTAATGCCATCCACAATCAAAAATAGAGCCTGTTGGTGTAAAATAAATTGTGCTTAATTCACAGAATTTCCCCTGGTTTCCTGAAAACAATGTATTACCAGTGTTCCAGAATATCAAGATCTCACAGATTCTAACTGTTTAATGAGGCCTACCAGTTCCCTGTGTCCTCTCGTGTCTGACTGGTCTGCCGACTGAATCTCGGCTGATTTCAAAATGGCCGCTATTTACCACATAACTTGTTGATGTTACACGCGTAACTCAATTCGGGATGCTCGGTATGAAATCCTCAATACGTATCATGAAGTTAAATACGATTCCTACTGAAAATGGAACCTCCGATGTCTAGGAATCTCCCTGAGGGGCAGTACTGGGCTGTTGTCTAAAATGTCGATGTCTATGAGAAATACCTAACCTTATCTAAGTTCATTAAAGTGATCTGTTAAGTACATCTACCTGCTCGACTGTTGAGAAGGGAATTTTAATGCACATCCCATTTCATTAAAATGACATCATTTCAACGTTGTTGACTCTTCCAGGTGAAATGTTAACGAAATCCCATACTTCCATTCTTATATTTGTCCTAATAGTCTAAGTACCTTACAGTTTCCCACTTTGCTGGTACAAATGTACTCCGTAATACTACATTGTTGCTACATACATATACGTATCTTTGTTTGGTAATGCAGGAATGGTTTCATTCTAGGTTAGACTTTGTTAGTCACCGCACATAATACGGACCATTGTTCAAAATAGTGTAAATCTCTCTAGATGTCTCACTATAGATTTACATCAGATTTAGTTTTCACAAAAAAGACCCCAAATAGAAATCTGCATTCACCGCCCCCCGGCCCCCTCCTCCAGGTCCATAGAGATTCAAAACTGGGCAACACTCATTAGGACAACAAATGGCGTTTGTCAGGCACGCCTCAGAGAATCAGCAGATGGGGGGGAAGACTCCCTGGTATTTTCTCAAAGAAGTCTGCCCCAGTATCTCCCACAAGATACAAACTCCTTTAGCACATTGCACACAGCCGCAAGGCAACATTGAATGATACTCTCCCAGCCCGCCCTCACCTGGTGTTGCAGCAGCCCCATAGCTTTGGTTGCAGGATGCTGCCGAAACCCTGCAGGGATTTCTTCGTGATGAGGAGCAGCAAAGAGAAAGGGTGAGAGGGGTGCCCCAGTGGCTGCATGAAGGTGAAAGATGCATGTTGATAGTGAAAGAGATAGGGTTGGCTGGGGGTAGGATGGGCAGTCCAGTAGCAATGCAATTTCAAATTAGCAGTAACTCTGGCCCCTTACTTGGTAAACGAATTCCTTGGAAAGCTTTGTGCAAAGGCTCAATAATGAAACCAGGGCAGGAGCAGCTACTGCACAATTTCAGGGGTCGGCAGGGGCTGTCAGAGATTTACGTATGCACAAGGTGTGAACTGTATCCACATGGATACATGGAACAACCAGAGGTTTCAAGGATAATGATGATGTCATACCTCCACCATTTTAGTTGTAGGGAAAGCTATATAAGAATTAACTGTGATCCCATACCTGAGCTCTTGACAAAATGGGGTATGGCCAGCAGATGGAGAATGTGGGAGCAATTACTGAATGGCAGGAACCCTTACCAGAATGTACATTCCAGGTCAATTAAAGAAATGCTAAAATATATTCTGAACTCCAGAAAAAACCAGCAGGAGAGTTCCATAGAAATCAGCACAGCTTTTAGGGGCAGGTTTGCACTAACAGCACAAGGTATAAAAGTGGACCAGAGCGGACAGATTTTCATCTATATTCACAGCATGGATACTAAACACTGTTTTTTAATTTGTGCTTTACAGTGCAAAGCCTATTTTACAACACAAAATGAATGCTAAAGGTCTTTTAATTAAACCAGGTACAGCATAACATTTTCAGACTTGTTCTCCTTTCTTTACTTATGAACACTTTTAACATGAAACTTTCAGGTCTCCTGCACTAGCCTCCCTCCTCTCAAAACCAATGTGGCCAAGCCAGCCCACAATCCTGTGCAGGAGCAGTGAATAATAATTCGGACATTAACTGTTTAAAATAACCAAAAAGTGTTCAGATCATCAGAAACACACGCATACAGAACTTCAATGGCAAAAGGGAGGGACCTCTCGGTGTGGTTAGAGGTACTGCATCTAAACTAGATAACAGAAGTAAATCACACAATGGGAGTCAATGGAAAAGCGAGCTAGTGCCACATAGTAACGGCAGAGGTTACTACACCAGGGTTAAGCAAAGTACGTCAATGATGGCATGGGTATATGTACATAAGATGGGTAAATGCAGCTGTAACAGACAGAATCAAAGCGAAGGGGAAATCACAGTTGGAATGATGGACCTCAACCCCAACACACTGGAGGAGCGGGTAAAGGCAGGGCCTGCAGGATACACACAAGAATAGATTGCTAGAAGCTGGGAGCAGCTCCAACATGAAGCAGGGTGCCTACATGAAGGCAGGGACCACAGCACCTGCAGAGGTCCCACTAGTGGCAGGTTGGCCAACAGCATGGCATCACAGAGAAGTGTTCAAGGTCTGTCAAGGGGACAGGTCCCCAGCCAATGGGGATCAGGCCTCAGGTAGGTCTGTCAGCAGGCTGATGAAGAGTCTCTTCAGAATGTCACCAAGGAAAAGCCACACCCCAAGTGCAGTGGCTTGGGCTGAAATAACGAAAGGGACAGACCAAGCGGATGTGGTGGCGGGGGAGCCACCAGGATAGTACTATGGCTATTGCTGTAGAAAAAGCAAACCTATGCACAATAAGTAGACAATGCAGTGCTAACTAAATAATAAACACTGAACAACACTCCTAACATTAAAATGATATAATAAAATGAACAATTAATGACAGCACCTGATGTTTTCAGTGTTCATGAAATTCAATAAATAAATGTTGGTTCCAGAATCTGTCCAACTGGCCTCCTGCAGTTAGGCACAGGTGGGCGGTCTGTTCCTGGGGGTAGGGGGCTGGAAACTTCCTCAATTATAGGGATAGGGAGAGTGAGAAATACTCATTGGAAAATGTTACAACTGTTACAACTGAAAAGTCTGGCCAACAGGATAGGGGGCATGGGCTCGGCATCAAAGCTTGTGTACTGGACATTTCCGGCCCATAGAACTCCATGCAGTCCGTTGAACAGAATGAGGGTCCATAGATGACAATTGCTGTCCTTTTGAATCAACATTTTACTGAACAGTTTTCATTTCAACCCAAATCAGTTGTACAGCTTATATTTTCTCAGTCATTTTCGTTCTATGGTACACCTGCACCAATGGCAGGCATTATTTCTCTATAAGTCACACTGTGAAAATGAGCGACTGCCCACAAATCTACCTCTGCAGTGTTTGGGGCCCACAGACCACTGCCCTGGGGACCAGGCTTCTATTTGAGAGGGCTTTACATACATCTTGAGGTAAACAACATGCACATCTTTTGGCTGGTTGGAACCGGTTTGAAAATGGCCCTGGAAGATACTGCGAGCGCATCAACCAGTGGAAATTCCTTGTACTGGCCGGCATTTAGAATGGTGCTAATGTTAAGTCTATAGCACATCCTCCTTGCAGTGTGGGAGTTCTTGCCCCGGACAAGGACTAAGTATAAGTCATATTTGTTTTGCAGCCCTATTACACATAGATACTTTTTGTGAATATAAACCATATTGCTTAAACAACTAAGGATACATGGGCGTTACTGGATGGCAGTCAGCCATACAATGGCAATCACAGTACTTCACTGTCTCATTGACAGTAACTACATGAAATGCTAACATCAATACCAACAGACCCATGAGGTGGTGTGTGCTGTACCAATGTAATAAAGCCCCTTTCACTTCCTATCAAACGGTGCAACAATTGGTCTTTACATAGTTAAAGTGCACATTTTAATTCACTGTTGCACCCTGATTGCTGGTGTGGGACTAACTTCAACATACCACGACTTAGAATAGGCGGTGCTCGTGACTACGGTCTGAAGAGAGACTTGGAATTTGACTGTCACTTCAGCGGGCCAATTTGTACAATACCTGTCACTCACATGCTTTCTAATTAAGCCCTTATGTTGTGGGTTTTGGTAACTGCAAAAACATGCAGCAAATATACTACCACACGTGGCCATTCACTGCCATTATAGGTAGGCACTCCAAACAAAAAAATCAACACATGCTGAAACCAGCGCATGCATAAAATGAAGCATGATTATGAATCGGTATACAGTGTGAAAATCTTTGCTAATCCCTCATACGTTGAAAGCCACCAAAAAGGTGGATGTAGGCCCTGCCCAAAATGAAAGGCTGAATTATATATTGGTTGCTACAGCCAAAGTGATGGTTGGATCTCAACTCCATTCCCAGGACCGGCTGTTATGTTGACTTATACCACGCACCGCTACCACCCTGGGGCACTCTCCAGGCACTCACGTGGCTCGTGGCTCTACAAGCAAGAGGACGGGGTTGGTTAGTGAGGGTAGAGGGATAGGGTAGGTCCAGAACCAGGAGAAACTGGCGCCTTTGTGTGTTGGGGTGCAGATGAGTGGATTGAGTGGACTGGCTTCTTGTACCCGTAAGGGTGAGGCCCAATGTGTTGGTTGTTTTTTGTATGTGAATGTTGGTTATGTTGGGGGTGTTTGTGTGCTTACATGTAAATTGGCTGGCATTTAAGGTTGTGGCTGAGCGCACTGGCTTGTGTAGCTATAAGGGCGATGCCCAATGCATGGGTTGTCTGTTCTATGTGAATGTCTGTTATGTTTGGTATGTGTTTTATGTGTGAATTGGCTATATGACCAAAAAGTGCTGCATGGAATAGGGGCACGTTTTATACGGCGTCTATACTTCCTTCAAATCAGACGGTTGCAATTCCCACGGAAGCATCTTCGTATTTTTCAAGTTGAATTTAAACGTCATTGGTAATTAAATGTTTTTTTTTTCACTTTAAAAGCAAATCCCTCTGCAATACAGTGCAGTGTTGTGGGCAGAGTTAACAAGCAGCCTCTGGTGCATATCTTCAGAAGAATAAATTATGCATCTAATTATGTCATGTGAGCCAATGTATTTTCAATGGAGGAGGCAGACTTTTGTGTTCATACATAAACATGGAGCATTTCCATGTTTATGGAAATGCTCGTGTCAATGTCACCCGGGGAGAATAGAATATTTCAGCATCCCAAATAAAAATACATTCAGACACTATGCGTCATGTTTAATTAAACCTGTGTATATAGAATCAAATGCCCATGTGAAAAAGTGCACACAGGTGAAACAAAAAGAAAAATCAAATAACGATGAAATGGTCATAGGTCTGAGACCTTGGGCTTAAACTAGAAATCAAGCATAACCGAGAACCCAATTTAGCAAGCAGGGACACGTAGGGAGCCAAATACATTTTCAGGTGTTTATCAAACCATGCACACAGATGAAGAGAAAAGAAGAGCACCTATTTGGGTTTTCTTTCTCAAATCTTTACAACCTGGGGGACTGCATGAGTTTATTTGTTGTGGAACAGTTTGAAAATGTACTCGAATAGCTCTTTCCTTTATTTAATGAACTTAAGAATTTTGACTAGTTTTAAGGGTGCACATGCTGTACTGACCTATAACATTTCAAATACATTAAAAACAATATACAATGTTTTAATTGGTAATGCACAAAGCAGCACATCCTGACGTCAAATTGTGCCTTTTAAATCCTTTATTTCAATGTGTTTCTAGACCAACATGGATCGTTTTTCAAACCTACTGGGTCCCATTTACGGACTGTTTGTCCCTAGTTTTGTGAACACGTTATGTGCAACCGTGTTTGTATGAATAATGTGTGCCTTCTTGAAGTGTGCTTCCCAGGACTATGAATCAGTATTAAATGTGTGCCATCCTACGACGGCAGATGTATGCCTCTCTAGGTCATGGGCCCTTCCAGGCCTGCATTCCATGGGTACTCCTGCACGTTCAAAGTGAAAAGTCAATTTTCTTTCTATGAGAAAGAATTGGCCAGTGTGGGTTTCTTTGCTACCTCTTTGCTCTGAGGCCACCATCTGATGAAGATGTCTAGGGAACTTTGAGAGCTAATGCTTTGTACCATCTCAGCATAATATTTTCACTTAGTCCAAAAAAGGTAACACAGCTTAGATTGTGTGTGATTTGAAAATGCACAAGTTACTGATTGAAATTAGTTTGGACACAGGATAAAAAGTTCCAAAATGGCGGCACAAATGTATGCAAAAATGTGTATTATAATATGAGCTTGAAATCAGGGCGCCAACCATTTCTCCTACTCGCTAACGCTGACTGCATCAAAACACCCCAAATCCACACTCTAACGCAACAGCCTCCAAGAACACCCCAGATTCCTATCAGACCCACATCACCAGTAAGCTTACTCCTGCCAAAATTATCCCAGATGCTCAACTCCCTGACAGGCACCCTAGCCCATCACCCCAAAAACACTCACCTTACCCTTTATTCTGCCCCAATACACACTCCAGCAGCACCATACATTTGCAGGGCTGGTTTCCCATCACTCTTCATCACCACATGCCAACACAGATAAGACCGCAGGTGAGGAAGAGGACCTGGTGGCAGAGGGAGCACAGTCACATCTGTTGTTCTTGGTGCTCAAGAATGCGGTGCATGACTGCAAAGGCACTACTTGTCTAACAACAGCCTCACCAGCACTAGAGCTGTGTGCTAGGTTGGAAGTAGCCAGACATATTGTGGTCTACATGCTGACAGCATGTTGTTCGTCCCCTGAACAGTTATGTTGGGCATGGCCACTGCTACCTTATTCATTGAAGAGACCACCCTCTCCATGGCCTCACCCACATGGATGCTCCTTGGCAAGTTCCATCTGGGAAATCTGGAGTGCTTGCATTGCGTTCCTCTTGAACCATGTGGTGTGCTTGCATTGATTGCCTCCTGGACCATCTGGAGTGCTTGCATTGAGTTCCTCCTGGACCATGAGGTGTGCTTGCATTGAGTTCCTACTGGACCATGTGGTGTGCTTACATTGCGTTCCTCCTGGATCATCTGGCGTGCTTGCATTGAGTTTCTCCTGGACCATCTGGTGTGCTTGGATTGAGTTCTGCCAGGACCATATGGAGTGCTTGAATTGGGTTCCTCCTGGACCATCTGGTGTGCTTGCGTTGAATTCCTCCTGGACAATCTGGAGTGCTTGCATTGAGTTCCTCCTGAACCACGTGGTGTGCTAGCATTGAGTTCCTCCTGAAACACGTGGTGTGCTTGCATTGAGTTCCTCCTGGACCATCTGGAGTGCTTGCATTGGGTTCCTCCTGGACCATGTGGTGTGCTTTCATTGAGTTCCTCCTGCCATCTGGAGTGTTTGCATTGGGATCCTCCTGGACCATCTGGAGTGCTTGCATTGAGTCCCTACTGGACCATGTGGTGTGCTTGCATTGCTTCCTGGATCATCTGGCGTGCTTGCATTGAGTTCCTCCTGGACCATTGGTGTGTTTGCGTTGAATTCCTCCTGGACCATCTGGAGTGCTTGCATTGAGTTCCTCCTGGACCACGTGGTGTGCTAGCGTTGAGTTCCTCCTGAAACACGTTGTGTGCTTGCATTGAGTTCCTCCTGGACCATCTGGAGTGCTTGCATTGGGTTCCTCCTGGACCATGTGGTGTGCTTTCATTGAGTTCCTCCTGCCATCTGGAGTGCTTGCATTGGGTTCCTCCTGTACCATCTGGTGTGCTTGCATTGAGTTCCTCTTGGACCATTTAGTGTGCTTGCGTTGCCTTGGACTTGCACAGGTGTTGCTCTGTATCCTTCATCAGACTCCTAAGAGTTGTCATGCTTCTCTTCTTCCTCCTCTTCACCTTCTCCATCTGGAATTGTGGCAGCACCTGTGCAGGATACAGTGACAAGATAGTCATTTGCCATAAATAAACACATATGTTGTGCAGCAGTACTCTATATGCCAATTAGGAAGATCTCACGGAGTTCTCACAGTGCATGCACAATTTTGGACTCAGGGAGCAGTGCTTTTACATTTTTTTTTACACTGTCAGGATCCCCGTTCACACATACATCATAGTTATTTGTTTAGTATCAGTGTTCCTTTTGACCCACCTTGCCCTGAAAGCATGCCACCTTTTGTACATCAGAATACTGGCACCAAATGAGGGCAAATAAAGTATATGATTAATTAACATATTTCACGAACTGTGAACTTTCAGCGTGCCATGCTTCGAACCCCCACAATCAAATAAAGAAACTTACACAGAAAGTGAAAGAGGGGGCAAAATCATGATTGGAGCGGGGACGGCGGGGAGTGTGAAGAGAGATAAATAGAAAGTGACACAAATGAGAATGAGACATGGAAGGCTGAGACAGGCATAGAAAGAGGGGCCAACAGAGAACTATGCAAATGGAGGGGGTGCCAATAGAAATGGGTCAGCGATACCCGACCAAGGTAAACATGGTGATGGACACACACCTTGCACGTGATTTATGAGTGGGGAGTCTAGTGTGGTCAACCACCAGCGATGTTCACTGGTTATGAAATCAATACCACTCTTAAAAGGGAGGGACCGATAGATTATTACTCCAAATATATCCTGCAGAGGAAATGGTTAGTGGCAGCACACATAAGCACTACAGTGACTGCAACACTCTGGTGAAAATACCATTCTTTACAATAAATATTAAATATATACATATACTGGTAGCAGCACAGTAACCACCCTTAAAACAGCGGACATTATGTATTTTGCATTAATGGTCTACTAAGACCTTCCAGCTACTGGAGCGCCTTTTGAAGGAGGGGTCTTTTACATATACAAGAATTCAGTAATGTAGAATTTGGTATCTATAACAAGTCTATGGGCCTCAATACGAGGCTGGCGGAATGGGTTTAACGGCACCGGTAATGGTGCCGGTGCCGTTAAACCCACTCTGCCCTATGTCCGGGTCCCTCGAGGGGACCAGGGAGCTAACAACGGGCTCATTATTAGCTCCCTCCCGATTCCCACTCGAGCCCTATGGGGCTCAAATGGGAATGTGGATTAATTTTTACCGGGTCCATGGAATGGCCAATTGCCGGGTCCGTCAAGGTCGGCATGACCCAGTAATTGCCCATTCCATGGACTCCGTAAAATGTCATTACCGGCGGCAGCCGTGCCCTTAAAAAGGGCACGGCTGCCGCCAGCCTCGTAATGAGGCCCTATGTCTAAGTACCGCCTCTTGCACAACAATACAATAAGTCCAAAATCTTTTGTAGATGGGCGGTAAATAAGGCTGACGTCTTGCCCATAGTGTTATGTACACATTCCTGTTCCTAAATTGTTATCACTTTACCAGAATGCACATACCGTGTAAGTTAAAGAAGGAGACGGCTCCACTCTTTGAACTCAACTGTCATTGTTCACAGGCTTCCTGTGAAAACAAACGAATACGCCCCAATGGTAGCTGCAGTTTACCTCAAACACGTAATGTTCCATTCACATAAACCTAAGAGGAACGACCAGCCAGACTGGGCACTGTAACTATAGCGACCCAGGCAGGTGCGTAACCATGTGAGCCAGGCATGAATGACAAAAGAAACCCTGGCCCACTGAGGCAATAGGAAGACGCTGTGGAGCACTGACAGCTGGTGCATTCCTGTAATGCACCATTATCCCGTACAAAACTGTCCAGCCATTATCAGTGCCAAAGGAAATCAGTCTCTGCCAATAGGAGTTGGCACCTTTCCTTTCTCTTCCACTTTACGATTCACAGGTGCCAAGGCCCTCCAGCGATCCCACGAAACAGGCAGCAGAGTTGCTCCTTCTCTGAAGGGGGTCTGGGTGCTAATTCTCTATGCTAGTGAATTAATGTCACCTTTACAAGAGGTCTCTTTCCAGCTGGCTACGCACTCTGAATTAGGAAGAAACAGGCAGAGGAAATACTGTTCACATGAGATGCCCAAAGAATGATTCAAACTGGAAAAGAGGGAAAAAGTAAAAAAAGAAAAACAGTTCTATAATTGTCTCTGCTGGACAGACACAGAAAGTGTCTTTTCTTTTCTCTGAAATGCCACACGATAGTCAAAACTGGCTACTGTTCCCCTCAGGTGGACTCACATGGTATTTGAAGTTACTAAATTTAGCAGATGCATGGGATTACCTGCAAATCTTGACTTTAACCCCGTTCGGAATTAGGGGTTATTATTATTTCTTAAAGTACATCAGAATTAGTATAAACTTGCATGAAGAATCCTCAGTCACAAGAAAACAACAGTCAGAAAAACGTTTAGTCAGACGAGCGCCTGTTATTTCCTCACGATTGCCAGGTTTTCCCTTGTTTAGACGACATGGGCAATATGAGCACCCGATGTGCAAGCATCCAATACTCTTCTTCTTTTATTGTTTTTGGTATTAAGACTTGTGGTAGCCAAGATCAGGCCCCTTCCCAAAGGCCCCCATGGCCGTCCTCTGCTTGCATCAAATAAAGAGATTAGACACAGTCTGATGGTAATCCAAGCTTTTTGTATTAGATAGCAAATACACAGCATACAGAGTGAGCAGCTGATAAGCAGGAAAATACAGCAGGACAAGTGTCCAGGCAGTCAGCACACATAGCTATCTGAAGGGGCCTCCCTTAGAGTGCAGGTTTTATAGCACATCATCAGCAATCACTAATATATTATAGCATTTTCATAATGGGGGTGTTACTTGGCAGGACATTTGCAGACATTTGGCAATAACTGTCAGCATCTTACTTGTGACCTTGTGACGAAGCCGCGCAGGTACATTGTGTTGTAATATGGATAAGCAGTATTCGTGGAAAGCCTACTGTTATCACCCATATATGGTGCTAATGCTATACTTGTAGAGAGCAAACAGAAGAGAAGGTCTGATGTGTTACGGGGTCTTGGTCTCATCAGCACCAGGCAGGGTTTTGGGCATGTCAGAGGAGCTGAGTGCAGAGGGAGGCAGAGGGAAAATAATCTATCAGAAGGAGAGACAAGGATGAAGATCTGAGGTATAAATGTATTGGAGGGAGCCTAATGTATCACACCATTACATAGTATAACATAGCATAGCATCCTACCACATCAACCCCCCATTTTGGTCATCCATGAGACAGGGCGTAGACCACAGGGAGCAGGATTGGGGCATGGCATTAATCAAAGTGTGCCCAAGTACACATTTGACCTAGGGATAGGGTGGATGGGCACAGGGATCGTCACTGAAAGGATGCTAGACAGTAGATTGTCAGCCTCTAAGGTCCTAATTCAAAGATTCATACCATTCGGCATCTGACATTTGTCCCAACACATCTATCATCTCCCGTTCATTGGAGGCACCTTTGGAGGCATCCTCCTTAAGCAGTGGTGTCTCTATTTTGAGTGGCAGCAGCCTGGCCACAGCGAGCAAGTGACCAACCTGTTTAGCAAAGCATGACAGAAGGCAGCGAATAAGAAAAACTATCATTGCAAAGGCAGCATTTATGACAACAATTATTAAAATAACATGTAGAATGGGAGAGCCCAGTGAACCAAAAGTGTTTTGAATACAAGTTAACAGTGAGCCGGCATAACCTTTATTTATACTGTGTTATGTGGCACCAACCCCTTGGAGGTGTTTTATGACGTCCTCCACCTTTGAGGAGTTATCAGGGACCCAGGTGCAGCATTCATATCCCTGGGCAGCTAGCAAATAATTGAGCGCCATTATATTCTGGAGGACCATAGTTCTGAGTGCCACTTCTTTTGCTTTTAAATATCTTTATTCCTTTGGCAGTGTTATTGGCTACCTGTTCGAGGAGGAGTGATAGGGCATGAAGATCAGCCATGTTGGTTGTACTGCCAATGCTCGGGATCAGGAACCCTATGAGGCCTTTGAACCATGTCCAGACGCCTTGTTTGGACCGCCGGGGTGTGTAGTGAGCTTTCTGAAAAAAAGACACCTGGCATATTGTTGGGTGAATGAACCTAATGGTGCACTGACCAGTACAGTTAGCTGGTAGCCATTGATATGTGCTAGACCCACAAAGCAAATGTAACACTTGGTCAGTGTACAATGCTATTTTGCCACTATTACTTTGAAATTGCCCTATATTATTGGCAGCTGTGTTGTTATAGGTGGTGGTAGTAGCATTTCTGTTAAGCATTTCTGTTAAGGTTGCTGGTGTGATACCTATTGAAGGCAGCATGCCTATCACAGTAAAAGAGATCAGAGCGTGTGGAACAAATTTCGGTCGGTATCTTGGGAGGTAAAGTATTGGCATAGCTGTGGTAGAAGAATCCTGGGGGAAAAAGATGGGTCATTTTGGGACTGGGATGAAGGGAATCCCCCCACTGGCGTAAATAGGAATGTGGCAGCATATATAGCAATTAGAGGCATTCATTAGATCAGCATAGGCCCAAGAGAAGTTGAGGAAGGTGTTATTGCCTGGATGTAGGATGGTGGATGTAGGGTGCGGCAGAGCAAATACCATGGTAAGGAACAGCAACATGTTGTACACACTACAGATTCAATAATGCAGCATTATTCCTAGCTTTAGAAGTCCAAACCTACAGAGGTTGAGGCCTTATTCCTAAATGTTCCAAAGTGTGCCAGTCGTTACAGTACCCAGTAGACAGGAGAGAGGATGCTGCAAAAGTTCAGGATCCCTGCAAGAATGATGATAACATAAGCGTAGAGCTGGATGAAATCAGCTGAGGCGCTGGGCACATGCAGCAGCCCCCAAACCTCCTTGGTATGGATAACTTATGCACCTATACTTCAGATGCGCAGCATTATTGTAGCTGCTTGGTGGAAAAAACCTTTGAGAGCAATGGGCCATTCATAGGAGACTCATGTAGCAACTTTTGAGAGCAATGGTTCACCTGATGATGTCAGGTGAGATGGTGGCCATACTCCACAAGTTGTACCACAGGACAGGCAGCGGAACTTCATCGTCGAGGAGTGCTGGATGCAGAGTCACTGGGGTTTTAGATGCTGGGCCCCAGTGGGCAGCTGAAGAGGGGTCTCTTTCTCCTGTACCCCTGCAGATTGCAGCTTTGCTGTGTCTTTGGTGCTGGAGGATGGCGGGTTGTCTTTGTCCTGGACTTCTTGCTGTTTTTCATCATTGATGGGCGTTGCTGTTTTCACACACTAGCTGGCGTGGACCCAGCAGTCATGACCTCTACAGCGTACTGTGGTGTACTTTGACAGCAGGACCTGGAACTGACCCTTCCAGCCAGGATGCAGGGATGGTATTCACTGATGCACTTTCACGACCACCCAGTCACCCGGCAGGAGGCTGTGGCACATCGTTTCAGCGGTCGAGGCAGAGCTCCTTGGATTTGCTGGAAGTGGGAACTGACAACGAGCATTAGTCTTTTGCAATATGACACAACAATATCATCATTCAGTTGTAAATCACAGAGTTCAGGAGAAGGTGGCGGAGTGAGTGGCATTCTCATGGGCCTCCCCATGAGTATCTTGTGGGGGGAGAGGTTGGGTACTCTATTAACTGTGTTTTGGATATCCATCAGTACAAGAGGGCGTGCATCAGGCCACCTTATGCCTGTTTCCTGGCAGACCTTGGCCAGGCAGAGCTTCACGTAGAGGTTTCGGCGTTCGCCTGCCCCTGCCAAGTGTGGGTGAAAACTACAATGAAATCTCTGAAGGATTCCTAAGGCATTGCAAATGTTTTGTACAATTTGTCCAGTGAAATGGGTGCCTCTGTCAGAGTTTATTGAAACTGGAAGGCCAAAACGTGGGATTAACTCTTTGAGCAGTTTCTTGGCCACTGTAATGGAATCAGCATATTTACAAGGGTAGGCCAGGGTAGGCCTCAGTCCATCCAGAAAATGTGCCAATGATGACCAGGACGTACTCAAAGGAGGCGCACTTTGATTTGCTAATGAAGTCTATTTGGAGATTCACAAAGGGACCATAAGAGACTTCATTTGCTCCTGGAGTGGGTTTCACATGCTTCCCAGGGTTGAACATGAGACATGTTGAACAGTTGGCACAGTATTTCTGAGCAATGGAGGGAAACCTAGGTGCAAACCAATATCTCTGGACCTCTGCAGGTATCTTTCTTTTGCTTGAATTGGAGACAGAGTGAGCAACACGTGCTAGATATGGTAACAATGAGAGTGGGGCCACTAACCGGCCCTTGTTATGATGCCATAGGCGATCAGAGCAACACACACATTAGTGATTTTCGCAGCCCTGTTTCTTGGCCTGGGGGCATTTCTTGGAGGTCTGCCAGGATGGAAAGAGATGCTAGGGGGTTTTAAAATGAGAGGAGAAACAGCAGCACATAATCGGGATCCTGGGGGCCATGGAGGGCCGCATTTTCTGCATGGCCATCAGCCAGCGCATTACCCTGTGAGGTGCTGTCAGAAAATCGAGCGTGGGCTTTCAATTTCACAATTGCCAACTAAGTGGGTAGCATAATCATATTAAGCAGGGCTTCCACATAGGGTGCATTTAGAATGGGAGTACCTTGCCCAGTGAGGTTACCTCTCTGTTTCCAGAGGCTTCCGTAGTTGTGTGAGATACCAAAAGTGTCACGTGAATCAGTGTACACAGTGGTTGTGCATTGTGTGGCGATCGTGCAAGCCTGGGTGAGGGCAATGAAGTCAGAAACTTGTGCTGATCCTACTGATGGGAGCTGAAAAGCATCTACTACTTCAAAGGAGGTGCAAACGGCAAAGCCTGCTTGGAGACTTCCTGTTGAATCTCTAAGACAAGACCCGTCAACAAAGAGAATGAGGTCTGCATTGGGGATGGGGATATCCTTGAGGTCGGTTGTTGGTAATGATACGTCAACCGCAGCAAGGCAGTCAAGCAGGTGACCATCATCAGGTGTGGGTAGGAGGGAGGCAGGATTGAGTGGGGTGCATCTGATGTGAGTGATGATGGCGGCAGAGAAGAGCAGTTTTCATATTTGGTGAGACATGCAGCAGATAGGTGTTGTGTTTTACCCCGGAGGGGCAGTAGTAATACAGAGTGTGGTACTGCTATGTTTATGTGGTGTGCTAGGGCGATGTTGTCAGCTTTTATAAGGAGATGGGCAGCAGTAGCTGCCGCTCTGAGAAATTTGTGAAACGTGGAAGCAACAGGGTCTAACTGTGAGTTAAAATGGGCTACCTGGCGTTATGGGTTCCAGTGCTTCTGTGTGAATATGACTAAGGCATGCCCCTCTTTCTCATCACAGAACTAGGTCAACAACTTAGAGTAGTCAGGAAGGGCAAGGGTGGGAGCAATGGAGAGGGCAGTCTTGATCTTGACGAAGGCTGTGGAAGCGGCAGGTGACCATGCAAGTTTGTCAGGTTGGGAGTCATGTAGCATCTTTTGCATAGGTGCAAATGTGCAGGCATATTCAAGGTTCCAGGGGTGACAAAAATCACGAATTCCTAAAAAGGAGCATAGCTGCCTTTTAGTGGCGGTCATGGGTCATAGTAAGTGTCAGGACAATCGAGAGGGGGCAAGGCGCCTAGCACTGTGGGAAATGTCGTGTCTTAGGAATGAGTTGGTTGGCAAAGCTGCAATTTAGCTTTGTTCACTTTGTGA